>NC_092400.1:6968333-7656666 GCF_030028105.1 Mobula birostris | reverse complement strand
CACAGCAACAACTCAACACAACTCGTTGGATAGCAACTTGCAAATCTAGAGGGCAACAAGAGCATGGGAACTCCACTGCCTGGAAGTTGCCCTCCAAGTCACACACCATCCTGACTTGGAACTGTCCCACTTCACTCTTGCTGTGTGAAAATCCAGGAACTCTGTCCCTAATAGCAATGTGGGTGCATCCACACCTCAAGGACGGAGTCATTCAGAAAGGAAGCTCACCACAATCGTCTCAAGGACAGCTAGGGAGGGGTAGTTAAATACCGGTATGTCCCTTTAATGAATTTACAAAAATTCACATCATGAATTTTCTCTTGCTTTCATGCATTCTATGTCACATGGAGGTGACACGGCGGTGCCAGACTGTAAGACTGGGGTTCAATTCCCACCACTGTCTGTAAGGAGTGTGTCTGTTCTCCCTGTGACCGCGTGGGCTTCTTCTGGGTGTTCCGGTTTCCTGCCACATTCCAAAGATGTACGGTTAGAGTTCGTGTGCTGTGGACATGCTCTGTTGGCACCGGAAAACGTGGTGACACTTGTAGCTGCCCAGCAGAATGCTTGCTGATTTTGATGTACGTGTGACACATAGAGCTAATCTTCAATACACACACAAAATGCTGGAGGAACTCAGCACCGATGGAAATGAATAAACAGTTGACATTTCGGGCCAAGACCCTTCATCAGGATTCGTTTCAGACTGAAATGTCCATAGATGTTGCCCGACCTGCTGGAATTTCGCTAGTATTTTGTGGGTGTTGCTCAGGATTTCCAACATCCTGAAGAATCTCTTTTGTTTATAATCTTTCATATATCCCAGTTTCTAGGCAAACACTTGGAGTACGAGGAAGGGTAATATTCAATGCATAAATTTTTAAACATTACACAATGGCTCAGTCATTCCACATCAACCATACTAACACTGCTTAATTGTCATAAAATAAACACAAAACTCGCCATCGCAACGCTGTGCACTGCCACCCCCCTGACCAAGACCTTTCTTTGGAAACAGAAAATAAATCAGTGCAAGAACTCATTCAAACTAGGAAATGCAGTCAATCTGGTGAGAAGCAGAAACACATCTGACAGGATAAAAATAAGATGAGAGGATCTCTGTTGACTGAAATGGCTTAGGCTTGCAGTAAATCTTAGTCCCTCAATGGCACATTTCATTCCATCTCTCCCTACAGCACTAAACCTCCCTCGCCGAAAAATCCATTCAGCTCAGCGATTTCTGTGTGGTGTGTGGAGACTGCGAGCTCATTGAGTTGCTGACTGATTTCTCTGACAATAACGCGATGGTTTGGTACTGCCCAGTGTGGTATCCAAAGCACACCTTTTAACATGCTCATGCAGAACAGGCAAGTAATCTGAGCGGTCATTAAAACGAGACTAAATAGTCCCTCCTCAGCATTCAAATCTACCTGCTGTTGCTGGATTAGGTTCAGGTTATGCTTCTGTGGCAACCATGGCATGAGCAGGAGAGAAAACACTTATATATGTATCGATATAAATAAATTTAAAACAAAAAATATATATATATACTGCATCCCTCAGACACGCCCAAAGTGCTTCACATGTGGTGGGATTCTTTAGGACCATACTCAGCCTGCTTTGCACCAATAATAGTCACCGATACGCTGCAAGTCCCATAGATGTTAATTTGAGCAAAAATCTGTTTCTGTGATAACTGAGGGAACCATGATGGCCAGCGATTTAAGAAAAAAAAATCTCCTTCCCTTGAACCGTCCTCAACCCCATGTGGTGACTGTTGCTAGGATACAAATTTATACCTAACATCAGCTTGTAAGAATTTGCTTCCTTCACAAGCTATTCCAGACGGTGAAGGCCTTCAATCTGTTTGATTGTTGGGGGCATTACTTGTGCTCCATGCCCAAACATTCATGCTCTCAGTCAAAGACAGTGTTTCTTTTAATGAGTAGAAATCCTTTGTTAACTCTCCACAATTCATAGATCCCAAGACCAGCTGGAAAGCTCTGACTGGTGCCCAAATGTAGACAGCTAATCTCATTAGACAGGAACTGCATAGTAAGAGATTTATACAAAGTCATCAAGGACACCGTCAAAAGGCAATTCCTCAAACAGCTGGCATCTATCATTAAGGACCCCAGTCTTCTAGGATATGCTCTCTTCTCATTAGTGCCATCAAGGAGGAGGTAGAGGAACCTGAAGACACACACTCAATGTTTCAGGAACAGCTTCTTCCCCTCTACATCAGATTTCTGAATGGAGGATGAATCATGAAAAATACCTCACTATTTTTTTCCTCTGTTTTTGCACTACTTGCTTAATTTAATTGGTTATACATTGTATATCCATCTCATTGTAATCTATAGTTTTTTGAATTATGTGTTGCAATGTATTGCTGCCTCAAAACAACAAATTTCACGACATCAGTCAATGATATTAAACCTGATTCTTTTCTGAACCTACATTTACACACCACCATTCATGTCCTCAGATTATTTCAGAAAGCTCTATAACCTAATAACTATATTGGAATTTAATTGCTTCATACTGAAGAAACATGGCAGACAGTTTGTGCAAACAAGTGGCCAATAGTCATGCACTGATTTTATTGTGATGATTGAGGAATAAGCATTGCCCTAAGCACTGGGACAATGTATCATCTGAATAGTTTTCTGGGAAAGTTTACATCCATCCAAGAGGGACAATCAAGGTCTCATTTCAATACATATTCCAAAGATGCCACCAACAGAAATACAGCATGTCCCAAGGACTGCATTAGATTCGAATTTTGTGAATTATCTATAATTGGAACTCAAATGGATATGGCCAGAAGGCATGAGCTCAGCTGTACTGGAGGGAATAAATAGTTAAATTGGTGGGTTTCTGCATGCAGAGAGAAAGAAATACCTTTAACATGCCAAAGCTATAATGCTGGATTAGTGAGAACTGAAATAGCAGAGACTGCAACCTATTTCAAAGATACATGTCTTGAGATATGAGATGGAGATTTAAAGCTTTCTAATTAAACTGTTACAACCTATAATCTGGCAATAATGACACAATTTATAGACTCTGTTGGAAGGAGATCCATGAAAGGCCCAATCCAAGCTTTGCTTTTAAAGACAACTTGTTGGCATAATGCATCACAGGCCTACCTTGCCTGTAATTGCCAATGTCATGTGAATCAACTGCCATTATCATCATCATCATCATCATCATCAGGTGCCGTGCCCAGTTTGAGCTTTGACTGCCATGGCCCACACATTCCTGTTTCAGGTCAAGTGGATCAATTCATTGGTATTCATTTCCAATTCTCTGGCTGCTGTCTCCATCATCATTTGTCTTTGTCTTCCTCTTGTTTTCTTCCCTTCAATCTTTCCCATAATTACCGTGCACTCTAACTCCTCTTTCCTAATCACATGTCCAATGAAGTTACGTTGCCTTTTCATGATCTCATACATTATTTCTCATTTTGTGTTTGCTCTGTTCATGACATCCTCATTAGATATTCGTTTTGCCCATGATATTCTTTGCATCCTCCTCAAAAACCACATCTCTGCTGCTATAATTCATTTCCTCATGTTACTAGATATTGTCCAACATTCTGAGCCATATAACATAACTGGATAAACATAACATTTCAGTACTCTGAGGCGGGTTGTCGTGCCTAGTTTAGTATTGGTCAGTATACTCTTCATTCTTGTAAAGGTGTCTTTTGCCATCCCTATTCTTCTTTTGATGTCCAAGTCACACCTGCCATCTGATGTCACCCAGCTTCCAAAGTAGCAAAAGTTCTGTACTTGTTTTATGTCTTCCCCGTTTATTCTCAGCCTGCAGATAGGATTCTCCTTCTTTTTGGATATCACCATACATTCTGTCTTTTTGCAATTGATAGGTAGACCCAGTTTTGCACTTTCTTCAACAATTATATCAATTAAGTTTTGTAGTTCTTCCCCCATACATGCAATTAACACAGTGTCATCTGCATATCTGAAATTATTGATGTTTTCACCACCAACGTTGATTCCCAAGATGTCTCTTACTTCTCCATCTATTCTTAGAGCGGCAGTTTGTTCCCAGTACAGATTTCTGATTAGGCGGAGGTCTTTCGAATCTAGATCTAGAGTATTCTGTAATATTTCAAATAACTTATTGTGCTTCACTGTATCAAATGCTTTTGTGTAGTAGATAAAACAAACAAACAAATCTTTTTGCACTTGAATAGCTCGTTCTGATAGTATCCTTAACATCAATTTTGCGTTTCTTGTACCTTTGTCTTTCACAAAACCACATTGTTCTTTGCCTATTTCAGCTTATATCTTACTTTTAGCTCTTGTCATCAAAATTCTTAGAAGTATCTTGCTGATATGACTCATTAAACTTATGGTCCTATGTAATTCACGTTCTATTGCTCCAGCTTTCTTCAGGAGAGTGATAAATACTGATTTTTTCATCTCTTCTGGTATTATTCCAGTCTCATAAATGCCATTGATTAAATCAGTAAGTTTTTCAATTCCATAATCTTCAAGGGCAATAATTTGTTCTATTACTAATTCATCAGCACCTGCTGCCTCTCCTTACTTCATATTATTTATTGCATTACGAACTTCAGATTTTAAAATACTTGGACATTCAATGTTTTTCTCAATTTCTGGTTTTTTGCCTCGATCGTCTTCAAACAATTCCTAAATATAGTCAGTCCTTCTGTTCATAATCTCATCTTTTTCCATGATAGTGGTACTGTCCTTTGCTTTCAAACATCCACCTGAAGAACAGAGGAGCTTTTTACCAGTGATATTCTTGATTTGTTGATGTAACCTTTTTGGATCAGTAATAGGGATTCTTTCTATTTGCTCAAATTCCTGGTTTAACCATTCTTCTTTGGCTTTTTGACATAAGCTTTTAACTTTTTTATCTAAGGACTTACATTCTAGAGGACTTGCTTTCTTCCATCTCCTTTCTTCCATTAGATTTTTGATTTCATCTGTCATCTATTTATTCTTTGTGCTTTTTTCTTTTTTAGGTATCATTGACTCTGCTGATTCTACCAAGGCATTCTTTAGAGAGTTAAGTTTCATTTCTACATGATTGCTATCATCTTCAACAGATTCCAATTGTAAATTTTTGTCTTAAGTTTTCTTCTTTAATTACTTGCGAGTAGTCAAGGGATTGTTCAGGTTTTTGCTTCTTTAGTTTTTTAAGTTTTACCTTTACATGACATATTACTGGATTATGGTCACTATTACAGTCTGCACCTGGATATGTTTTGCATTAAGTCACTGAGTTTCTGAATCTTTGGTTTATAGTAATAAAGTCAATTTGATTTCTGGTGTTATCACCTGGACTTTTCCCGGTCCACAAGCGTCTTGGATAGTTTTTAAAGTAGGTATTCATAATGACCTGATTATTCATCTTGCACCATTATACCCATTTCTCACCTCTTTCATTTCTTTCCCCTAGTCCAAATTTTCCTATGGTATTTCTATCAGCACCTTGTCCTACTTTAGCATTTAGATCTCCCATGACAATAACAATATCTTGAGATTTGCATCCATTCTTTGCTTGTTCAAGCTCTTCATAGAATTTATCTATATCCTCATTTGTTCCATCTGTTGTTGGTGCATATACCTGTATAATTGCTAAATCAAATGGTTGTCCTCTGAATCTAACAAGGAGCATTCTTTCTGAATTTGCCCAATGTCCTAAAACACTTTTTGCCATGTTTTCATCCATAAGAATTCCTACTCCATTAGTATGGGATGTTCCACAAGAATAAACTGGTGTTTTATTTCTAATCTGACATGTTCCAGCACCTATCCAACGAACTTTGCTAATTCCTTTAATGTGAATCTTTAGTCTTTCCATTTCATTTATCACATTGTCCAATCTTCCTGCTTGATATAGGGTTCTTACATTCCAAGTGGCAATAATTTTCTTTTGTGTTACTTTAATTTTATGACCTGTAGCTTGATGACGGTCGGGGATCCCCTGCTGGCCAGAATCAACCCTACCGAGCGAAACATCTTCAGAGTGGTCTTGAAGATCCTCTTGACGCTGTTGTTGTGTGATACATTTTGTGAGTTTGACCATGGTTTTCTTAGCAAATTGCAAGGGTGGTTTGCTATTGCCTACCTTTGGGCGAACTAAAGAAATCGCCATTTCTCTTCCCAAATGTTCATCCGCCTATACTATAGCCATTGACATTTGAGGTCATAGCTCATCCGGCTTCTCTGTCATAAGTTCAGTTACTGAACCTGCCGGATCCGCCGTTGGCCTTCGCTCGTATCCTGAGCAGGAACCCTTGCAGGTGCTACCGTTCTGGGTCAGAGCGGCCCTGGGAGCAATGAATGACTAAGGGATAACTCCACTTTCCCCAGAGCTCTGAAAGTCCCCAATCAGAACATCATCACCAGTCGCAGTTTAGAGTCATACCCAGGACTGAAATTCGGAACCTACCCCTGCCTCTGCCTGTTTACGCTGAAGCCTGTTGAGCCAAAGCCGTCCCACTCTGACTCAATCCGCTCCGACGATGGCCGCTTCGCTAGATGAAACTTCTTTTATAGTGCGCTAGCTGACCGACCGTCTTCAGCTCCTCCGCTCCCAATTGGTTGGCCGTTTA
The DNA here is from genome assembly GCF_030028105.1 of Mobula birostris. Taxonomy (NCBI): domain Eukaryota; kingdom Metazoa; phylum Chordata; class Chondrichthyes; order Myliobatiformes; family Myliobatidae; genus Mobula; species Mobula birostris. The sequence continues at coordinate 7,650,053 of NC_092400.1, read as the reverse complement.
AATCAACTGTACCTGCACAAAATGATAATGCTTACAGATAAAGAGGTGGTCTTTAATCATCCATATCCTGTGTCTTCCCATTGCAGTATTTCTTCAAGGTATCAAAGATTTTTGTCTTCTTTGTTTTATCTGGAAGTTTATTCCCTAAGAATGGTGTGAAGAGGAATTTCATAATATCTTCCACAATGGTATCTTTCTTCAGTTGAAACCCACTCTATAATTGTACAAATACCAATACTTTTAAGCAGCATCCTAAGAAACACGTTATCTTAAATACAACGATAATACCAACACAATCACTCTTTCCTACTCAGATGCTGATAAATGAATATATGGCTAAGAAGCTAATCCGTGCAATGCCAGAAAACCTTGAATTATGCTGATGAAAATTATGTTTATGCTGGTATTAACCAACTTTCGGGTTCATATAGAGTTAGTACCAGTTGGAAATAACGTGAGGTATTTTTGATGTGAGATTTTTGTGCAGTCGTGCTGTTTCTCTGCCATCCATCTTGCCTATATAACACTAAATGTAGTGTAATACCTACAATCTATTTCTAACAAAAACTTAGCCCACATCAACCTTAATAGCAGCTGGAGCTGTTCACTTGCAGAAGAACCAGTTTCTAATATTGTTGAAGGTTCGGACTTAAAATAGTTAAAAGCGCAGATGGATCTTTCCTGCAGTTATAGTCGTGGTGAATCAGACCACTCTGCACAACATTCGTGAAGTAGACTGACCGAGCTGAGATTAGGCCTTTGGTGATGTTCTTCAGATATGAAAGACTTTTGACCAAACAGGTGGCATGGAAACCTTTCTTGTCAGCACTTCCCACTGGAGTAATGATTGTGCAGCCTACACTTCCATGTGGCTCTCCACATTCATATCCACAAGCAACATACAATATACCACCGATATACATGGGCCCCTGTCAGATTGCTCTCACGATTAAATTCAGGGTCATCTTCACTTTCAGGGATATTACCTCAGGATCTCTTTTGACTCTCTCTATTGAATGATGTCACATGTGATACTCCGCATTGCAGAGGTCAAAAGATCTCAACCATCAAAGTGAGGAACTGAAGCAACCTCCGTACTTTTATGACTGCAGCACTCCAGAAAATACGAACTTTCGGAGAACGCACTCAAGAACTTATAGACTTTTCCCTGCCCATGTTTTCCAGGACCCTGTGTACTCTGTTTGACTGATTCCTCTGCCTCCCTCTCACTATCGTACGACTTATATGAAACATATAAGATTATTAAGGGATTGGACATGCTGGAGGCAGGAAGCATGTTCCTGCTGATGGGTTAGTCCAGCGCCAAAGGCCACAGTTTAAGAGTAAGGGGTAGGCCATTTAGAACGGAGTTGAGGAAAAACTTTTTCACCCAGAGAGTGGTGGATATGTGGAATGCTTTGCCCCAGAAGGGAGTGGAGGCCAAATCTCTAGACGTTTTCAAGAAAGAGATGGATTGAGCTCTTAAAGATAGCGGAATCAAAGGTTATGGGGATAAGGCAGGAACTGGATACTGATTGTGGATGATCAGCCATGATCACAGTGAATGGTGGTGCTGGCTCAAAGGGCCAAATGGCCTACTCCTGCACCTATTGTCTATTGTCTATTGACTTGCTCATTCCTTGCCCACACACCCATTAGTGGAAGGAGTACTGACCATATTGTGGTGTTATCTTTCAAAGACTCATTCCTGAGTTCAGAACAATGAGTAATAATGATGCTAAAATGAGAAATTCATCTCCTTACCTCCACTTTTCCTGAGACAGAAGTGAGTTTTATGGGAGACACATGATTTTTTTGAACTGGCAGCAAAAATGCTAGAGACAGTTTTGATAGCTCTTAATCACAACTAAAACTTCAAAACTGAAAATATATTGTAACAAATCCTTAGGCCAGAATTTTTTTTCCCACTCTACAATTGCCAGCAATCTATGATTCATTTCCAGCATTAACAAGTTTCATTGCTCTTTGTTGACAAGAACCAGGCATATTATTCAATGTAAGGTCTAGCTAGAGTTTTGCAATGTTTTGTCATCACTTCCTCTGATTCAGACTCATCCAGTGTGCTTTCTACGTCAGCAGCCTATTGCTAGCTCTTGCCATTTCTTTGGTTGCACAAGATGAACCTCAAAATCTCTTGTTAGTTCACTTTAATCTTCTCCTTTTCTGTTTCAACACCATTCAAGGACTATGTGCATTGACGTATTTTTTCATTTCTATATGCAGTCATATGAATATCTATTATTTTTCATTATTTTTAGTTTAAGTTCTATCATAGGAAATGTAAATTTTTTCGGTGCAATGCAAATTATTTGCACCCAAGCAAGAATCACTCTAACTGATTTTAATAAGGAAACTCGAAAGTTTTCCAGGTCCAATTACAATACAAAAATTGTATCAAACTTTCCATTACTGTTGCTTTTTGATTTTCTGTCACCGAACCTACGCTAACCGATCAAATTGAGTATAAAGGTAGAATCATGATAATGCATTAGTTTAACAATAAACAAAGAATTTACTCTTCAAAGGGTTAGATTTTAAGTGCACTGCACTACAATCTTAGGTCACTGCAGCTGCCCCAACATGAGTGAATCATATTGACAATAAATTCCCATAGCTCTATAAAACGCATTTCTGTATGTGCATCAGAAATGCTATGGATCTGTGACTAAGTGTTGCTGTTTCTGCAGGGAATTATTAACCCTGAATTCAAATACCCCTAATGATGCAATATGTAATGCCCTGGTTCATATTTTTACTGTTATACTGTATGTATTTCATTTTGACAGTTCTGTAAGAGCAATCTGTTCTGTTCTCATCTTGTTTGGGTTACTGCTGAAGATAAGAGATGAGGAGAATTATGTGCCATCCAATTAGGATGGTCAAATTAAGGGTAGTTTCCGTGGTGAGGGACACTAAGCTTGGGCTTGGGGCTTTTGTTCGAGAGGAGATGAAAAGAGAAGATGCAGGAGGGAAGAGGTTATAGGATTCGACCCAGAGTGGGACCGTGATTCGACGAAGCCAGGGATGAGATCGATTGAGGATCGGCGACTATGAAGAAACTGTGAACTCCAACTTGTGCACATCAGGCCACGTAAATAAAATAGGCCCTTTTCCTTTTTTTTTGTTCTTTTCTTGAATAACCCTTTAGTCAAATTAAGAATCATAAAGATAATCTTTTAATCATATGCAGTGTGCTGTCTGTTATTTTGTGGCACTAATTTGTAACAGGGTAGCAAATTACACAGCACCCACACAGACCGGGGTTTGGGGTGGGAGAGCGTCTCAATCTCACGAGTTTGGCAGGGCTGGACGTTGTCTTCCCTAGACTTACGCAGCCAAGGAAACCAGGGGGTTTCAAATATTTCCCAATGTAGGTGCAGTATCACAGTGACATTGTCAAGGTGTCAATATTCAATACACTGGTTGTTTGAATCTCCTTTTGAGGTTTCAATTCTATACTGCCTCCGATATCTTCAACATATTTTGGTTCAGAATCAGAATCAGTTTTATTATCACTGGCACATTGTATATTAAGGAATTTGTTTACTCGGCTCTGCACTGAAATGAGGCCGAATCTGTGGCCTGCTCTGACTGCTCCGGGCTTCCTGCCTGTGGACTCACTTTCATTCTGAATACTATTTGCTGGCTTTTATTACTTGTACCATTTGATTTTCTCTCTCTCTCTCTCTCTCTCTCTCTGCACATTGGGTGTTTGATGGCCTTCCGTTTTCTTGTTAGAAACATAGAACCATAAAAACATAGAAAACCTACAGCACAATAGAGGCCCTTCGGCCCACAAAGCTGTGCCAAACATGTCCTTACCTTAGAAATTACCTGGGGTTACCTATAGCCCTCTATTTTTCTAAGCCCCATGTACCTATCCAGGAGTCTCTCAAAAGACCCTATCGTATCTGCCTCCACCACCATCGCCGGCCCCCATTTTCCACGCACTCACCACTCTCTGCGTAAGAAAATTACCCCTGACATCTCCTCTGTACCTACTTCCAAGCATCTTAAAGCTGCGCCCTCTCATGCTAGCCATTTCAGCCCTGGGAAAAAGCTTCTGACTATTCACACGATCAATGCACGATCATCTTATACACCTCTATCAGGTCACCTCTCATCCTCCGTTGGCTGCCAGTGACTAGTGGTGTTCCACAGGGGTCAGTGTTGGGACCATTTTTTTTTATGCTGTATATCAATGATTCAGGTAACGGAATAGACAGCTTTGTTGCCAAGTTTGCAGAAGATATGAAGATTGATGGAGGGGCAGGTAGTGTTAAGGCAACAGGTAGGCTGCAGAAGGACTTGGACAGATTAGGAAAATGGGCAAGAAAGTGACAACTCAAATACAATATTGGAAAATGCATGGTCATATACTTTGGTAATAGAAATAAATGTGCAGGCTAATTTCTAAATTGGGAGAAAATCCAAAAATCTGAGATGCAAAGGAACTTGAGAGTCCTCGTGCAGAACAACCTAAAAGTTAACTTGCAGGTAAGGTTGGTGGTGAGGAAGGCAAATGCAATGTTAACATTCATTCCAAGAGGTCTAGAATACAAAAGCAGGGATGTGATGCTGAGGCTTTATAAGGCATTGTGAACAGTTTTGGGCTCCTCATCTTAGAAAAGTTACAAGGATGATTCTGGGAATGAAGGGGTTATCATACGAGGAACATTTGATAGCTTTGGATCTGTACTCACTGGAATTTAGAAGGATGGGGTAGGATCTCATTGAAACCTTTTGAATATTGAAAGGCCTAGACATGATAGATGTGGGGGGGTTTAGGACAAGAGGGCATCCACTTAAAACAGAGATGCGGAGAAAATTCTTATGCCGGAGGGTGGTGAACTTGTGGAATTTATTCCCACGGGCACCTGTGGAGGCCAGGTTGTTGGGTGTATTTAAGGCAGAGCTTAATAGGTTGTTGATTGGACATGACATCAAAGGTTGCGCGGAGAAGGTAGAGGAGTGGGGCTAGAGCACAGGAGAAATTGGCCATAGCAGAATACTGCATTCACAATGGCCATAAAATTGGCATCATCGGCATAAAAGTGCTGTGCAATGCCAATGGCCTTTGGGACCACATGGTAAAGGAACCCATTGCAATAAAACTAGAGGAAAAAAATTTTAACAAAGACGGAGGTCTCGCTTAAGTAAAAACTGGAATTCCATTGTAAGCAAGGTGAGAGAGCAGAAACCTGATTGGATGAGAACTAACCAATCAGGAGAGACGGACTACTGGGGTAAAATACCACCAGACTAGACGTGCCCAGGCATTCATCCCTGATGAAGCTGGCAGAGTTTGGCATTGAAACGTTGGTTATAATAGACATCTATACCCAGCTGGAAGCCTGAGAAGAGTTTATTCCTCTCTTTGGATGTTCCTCATGACAGATTAGTCTGTCAACTCCGATCATCGGGGCTGATGTGTAGTCTCTCTCAAAGCACTGCTAAATGAGTGCCATCGATGAAATTGTATCCTTGCAGGGTCTGAATGTGCCAGAAAGGAGTTAGTATGAATCCAATACCATGGGCGCCACGGTAGTGTAACAGTTTGCGCGATGCTATAGCAGAGGGATGTTCGGGAGTTTGCAGTTCAATTCTGGCCCCAACTGTAAAGAGTCTGAACATCTTCCCTGGTGAATGCTTGGATTTTCCCTCGCTGCTTCAGTTTCCGCCAACAGTCCGAAGACGTACCGAGTAGGTTCACTGTAAATTGTCCCGTGATTAGGTTAAGGTTAATCAGGTTTGTCGTGTATTGTGGTGTGGCTCAAAGGGTCGGGAGGTCCTACTCTGCACTGTGTCGCTAAGTAAATAAATGGTCGGGGAAATCCTAGCCAGAATACGTACTGATGAAGATATTCTGTGGCTCTCTTCAAATGGTTAACTACTTTGCTCCGCTTACCACGTGTTCTCATATTGTGTAAACAGGTCAGATGAAGTAAGTGAGCTTGATGCTTCAGTGTGACCCAGCTTGCATCCAAAGACTCTTCCAAATGATTCATTTCTTTGGTTGCTTTTGGAGCCTGCTGACAAGTGAGTTAACTTATCAGCTCTGGGTTTTTATTATGAGCTGCAATTGCATAGTCTCTGCTCACACTATGATCCTGCAATGCCAGCATGGCCATATGCTTCATGCTCATAATTACAGGACGGCCCAAAGGTTTATGGTATCACTCCAGAAAGGAAAGAAAAAGCAAAGGCGTGGAAATACATGTTTGCTTCAACACACACACAGAAATGAAGTGTGCTGAGCTTCACAAGACTTTGCATGGTAGTGCATGGTAACTGTTTGCAATCAATGCACCATCCAAGCCAGCACTCCTAAAGCAATGACACACTACTGTTGGAAGTTATGAATGGGCTTGGCACAAGTTGGCTGAGAGAATGGTGAGATGAGTTCAGACAACAGTCAGGAAACTGCCATGGCAGAGAGGAACACTGTAAGGCAGCGTCAGAGTAGAGACCCTCTCCCACCCCTCTCAGTCATGCCATGCTATCCTGGAGCATAAAAGCCACTAATGAATGAAAAGTAGAAATTTGACTTTCAGTTACAGCTGGCCAGATGTCATTGGCATCTGCTGCTTTGAGATCCCAGAGAAGACGTCTCTCTCTTTCATATGATGCCCACCCAGATGTCTCTTCAGTTAGTCTTTCCCACGTATGGTCCAGTGAGTGTCCTTGCAGTTTTTTTTCCTAGTGCATGCACAGTTCATTACTGCATCATCAGCCTCAGACAGTGCATGGCAGTAGATGCATCTGCTGCACGCCCAGCATCTTCCATGCACAGGTATGTTATTGCGATCTGAAGTTCCATAATCCCACAACGTGGTTTGGATTGCATTTTGCAGCTGACCGAATGCTAGAACTTAGACATGAGCCATGTGGTATTTAAATGAACATCTATGTCTCAGGAAACAGTAGGGATCATTCTGAGGTTATAGGCAACTATGGATGAACTAAAATGAGAACCAGTCTTCAGGAAATAAAACCTGAACACAATTTAACTTCCAACTGATACTTTGTGCCTAGTGAAACCAATCATGTAGGAGTGAGATACTCTCTGTTCCATTGAACTGCATTGGGAAGGACATTATAGATGAATCTTCTGGCTATTAGCACATTATTAAAGGAGTTTACCTGCCACTTAATTCACAGTGCTGGACAGATCTTTGTTTTGTCTCATAACTCTCTGATTGGTTGCATGTTCATGGAGCTGTCCCTCAACACTGTAACAAAAGGGGTAGATTTTGGGTGTTTGGCTTTTGGGACAGATGTCAGGATTAAATATTCAAATAGGTTCTGTTAGTTGGGTTGTGATGCCATTGTAACTATGTAATTCCATAAATGTACCTGACTATTCCAAATACTAAAGTTAAGTAGGTGATTATAGCAACTGAATCTGTAGTCGACCATTATTGTTATCTTTGTGTTGATGAAGTACAAAACATTGTATTAGGAGAATGAGGTTCTCCTGGCTTCTCTCTCATGGAGGTTTACTGTGTAAATAAAGACTTCTATATTTATTTATTTTGATTTAGGGATACAGCACAGAACAGGCCCTTCCAGCCTAATGAGCCACGTCGCCTAGCAACCCCACTTGCTTAACCCCAGCCGAGTCACAGATAATGTACAAAGACCAATCGATCTACTAAGCAGTACGTTTTTGGACATGAGGGAGGAAACTGGAGCATGCAGAAGAAGCCCATGTGGTCACGGGGAGAATGTGCAAACTCCTTAGAAACGGTGACAGATTTGAACTCTGACCTCTTGCAATAGCATAGACGCACGGTACCTCTAGAAGGTGTTCGCTCATGGGTGGCATCTAATGCATTACAAAAAAAGAGAGAAGTTTACTAAAAAAGCTGGACAATTAACGAGGCTTAATGTTCCAATCATCATACATTGTTACAAATCAGGGAAGCCACATGATTCTCTTCTCTATCAGAATTGCAGCAGACGTACAGAATATTGTCTCCTAGCATATAGATACCCAACACCATTCAACTTCAAACCTTGTATCTCTGGGAGGCCCGTGTGCTCACACACCACAGATGGCAACACTTATTCCTAAGTATATTTTGCTGCATGAAATATTTACATTAAAGAGGCAGTATTTTCTTGCTAACTTAAACTTTACACTCATTAGAGGAATGATTAATAGTAGTGTCAAGCTCTGAATATGATCATAAAAGAACAATTTGTCTGTTGTTTTAACATACATAAAGTAGGAAAGAAACAAACTTTAGACGTTTCTGTAAAATTACTGTTAGTTTTGGATAATATCTTGGATAACTGAAAACTTATAAAATAAAATCTATAGCTCACACCTGGGCATTTGTCTTCGCTACATCAATTTCAGGAAGTCACCTTTCTTCAGTCAAAAGCACAGTTTGGTTTTCCTTACTCACTTTACCTCAAAAGAAAAAGCAACCAATTTTGAAAACTTACTTAGTTAATTGCAGTAATGTAATGTGTTATATTTTGCAATGTAATTAAAATGAGCAAGGTAGAAATACAGACATAACTGATAGATTTGTCATATCTATTTTTTGAAGGAACACTGCTGTACCAAATGCATCGGTGTATAAATTGCCTCCAATCTAGTTGACTCTTTCCAAAAATACCCAAAGTTGAATGCTATAATCACAAGCACATGAAAATCTGCAGATGCTAGAAATCGAAAGCAACATGCCGGAGGAACTCAGCAGGCCAGGCAGCATCTATGGAAAAGAGTAAACAGACGACAGTTTGGACCGAGACCACTCTTCAGGACTGGGAAGGAAGGGGAGAAGTCAGAGTAAGAAGGTGGGGAGAGGAAGAAGAAGTTCAAGGTGGCAGGTGACAGGTGAAACAGGGAGGCAGAAAGGGAGCTGAGAAGTTGATTCGTGAAAGAGATGGAGGTGGGGGAATCTGATAGGAGAAGACAGAAGTCCATAGAAGAAAGGGAAGAGGGAGGTGATGGGCAGGTAAGGAGATACAGTGAGAGAGGGAAACAGGAATGGGTAAGGTGAAGAACAGGAGTGGGGTGGGCAATTACCGGAAGTTAGAGAAATCAATGTTCATGCCATTAGGTTAGAGGCTACCCAGATGGAATATAAGGTGTTGCTCCTACAACCTGAATGTGGCCTCAATGTAACGTCAAAATGGGAAGTAGCACTTACAACACGCTGGAGGAACTCAGCAGGTCGGGCAGCATCCATGGAAAGGATCGGTCGATGTTTCGGGCCGGAACACCGTGAGTGTTGCTTTGACCCCAGCATCTGCAGATTATTTTGCGTTTAAAGTGGGTAGTAGAATTGAAATGGGTGACCACCGGGAGATCCTGCTTTTGTGGCGGACGGAGCAAAGAAGCTCGTCAAAGCAGTGTCCTAATTTACGTTGAGTCTCACCAATATACAGGAGGCCAATATGCAGGGCCCCGAATAGTCCTTCCAGGTGAGGTAACACTTCACCTGTGAGTCTGTTGGGGTCATCTACTGTATTCGTTACTCCCGGTGTGGCCTCCTACCGGTGATTAAGGGTCTCGGCCCAAAACGTCGACTGTTTACTCTTTCCTATAGATGCTGCCTGGCCTGCTGAGTTCCTCCAGCATTTTTTGTGTGTTACTATAGAATGTTTTAGTGTTTTTCTTGTGCTTTCTTCCAAATGAACATCTGTAACCATAGAAATCATTGAGACAGTTTACAACTACAGAGATTTCTGATCACAATTCAGTGATATAAAAAGAAGAATCTTATTCAGATCATAGTCTGATGTTAAGAATACCTTTGTAATCCTAGTAGATACAAGTTGTTTTTCCCCAACTTTTGGACTGAACAAATGAGAAAAGAGGTGAAATAATTGCTTCACATGTCATTATCTTAGAGATGTAACAGAAATCTCGAAAGGTGATTACTTTGCATAGTGAAGTGCATAGTTGCCTCTTAAATTAACGCTGGCACCATTACATGAAAATGTAAAACATGTAGGATTGCATACAAACAAGCAATTCAGTAACTTCAGTGATGTTCTGAAGGCATAAATTCAAATCTTACCAACACAGCTGGCAAAGTTCAAATATTAATTGAGTAAAATAAATTTTCAAGAAAAAATGTATCAGTAACCTTTATCATGAAAATGATGGATTGTTGCAAAAAAGCAGCAAACTGATTCCTAATGCTCCTCAGGGAAAGAGATCTAATATCTATATCCATCTGGATCAGAGTGTGACTGCATACCCACAACAGTACAGCTGAGTTTTAGCTGTTTCCGCATTAGCTACATATCCTCACCATCTGGGCAATTACTGGGCAGTGATCTACACGAAATGACATGAGAGCTATACAGGGAAAGGAGGCACTGTAGTGAATCGATGAGCAATTGTCAAAGCCAGTTGGCTGAATGCCTCCTCACCAAAGCAACAAGCTCTTGCTGAGGTGATAGTGAGAAAGGCCTTCACCGTCAGAAAGAGTCATACATGAATGCTGCCCTTTGGCTTACCAAGCCTACGCTGAACATCGGTCGCCCATTTCTGCACTATCCTACCCACGTTCCCAAACTTGACCGAAATTAGGTCACTAGAGCTGTGAGGCAGCAGCTCTAGATTGATGAGGTTGAAGTAGGCCCATATCACGCCGGAAAGATGCCTTCCTGAGCCAGTCCCATATGCCTTTGCACTAAACCTGCTATCCACGTACCTGTCTAAAATTTGTTTAAGTATTGTTGTTCCCCTACCCACGACCACCACTACCACTGGCAGCTCACCACTCTCTGTGAGAAAAATTAGCCCCTCAGATTCCCCTTAAGTCTTTCCTCTATCATGTTAAAAATATGCCTTCTAATTTTGGATTCTCCTAACCTGGGAAAAAGACTGTGACCTGCACTTTATCTATGCTCCTCATGACCTCTATAAAATCACGCTACTATGCTCCAATAAACAGCTTGAACCTATCCGATGTCTTCTTGTAATTGGAATACCCCATTTCTGGCAATGTTCTTGTGAATCGTTTCTGTACCCTTTCCAGCTTAACAAAACCCTTCCTAAATCTAGGCGACCAGAACTGCACACAATACTCCAGAGTGGTCTCGCCAGCACCTCGCACAGCTGTAATATGATGTCCCAGCTCCTATACTCAATGCCCTGACTGATGAAGGACCTGTCACTGCCTTATATCTCTAAATGAAATAAAAATAAAGTGCAGAGACTAATGGAATGGGTAGATACTTGGCAGATAAAATTCAATTCGTAAATTTCTGCTGTGATGGATCTGGAGGAGAGGAGGAAGGAGAAATCAATGGCTTTATGTTGACTCTTAACCGAGATGATCTGACGAGGCCTTTCACTTTTTTCACAGATCCTTGCAGGACAATCAATAAGGTGATTACAAAGGCTTTACCTTACTAGCTGAGGCAAAGAAAATAAGAGCAGAGGAGTATTCTAGAACTATATCCAATGCCAGTTTAACCACAACTTGAGGATGATCTGGAGTTCTGGCCATGTTCCAGGAAAGGTGTGTTTGCAGTGGAGTGGGTGCAGAGGACATTTACCTGGATGTTGTCAAGACTGGAAAACTGGGGAATTGTCGGTAAATTGGGTTTGTTTCCTTTCGTACAGTGCAGGCTGAGAGAAAACTGAACTGAAATAGATCAAATTCTGAGAAGATTTAGATGCAGTAAATAGGAAGATCTATTTCCCTTAACAGAAGAACAATAAAAGAGTTGACACAAGTTTAAATTCATCGGAAGAAGGATTAGAAAGGATATGAGGGAAAAAAAGCTTTTTTGTCCAGAGGCAGGTAGAAATCTGGACTCACTGCCTGAAGGGGTGGTCTATAAAGAAACCCTCATCATACTTGAATGGTATTTGAAGGGTTATGGTTCTTGTGTCAAAAATTAGGATCAGTTCTCAGGAAGCACAAACATGACAAGTTGAATGGCTTCCTGTGCAGTAAATCTTCATCTGAAATATTTATAATACCCCTTACATACAGTTCATATTCTATACCTTCACAGTATGGTCCAGGTCAATTTTGACCCGGCCCAAGAATAAATCCCCTCATAACAAGTGTCTATACCAAATTTTGAACCACAGATCTATTTAGAATGTGTCAATAGCCTATCTGACATTAATAAATGGGTGATTAATCCTTAATTAATGTTTCAGAGATCTAAAATCCATTTCAATGGATACGGGTCAAATTTGACCCAGAACAGCCTCAATGTACATTAATCCTTAATGTTTCAGAGATCTAAAAATCAACTTCAATAGATGTGGGTCAAATTTGACCCGGAACAGCCTCTATGTACAATGTAGCACTTGTACAAAAGTATAAATATTTTCATTTTTGCGCATTCTGGGTCACTTTAGGAAAAGTCATCAAATTTTGGCTTTAAAAAAATGGCACTTAGGGTGTTTTTACTGCTGTCAGATGTCAAAACGGGTCAAATTTGACCTGAACAGTATGTAAGGGATACACTATAGTTTGAATAAAACTGAATGATGGACCCGCCATTGATCTATGTGGTGGATTTGTCCCTGATAAAAGTATATATCCCAGGGAAACATGCAGACTCCTGCTTTCTGACATCCAGACTCTCGTCCCAGAATTGGGAGGGGTCCCTCAGAGGCTAGTCAAGTTATACTTTGGCATGGTCATACACAATGAAACAAAATGGCAGACATTTTACACCATGATGTGTCCAATGCTGGTCTACAGTTAGACGGAGTGAAATTAGGAGTCCACCGCACTGACTGGACCCATGATGTATCATGCAAATATGATAAAAAATGCAAAGAAACCATGTTGGTTGACACTCTTTGCACTCTTTTGACTGATGTATCAGTACTCCCTCATGTTAAAGCACCACTTGAGGAAGCTCTGAAGAGTAAACAGAATATACTCCTAGCCATGGGGTTGAAAAGTCCTTTGACAAAAGGGACCCAGTAACACCAATGGTTAATCTGGTCAATTGATATAGCCAACAGAAAAGCATGCAGAGAACTGACAAAAGAAAATACCTTCTACTTACTAATCAACCTGCTGCATCAGCAACTGTCCAGTATAATATCGGTGGGAATAACTACCGTATAATATGTGGGGTGACTGATCCAGTTACACACTTGGAATACTCTCCATCAAGCTATGTAGCACTATCACCCTGAAGTGTGGTGTGGATCCAGAGCAGTAATCTAAAAGCTATAGGTATGAAACTAAGAGAAGTTTCAGAACACATCTACCAGCTCATATCTAGGTGTCCTTAATGGAATGTGGATCAACTGGAACAGAGTTGTATTTCATCGCAGCCTTTTAACTTCAAGTGCTGGCTTATCCCCTATTCATCATCAGCATCACCTGGAAGACAAGGCCAGAAGAGGCATCGGACAACCATAAGAAGACAGAGTCAGGCTGGTAAGCCGACATCACAGGGCAGCGTACGGCAAGAGCCCTGTGCTACACACAGAACTGACCAAGCCAATAACCAATGGATTAAGATCAATGGTGGTGAACATGTAAACTGCCAAAGGACGGATGAGGCTGCATAAACATCACCATCCTCAAAAGGCATGGATTAAGTGTTCAGAATGACCTTCAGCAGGAAGAATTGATAGAAGAATTTATCTCAGTCCATGTCGAGGTCAGTACTGATGTCAGTTTTCAGCCAACTGGTTTTAATCTACCTAATACCAAGAAATGGCTACTCGATTCAGCAAAGACCATGGAAATTATCCACATCTCCAGTTATGTAGAAGAAACAAGATTTGCTTGCCTGGGCTACTAACTGCAGGACTGATGAAATCCAATTCAATCAGATACCAACCCTTCTCCATGACATACCCTCATTTCTGAGTCAGAATCAAGTATCACAGCTACACTAAAATTTCTGCTTTTCCTCCATGGGAGAATGGAGGGATGCTACCCTTGTCAGAAGTGTTGTTCTGCCTGCTCTCCCAAACAGACTAAAGACCTGGGCTGTTCTCCTTTACCTCTTAACCAAGCTCATTAAATCAGATTGTCTAGTTATTGCCAAATTACAATTTGTTGGAGCTATCTATACACAAATCGGCAGCCATATTTCCTCCATTACCATCCTTGATAACATTCCTACACATGAAGATTTCCCCATTCCCTTCAAATACTTTGAGACTTCCTGAAGTTGTAAAGAGTGTTATTTTGATGGAAAGCAACACACACAAAATACATTTTCCTTTTTCCCTTCCTGTTCCAGACCTGAAGAAGGTCCTGGGCCTGAAATGTTGCATATTTCCTTGGATACTTGCCTGACCTGCTGAGTTCCTCCAGCATTTTGCATGTGTTGCTTTGGATTTCCAGCATCTTCAGAATCTCTTGTGTTCATATTTTAAGGGAAATCTTTTTTTTCTTTTATTAATTAGCTGTCATTCAGCAAGGTGCAAGAAGCTGTGCGCTACCAGCAGATAACCACTTTGAAACTTGATTACCAATTTTCAGTTTGGATTCTTTCAGGACCGTTTCTTTCTAGACAACATTACGGGTTTCAGGCATGATCTAATCTGGGATCTGGGAAATATCCAAGTAAGTGTGGGTCAGTAACTATCTGCCAACAAGAGAATGTCTGACTATTTGCCCTTCATGTTCATCTGTATTAGCATTGCCACATAGCTCTGACAACGTCCTTCATGGCAGGCTGCTTGGAAAGGTTAGATGACATGGGATCCAGGGGAAGATGGTGGACTGGATTCATAAATGTCTAAGTGGTAGACTACACTGAACACCCTTCCACTCTCTTCCTCGTTGATTTCAACCTTGCTCACCTCTTTGATCGGTGAGAAATGGAGTCAATCAAGGCTCGCGTCCCGTTCCCAGGCTTCCTGGCCTCCAGGACGCACACGCCACTCCAAACTTCACCGAACTTCCTCCGAGACAGCAAAGCACCCGATCGCTCAATCGACCCAAGACCACTCCATCAAAATGTAAATCACAGGTTCCAATTGTACCAGAATCAGATTTGAAAGAAGAAGAAGTAAAAGAAGTAGTTTTGTGAACTGTCTGAAGGATGGTCACATTGTTCACTGGTTCCACCTTCTTCTGACTAACTTGCTAGAGTTGAGTCAAGGAGCTTGCTTCCATGCTGTATCCCCTAGGCGTTACCATTGAGCTGATTTTTAGCTCTACAACACTGCAGCAGAAGCAGGTGTGGTGGTACGTGCCCATCATCTAATCACTTCGCTTTTCGTACCCTATGCGCTCTCTTCCTTCTGCAAATGGATGGAACGTGGTTCACTTGCTTGGTGCAAATGGTGCAATACTCACATAACTTGATACACTCCTGGTCAAACAGCCCCACTGACTGGCTCCTCTCCCACCTCCCTACAAATCACTCTTACATCACCACTGCACTTGGAATTTGTAATGCAGGAGATGTACATCAGCACTCCCACAAATATTCTTGTACCGCATCCTAAACCTGTGATTTTTACTGGCTCATTTAACAAGGGCAGCAGCTACAAAGAAACACCATCATCTGCAAACTTCCGACCTTGACCTTGCCTGGAAATGGAATTTCTGTGTGTTTAGAGGAAGGATATGTAAGAAGGAAAGATAAATATATGGAAAACGATAGCTTTGGAGCTCAAGAGCCCATGAAGGACAAAGGTCCCGTCAAGCAACGGTATATTAGTGAGGGAGAAATTATTAAAGCATTGTGCACTGCTATAAAAGTAGTGCTTTTAGCAACAGATCCCTCAGTGCGCAATATTGCTTGACTGGGACTTGTCACCCACTGTCTCCTGAGTTTGTAAGCTATCTTTTACAAAGCAGTCAGAGATACAGAAGGGAGCACCATCATTTAGCCAAAATACTGAACAAAGAGGCTGAAAGATTGGATGTGGTGTGGATGCCTCATATATCATAAGCTGATACATTAGGGCAACCCAAGCTAACTGTCTTCTAAAAGAATTCTAATGTTCCTTTTTTTTTCCCCTCAGAGTGCTCTCAGGATAATCAGAGCACAAAAATTTACAATTCTGAGCAGCTTGAATGAAACTTTGCAAAGGAAGCACATTGTATAATTCATGAACAGGAGGAAGTCTGCAGACGCTAGAAATCCAAAGCAGTGCAGACAAAATGCAGGAGGAACTCTGCAGGTCAGGCAGCAGCTGTGGAAAAGAATGAACAGTCAACGTTTCAGGCTGAAAACCTTTTTTCATTTTTTTAACGTAGTTCTATTGGGAAAATAAACTGGTACTGCTATTACTTAATGCTTATTACATTGTTTCTTATGCAAAATGGAAGAATATTGATGAGGTTGATGCAAAATGTTATCATGATAGAGCAAATAAGACTGTAGTTGTCATGTATGCAAATCACAGGTTGTGGGAGTCCAAGCAGTATCTGCACTAATTGGAATATTTGCTCATGACCAAGATGATCCGGACAGTCAACGTTACAGCTCTGAGCTGAAAGGCTGAGTGCTGATTGACAGAGAGCACGGTAAGTAGATGGGAGGATAAGAAATCACTCCTGAGATGTTAGAGTTAGTATGATTCAGTAATCAGAGATGAACACAGTCACTTTGCTAATCTTCTCCATCCAATTCATCCTCCTCCACCCATGTTACAAGGAGGGCTTACATTTTCATAAAAATGGCTTGTAGCATGATATTTTGTAACACCCACTTCAAAACTTCTGATCTGAAAAAGAATTGTTCTTATTTATTTACTGCTTTCACATTATTTATTCACTACCCCAGATTTTAGGGTTTGAGAATTCCCTGAGGGTGAATTTCTGTTACTGAACAGTCTGAATGTTGGGGTTGTTTGTACTCCTGACATTGAACTGCATTGTTACTTCCCATTTCCTTCTGGACATCCCTCTTCAGTGCCTCCGTGGATATCAGAAGTTTCTTCTTCTCTCTTCATCACGCACTCAGATCTCGACTGTATTCCCAGAAAATTTCAATAATCTTTCCCTTGTGGCATAGATTCTTTTTCCAGAAAAATAACCCCGTGTCCGATACACAGCATATCTCCTCGGTAAGTGGTGTAGGCGGACTTTAAGTGGCATTAGTGTCACACCATATTGCCCAGGTAAGTGTGTGCAACCAGTGAAGAACTTGGGGCCATGTTGGCATTGTGCGGCAATCATTTAAAGCAACTCTCTTTAGTGTCCTCCGTGCGGTAGAATGAGCAGACCTGACTTAATCATGCTGCATTGAGTTGTCAGTCAAGTTACATGATCAAGTGCAGATTTTGAACTTGCTGCCTGTGTGTATAACTACTGTGTGCACTGGTCACCACTAATGGGCAACCAGCCTGCTTTGTAAAAAAAAAAAAATTTGAATTAACTTAACGCAACAATCTGCTGAAGGAAAATGGCAGGTCAAGGGGCATCTGTGGGAGGAAGGAAATTGTCAATGTTTTGGGTCAAACCTCTGCATCAGGGTTTAACATAATGTTCAGCTGGCCAAGTTGAAAACACAGCTGACAACCTAATAATTGCCAATGATGTTAGCAAGTTCACTCGAGAAAGGAAACAAATAATCTCTTTATTTTAACCTCTTCTATTGACATAGTGGAGGGAGCAGCTTAATATGTTGTTAGCATCACTGAGGCCTGAAACAAATTGGAACCTAATGCTAATCGCTGATTTCTGACCCAGTACAAGTCACAGTCGAAGTTATTGTCATATGTGCAAGTACATAATGAAAAGGTGCAACAAAAAACTTTCCTGCAGCATCACAGCATGTGGCTTCACATAAGCAGCATTCGCAAGGAAACATAAATTATACACAATTCCTACAGGACGGAACACAATTAAAACAAAAGAATTGGGGCTCATTTCAGTGCAATGTGATCAAGGTGATTAAATAATATCTGCATTTTGTTTTTCAAAATCTGAAATATGTAATGGGAAGAACATTCTGGAGCGACAGCTGGAAATTTGTAGTTGTAATGACTGTGATATTATTAGTGCTTGTTGTCATTACACGATGAAACTGGCAGTTTTCTACACACGCGTGGCAGAAATCCCAATGATGCCGTCAGCTATTCAGAACCCCGACTCCCTCTAGTATGCCGCACGGTTTAATGCCCTTTTTCAATCGAATCAAGAGAAGTGTTTGAATTGATGAGAACTTAAAAGGATTTACAAACAAATCTCATTGTGAAATATTCTGAAGATGTTATACCGTGCTGCAGAAGGTGCAAGTGCAAATTGAAGTTTTAATGATGTTCCAAATCAATAACTGCTTAACACATTGGCAGGCTTGAAAAAAGTATGTAGACACTAATACCCTCAGAGAAATAAATCAAAATAAAATGGGGTTTAATATTTAAATAAATTAGTATGCTTATACATACTTTTCTATATTAATTAAAAACATTACTGAATGCTTAATAAAATGTTTAAACAGTAATTTCAATTCCATTTTTTTTTGTTTCTGATTTGCCATCTGTGAGAATCTTTAATATGATTGGTTTCTTGGTCTGTTTAGTCACATTATAATGGTCAGATACTGGAGACAAATCTGAACTAATAGTTAACAGGGAAAAATAATTTTAGACAGGAAGTTCCTTGGAGCTTACTGGTGGGTGGCTCCCTTTGTGGCCAGAGAAGAGTTCCATCACCGCATTCTGGGGCCTCCGTTGGTCAGGTTCATCATGGATACTGCGTTCCAGCTGTCTAGATGCACAAGCTGGGGCAGTTCGATATGGAGAGCTAGCTGTTGCCCATGTAGCAAGCTCCTCCACTCCACACATCTGATGAACCCAAAGGAACAGCAGGGCCCGATACAGTTTGGTACCAGCTGCGTCGCAGGAGTTGCCAGTCAGCGTTGAACTCTACGTAGGACTGCCTCAGGGACTCCATCTCTGGATTTATCCCTCGGTGTTTACTCCCAAAGTCTTCCCCATGAGCGGGTACAGCTGCAAGGCAGCGGAGGTTTGAGATCAGAGCTTTCCTTCTCCTGGATGAGCTGCCAAACCACGGCTGATGAGCCCCTTCTGCCCAAAGCGACAGGTTTTAAGGTGCCAGTAACCTGCCTTTGCCCCATCTCCTGACAGTAGAAACGGTTCTGCCGGACTTAGTAGCTAAGCTACACGTGAAGGCCAGGAATTGGACTTGGTTGTCAGAGGCTATTTGAGGTGCACACCATTGGGAGCATTTAATAGGTAGTGGGAGCTTGTCCCCATTACCACCCCCAACTATAACAACATTAAGGAACCCTGCATTACTGGTTACAAATCCAACGCATTACCTCTGTGACCTGGGTCATTTATTCACAATGGCAAGAAGTGACATTGTGCTAAAGTGGAACGACTGTAACAGCAAAAAGAGAACAGATGTACAACAGTGAGTGGGTAATTGGCAGTGTAATCCCAGTTATAACAGCTGAGTGGAATTGGGTACATCCTTGTGGGAGAAATGGATGTGTGCAATTACCGTGACATGTGAAAGAGTGTCGCTGATTTTGCTAACTGCAGCATTAACCGGGGAAGTAGCACATAGATACTCACAGTAGTAAAGTAGGCAATTGATTGTGTTAATATTTGATGAGCAAAACGTGGCTGAAGTTGTCATTGTTCACATGCATAAAGCATTATTAAATAGAAAGGATGAACCCAGAATACTGGTCAAACTATTCAGCTTGGTGCACAATGGAAAGACATGGCGAAATGGGATTTTGAGGAGAGAAGAGGATTTTTCACCTTCATTGGAAGAACTATCATTATTACTCTAGTATCTTAATAGTGCCAGAATAATAATAATAGAAATCCGGAAAATGGGCTCTAAAGATGTCATGGCTTCAACTAGCAGACTCAGGGTTATATCAATTGCCATTAATCTGAAGGAATCTATATAATGTTTGTTGTTGCTTGCCTCACTGTCTAACCATAATTAAGACGATGTCTCAGCTGAGTATCACACTGACTTCATCTATTAACCCTTGGAGGATATGTTATAACTAGACTTAATCTCCTCTGTTTTCCTCATCCTCTTCAGAAGCCCAGCTCAATACTGAGCATGAAACCCCTGAGCTTGAGTCAAAACCACTGCAGTAAACTCATAGTAGTGAGTGAGAGTATGCACTTTACTGGTGACATTTCATTTCCTGAGATCTTTCAGGCTCAAAGCTTTGGAAACTGATAGAAACAGCTAAATTACTGTCTTATCTGGTTTCTTGCAAGCTTTAAGCTGAAAGTCCTCAGACATATTTTTATTTATTTGTGGTATAAGGTATCCAAAAAATATATAACGCCAAATCTGAGACAACTCCACACTCTTCTGAATGTTTATGAATGGGAGGGTTAAGATTTGGGTATAATCCTCTAGGACAGGGATTTCCAACCTGGAGGCCATTGCTTCATGGTATTGGCCCATGGCATAAGAAAGGTTGGGAACCCCTGCTCTAGGAACATTATTGTGTTCCATCAATTATAAAAGGTACACTCAGCAGGTCAAGCAACATCTGTGGACAGAGAAAAAAGATTAACATTTCAGGTCAATGATATTTTGGTAGAGATAAAATGAGTAAACACCAATGACAGAGGTCGGTGATAGGATGCAAAGCAGGTGAGATCACCAGCATTTTCTTTTCTTTCTCCCCCACCTGCAGTGTACTTCACGTTTGAGTTTGTAGTCTATGGATTTTTAGCCTTCAAACATGCATAAAGAGCTGCCACCAAGTGACATCCATGCGATTACACTCCATCACTCATGAGTGCCATTAGGGAGAAAGACAGACTATTTGAAGGGAAGAAATAGGCATCCACCTGCACTTCACAAGGACATATTTAAATTGTGTACTGTTCCACATTTGTGTGCTTCCTTACACAGAGGAACTGTCTCATCAGTGGGTATGAGGATGATATTAGTATTTAGCACTTCATGACCTACCAGCAAATGCATGAATTTGTTTGAGAAGATAAGCTGGAAAAACAGATGACTTGTTAACTGCAAATGGTCAAATAGTATAACAACATTTATCCACAGTTTTGACTGGTTGAAGCCCAGGTACATTGTGGTGTGAGATATAACTCACACAGAATACTGAAGGAACTCACCAGACCAGGCAGCATCTATGGAAGGGAGTAAGCAGTCGATGTTTCGGGCCGAGACCCTTCAGTAGGACTGGAGAGAAAAAGATGAGGATTCAGAGTTAGAAGGAGGGGAAGTGCAAGGTGATAGGTGAAACTGGGACTGGGGGCGAAGTAAAGAGCCGGGAAATTGATTGGTGAAAGAGCTACAGGGCTGGAGAAGGGGGAATCTAACAGAAGAGGACAGAAGGCCATGGAAGAAACAAAGGAGAGGGTGCCAGAGGGAGGGCAGGCAAGGAGGTAAAATGAGAGGGAGAAAAGGGGATGGGGAATGGTGAAGTTGGGGGGGGGAGTGGTTGGCCATTACTGGAAGTACAAGAAATCTATCTTCAGGCCTTTAGGTTGGAGGCTACCCAGATGGAATATAAGGTGTTGCTCCTCCAACCTGAGTGTGGCCTCATTTTGATAGTAGAGCAGGCCACGGACTGACATGGTGGAATGGGAAAGGGAAGTGGAATGGGAGGCCGCTAGGAGATCCCGCTATTCCTGGCGGACAGACCTCAGGTGCTCGGTGAAGCGGTCTCCCAATCTACGTCACTAAGTGAGGCCAAGTGGGTCGGGGAGTGGCAATGGATTTGTGCTCCTCTCACTGGTCATGTGTCAGTGTGCTGGATACACGGCCCCACTCTTGTTAGGAGTTTGAACAATGAAGCAATCCCAAAGATCTGCAGCTTCGTAGGTGGAGCCTCCTGAGCAGGAATGTGGAAACTGGAGTCCATTAGTCAATGACTTCGGTCATTGGACAATTGGCCATTGTACATTATGACAGTTCGTATGGGCTCCACATAAATCACCAGGTCCACAAATTTACGAGACCCTCTTTCTGGTTCAGCAGACTCCCTAATTCCTGGACCTATCTTTACCTGTTACAGGTTTGCTGAACTGCCCGATGTTCTGGATGTCAAAACTTGCGTGCTCTTCCCCATTCATCATCTCCCACTCTTCCTCCACTACTCCGTACTCTACTACATCAATCAAGCCTGATATTGAAATGAGTCATTGCCCTTACTGACACTACTGGGAGACTGAAAAGAGGCCAGGAGATCAAATCGATAAATGATTATAATGACAGGCTAAAAGGCTGTTCAATGTATTTTCACATGCAGCAAAGAAAACCTGAGCACTCAACTCTACCTGTTCCAACTCACCATTAACTGCTGGCTAATTTCAGGTTGAGTTAAAGATAACAAGGTTTCTTAAGGAAATAACCCTGACAGCTGGATGACCTTGATAAATCCCTGATAGAATGGAGAGGAATTGGTACAGAGCTCATTGTTGGAAAGCAAGGCATTAAGTTAATATTTGTTGGGCAATGAAAATGAAGCTAAGTGGTATTTTCCTCTACAGGCATCGTAAGTGATTATCACAAATGATTTTTTTTTGCATTTTCAGTGTGCTTTCCAACCACATACCAGAGGAGTACTGCACTGTATGAAATGCCAATTTTTGAAGGGATTCCTCAAGAGAAACAAGCTATTGAGCATCTGCAGAGTCTTGTGTCTCCATTGTAAACAGGGGGCTTGATTGTTCATTCAGGGGTACCTTAAAAATCTCAAAGCTCGATTCAACTATCCTTGGAATCTAGGGCAAAATTTGTCCTTTAGCTAAAATTGCTGAAACAAGTTATCTGGTGATTCCTTGCTGTTTGCTGGACTGCGTCTTTCAAGGGCACAACTGCCAAATTTCCTATTTTACAATGCGAATGCTTGGACTCTGTTTTTATCAGGACAGCAATGGCTTGCAGGAATTTGTGTTCCAGAAAGGTAAAAGTTGATCAATACTTTGGATATGACAGTGGCTAATTAGTTATGTAACGTCAGAGGTAAGGAAAAATGCATTAATGCTTCACTTGCTTGTTAATTCTACACACCACTCTGTTTGCTTTACAATCTAGAATTTCAATCAGCTCTTTCTCTGTAAATGAAGACTGTTGAACACAATGAGTTTGGTCTTTATAGTGTTTTCTAATAATGTGGAATATTGTTTATTTATTTAAGCTTTATTTCACGATTAAACATCAATTTACAATTAGTAACATCTTGAAAAGGGAATAGAAGTAAAGTCTTTCAGCGCTTTTGCTGGAGAGTTGTCATGGCAACTGGCCAAATGTCAGAATGTTCTGATAAGGCAAGTTCAGAGTTCAGACAATGCCAACAATATTGTCTGTACTAGTAATAAGGTGCCTCTCTACTTAGCTTTTTGTTCACAGTTGGTCGGTGGGCGGTGAGGCCTTGATAATACTCAGAGCAAAGAAGAAAGAAATAAACCTACTCTTATTCAATGGAAAAAAATACAGATATTTTATCTCTATCTGTATGTTCCTATGTGTGTGTGTATCTACACTTGCGTGCATGAGTGTTTGCATGCTGGAAAGGGATACGTTGCTGCCAAGTGCTGCTCAAACTTGTGGGTTGAGGGGTGCAGGGAATTAAAGTGGAAAAAAAATCCAGAAAGTAACTGGAGCAGTTATTGGGCTTGAGATGTGTCGCTGCATGCAGTGCTTGCATATTCGCAGAAAGGTAAAAAAAAATACAGTGAGTTCATCATTTGGAATAGTTTTGGAACTAAACAGGTGGGGACTTGAAAATAAGCAGGAAACTTGGGTTGCAAGATTAACCCAAGTTGTTAATGCACAGTGAAAAACATCTTCCTTCTTCTGCTCTGTACAGCATCTGTGACTTTAAGAATCTGAGCTTTGCTGAATATATGATAGTGGCCAGTGACAAAGCAGCAACATGGCATGGATCTGTAAGATATGAATGTTGATTCAATACATTTTGGCTTCTTGGTTTTGAAGGTGACTAGAAACATCCCACATGATGCCAGAATCTCACAAG
The DNA here is from genome assembly GCF_030028105.1 of Mobula birostris. Taxonomy (NCBI): domain Eukaryota; kingdom Metazoa; phylum Chordata; class Chondrichthyes; order Myliobatiformes; family Myliobatidae; genus Mobula; species Mobula birostris. The sequence goes on along the minus strand of NC_092400.1, from coordinate 7,626,137 downwards.
GCTTGGCATCCAGGCTTGTGCAACCAGCTCACAGTGTTAGCAAAGGATCTTAGAAATTGATCCAGATGAAACATCAGCACATTCCTGTAAACCCTCACCAATTTTTATAGGTGCAACCGTAGAAAACTTCCTATCTGGATGCATCACGGCTTGGCCTGGCAACTGCAAGCACCTGTGGAGAGTTCTGGGCACGGCTCAGCGCGTCATGAAAACCAGCCTCCCCTCCATGGACTCTGACCGCACGTCACACTACCTCAGAAAGGCAGCCGGCACAAGCAAAGACCCCTCCCACTCTGGACATCTTCTCTTCTTCCCCCTCCCATCGGGCGGAAGATAGAATATTTAAAAGCATGATCTACCGGGCTCAAGGAAAGCTTCTATCCCACAGACCTCTTGTACAATAAGATGTACCTTTTATCTTAAAATTTACCCTGTTGTGGCCTTGCACATTATTATCTACCTACACTGGACTTTCTTTGAATCTGTAACACTATGTTCTGTATTCTGTTAATGCTTTTCCTTACACTACTATAATGTGCTGATGGCATGAAATGATCTGTCAAAATGACATGCAAAACAATTTTCACTGTACCTTAGTACCCGTGACAATAATAACAAATTACCAAAAGCACCTTAGAACCAATGAAATATTGTTTGAATAAAAGTCAATATTAGCAGACAGGAAGTGTAATAAACTGCTTGTGCAGAACCCATTTCAACAAACAACATTATAAGACCATAAGATATGGGAGGAGAATTAGGCCATTTGGCCCATCAAGTCTGCTCTGTTACTTCATCCAATTTTCCTCTCAGCCCCGATTTCCTGCCTTCTCCCCGTGTCCCGTCATGCCCTGACCAATCAACCTTTGCCTTAAATATGCTAACAGACTTCGCCTCCACAGCTGCTTGTGGCAATGACTTCCAGATTCACCACTCTCTGGCTAAAGAAGATCCTCCTAATTTCTGTTCTAAAAGATGCCCCTCTATTCTGAGGCTGTGTTCTCTGGTCTTAGACTCTCCCACCATAGGAAACATCCTCTCCACATCCACCCTATCAAGGGGTTTCGCCATTCAATAGCTTTCAATGAGGCCACCACTCATTCTTCTGAATTCCAGTGAATTCAGGCCCAGAGCTATCAAATACTGTTTATGTGACAAGCTGCTGAAACCTGGAATAATTTTCATCAGACCTCCTTTGAATCCTCCAGCTTCAGCACATCTTTTCTGAGATAAGGGGCTCAAAACTGCTCACAGTTCTCCAAGTGAAGCCTCCCCAGCGCTTTATAAAGTCTCAACATTACATCCTTGCTTTTATATTTGAGTCCTCTTGAAATGAATGCTCACAGCACATTTGCCTTCCTCACCACAGACTCAACCTACAAGTTAACCTTTAGCGAATCCTGCACAAACGCTCCCAAGTCCCTTTTTGCCTCAATTTTTTTGTATTTTCTCTCCATTTAGAAAAGAGTCAACCCTTTCACTTCTTCCACCAAAGTCCATGACCATACAGTTGCCGACTCTGTGTTATTCCATCTGCCACTTCATTGCCCATTCTCCTATCGACCAAGTGATTTATTTTGATATTGTTGGTACAGGTATTAATATAACTGGGACAACAGCACGAAACATTTTGATTGCATTCGACATCCTACAGCTAAAATTTGTATCTCATCTTCCAGTAACATGGCGCTGCGCTCAGACGCAGTGGCCTCTCAGGAGCCAACCAGAAGTGTTTTTTCTTTCTTAAATGTCTTTTTTACGATTGCAAGACAATGAGGACTCCCAGACCTTTAGGTTCTGCAGGTCTACTCCATCAGTGAGCTGCTCGTTGGCAGATGAGCTGGACTTGGTGCAGACTGCGTTGCTGCCAGCTACAGGAAGGCATCAGAGTTGGTGCGCAAAGGTGGCGTGCAGTGTAATCATGGGTAATTGCCTTGGACATTTCTCTTACGATCGCAAGACCCTGTTGGGCATTGATAATGTAAGATGCCGCAGGGCTGTTTCCCCTGTTCGGTGACGTAATAGATGGCAGGGAAGCTGCGTGGCCTTGGTGTTAGCAAGGAATAGGCCTCAAGCCACGGGCTTGCCTGCTGCTTGAGTCCAGGAAAAGAGTCACCGGAGGCATCGTAACGTGGCATCCATGCTCCATTGGGGGCTGGCCTCTCCTGACAGTCCTGCCCTCCAGTGTTCGATGACAAATATATTTCTTTTTGCATGACTGTATGTATGCTTGTTACCTTATCTTGAATGGGCTGTGCATATTTTCCACCTTGGCTCCAGAGGAATGCTGTTTTGTTTGGCTGTATTCATGTATGGTTGAATGATAATTAAACTTGAATTTGATTTGATTTACATATGGCTGAGAGCATACTCCTTCAATTCTCCCCTGAAAACTGTACCTGAGACATTGAAGCACTCCTGCTGTAGCTTGTTGAACTTGGGCTAGATTTTATGCGCAAGTCACCAGTGAAGAATTTGAATCCCTAGTCTCCTGCGTTGGAGGTTGGACCACTACGCAGTCAGCAGGCACATGTCCACATGTACAACAGACACTAAAATGCCATCTCTGAGGCACTGGACTTCAACGCTTTCTTTACCTGCAGGAAGAACACGGATTATCAAATGTAAATGATTCTGTATTTTGACAGATGCTGAATCACCTCTCCAAACTAGATACAAAATGCCAGTTTCTCCACTTTGATTGTAAATTGAATGAAAGCTATTTTACTATCTCCCTGATTCTTGAAGAAGTTCCGTAGAAATTGAATTCTGAGGGAATAGAAGTAACCAAAAATTCAATTAAAGATTAAGATAGAAAAAGATTCTGATGCCTGGAGAATTTACAAAAGAATCAAAAAGGACATATTAATGTTTAGATAGAATTGATAGGAAAGGGCTATAGCAAGCTTTGGAAGGAATTTCTTTTTTTACAGTACATTTAATGCTAAATACTGTATAGTAATAAAACAGAATTATTACTAGTTGTTGCAAAGTGACAGGCACAGATTATAGAGTATTAACAATAATAGGCATATGAAAATTGAGATAACAGCCTTCAAGCTCTCCTGGAGAGATTCCTCATTGCAAGATAATATCACTCTTTTCTTCATGAGATATGATAATATAATTTAACTAGGTTTTAACTAAATATTGGATCAGACTGAACTAGACTGAATGAATCATTCGTTTCCCCCCCCCCCACTGATCTCCCTCCCAGCACTTATCCTTGTAAGCGGAACAAGTGCTACACATGCCCTTACACTTCCTCCCTTACCACCATTTAGGGCCCCAGACAGTCCTTCCAGGTGAGGTGACACTTCACTTGTGAGTCGGCTGGGGTGATATACTGCGTTCCGTGCTCCCGATGTGGTCTTCTATATATTGGCAAGACCCGACGCAGACTGGGAGATGTTTTGCTGAACACCTATGCTCTGTCCGCCAGAGAAAGCAGGATCTCCCAGTGGCCACACATTTTAATTCCACATCCCATTCCCATTCTGATATGTCTATCCACGGCCTCCTCTACTGTAAAGATGAAGCCACACTCAGATTGGAGGCACAACACCTTATATTCCGTCTGGGTAGCCTCCAACCTGATGGCATGAACATTGACTTCTCTAACTTCCGCTAATGCCCCACCTCCCCCTCGTACCCCATCTGTTATTTATTTTTATACACACATTCTTTCTCTCTCTCTCCTTTTTCTCCCTCTGTCCCTCTCACTATACCCCTTGCCCATCCTCTGGGTTTTTTCCCCCCTTCCCCCTTTTCCTTCTCCCTGGACCTCCTGTCCCATGATCCTCTCATATCCCTTTTGCCAATCACCTGTCCAGCTCTTGGCTCCATCCCTCCCCCTCCTGTCTTCTCCTATCATTTTGGATCTCCCCCTCCCCCTCCCACTTTCAAATCTCTTACTAGCTCTTCCTTCAGTTAGTTCTGACGAAGGGTCTCAGCTCGAAACGTTGACTGTACCTCTTCCTAGAGATGCTGCCTGGCCTGCTGCGTTCACCAGCAACTTTGATGTGTGTTGCTTGAATGAATCTTTAGATCCTTAAGTAAAATATATGGGAAAGAAGGAAGAATAACAATTCATGGATTACAATTTGTACTTGTGTGACATTTTAAGGGAGACAAATTCCAAGCTGCTTCACAGAAATAATGGTGTCTTTGCTAAAGACGGGAACTGCCCAGCATCTGAAGGAAGTATTTCTGGATTATGTTCTAGGATCACTTAGTTATAACATTTATGTCCAATTATACTAGATTCCTTCACCAGAGTACAGATATTTACTCTATATTGATCAAACTATTTTATTATCCCAATCATCTGTTTAGTTTGCCCCTCCAATATGCAAATCTGAGGCATCCCAAATGAATATTATACATTATTAGATTAGATTAGATTATGAGGACACGCAGTCCTCTTTTATTGTCATTTAGTAATGCATGCATTAAGAAATGATACAATGTTCCTCCAGAATGATATCACAGAAACACAAGACAAACCAAGACTAAAAAAACTGACAAAAACCACATAATTATAACATGTAGTTACAACAGTGCAAAGCAATGCTGCAATTTGATAAAGAACAGACCATGGGCACGGTAAAAAAAGTGTCAAAGTCTCTCGAAAGTTCCATCATCTCGCGCAGACGGTAGAAGGGAGAGAAACTCTCTTCCTACCATGAACCTCCAGTGCCGCAAACTTGCCGATGCAGCACCCTGGAAGCACCCAACCACAGCCGACTCTTGAGTCCGTCCGAAAACCTCGAGCCTCCGACCAGCCCTCCGACACCGAGCACTGAGGACCATCTCTGCCGAGCACTTCGACCCCGGTCCCTGCAACAGGCAATAGGCAAAGCCGAGGATTTGGGACCTTCCCCTCTGGAGATTGTCGATCGCACAGTAGCAGCGGCAGCGAAGCGGGCATTTCGGAAGTTTCTCCAGGTGTTCCTCCGTGCTTCTCACGTCTGTCTCCATCAAATCAGGATTGTGTACGGCACCTACTTAACAAATACGATATCATTTTGGAACGGCCACACGCGCTGCATCGCGCCGCCATCTTTGGAGGGGAGGCCTCCATTATAATATCCTTACATTTTATCATTTGGTGTTTTATTCACCTTGAGGTCAGTAAACTTTCTTTTCTGAGGTGCATGCTAGACTTTGGTTATTGCCTGATCTAACCTGTTGAGAAATCTGCAGAATAACCTCCTCCATTTTACATTTAGCATTACAAATCACTTGGAATGAAGCCCAGGTGGTTCCTCATGCCCATTTATGCCTTGCACCTAGCTGTCCTCAAGATCCTACATCAACTGTTCATTGATTATGATGACGATTCTTCAATGTTAAGTTTAGGCTAACGCTTTTGTTACTTTGTAGATGCAACATAAAATCTTGAATGAGACCAGCCTCATGTAGCTCTGAGCCATAGAAATGACATTCATTTTCCCACCCTTCCAGGTAACTGAGCTCTGCTGCTGGACCTCAAAGTATGTATATGCCACCATATATATAACGCTGAGGTTTATTTTCTTGCAGGCTTTCACAATAGAACAGAGAAATGCAATAGAATCATGAAAAAGCAAGGACTGACAAACAACTAATGTGCAAAATAATCGTGCATTATAATAAATAAATAATACTGAAGAGTCTTTGAATGTGAGTATATTGGGTGAGGAATCAGTCCGTAACTGCGGTGAGTGGTGTTATCCAGGCTGGTTCAGGAGACTGATGGTTGAAGGGTAATAACTATTCCTGCACCTGGTGGTTGTAAGACCTAAGACTCCTGTACCTCCTTTGTGATGGCAGCAGTGAGAAGAGAGCATGGCCTGGATGGTGGGGGTCCCTGATGATGGATAATGGATGACGGATGATGGGGTACTACCACTGCTCACAATGCAATTAGGGCAGGGAGCAAAATGATCAGCAAAGACCGATAACCGGGGATCTCTGCTGGAAAAAAAGGATGAGATGGAGTTAAATATGGAGCTAATCTTCACAACTTTCCCTCACTCTGTAAAAAGGGCACTGGAGGAAGATACTGGACAGTAAAACCCAGCAAGACTTAATAACCACAGAAAGAAACAATAATGTATTATAATACTCCTTCTGCCCATTGATGTTCTGAGATCAGATCTAGTATAAGGTGTTCAACTATATTTATTTAGGATACAAAAATGACTTCACCATCAAGAGTAATGTCATTGACTGTTAAGTGGCTTTCAACATCCTGGTAAGTGATTCCTTACTAGGATGTTCAAAGCCCTTACGGTGCATTCTGATAATGCATTCCTTCTATATTGACTTAAAACAGGTTGCAGATTCTCAAAGGCTCGCTTTTAAACAGTTATATCTAAAATATCTGCCACGACTGCTTTTCAGAGGTGTGCCTCTTATAATATCTTCAGCAGTCAATGGAGATACTCACGTATTTATCCATTGGACATCGGTGCCAAATGCAATCTGACGTCCGCTTAAAGCTGTTCAAGGCTGTTAGGTTTTATAACTTCAAAACATTCCACTTATTCAAACAAAGACACGGGAGCCCAGAAGGTGGGTCTAACTTCAAGTTTACTTTAAGCAAGGTGCGCACGTACCATGTGATAGTATGATGACATAAGCTATTCACATATTTTTACATATAATCCATAATTACTTAAACAAACAAGAATACTTAATTAAACTATATACAAGATTACTCATACGGTATATCATTACAGTATTAAATTCACAACAAAAGCCACTTTGAAGAAGTTCTCTTCTTTGCAAAAGGAGATTCTTGAGCCCTCTCTCACTATTCTCTCTCTGTTGTTTCTCTTGCTCTTCTTGAATTCCTGACTCACCCCTCCCCTCACTGGCTTTCTTCCCTTTACCCAGAGCTTCCTACCTTTCTTATGCCATGGACCAATACCATTAAACAAGGGGTCTGTGGACCCCAGGTTTGGAACCCATGCCCTACTCTCTCAGTACTGATGCACGGTCTCAGAGTGTCAGCCATCCCTTTGCCTCCACAGATGTTGCCAGACCTACTAAGTTCTTCCAACTATTTGTTAGTTAACTCAAAACATTCAACCCCATGTCCACCTGTTTAGAGCTGAGTCTCAGTACAGTAACTGAGTAACAAGCCTTAAATCTTGATTTATTTTTGACTGTAAAAGTCATTCCTTGATATTTTCCTTATTTGTAATAATAATTATTAAATAATGGCTCTGTCTGTCTAAGTAGACAATGGATGCGCCCGGTTTTCCGGGGCGCAGACCTGGGTGATTAATATGGAGATCCTGGGCTGCCCAGACATCAAGATCCCCCTCTCGGCCTTGCGGATGTGGTCCAAAGCAGTACATTTGGCATCAGCTTGGCTGCAGGAGCTGCCGGGAGGTGACGTGATACGTCATCCAGCCACCTTAAGGGCCCCACTCCGGATTTGTGTGGGGTTTACTCCTTAGCCTTCTCTTCTCCCGAAGATACCCACAAGGCAGTGGGTTCTGTAACCCTGGATAGGGGCCCAGACCGGGTACTGTCAGCCAGAGCCAGCTGAGCCCAGGACTCGTGTAAGGCAGGGTCGTCATGCTCTGTAGTAGTGACATATGGAACCACTACCCACTACCCCTAATAATATCCAAGTACATATTACAGCACTTTGGGTGTTTTATTGCAGAATGTTATGGATTTTACTTTGAGAGGGATAGAGGCTATCAGGTTGTATACACACAAATACTCCTTTTCTGATCAAGAATGCCCTCAGCTCTCAGTAAAGAGCAGATTAAACATTACAACATCAAGATATGAACAGGAGAATGGATAACATCCTACAGTACTGTGACAAATGAGACAATGTATTTAGTGAAAATGGCAATGGATATGCTAGAACCATTATTAACATGAAGTCATAAAGGAAAGATGTTTAGAGTCATGGAGCCATAGAGTGCTACAGCACAGAACTGGGCCGTTTGGCCCATCTACTCCATGCCCACCTGATCCGATCCATCTGCATCCAGTTCATGGCCCTCCACCTATGCACCTATCCAAATATCACTTAAACTTTACAATTTAATTCATATTGTCTGGCGGCTTGTTCCACATTCGCGCCTCACACTGTGTGAAGAAGATCCCCCTCACATTCCCCCTAAATATTTCAACTTTCACCCTAAACCTATGACCTCTAGTTTTAGTCTTACCCAGCTTGGGGGAGAAAAAAACTCACAGGCATTCACCCTGTATATATGTAATGACCTGGTTAAGAGTTTTACTGCTATGATGTAGGTATTTCATTTTAGCAGTTCTGTAAGAGCAGTTGGTTCTGTTTTCAGCCTGTTTGGGTTTGAGCTAATACAAGAGGCTTTGTTGTTCATCTTAGGAATCTGTGTCAGGCAATCAGGATGGTGGAACTGGGAGGTTCTGGAGAAAGCTGGGCGAAGAAGTTTGTGTGATGGACACTAGTGTGGGTCGAGATAGTTTTGGCGGGAGTTCGGAGAAGACAGGAGGGAAGATGGCTGAGGATGATGCCCCAGTTGCTCAAGGTGCTTTGTGCAGATGAATGGCTTCAAGGAGGAAGGACTAGTACTCCTGTGGGAAAGCCCACTTGTTCGAGATGGATTTTGAGTGACATTCAGAAGGTGGTGTGTGCTTTCCTGCAGACTAAAGGTCTAGAACATGAGTTACAGACAAGTTCAAGATGAGCTCCAACTTATGTGGACTGGGTTAATTGTAATGGACCCTTTTTATTTTTTTTCTTTTCTTCTTCTTACTAACTGTTTGATAAAGCTGACATTTGTAAATATACTTTATTTATAATTGCCAACGAGCTGTTATTTCTTGCCAACGACATATTGCATGGGGGCAGTATTGACACAGACTGGGGCTTGGATGTGTGAGATTTCCCAACCTCCTTGGTTTGGAGGGACCCAAGTCATATCTACCTTAGACGTACGGAGCTGGAGAAAGGCGGTTTTCTCACTGCTGAGTCTGATGGCTGTTAGTGAGGGACTAACGAGCTGTATCTATAGAGACACCCAGTAAAAGAGGGTTTCATATACTGCTGATGATTTTGATATGTTTCACTAATGCAATCATGTGGCGCGTGGCCAAGTGGTTTGGGCGTTGGATTAGCGATCTGAAGGTCGTGGGTTCGAGCCTCAGCTGAGGCAGCGTGTGTGTCCTTGAGCAAGGCACTTAACCACACAATGCTCCAGTCTAACCAACTGAGAATGGGTACAGGCAAAAATGCCGGGGTTTAACCTCGCGGTAGACTGGCGTCCTATCCGGGGGGGGGGGGGGGGCACCGGCCTGATGGGCCACAAGGCTCGTGACAGACTTTAAAACTAATGCAATCGCTTGAGAAGCAAAAATAACCACCTGAGCACTGGTTCTACTCTCTTGAGGATGATAGTCGTGGTTTGAAGGGGCAAAGATTGAGTTAACTCCCTCACAAGACTCTGCAGATCTGGAGCAATAAACAAAACACTGGAGGAACTCAATGGATCAAGTAGCATCAGTGGTGGCTGGGGGAAGATGTTGAAACCATCAGCTCTTTGGTTTGAAAACCTGCATCAGGACTGAAGGTGAGGAGGGTGATGGTTAGTATAAACAGGAGAGTGGGAATGGTGAGACGGGATCCTGAGGTGAAAGATGGACTGAGGAGAGGTGAAAGATGATGGGTAGATTGTGTCAGATAGGGGAGGGGGTGCGGAGTTGGAGATAGTGGCTGGTAGATGGAGACAGACAGAGAAGGAGAGAGAAATAAATGAGAAGCAGATGGAAGGCATGAGAGAAAGGTTGGACACAGCCACTGAAAGGTGATTAGCAGGGAGACAGGTAACTCCAGGTAATTGATTTTGTCTGCAGATTGTTCAGCAAGCTTACTCTGACTTCAAAATTGATGAGAACTTATGGATTACTCACGAAGTGTAAAAGCATGATATGGCCCAGAACTTGCTAGTTGTAACCTGCTACCCTTACTCATTGCCCTCCTGAAGTGATTTGAATGAGCTGTTGAGAGCCTGGCTTGCTTACCCTAAATTCCCAGTGGGTTCACCTAAGCAGTAGTAGGGCCTTGAATAATGAAAAGAGCTGGCACTAAAACACACACAAAATGCTGGAGGAACTCAGCAGGTCTGGCAGCATGGACGGAAAAGAATAAACAGTCAGTGTTTCGTAGAAGGGTCTCAGTCTGAAACGTTGCCTCTTTCTCTTTACTCTTTTCCATAGATGCTGCCTGACCTGTTGAGTTCCTCCAGCATTTTGTGTTGTTTGCTTTGAATTTCCAGCATCTGAAGTTCTTCTAGTGTTGGTATCGCACTGAAACCTGCCTTTCACAGCTGGCAAGGTCCTGCCATTTCACAGCTTTGCCAGCTTTCAATTTCTAAAAGACCCTGAAGGTCTCAGTGTCAGAAACACTGATACACTTGTAAAAATGAAATAATTAAAAATAATAAAATCATTTAAAAAATCAATAAATCAAAAAAAATGTAGGGGCAGCATGGTAACGTAGTGGTTAACATACACTATTACAGTGCCAATCACCTGGGGTCAATTCCACCACTGTCTGAATTGCTCCCACATTCCAAAGATGTATGGGTTAGTAGGTTAGTTGGCCACATGGATGAAATTGGTTGGCGTTGGCTGTGGGCCTGAAGGACTGTTACTGTGCTGTGCCTCTAAATAATAAAATAAATCAATAAATATGCATTCTGACTAAATAAAATATAAATACTTGAATAGGAACTTACAAACTTTTTCTTGCAGCTCAATAATCTCCACACAACATTGAGTATCATTGCTTATCTTTTGCCTGTTCTGACCTTGACACCATCAACAGCACGTACAGGGAGGGTCCGGCAGCGCTTAGGCACTAAGCTTTGGACGTCTGCATTCACGTGGGAGTGCCGAAACCGGCTAGCACTGACACTGAGGAAGGTGTGCAGCACTTCCCGGTAAAACCCCAGCCGGATTCTTCAGGCCGTACACTTGCAGACTGTTACAGAAACAGCAAAAGAATTCAGCGTGCAATGTGTCAGCTCTGAATGCAACAGATTACAAGCTGCATGACTTTGTCTTAAATACTGACAGCTATCTTCATCACAGCAAGTGACTGCAACAGTAAATCACTGTCAACAAAGGCAATGACAAAACACGGTATAAGCGTAAAAAATCATTACTGGTAGGAGCCTTTTGTTAGATTAAGTATACTTAAAACAATGAAAACAATGATAGCCCTCAAACAAGTATTAATGAAGAATAACGGAAACACGGAATGGACTTTAGAATAATATATCTTTTATTAATGCAGATATAAATTCCAATGTTATATCAATAGTAGTCTGTAGCTATGATCTGAACTTCAAGCCATTCATACAATGATTTGAGATTCTTTTCATAAAAGATTGTGTAAACTAGGGGTTCCCATCAATAAATGGTAGGGGTCCATGGCATTAAAAACGTTGCAGACCCCTGGTGTTTGCACTGATAATCCCAATGCCATTCTTAATGAACCCTCATGACATTCTGACAAGGGCTGACTTTGCCCACTTCCTTTTACAGTTCTTCCTGCAGTCATTGACTTGGCAGAACCACAGTATCGTGGGTTAATGTAGCCATATTCCCTCTTCTGTTCTGAGCAGTCCGAAAGACAGACAGAAGGCTCTGTTTTTGTACAACCCAATTTCACAGCTCAGGATGCTCCGAAGTGTCTAACAGACCAACAGACCATAAAAGACATGAATTGTAGTTACTATTGAAACCAAGACAACTTCGCAAATATAACCGTTCAAATAATAGCATTGTAAATCTGAAATTTGTCTTCAGTAAAAAGTTGTCTGAGGGATGAATGTTGGCTAGAGCATGGCCTTTGTATTTACTCTGATGACTTTGCTCTATTATGTCCACATAAAAAGACAAGTGGAGCCTTAGCTTCATCCTTCTCCTGAGAAATAGAAACTAGGAATGTACCTTTCCAGTTTACCAATGAGGAATCAACTCAGATGATGCACTGAATAATGGACTGAGGCTCTATGTCTCTGAAATTGTAATTCGCCATCATTGTCCAGAGACTAATAGAGTATAATCCACGTGATTTTCAAAAAGATGTTTGTTCACCCCTCCCCACCGCCCTCCAATTTATAAAACTGAGAGTGTAAGCCTCGAGCTTTGGAGGCAATAAAACAAAAGTGACTTTCTTCCCAAGCAACTCATCATCATTTCTAAGAAATGTGAAAAGGAGTTAGATAAATGCAAATCTCTCCAAGTGATGAGAGGTGGCCTGCATGTATTACCAGTGGTTTTACTGTGTGATGATCCGGGTGCATTTCAAAAATGACCGACCTGTAGCTCCTCCCTGAAGTTGTTAATAACTTAGCAAAGGTAGACATTCCAACCTGGGCTCAACCTGAGCTGCATAGCTCAGCAATGCATTGTGGGGAAGTCATATAATAGAGAACATAGAGCATAGAACGTTACAGTAGAGTACAGGCCCTTTGGCCCACAGTGTTGTGGTAGCCTTTTAACCCTCTCTATGATCAATCTAACACTTCCCTCCTACAAACAACACACACAAAATGCTGGAGGAACTCAGCAGGCCAGGCAGCATCTATGGAAACGGGTGCAGTCGACGTTTCAGGCTGAGACCCTCCTGCAGGACTGGAGAGAAAAAGATGAGTAGAGTTCAGAGGTGGGGGGGGGGAGGGGAGAGAAACACAAGGTGATAAGTGAAACCGGGAGGGGGAGGGGTGAGGTACAGAGCTGGGAAGTTGTTCGGCGAAAGAGATACGGGGCTGGAGAAGGGGGGAGTCTGATAGGTGAGGACAGAAGGAAAGAAAAAGGGGGGGGGGGGAGAAGCACCAGAGGTACCAGAGGAAGACAACGAGCAGACAAAGAGATAAGCTGAGAGAGAGTATAAAGGATAGGGACTGGTGAAGGGGTGGGAGGGGTCCATAATCTGAAGTTCAAGAAATCGATGTTCATGCCATCAGTTTGGAGACTACCCAGATGGAATATGAGGTGTTGTTCCTCCAACCTGAGTGTGGCCTCATCACAACAGTGGGTACAATTGTCCTCCATTTTTTTATCATCCATTTGCCTCTCTAAGAATTTCTTAAAAGCCCTTAATGCACCTGTCTCTACCACCACACCTAGGAGGGTGCTCCACACACCCACCACTGTCTGTGTAAAAGAAAAGTCAGGTCTGAATGTATTTGCATGCCGAATGATAATATTGTAGCAGAATTTCTGAATGTCAGTGCTGCATTTTGAAACAATTAAATACATTTTGTGATGGGAAAATTAGTTCATTTTGATGGACTCTGTTAATATTGTATTGCCCTAAAGAGCAGTTATCTGCCATGTTTGGATTTAGCAGGCTTGTTACAGATAACAATAACAGCTCCATATAGCAGCTTTAACATAGAAATGAATCCCGAGGTATTTTGCAAAGACATGGGGAAAATGAAAGCAAAAATCCTTTTAGACGGTGCTGTTTTGCAGACCATACAACAGGAATTTTATTTTTTGTCTTGTGCTGGATATTGTTGGTGAGAGCTCACCTGTCAGACATAAACATGTTGTTGTAACAATGGCAAATGCAATAGAGAAACAGCTGAATCATTTCAGGCCCCAGTGGTTACATGCCAGTGTACAGAAAACGTTTACTTAGAATCAACAACGACCTGACTATCTGGCGAGGAGGACAATTGGGACAGGCACCAAGGTAAGAAGAATTGTAGTTTTACTTGCTGATGGAAGTCACTTACAATAACATCTGAGTGAAAAATGGTGAGTTCATATCTTATTCTACTAGCAGATGATCTGGGTTAATAGTCCCATGCTGTTTTTCACTATCAGATGAGGCATTAGGACAGAAGGTGTTCACTCACCAATGATGTATGGTAGTGCTCTGGGGTTCTCCCAATACTGACTGCTTTGTAGGTTCCTAATGGTGTCAGTGCTTGGCTTAAATTAATGAGCTACCCAGAACTTGCCACACCCAGGAATTGGCAGAAAAGATGTTCGACAGATGTCAAAGACATTGTAAAATTAAAAATTATTATAAATTAAATAAGAACTTTAAAATATTTTAAATCCTTTTGAGTACTGAGAATATTATTCAAATGTAAATTTTTTTATACTTATACTTCTCCTTCACTCACGATCCACTCCAGACCAACAGAACAGGTTCTGGGGGCTGTTTCCCCAGTGTTGATTGCTGGGGTATTCAGCAATGTCTGTGCTTCACTGTGAAAGGTCTGAGGTCAGGGCATGGCTGGGAAATTTCTGACAAGCTTGGCTTGCAGGCATGGGGTATTCACCCGTATACAGAAGTCCCGGACTTCCTGGCAATCACCCGGTTCACAGTTGGGAGAACAAGTGAACATGAACAGTGACCATTTCTAGCTCATTCCATCCCACTGAACTGAGGCCTTGAACAGTTCCCATGACGCCATTGTGCAGAGGAACATGGTGGTTATCTCAACTATGATGTTTATCTTTCAGTCGACATTCTTTAAAACCGATTTATGATGTTAGTATGGATTTCCAGCAGTGAGGTATTGTTGAACATTTCCTTTGTGTGCCATGTTCATGCTTCACAACAGAGGATGTCAGCTGCGTTAAGATGCCTAACGTTGTGAAAGCTGCTGGGCTAATGTAAGTCCCTCTTTTGCCAGATTCACTTGATTCCCAAAGATTTGATTTGCAGGATCTCCCAGTGGCCACACATTTTAATTCCACATCCCATTCCCATTCTGACACGTCTATCCACGACCTCCTCTACTGTAAAGATGAAGCCACACTCAGGTTGGAGGAACAACACCTTATATTCCGTCTGGGTAGCCTCCAACCTGATGGCATGAACATCGACTTCTCTAACTTCTGCTAATGCCCCACCTCCCCCTCGTACCCCATCCATTATTTATTTATATACACACATTCTTTCTCTCATTCTCCTTTTTATCCCTCTGTCCCTCTGACTATACCCCTTGCCCATCCTCTGGGTTCCCCCACCCCCGTCTTTCTCCCTGGGCCTCCTGTCCCATGATCCTCTCATATCCCCTTTGCCAATCACCTGTCCAGCTCTTGGCTCCATCCCTCCCCCTCCTGTCTTCTCCTATCATTTTGGGTCACCTCCTCCCCCTCCCACTTTCAAATCTCTTACTAGCTCTTCCTTCAGTTAGTCCTGACGAAGGGTCTTGACCTGAAACGTCGACTGCACCTCTTCCTAGAGATGCTGCCTGGCCTGCTGCGTTCACCAGCAACTTTGATGTGTGTTGCTGTGATTTGATTCTGGATTCCAGTTTATTTTTCTTTCTCTGGTAGCAGTGTTGAACCCACTGACTGAGGGTCAACATGCTCTCAACATGATTATACTGATCAAACTAAACACAAGTCTTTGTGATGCTGACACATCAGCACAATCATTTCTCATTATGGTTTGGATCTGACTGATATTGGTGAAATAAAAAAAACTAGTGCAATCTATTAGAAAAGCAAGAAGAGCAAGAAACAATTGCATACAGTCATTAACAAATCATAACTCACATACATCCTTGTATCACAGAGCTCCAAACAAACCAGCCAGATAACAAGTATTTGCAGCAGTCACAAACCCGGTTAATTAGCTAAAATGAAACGGGACCTACTGGGAATCCACCTCAGATCAGGCCGCATTTGTGGGAAGCAAAGCAAAGCAAATGCTTTGGATTGAAGATTTTTCTCAGAACTCTGTTATGGGGTCATAGAGTTATACAGCAAGGCAACAGGCTCTTTGACCCAAACCATCCAGTTTCTATCAAAATGCTAATCAAGTTCCGATGAAGCGTCCCCAACTTCAACCATTAACTGTTTGTCCTCCCACAGCTGTAGACAGACCTTACGTTTTTTCCAGCACTTTCTGTTTTATTTTAGATCACCTGCATCTCTTTTGAAACCTCTCCGGTGCCAGCACATCCTTTCTAAGATAAGGGGCCCAAAACTGCTCACAATACTCCAAGTGGGATCTCACCAGTGCTTTATAAAGACTCAACATTACATCCTTGTTTTTATATTCTAGTCCTCTTGAAATGAATACTAACATTGCATTTGCCTTCCTCACCACAGACTCAACTGCAAATTAACCTTTAGGGAATCCTGCACAAGGACTCCCAAGTCCCTTTGCACCTCAGTTTTTTGAATTTTCTCTCCATTTAGAAAAACTATCTCATCAGCATTCCAGAAATTCCCCCTCTTGGAATTCAGCACCAACTTGATTTGCCCCAATCTATCTGCAAATTGAAATCCCTATGACTATTTTCTTTTGGCATGCATTTTCTATCTCCTGTAGACCACATCTTTACTATTGTTTAGGGATCTGTAAACAATTCCCATCAGTGTCTTTTTTACCCTTTCAGTTCCTTTGCTTTGCCCATAATGATTCAATACCTTCTGACCCTATGTCAACTCTTTCTAATGATTTGATTTCATTTTTTACCAACAGAGCCACACATCTCTCATTGGCTACCTGCTTTTCCTTTCAATACAATGTGTATCCTCGGACATTAATCTTCCAGATATAATCTTCTTTCAGCCATGATTCAGTGATACCTACAACATCATACCTGCCAATCTGTAACTGTGCTACAAATTCATCTACCTTATTCCATATACTGCAAATATAACACCTTCAGTCCTGTTTTCACCATTTTTGATTTTGTCTGTCTTTTACATTGCAACTCATCCTGTTGGCTGTAAGTCTGCCCTGTCATCAGCCTCTCCTTGCTAGCAGTCTCACTACACATTCTCTCTGTTTGTAAACCAACTACCTCAGCAGTCCAGTTCCCATCCCCTGGCCAATTTAGTTTAAACTCACCTGAATAACTGGCAAATCTGCCCACGTATATTGGACCCCATCGGCTTCAGGTGTAACCTATCCCTTTTCTACAGGTTGTACCTTCCCCAGAAGAGATTCCAATGATCCATAAACCTGAACCCCTGCCCCCTGCAACAGTTCCTCAGCCACACATTCACCTGGCATGTAGCACAGGCAGCAATCCAGAGATTACTACCCTGGAGGTCCTGTTTTTCAGCTTTGTAGCGAGCTCCCTAAAATCTCTCTTCAGGACCTCCTCACCTTTTCTGCCTATGGCATTGGTGCCAATATTCACCAAGTCTTCTAACTGCTCGTCCTCACCCTTGAGAATACCATGGACCTTATCTGAGACATCATGGATCCTGGCATCAGGCAGGCAGCAAATCATCCAGGATTCTCTATCACACCCACAGAATCTTGTATCTATTCCTTTGACTATTGAATCACCTATCAACACTGCAGTCCCCACTCAGTGCCAGAGACCTGGTCATTGTGGCTCCCCCGGGCAGGTCATCCCCTTCACAGTGTCTAAAGTTGTATACTAATTATTGAGGAGAAAGGCCGCAGTTGTACTCTGCACTGGCTGTGCATTTCTCTTCCTTCTTCTTCCAGTCAACCAGCTACTCGTCTCCTGGAATCTAGAGGTTCCTACCTCCCTGCAGCTCCTATCTATCATCTCATTTCCCATCAAAGGTCACTGAGCTGCGGCTCCAGTTCCTTAATACGTTCTCCCAGAAGCTGCAGCTCGGTGCACCCGGTGCAGATGTGTTTTTCCAGGAGACCGGAGGTCTCCCAAATTTCCCACATCCCACTCAGAGTACCAAACACTGCCCCTGAGTCACTCTCATTACCCTACTATGCCCTAACAGACGGGGAACGAGCAGAAAGAGAAAAGCTTACAAGATACTTTATCTCGTCCAAGCCTGATAAGGCAAAGCCACTCTAAAACTGGCCACTCAAAGAAAGGCTGCTCCATTTGCACGTGCTATTTTTATTGGCTCTTTCTCATTGATTTGTCACTGCCTGACTCAGAGACACTGCTGCAAAGTTCCACCTTTTAAATCTTAATCGTGGTCCGCATTGAAAGTTACCTCTTTTAATGCGCTCCTTCTTGTTGATTTTTCCAAGTCAACATGGTAAGATCATGACAATATTTTTTTCCTGATATTAAGCTGAATGTTCCCACGCTTTGGTGGGCTGCAGATCCATGGATGCCTGACGAGATGCTAACATTGTGAAACCAGGGAGTAGGCTGGGTCTGACTAGTATCACAAAACAAGGAAATGTGCCCTTTCAAAGTTCAAAGTAAATTTATTATCAAAGTATACGTCACCAGATACCACATTGATTTTTGTATCCTTATGGGCATACTCAATAAATCCATAATAGAATAATAACTCTAATAGAATCAGTTGGAGGCAGGAGAAGATGGTGGTGTGACGCAGCGTATGTGGCCGTTCCGAATGATATCGATATGTGTAACTAGGGGGCCGTGCACAATCCGGATTTGATGGAGACAGCTGTGAGAAGCGCAGAGGAACATCTGGAGTAACTTCTGAAATGCCTGCTTCGCTGCTGTTGCTACTATGCGATCGAGAATCTCCAGAGACGAAGGCCCCAAAACCTCAGCTTTGCCTATTGCCTGTTGCCGGGGCTGGGGTCGAAGCGCTCAGCAGAGATAGTGCTCGGTGCTCGATGTCAGGAGGTGGTCGGAAGCTCGGAGTTTTCGGACGGACTCGGAGTCGGACTGTGGTCGGATGCTGCATCGGCAAGTTGGAGGTTCACCGTCTGCGTGAAATGATGGGACTTTCGAGAGACTTTGAGACTTCTACTGTGCCATGGTCCGTTCGTATCAAATTACGGTATTGCTTTGCA
Source organism: Mobula birostris (assembly GCF_030028105.1). Taxonomy (NCBI): domain Eukaryota; kingdom Metazoa; phylum Chordata; class Chondrichthyes; order Myliobatiformes; family Myliobatidae; genus Mobula; species Mobula birostris. The sequence goes on along the minus strand of NC_092400.1, from coordinate 7,607,425 downwards.
CTGTTGTAACTATATGTTATAATTATGTGGTTTTTGTTAGTTTTTAAGTCGATTTGTCATGTGTTTTCGTGATATCATTCTGGAAAAACATTTTTGTCATTTCTTAATGCATGCATTACTAAATGACAATAAAAGGGGACTGCGTGTCCTCACAATCATAATAATCAATGAAAGACTGCACCAACTTGGGCATTCAACCAGTGTGCAAAAGACAGCAAACTGTGCAAATATACAAGGAAAGAAATGATAAAAATAAATAAATAAGCAGTAGATATCAAGAACATCAGATAAAGAGTTCTTGAAAGTGAGTCCATAGGTTATAGAAACATCTCAATGATGGAGCAACTGAAGTTGAATCAAGTTATCCCATTTGGTTCAAAGCCTAATGGTTGAGGAGTAGTAACTGTTCGGGTAGTAACTGTTTCTGAACCTGGTGACGTGAGTCCTGAGGCTCCTGTGCCTTCTTCCCGATGGCAGCAGCATGAAGAGAGCACGTGCTGGATGGTGGGGGTCCCTGTTGGTGGATGCTGCTTTCCTGCGGCAATGTTTCATGTAGATGTGCTCAATGGTTGGAAGGGCTTTACATAGACTACCCTGAGATTCTTTTTCAGTAGGTACGCTTAGCAAATCTATAGAACAGTAACTGTAAACAGGATCAAATCTATAGAATGGTAACTGTAAATAGGATCAAATCTATAGAACGGTAACTGTAAACAGGATCAATGGACAACAGACTGTGCAAATGCAAATATAAGTCAATAGAAATAAATAACAAGCTTGAAATAACAAGATAAAAAGCCCTTAAAGTGAGACTGTCATTAGTGGGAACATCAGAAGTAGAATGAGTGTAGTTATCCCCTTTTGATCAAGAGCCTGGTGGCTGAGGGGTAGTAATTGTTCTTGAACCTGGTGGTATGAGTACTGAGGCACTTGTTCCTTCAACTTGATGGCAGCAGTGAGAAAAGAGTGAGGGTCTTTGATGGTGGATGCTTCTTTTCTATGGCAACAGTTCATATAGATGCGCTCAATGGTTGGGAGGGATTTACCCACGATGTACTGGCCGAAATCCATTACCTTTTGTAGAATTACCCACTCAAAGGCATTGGTGTTCCAATACCAAGTCAAAATGCAGCTGGTCAGCACACTTTCCACCACACATCGATACAAGTTCACCAAGTTTTTTGATGACATGCTGAATCTCTGCAGACTCCTGAGGAAGTAGAGGCACTGCCGTGCTTTCTTTGTAATTACATTTATATGATGGGTCCAGGGCAGGTCCTCTGAGATAGTGACACCCAGAAATTTAAAGTTACTGACCCTCTCCACCTCTGATCCTCTGATGATTACAGGCTTATGGACCACTGGTTTCCCTCTCCTGAAGTCTACAATCAGTTCCTTCATCATATTGACATTGAGTGAGAGTTTGGTGTTTGTACACCATGCAGCCAAATTTTTAATCTCCCTCTTGTACGCTGATTCATTACCCCCTTTGATACAGCCCACAACAGTAGTGTCATCAGCAAACTTGTATATGGTGTTGGAGCTGTACTTAGCCTCATAGTCATAGGTATAAAGCGAGTACAGCTGGGGGCGAAGTACACGTCCCTGTGGTGCTCCTGTGCTGATGGAGATTGTGAAGGAGATGCTTTTGCTAAACCGAACAGACCGGGGTCTACAAGTGATGAAATACAGGAAGCCCAAACAGTCCTTTCAGGTGACACAACACTTCACCTGTGAGTCCGCTGGGGTCATGTAAATCTGGTGTTCCTGATGAGGCCTCCTCTACATGGGTGAGCTCCGATGTAGTTTTGGGATCACTTGGTCGAGCACCTTTGTTCTGTCCACAAAAATCAGGATTTCCAGGTGGCCAACCATTTTAATTCCATTGCTCATTCCTATTCCAACATCTCAGTCCATGGCCTCCTCTGCTGCCATAATGAGGACCTCTCTGGTTGGAGGAGAAACACCTCATATTCTCCAAGCTGATGGCATGAAATTAATTTCTCCAACTTCCAGTAATTTCCTCTCCCTCCACCTCTTCTCTTTTTCCATTCCCCATTCTGGGTCCCCTCTTACTCCTTCTCTTCTCCTCACCTGCCTATCACCTCCTTTCTATTCTCCCATGATCCACTGTTCTCCCATCAGATTCTTTCTTTTTCAGCCCTTTACCTTTTGCCCCTATCACCTTCCAGCTTCTCACTTTATCCCCTCCCCTCCCTTCTGCCTACCCCCTCACCTAACTTCAACTATCACCTCGACCTTGTACTCCTTCCCATCTCCACACCTCCTTATTCTCATTTCATCCCCCTTCCTTTCCAGTCTTGATGATCAACAGAAATAGAGCTGGCCGAGGGGCAATGGAGGGTGTGATCCAAATAAAAGCAGCGGCTATCAGTAAAGCCATCCTTACAGTGAGGAAAGCAATCAGAACAGGGACCTGTAAAGTCGACTCTTTAGAATTCTCCATAGAGTGTAGGAAAGATGTCAATAAGATTGAGAGAGTACAAAGGAGGTTTACTAAAATGTTGCCTGGGTTTCATCTCCTACAGAGAAAGGTTGAACAAGTTAGGTCTTTAGTCTTTGGAACGTAGAAGGTTGAGGGGGGACTTGATAGAGGTTTTAAAATTATGAGGGGGATTGATAGAGTTGACATGGATAGACTTTTTCCATTGAGAATGGGGGAGATTCAAACAAGAAGACATGAGTTGAGAGTTAATGGGCAAAAGTTTAGGAGTAACATGAGGGGGAGCTTCTTTACTCAGAGAGTGGTAGCAGTGTGGAACGAGCTTCCAGCAGAAGTGGTTGAGGCAGGTTTGATGCTGTCATTTAAAGTTAAATTGGATAGACACATGAACAGGAAAGGAATGGAGGGTTATGGGCTGAGTGCAGGTCGGTGGGACTAGGTGAGAGTAAGAGTTCGGCATGGACTAGAAGGGCCGAGAAGGCCTGTTTCCGTGCTGTAATTGTTATATGGTTATATGTTGCCTGACCTGCTGAGTTACTCCAGCATTTTATGTGTGTGTTTGCGGTAACAAAGCAATATTGTCCGCTCTGTTTTTACTTTGATCTTGCAAAAGTATTTATGAAAAATTGTAAGCTTGAAAGTGACAGAATGAGAATATATTATATTTCCACTCGGTAAATAAAAGTAAAATATTCCTCCCACCATCGCTTGAATTAAATATTTATTAACATTGTTGTAAATGCCAATGTTATCACTGCTAATTGGTTCTAATGATACAATTCGATAGGTGTAAAAAGTATTCATGTCAGAAATGACAATAGATGCAGCGCTTTGACTATTAAAGCATCAATTAGCGATAATGGACCTTTCTGTGAATAGCTTATGTCAGTTCTAGCATTCATTTTTCTCTTCCACATAGATTAAGATGTCATGGTCTCTTATTGAAAGACATTGTTTCAAGCTACAACAATTGAAATAGTTAAAAAAAATTCACCACTTTACAACATCTGTGTTCTGTCAACTTTAGAAAAAGCAACAATGACTAATCTGGCAGCAGATATGTATTTTATAGCAAATCATATGAAAATCCAAGGCCCACAGGCAAGGAATGTGTAAGCAGTCTATGAATCCTTTCTCTAGACCGTGACAATTCATAGCTAACCCACGTTCCTCAGCTCCACCTGAACAGGTTGAAGATGAGCGACCAATCAGAAGTCTGGACAGAACATGAAAAGCACCAAAATAATAAATGAAAGATTAATTAGGAAGGGAAAATTAAAGAGTTAAACAAAACTAATGTAAAAACAAATAGGAGTTTCTCACAGCTTCTGAGATCCTCCAGCAGATTGCTTCTTGCTCCAAATTGCAGCATTTGCAGTCTCTAGTATCTCCAGATATTTTAAAAAAAGAGTTTACAGAGATCTACAGAAAGTGGGCTCGTGTTTTAATGATGGGAAATAAGGTGACAGAAGGCTTAAGCAGGAATTTTGCATCTGTGTTTTGTTCATAATTGCAAGAGACTTCAATCATGTTAACATGCAGGATGTTCCCAGAATGCATCCTATACAGTCAGGACAGCTCACTAATGCCTCTACTTTCTGACAAGGCTGATGAGAGCCACACTGTGCACATCCATAGTCATGTTCTTCTACAGATACACAGTAGAGAACATCCTAACATACTGCATCGCTGCACGGGACGGAAACTGCACTGCGGCGGACAGGAAGACTCTACAACAGATAGTCAATTCTGCCAACGCACGGGCACCAGCTTATCAGCCATCGAAGACATATATAGAGAAAGGTGCCAGAAAAGGGCCCATAACATCATGAAGGATCCCACCCATCCTGCTCATGGACTGTTTGCCCACTCCCATCAAGGAAGAGGCTACATAACATCCATGCTAAGATCACCAGACTCTAAAACAGTTACTTTCCCCAAGCATTAAGTCTGATCAACATCTCCACTCACTAAGCCACCTCTTCACACCCCTAACCACCTCTATTTTATTATTTTCTGCTGGAGTCGTTTTATGTACAGACACTGCTGTGCCTAGTGTCACTTATGGGCATACAATCAATCTATGTATATAAGCTATCTTATGCATTTATATTTATTATGCTGTTTACATTCGCATGTTCTTTATCTTATTTTTTTTGTGCTGCAAGGGATCTGGAGTAACAATTATTTCATTCTCCTTTACATTTGTGTACTGGAAGTGACATTAAACAATCTTGAATCTTGAATCTTGTTACTACAGCAGATATAATATTCCAAGCATAGCTGTAGATTAGGAATTGGATGTAAGGGAGGGTCTCAGAAATTTACAATTGCCAAGGAAGCAGTTTGGAGTAAATTGTCAGAGCTGTACGCCAGGAAGTCTCATAGCATCTCGTAAGAAGTGGTCAGTGAGATATTTGATGTGTTAATTTTGATTTTTTAAATTCTGCAGATTGGCAGAACTTTTCACTCAACTTGAAAATAGCAACTCTTTCATTCAAAAAGGGATGAAAGGAGGAAGCATAAACCATAGGGAGTTACAACTATCCAGGGAGATAGTTGATCTCTTAACATTTTCCTTCACCTTGTAATCTGAATCATGACTAGACATTTCATAGATTATATGCCAAAGCACCCAGCCTCACTTAAATGCATTGCTGATTCAAATTCCGTATCCTCTTCCGAAGACTAGGTAAGTTTCCCAAGTCGATACCCTGCATCCCACCCTAAACACTTCCATTATTACTTCAAATGGTGAGTCTACTATTTTCATGGAGACTCAGTGCTCCCATTTCTGAATTTTAATTTACACCTTGTCTCTATTTGTCAAAGATCAGTGATGGCATAAAAACTGCCCAGGCATTCGTTCTAGCAAAGACAAACAGTAAACACAGCTATAAACTATTACAGGCTGCACAATTTTGTCACTGAAGGATGTGTATTTTAGCTGCTGGACAAGTGCGTTAAAGTTGGGCCCAGGAAGATGAGTATGAGAAACGGGAGGCGCGGTAACGTAGAATTTAGCATAACGCTTTTACAGCGCTAGTGACCTATGTTCAATTTCCTGCTGCTATCCGTGAGGAGATCGTACATTCTCCAGATGACCACATGGGTTTCCTCTGGATGTTCTGGTTTCCTCCCACACTCCAAAGACACATGATTTAGTTAATTGGTCACATGAATGCAATTGGATAGGATGCACTCATGGGCCAGTACGCCTGTTACCGTGCTGTATCTCTCCTGAAAAAATAAACTCCGATTCCATGCACTAATAAACAACTTCACATCCTGAGGAACAATGGCTTCTTGTCATAACTGCATAATGTTAACATGATGCGGTTACCTCTGCATCGGTTACATGAAGCTGTACCTGAACACCCTTTACTCATGTGCAGACTGATCCTAACATTATGAAGGAGTCACCATTCTAGTATTTACCCACTCCCAAACACTTCTTGATGTATGTGCTCTTACTTTCTGTATGTGCACAGAATCAACAGTTTAAACTAGACTACACGTAATCTGCCTGCAATTCAGAAATGACAATCTCAAGTATGAAACCTGCTACCTCACCTCCTGCAACCCCTTGATTAGAGTTTAGAATAATTGATACGGAGAAAAGACATTTAAAGCTGATTTTTTGATTTTCTAACATGCAAATTATATTGAGAATAATCAGAACAACATTTAATTGCAAATTAAAGAGAAATCCAAAGCAAGGATACATTTGTACTCTTCACTAATATGAAATGGTGCAGATTAATCCTTTTGGAATGACCATCTTTGTTTACAGCTGACAATTACAGTACATATTTGGAATTTGGTGATCGAAAATTTCTCCAGTTAAACTGAGGGAAAGTTTAAGAGGTTCAGCCATGCGCCACCTCAAGACATTTGAATCGAGTAGAGAGGATGTTTTCCTATATAGTGGGGGAGACTAGGACCAGAAGGCACAGCTTCAGAATAAAAGGAAGAACCTTTAGAACTGATATGAGGAGGAATTTCTTTAGCCAGAATATGGTGAGTCAGTGGAATTCATTGTCACAGATGCCTATGGAGGCCAACTCTTTGGATATACTTAAAGAGGAGGTTGATAGTTTCTTGATTAGTAAGGGTGTCAAAGGTTATGTGGAGAAGGCAGGGGAATGGATTGAGAAGGATAATAAATCAGTCATGATTGAATGGTGGGGTGGTTTTGATGAGATGCACGGCAATGGTTTTATTTCATTGGGACTTAATATCTGGCTGATTTTTCACAAGTTACTGAATTCCAAAGTTATTGATCACCTTTTGTGTGCTGTGAGTGGTCTGAGTTTCTTTCAAAAATCTTTGTTCAAGAGATTTGTGTGATGGATAAAGGGAGCAAACATGATTATGTCCAAAGATATCCTTATAAATGTAAGGCCCCGATTCCACTGACAGTTAATGAACCTGGGAGATAGAATGCTGCACCAGCCGTCTATGACACCCAGTGACAAAGCTGCCTGAGCCTTGCCAATCAATCCCAGAGTTGGTCAAATTGTTACTTGGGACATACTCCCAATGCTGTGCTGAAAATTGGAAGATCAATCCCATTTAGGTTAGTAGAATAAAATTCTGCTTTGTCTGTGCCCTGCACCTTGTGTCTTTAAGCATCCTTCTGTTACTCAAGTTTAGATTCCTAAAAGCAATAGAGATAAATGAATGTCATTATCATCAGGGTTCATCTCTACACATTAACCAATGTTATGTTTATCTTCTGGAAGACATCCACAAATTCATATGACTGTACTTGTTGTTGGTTGTCAGGCTGCAAGTCCAACTCTTACCGTTCAGTCATTTTGCCCCATACAAAAGGACTTCATCCATCCGCAGTGCTGTTTGGTGACCTCCACAGCTGGACTGAACCCCTCAAAGTGGTTCAAAGTTACCTATTAGGATTTATCTGTCACATACAATAGCTAATGTTTGATTTCAGCACCATTAACAGAGCTTCTTCTTCTCAATGGTTTTAATTGGGTGAAAGATATTAAAACATCAATGGCTCAAAATGTGTACAGAATAAATGATGTGTGTTCCTGTTGGTGGGCTGAAGTATTCAGTGGAAGTACAATCAGTTCTCATTTTAAATATTAAAATAGTTCACAGAATGCAAACTGAACCATATGGTAATTTCAAATATGTCACTCTGAACGGTTTCCGCTTTGAGATCTTGAATTTCATTCTCGAAACAGTTTAACCTACAGGTCAGATGAATTTATTAAAAAATTGAGACCCATCTTTCATTTTTAAACCACACCAGATGTTAGTTTGGTGGTTAGGAATTTCTCTGAGCATCACATGCAATGAAATTATAAACGTTTCATAAAGAATAGGTTTATCATTTGGTTGCATTTTACACTGGGGATATCTTCTGCCTTATTAGCTGAAATAGCTTCAGTCTCATCTTGATCTCCTAAACTTCCTTCGTCTGTGAAACACTGGCATTCATTTTTTGTCATAGAGAAATCCAAAGATGAGCAAGCTGCATGGAGAGAGTGTAGCTGAGGCACAGAATTCAGAACATGGAGATGTTCAATCTCAGTCCTATTCAGATTCAGACTTCAGATTACTGATTCAGATTTAGATTTATTTATCACATTTACATCGAAACGTACAGTGAAATGTGCCATTTGTATTAACAACCTACACACCCAAGGATGGAGGCAGCCAACAATTGTCACCACACATTCTGGCAGGCCCACAATGCTCGGCAGCACAACGCAGAACACAATGAAGCAGAACATACCAAACAATAAAACAGCAGCAGCAAGACAAACCCCATAGCTCCCTAGTCTTCATCCACGCACATACACAATTCACTAACACTGAGACTGGCTGCATTTATCGGTCTCCAGTGGACTTGTGGTTTCGCAGACACTGTACCATGACTTCCCCAGCAGAAGTCTTCCTTCTCCGCTTTTTCACCTGCTCCTCCCTAGGAACCATTAATTGGGTGATGTTTGTAGGGCCTAAGATCCATTGAAATGTGGACCACTTATAACTATGTTTAACCAAAGTATCATTGGTACATTTGAATTTTTCATGACAGAATTATTAATATGACAAGGACAAAACCGAGTAAAACTGCAACTGATCATTATGATGGGTGCTGATTTTCATCAGGCTGTCGAGAGAGAGTTGGTCTGATAAGAGATTGCACTACATAAGAGGTGAAGGTCTATCCTGATGATACAGGTCCAACTGGAAAATTTCCTTTGTTTCTAGGTTTTGGCTTTACCCATTATGTTTTTTTGGTTTTCAGGGTGGAAATGGAGTGGCAGTGAAGAGAGGCTTAGAAGGAAGGATGGAGGAAGGACTTGTTTCATCAAGAAATACTTACCCAGACACTGTGAATGCTGAGTTTCACCACCTCATATTCCATCAGGTAGCATCCAGTCTGATGTTATCAACATTGATCTCAACTTCTGGTAATTTCCTCCGCTCTCCCCCTTCTCAGTTTTTCCATTCCACAATCTGGTTCCCCTCTTACCCCTTGTCTTCTCTTCACCTGCCCATCGCCTCCCTCTGGTGCCCCTCCTCCTTCCCTTTGTCCCATGATCAACTCACCTCTCCTATCAGATTTCTTCTTCTTCTTCAGCCCTTTACCTTTTCCACTTATAACCTCCCAACTTCTCACTTCAGTCCGCTCCCCGACCCACCTACCTTCCCCAAACAGGAGAAAATTTGCCATGCTGGAAATCCAAGCAACACACACAAAATGCTGGAGGAACTCAGCAGGCCGGGCAGAATCTATGGAAACGAGTGCAGTTGACGTTTCGGGCCGAGACCCTTCATTGCCTCAGCCTGAAACATTGACTGAACTCTTTTCCATAGATGCTGCCTGATCTGCTGAGTTCCTCTGGCATTTTGTGTGTGTCATCTACCCTCCCCCCTCACCTGGCTTCACCTATCACTTTCCAGCTTGTACTTATTCCCTTCCCCCAACTCATGCTGACTTCTTCACCCTTCTTTTCCAGACCACATGAAGAGGCTCAGTCTGAAATCCCAATGGCTTGCTCTTCTTCATGGATGCTGCCTGACCTGCTGATTTCCTCCAGCATTTTGTGAATGTTGCTCTGAATCTCCAGCATCTGCAGAATCTCTTGTGTTTGTGAGGAATAGGTTGGTATTTCCCTCATGTTTATTGTGTGCTTATCGCAAACATTAAGCTGGTGTGAGAGCCCAGCCATTCTCTTCCTGTCCATTCATTTCATGTGCTTATAACACTGGACAACAAAGATTTTGCTTCCTGAATACTTTTGGATGCATCTTATAGATTTTGGGCTGCTAATCATGAAAATCACCATGTAATGTTCCTATCATGCGCTATTTTTTGAAATCCCCTGTATTTGTTATTTCAATTCATAATTCAAGTCAGAATAACTGATGCCAAGATTAAGGAAGGCATATTTGTTGGTCCTTAAATCAAAGGTTCGTCAATGGAATTTGAAGTACTTCTATTAGGACAGGAGAAAATTGCATGGAATATATTCAAGGATGTTGTTGGAAATTTTCTTGGCAGCTACAGAGCACCAAACTTCATGCAGCTGGTTGACAGCATGCTTCAAACAAACAAATCTATAAAGTGCAACAGGTCACTAAAGATTCGTTTTCTGCATTTCCATATGGATTTCATCCCTGCAAATTAGCTTCTGGTTAAGATAGCGCTATTGAACATATGCAACAGCTTCTAGTAGTCAAAAAGATAAGAAATCTGACTAAAAACATCACTAAAAATACATTTTCTCTGGTAAATTGTGCTAAACTAATGCTGCAAATAGTGAAGAGGCAAGCGATGATGGTGTGTTGCAGAATCCTTACAGTCGGAGTTCTGACGCCAGTACGGCTGGCCCAGGAGTGAGTCTGGATTGCTCTGGGTGCATAAGCTGATCTGAAGGGCTTGAGAGCAGCTTCAGGCTGGATGCCAGAATCTGGGCCTGGAGTGAGTCACTGGGCAGCGTGGTCTAGTCCCCTTTGCAACAGCGGTGCCTGGGTCCGAGTGCAAGGTATGATTCACTGTTTAGACAATTTAAACACTGGCCCAGATTGAAGACGAGAGCTGATTTCACTCATTCTCCATGATCTCACTCATTCTTTTTCCAGGACGCCACTGTTTCATTGTTGGATCAATTTAAATGCTGGCCCAGAAAGACTGGAAGGACAATGTGTTGGATGGAACGAGAGTCGATTTTGCTCATTCACATCGATGGTCATCTCCATGATGCTGAGGCTATGAAGACTAAAATACTATAAGACATAGGAGCAGAATTAGGCCATTCAGCCCATCAAGTCTGCTCTACCATTCCATTATGGCTGATCCCGGATTCCATTCAGCCCCAATACGCCTGCCTTCTCGTCATATCCCTTGATACCCTGACTGATCAGGAAACTATCAGCTTCTGCTTTAAATATAACCCAGTCTGGCGTCCACCACCGTCTGTGGAAGAGCATTCCACAGATTCTCTATTCTCTGGCTAAAAAAATTCCTCCTTATCTCTGTTCTAAAAGGTCGCCAGTCAATTCTGAGGCTATGCCCTCTAGTTCTGGATACCTCCACCATAGGAAACATCCTCTCCACATCCACCTATCTAATCCTTTCAACATTCAGTAGGTTTCAATGAGATCCCCCCCACACTCTTCTAAATTCCCGTGAGTACAGGCCCAAAGCTGACAAATGCTTCTTATATGTTAACCGCTTCATTCCCAGAATCATCCTCGTGAACCTCCTCTAGATGCTCTAAATAACATCATATCCTTTCTGAGATATGGGGCCCAAGACTGTTGCCAATACTTCAAGTGCAGCCTGACTGGTGTCTTATAAAGCCCCACCATTTTCTCCTTGCTTTTATATTCTATTCCCCTTGAAATAAATGCCAAAATTGGATTTGCCTTCTTTATCATAGACTCAACCTGTAAATTAACCTTCTGAGAGTTTCTCACAAAGACTCCCAAGTCCCTCTGCACCTCTGATGTTTGAATTTTCTCCTCATGTAGATAATAGTCTACACTATTGTTCCTTTTACCAAAATCCATTATCATACATTTCCCAACACTGTATTCCATCTGCCACTTTTTTGCCCATTCTTCCAATTTGTCTAAGTCCTGCTGCAATCGCATGCTTCCTCAGCACTACCTACCCCTCTACCTGTCTTCGTATCATCTGCAAACTTTGTCACAAAGCCGTCAATTCCATTATCTAAATCAATGACAAACAATGTGAATGGCAGCAGCCCCAATCCTGACCCCTGAGGAACACCACCAGTCACTGGCAGCTAACCAGAAAAGGCCCCCTTTATTCCCACTCACTGCTTCCTGCCTGTCAGCCATTCCTCTATCCATGCTAGTATAACACCATACGATTTTATCTTGTTAAACAGCCTCATGTGTGGCACTTTATCAAATGCTTTCTCACAATCCAAACAAGTGACATTTACCGCCTCTCTTTTGTCCACCCTGCTTGTTATTTCCTCAAAGAACTTTAACAAATTTGTCAGGCAAGATTTCCCTTTACAGAAACTATGCTGAATTTGACTTATTTTATCATTAGTCTCCAAGTACTCTGAAGCCTCACTGAGGTTAGGCTAAATGGCCTATAATTTCCTTTCTTTTGCCTTCCTCCCTTCTTAAAAAATGGAGTGACATTTGTAATTTTCCAGTCCTCTGGGACCATGCCGGGGTCAAGTGATTCTTGAAAGATCATGACCAATGCATCCAGCTGCTGTGCTCTGTACCCGCTAATATGATGAACTGATAAGCTAGGCTTTGGGCCTACTCTGGGTTGCTTCAGGGTTTGGATCTGAGGACTCAATTTTGGTTCGAAATGTTGTTATTCACTTCAATTGTTTGCATGATCTGTATTTTTTTTCATTTGCATATTTTTTTTCCTTTAATTGAGTTATTTTGGTTTTCTTGCTTCGTGGCTATCTGTGAGCAAGCAAGTCTCAAGGTTGCATAATTTATCCATTCTTTGATAATAAATTAATCTTGAAATCAATCATGGCACTGTCAGTGACGAGAAAGGTCTGACCGGGACTTGGTGGTCATGGAGAAATGGTATCGGGGCAACTGGAATCCATCAGTGTTGGCTGATTATTGTTGGACAGTTAAGCGAGAAACCTCAGACAATGAGTACAAACAAAAACCATCAACAAAACATTCTTAGCTTAGTTGAACTATTGTAAAGCAGCAGCACTGTTATGCAATTAATCACATTATATTCATTACAAGTCAATTTCTTATTTCTTCAAATTCCTACGTGAAACAAGTGGCCTAAAACTATGTTTGTGTTCAGTTTCAAGTGGCCTATCATAAACAAAAACAATTCTGAGGAAGCAACATTTTTGGAAAAAAAATTGTCCAGTGGTATTTCTAAAAACTTGGGACATCTTCGCAGGAAGAGATAACATAAATGGTCAGACACCTGGTGAGCAAGAAATAATAGAACAGTTGATGCTGCACATGGCGTGATTAAAGTACTGGGTAAGTCTGCTTTTGTGCATTAGGTTCTCCACAGCTGTGGAGAATCAATGTCCAGACACTGAAGGTATGTTGGAAGCAAATTCAGATTTCTGAAGGAGAACAGAGAAAAGTGCAAAAAGCTTTTAAATTGAAGGGTAATGGTTAAGAGCAACAGAGTGGAATAAACGAAGAGCTCTTTCAAAGAGTGACTAAAAATGCACCAAATTGCATTTTTTGTCCGGTTTTTAGTCAGGTTAGCAATTTAGAGTGAAAACCTTTTTATAGTCACTATTCCCATTTTGTTGGATTGCAGAAGTGTCCTCAGTACTGAAGGAGAGGAATCCACATAGAGTCACAGAGCCAAAGAAAAGCACAGTACAGAAACAGGATCTGCCGCCCATCCACATAGTGGACAATGAAGTTTACTGCTCAGCCGCTTTACCCAAATCCCGTGCAGCGTGCACCTGGATAACAGAACTTTTTGACATGTCCAATTTACCAAATGACTGGGACTCAGCTGTCTGGGAAGCATTCAAGCAGCATTATTGTGTAAGACACATGGCTGACTTCGCTTCCTTCTTTAGAATTAATGGCAGTACCTTTTCTGTGCTTCCTTTTCATGTGTGTGCACTTCACTATTTTAAAAGCCCTGGACCATCACCCACTTTCTTGACAATGGAAGGAATTAAATCAAAACTAGGGAAATTTAAAATGAATCCAATTTACTTTCAAATTTTCATTCTGCAAAGTGTTATATACTATATCTTGTTGACTTAAATGGCATATTCAGAGGAGTTGTAATACACATATTTATCGGAATGAATTCATAGTAATGTGTGCAAATGGATAAGGACTCACCAAAGAGCAAGTTTAATTTGGATCGAACAATCCTCAATTAGCTCAGCCCACTTACTGTACAAACTCATTGAGAGCGCTGGGAAGTGTTGCTTTCACATACTGATAATGAGGGTGACATTTCAATTGCTGCAGTTCTCATTACGTTTGACTAACCATGTTCTAAACTAGGTATGAATTTTTAACCAAGGCATTACTATATATGCTCAGGGTTCTTCCTTGCAAAATTTAAATTTTTATAAGATTTAATACAGAGGCCAACACCAATTAACAGGAGGCCGCCAGTAATGAGATGTGTAAACCTTCCACTGATTGACAGCCATTTAATTCACTCAAAATGTAATAATTTTTGAGTCCGTAGACTCTTCACACCTCCAATGATAATCAACGGCTTGTCAGTACCTCCAGTTAAACTCTGTCTTTTTGTGTGTTTCCCCCTAGCCGTCAGTCTGTGATTTTGTATTGCCATGTGCTCCTGTCCCCGCTCCTGCTCTACTCCGGCCCCCGTATTACTGAGTACTCTGTCTGTCTGTATCTTGTTTTACGGCGGTTGGCATCCAGCTTAATAGTGCATTACCGCCACTACTGAGTACTCTGTCTCTCACCTGTTTCTCATTATTACCTGTATTGCTGCCACCTGTGTCTCATTGTGCTCCACCTATCATCTGCCTCTCTGTTTATTGCTCAGTGTATTTCAGTCCTGTGTTTTCACCTGTTTATTGCCAGATTGTGCTGGTGAATTTTCTTGAGTCTTTCTAACATTTGTATCTGTACTCTGTCTGTTTTTTGATTCTGGTTTTTGGATTTTTCTGGATGTTTTGATCTCTGCCTGAACTTTGATGCAGACTTTGTTTGCATCTTATGATTGTACTCTGTCTGAATATTGACTCTGCCTGTTTCCTGATTCTGGTTTTTTTGGATTGCTCTGGATATTTTGATCTCTGCCTAAACTTTGATGCTGACTTTGTTTGCACCTTGAGATTTGTTAGTCAATTAATATCACTGTGTGCACAGTACTTGGTCTGTGATTGGATCCCTGCTCCAGTGCCCTGACACAGCTTCCCTTTTCACTAGAAAGTCCCAAAACAACCACAAATAGGGAGTGAAACCTTTTACTAAAGTTCATGACCCAAATGTCCTGGAAAACAAAACATGCTATTGCATAATGGCTAGGCATAGTAAGGTTCAGACAATAGAGAGCATAAGGAACAGTTACATTGAAGGGAGCTTCTAGCTTTCACTCTATGTAGAGTCTGGCATTAATTTACAATGGGTGCCTCTGTTGTTTGAACTTCACCCACTAGATCATAAAACAATAAGATATAGGGGCAATCTGCTTGCCATTTGATCATGTTTTTTAACACATTCTTCTCTTCCTAACCCTTAAACCCCTTATCAATCAAGGGAAAAGATGGAGAAGAGATTCTCAATGCTTGCATTACTAAACCTTTATCTTTTTAAACAATTCTTTGGAGTCAGTGTTACTATCCATTAGGTGGAGGGTGAAATAGGAGCACAATATACCAGTGACTTTGCAACAGCAAGGACTGAAGACATGTTCTGGTCATGCAGCTATACACCCCTACCCTCAGCCCTCCTCATCTCCCAGGTCTTGTTTTCTTTTACACTATCTGCCTGAGAAGTAGCTGGGACAGTGTTCTCAATTTTCAACAGCCTCTTGGTCATCATCAAAGTGGCCCTGGCCAAACACTGAAGTTGAGCCTCTGTGCCCTGGCATCAAAGTGCCAGGGTTAATGTTGGAAGGTATCACAACACAGATGCTAGAGCCAGTTGGGTATTTTTCAGTGGCTGACCATTATAGTCCCCACCCACCCATCCATCCATCCATCCAATTGTCATTATTGTCACTGAAAATTAGGTTGGGCTCACCACAAGCAACCACTGAAGTGTCTATTTTCCTGCAATATTGGACCAACTATTGTGCATATCACTACTCTGGACCTTCCCTAACATACACAACACACCCTAGCACCTTATTACCTATGAGGGATAGGGGAATGAATATCTCTCAGCAAACAAAAAAAGCCAAGTTCTATTCCTTACTCAGTCCATTTGCCAGACCCTGAATGCACATCTGCTTGTTTGGTGCCTCTGAACAAATTTTTGTAGCAATTTCATGAATACACAGATCCACCAGTCGTAAGTTAGTGGAAAATGAGAACACAGTGTAAATTTTTGTCTATTCCTTATACATATACACAGTGGCCACTTTATTAGGTCCACCTGCTTATTAATGCAAGTATCTAATCAGTGAATTGTGTGGCAGCAGCTCAAAGCAAGTGTGGTCCAAGATATTCAGTTGTTCAGACCAAATATCAGAATGGGGATGAAAGGTTGTTTAAGTGACTTTGTCCGTGGAAAGATTGTCAGTGCCAGATGGACTGGTTTGAGTCAGAAACTGCTGATCTCCTGAGATTTTCACATACAACAGTCCCTAGGGTTTACAGAGAATGGTGCATAAAACAAAAAATAGCTAGTGAGTGACAGTTCTGTAGGCGGTAGACGACAACCATGTACTCAGTGGCCATATAATATAAATTGTTTAAAATGTAAAGTATGGCTTTAAATCTTTTTGCTGTTCCTTTGCTATCAGAGATGCAAACACAAGGTTGAAAGCACTCCATGTGCAAAAATGATTTGAAATATTACTCCCAATTTCTTTTAAAAGATCAATAAGTGCTCTGATTGCTTCAGACATCTTTCTTCTTTTAACATTTCCTTCAGTGAATGTTGGTGACAGCATTGCCATACTGATTTGAAGCTATCAGAGCTCTTGGCATCAAGAGAAAACTGAATTGATCATGATACTTAGAATTGTGAACATTTGCATTATTAATCTAACATAGAACAACCTAGTTTTTTTGAGCAGCTCAGTACTCTCAAATTCAAAGGAAGTGAAAATTTGAGTGGGATTAAGATTAGTTATAAAGCTAACGGACCTTCAATTATATTTAAAATAACTTACTTCTTTAATTAACATCGTAATTAAAGTTATTTTCATGTTATTTGCTTCACTGAAATAAAATAGGGCAGAATTTGCTCTCAGGCTCCCCCAAGTGATTGATCACAAAACTGCTTCTTCCTCCTGTGCTGGTGGAAGGTGATTCAGCAGTGAGAAAATTATTTTAATTTTAATGGGATTTAAATAAAGTGCTTTAATATCTGTGAGTGAAATGTTCGGAGCCATCTTTCCTCTTAGTAACTGAAGGCCAATGTTATCCCTATTAACACTTACTCTGGTAATTTGGTTGAACAATGTCTTACATGTTACCTCATGTAGGGTGAACTGATTTGCAGTAGCACTACATAGTTAGTTATTTCCCAAGTAGGAAGTTCCCATAAACCGTAATGAAATGTCTGACCAGATAATCTGCTTGAGGTGCTAAGCATTTTCAAGTAGTTTCTGAAAACATACCACCGGATGTTATCTATATTCCAGTGGGCTTTTAACCTCTGTCAAATATAATATTCCTTCAAACTCTTCTTTTTAGCTATCTGCATTCAAGTGTAGTTTCCAATGATTGTATAATGGTTTCCAGAGGTAATTTCAGGTTTATCTACTGGTTCATGTTTCGGTTAGAACATGTTCAATATTTGCTCTTACAGTCTGTTGCCATTGTCTGAACCTTATCATGAAAGTACAGCTTTGAAATCATTCTAGTCTCCCAATTTATGATCGCTTAAAATATGTGCTTTGCAGGGACAATCAGCACTTTTAGTGCTTTTAATTTTATTTTAAATTGGTAACATCTATAAAGGTAAGTGATGGTGGTTAGCATGCTTTGGGCTGCTGATGCACAATGCCATTAGAACAACTCTTCAGCCAGACTTTGCTTGCAGGTGCGATATCAATGTGCAGTCATGTAGTCTCCTGGGAGGAGTAGAAAGCAAGATAGAACCCCAGATGAGGAGGAAAAACAAGTGTGTAAAATTTCTTTGACTCCTTCAAGCGATTGAAGTTGGTCTCGATGATTCCCCCAGAGCCTGATTTGAGTGATAGCATCACCACCTCTTACATTAAGTATATGTATATCTTTGAAGTTATTCACCACATCATGGTGGAGAGGCTTGTGAGTTCCTGAGATACTAAGAGGGCTGCTGTCTGGAGTTTAGCCATCAGGAGCTTAGATCCTGGTAGGGTCACCCTTGGTTGTAAGGTCAAGGGGAGATGTTCCAGACGAAGACCGCAGTGGTGGATTTGGCAGAAGATGGTAACGCATCATAGCAGCAGTAAAGGCAGAGTAAGGCTGCAGTGGTGAGGAGCCCCCAGTCGTCTTGCATTCCATGCCATTGGCCCTTGACCCTAATCTGTCAAATACTGTGTGGTGGCTGCCTGTGCATCAACCTCCCCTCATTAAACATAGTCACGCATAGACATTCTTCATGAAGGCGATCCATTCTAACATCGATGTGGATCCCAGACTGGCCTCTACAGGCACGTGGGAATCCATCACTCGGCCACCACTTAGGAGAACATCATGCTCGACTTGAGCGATCGCACGGTATATGAGGTAGTTCTAACTTCAGCCAGAAACAGGCCCAGCTCTCATTTGGAAGAGTACCAGCCAATCAGTTCTTGGTGTATTAGTTAACAGCCTGCTCCACTGTTTCCAAAATTCCCAATGATCAAACACCCAACCTCCTTCCACTAAGAAGGTATGTCCCTTGATCGCATCCCCACCAATCCCCAGATAAAGAATGGGTGCCATGATGGCATAGCGGTTACTATGGCGCTATTACAGCTGGGGATGTCAGAGTTCAATTCCAACACTGTCTGTAAGTTGCTGGTGAATGCAGCAGGCCAGGCAGCATCTCTAGGAAGAGGTACAGTCAACGTTTTGGGCTGAGACCCTTCGTCAGGATTAGCTGAAAGAAGAGCTAGTAAGAGATTTGAGAGGGGGAGGGGGAGATCCGAAATGATAGGAGAAGACAGGAGGGTGAGGGATGGAGCCAAGAGCTGGGCAGGTGATTGGCAAAAGGGATGTGAGAGGATCATGGGACAGGAGGCCCACGGAGAAGGAAAAGGGGGAGGGGGAAGCCCAGAGGATGGGCAAGGAGTATAGTGAGTGGGATAGAGGGAGAAAAAGGAGAGAGAAAAAAAGAATGTGTATATGAATAAGTGACGGATGGGGTACGAGGGGAAGGTGGGGCATTAGCGGAAATTTGAGAAGTCAATGTTCTGTAAGGAGCTTGTATGTTCTCTCCATAACTGTGTGGGTTTTCTCTGGGTGTCCCTCAGACCAAAAACATTCTGGCTTGTGGGTTAATCAGTCATTGTAAATTGTCCTCTGATTGGGCTAGATTTAAATAGGTAGGTTTGTGGGCAGTGTAATGTGTTGGGCTAGAAGTGCCTGTTCCACATTGTATCTCTAAGTAAAAGTAAGTAATTTTTTAAAAAAAAAATCACTTGGCCCATGTGAATGCATTGGTCTGATGTTCACATGAAGATATTTTTCATGCGTGCTTGTGGGAAGGAAGATTAATGTGTGTCTGCCAATTGCCCGAGTTTACTCAACAGGTAAAAGAGTACAGCTTGAACAAAAAAATTATAATTCTACCTTTTGTATCGCCCATCTAGTACACAAATCATCCAATTCCGTTTGCAGTTCATTTCAGCTGTCCCACCCTCAGTGCGTAGAAGTAAGGGTACAAGCTAGGCATGGATGGGTCATCACCAGTGCAGAGGAGGTTTTGTATGTTGTGATCCCCTCCAATTCACATGTAACTAAGAAGATAATCAGAAATATCTGTGAGCCACTGACATTGACTATATTATTAATGGCAGTATGCCAAGATGATGGGAAAGAATTAGAAGGATATGGGCCAAACACAGGCAAATCGGACTAGCTCATTTGGGCAACTTGGTCAGCATGGATGAGTTGGGCCAAAGGGACTGTTTTCTGTGCTGGGTGACTCTATGACTCGAGTACTTCAGAAGCACAGGGAGTATCTGAGGTCAAGTTTGAGGAGCTCATCCGCTGAGCCGACAGTTGTGTACCTGATCTGTTGCTCACACTTTGGTCCAGTATAGTCGTGTGTTCGATGGTAATCCAGGCTTAGACGCGAAAGGACACTGATGGCATGTCATCAGTGCAGAGCCCAAATTAACTCTGAGTTCTCAGCTGAGAATGCCAGAGGTTATCACTGAGGATGTTGTAAATACATCACAGCTAGTTGAATGTATATTACCTTAACCTTAGTTGATTAAAAGTGGTGGAGGAATTACAAGAAAACTTACCTGCCTTTATAGAACTTCAGCCAACATTCTCAAACAACCATGGCTGTGGCTTAGATGTAATTTTGGGCCCATTATCTGTGGATGTACAATGTCCCACTGATTTTCCTGAAATAAAGTTGCAATGATCCAGGATAGAGATGATAGTGAAATGAGGTGAAGAAGTGGGAACTGCAGTTAAAGTAATGCTTCTCTCCCATTCTAATCTGACATAGTGCCTTGACCTTAACTCCGAAGCCTGGCCCAGTAACATTACAGGTTGGAGTCGAATTCCAAAGACTCGGCCCTGTTGGACGTTGGCCTTTGGATCAATGTCGTCTGGAAAATGTAATATGCCCATTCAAATGTTCATATTTCAAAGTAAATTTATTAAAATACTCACCATATAAAATAAAACACAAATTAATTTAATATTGAGAACATGAGTTGTGGAGTCCTTGAAAGTGAGCCCATAGTTTGTAGAATCAGTCAGTATTGGGGGGAGTAAAGTTATCCACTCTGTTTTAGGACCCTGATAGTTGAGGTTTAATCATCTCCAGGATAATTGTGGAATCAGAATCTGTATTATGTGCATAGATGGAGAGAGTTATAATTCGAACACTTGGAACATCTTAAACTGTTTAATAAGCTGAACTGTTTAATTATACTTTATACTTTATTGTCACTAAACAATTGATACTAGAGCGTACAATCGTCACAGCGATATTTGATTCTGCGCTTCCTGCTCCCTAGATTACAAATAATAAATATTAAAAATATTTAAAATAGTTAAAATTAGTCAATATTAAAAATTTAAATTATAAATCAGAAATAGAAAATAGGAAAATGGAAAGTAAGGTATTGCAAAAAAACCGAGAGGCAGGTCCGGATATTTGGAGGGTACGGCCCAGATCCGGGTCAGGATCTGTTCAGCAGTCTTATCACAGTTGGAAAGAAGCTGTTCCCAAATCTAGCCGGACAAGTCTTCAAGCTCCTGAGTCTTCTCCCGGAGGGAAGAGGGACGAAAAGTGTGTTGGCTGGGTGGGTCGTGTCCTTGATTATCCTGGCAGCACTGGTCCGACAGCATGTGGTGTAAAGTGAGTCCAAGGACGGAAGATTGGTTTGTGTGATGTGCTGCACTGTGTTTATGATCTTCTGCAGCTTCTTTCGGTCTTGGACAGCACAACTTCCATACCAGGTTGTGATGCACCCTAGAAGAATGCTTTCTATGGTGCATCTATAAAAAATAGTGAGGGTTTTAGGGGACAGGCCAAATTTCTTAAGCTGCACGTTATGGTAACTTTCTTTATTTTATTTATTAAAAATAAACAACTGATATTAAATTTGTGCAATGTAGTGCAAATCCCCAACATAAACCTACTCTCATATTCTGCCTTTCCCTTCCTGAAATGATTACATTATAGATTATCAGTTTGGTTGATTTACTAAACACATCAGCCTTAATATAATTTGACACAGTCCTTTTCTAACTGACATGTAAACATAATCTTCGGTGCTTCTTTTGTAGAATTGATGAATCGCTGGAGGACAATGAGGACACCTGACACAATGGCATCTGTACAACATCTTTAATGTGGAAAAACATAAAAGCATTCAGAGGAAAAATCAACACCGTGAAAAAGTGTTAAATCGCGGTTGGTGAGGGTTGTAGGGCAGTGTGGCTCAAAGGGCTGTATCTCTAAATAAATAATCATTAGTAAGATCTTGGACGTGTTGCATGGCTGCATTTAGTGTATGAGCTGGACAGAATTTATTCCTGCTTTGTTACTTGAAGGAAGCATGATTTGTTTAACCAGTTACCAGATCCAAGGTAAGTGGCTTATTCCCTGAAAGAATAGTTTACAAGAAAATTGGCACAGTGTCTTCACAGCATGTGAGGGAGTTATTCAACTCCAATGGCAGAGTAATTCATAGTCCATGAAAGAACTCACAAGGGAATAGTTCATCTTGTCCATATGGTATCAGTTTATTGCTCAAGGTCCATAATGGAACAATTCAGAGTTTGTGAAGAAACAGTTCAATGGTTGTGAGAGAGCAGTCCATTGATAGGAAATAATTCAGCACTAGGACAAAGTTGTTCGCAATCTTCTAGGAGATGGTTTCTGGAAGGACAGCAAACCATATACGAAGAAGTGCAGACCATAAAGCAGCTTCTTCGTAATGTTACTCAGACCTTTCTCAGACTATTTCCAGCTGCAGGACCCATATCAACAACGCCTCTCCCTAACAATGCAGTTAGGGAGAGTTCCTTTAATCCCCCAAGAGCATGAATGTCCAATCACATACCATCAAATGACCACTGCATCTGGGAAACTGGCACCACCAGGTAGAGACAAGGGGCCTTCTATCTGGTAAGCTCCTCCTGGCTCCTTGTTCCAGCACCATAGCCTGACTCGTTCTCTCTGTCCTCCTCCTCACACCAACAGTTCTACACACACAGGAGGTTCTAGTGGGATTCTGTGGAGCAGGCAATTTTCTAGCCCAGATGCTGTGGGTGCAGTGTGGACTCTGTATCAGGCCCATCTCTCACCCCTTCTGCATCATAGCCATTGTCAGACTTTCCTTGGAGTCTGAGATAGTCAGGACACAAACACAGCCTGTGTACATGAGCATCGAAGAGCACCATGAATTCATCCAATTCCTCCTCATCGACTCACATATTGAGTTACCCCCAGCTCCTCATGCACGACCCTCACTTTTCCTGCTCATCCATTTGCATCGGGTATGTAGGTAAGTAATAAAATCTGGGTGAGCTGATGGGAGTAGGGAGAGTAAAATGGGCTAGGATAGATGGTGTAAACGTGCACTTGATGGTTGACGCAGACTCAATGGGCTGGATGGGCTGTTTCTGAATTGAATTGTCTCTCTTTATGACTCTAGTATGAGTATTTGCAGAGAGATTTCTGCTCCTTTGTAGCAGGCCTTCTTAAAATAATGTTGTTTCATTTATTGCACATCCCTAATTAACCTTGGATTTCCCATCTCCAGAGGGCAGTTTGCAAGTCAACCACATTGCTGTAGGATCTGGAGACATAAACCTAACTGAAGGAGGAGAGGTGGTGTTTACTAACTAACTGGGAGTTGTATAGTCACCATTATTGAAACTAACTATTAAATTCCTAATTAACTTGGAGTTTAAACCATAATACTGAGTGAACGACCACACAGTCTATGCAAATGTTGTTTTCCTTGGTATTTCCTTTATTTCCTCCTTGGTATTTCCTTTATTTCCTCCTTGGAGATGCTCAACTCTTACTGGGTTAGGCTGAAATGTATGATGAGAATTTTCTAGTCACCAACAGTTGTGAAGTTTTGCCGCTTTTTTTCAGCAGCTCTCTGTCATGGAGGAAAGGGGCGGAGAATTTGCTTTTATGAATAGGATATTTCTGAAGATGGGAAGTGAGTTTTTGGGCTCGTCTGTGCAAAGTTGCTTTGGTATTGACTCCTGCTGGATAGGTTCCTCCGTGCCCAGCTGCATTCTCAGCATGCAACCCCTATTTGGTAAAAGTTCAAGCCCCACCTGCTCTAATTTTATTGGTTTTCCAAAATTCCTGACAACATTTGAGATGCCACTCGCATAAATTGAGCTATTTCTGCTGACACACCAGCACGTGACTTTCATCGACAAGGGCAGCAGGCACAGGGAAACCCGACCACCTGCTGATTCCCCTCCACATTGCATACCATTCTGATCTGGTAATACAACACCATCGTTTGTCTGTGGATCCAAGTCCTGGAATTCCCTGCTCTGTAGAATTGTGGGAGAAACTTCACCAGAAGAACTGAAGTATCTCATTGCTGCCTTCCCAATAGCAATTATTAATTAGCAATGAACAGGAGTCTTGTTAGTGACAAAATGAATAAATTAATAACAGCATGTGCTCTTCCCCACCATTAATATCTCAGCATCATAAGGTTGCAACATTAATCTGCAATATGCATCATTAAACGTTCTGTATTTATCCTTGTTCACACTTAACTGACTTGCTCCATGTAGATCAAAATATCCACCTCTCTTCCACATTCCACTTCACATCAAAGTTTTAAATATCACCTCTCCACTTTTACACTTTTCAGTGCGCAGACTTCTTTAGGTTAGAGCATTTACAAACTCAATCTTAAAAGGTGATTGCACAACTGCACGAGAGAATGGTTGGCCAGAGTACACATAAAGCCAGAAACAACAAACAGCTAGTTTCATTCATGGGTAATGTCAACCATGTGGTTTCACATAATTGCAACTTTTTTCCTGAAAGGTGAAGTGACATGGACTGGCCACAACCAGAGTTCCTGATAAAATGTCTGCTGGTGTTTGTGATAAAATTACGCAAGGTCTGCTGAAACCCAGAAAAGCTGAAAATGGGACTACAACACATAATAATTGTACATCTCTGGTATTCAACATATCACAGGCTCTCTCTCTCTCTCTCTCTCCCTAATAAGGGAGAAAGAGATGTCTCTATTTCACAGCGAGAGGGGAGACATAACAAACAACTTGCTGGTTTACGATGTTAAAAGTCCATTGTGTCGCTTTTTCCAAGTTCTGTGCCCAAAGATCTCAGGTCTCTGGGCACACAGCCTTAGATCTTCCATCTCCCATGACACACGTATCTCCTGCCTGGACACCAACCTCCAATCTCCCTGTCTCCAGAGCCATGAAATCTCAGACCTCCGAAGGCCAGCTGAGCTTTTGGGCTGAGCCCTTGGCGTGCTGTATAACAGCCATTCATGAAACCCTAAGAACCACAGCCAGCATGTAACTCCAGGTCAGGGTCTTCAAGAGAACGCTAAGAGGGGAAAATACAGGTATTACAGATAGAAATAGAGCTGTTTCCGAAGATGCAAGCAAAGGAGTGGCCGTTAGGCGCCATTAACCCTCCTAAGCTGCTCCTCCTCATATTTTCAGTGTCTATCTATCTATCTATTTATTGTATTTATGCAGCTTGCCCTCTTTTCCACATTGGTTGTTTGTCAGTTCTTGCTTGTGTGTAGTTTTTCATTAATTGTATTGTATTTCTTTGTATTTTATTGATTTTTGTACATTTATTTGAATCTACTGTGAACACAGGCCATTCAGCCTACAATTTTGTGCTGACCCTTTAACCTACTCCAAGATCAATCTAACACTTCTACCCAACCCATTACCCTTCATTTTCTTTCTTTCATCTATTGACCCATCTAAGAGACATTGAAATGTCCTTAATTATCAACCTCTACTTCCACCCCCAGCAGTGTATTTCAGGCATTTGACTCTCTCTGTGTAAAGAAACCTACCTCTGACATTTCCCCTAAACTTCCTACACTCACCTCACAGTGTCTTCTGATAGTAGCCATTGACCCCTCTCCCCATCCCCAGGAAAAAATGCACTGGCTATGGACTCTATCTATGCCTCTCATAACCTTATGGCCCTTTAGTAAGTGACATTTCAATCTTGGAAAAAAGACCATGATCATTTTCACCTAAGTTCTACAGAAGAGACTCATTCTTCCTGTAAAGCCATCAGAAGGATGATGACATTTAATCTCAGAAATCAAAACTTTTCTAAGAAGTGAAGAAAAGAATCTAAAGTAGGTTTTGATATGAAGGTGGACGTAGTGTTACAGTGATTTGTGCTGCTGACTCTGTTCCAGGAACTCGGGCTCCATTGCCATCTGCAGGGTTGTGGTTTTCCAGCAGCTCTTTTAATTTCCTCCCACATCCCAAAGGTTTGCTGGTTGGTTAATTGACTCTTGTACATTAGTGGCAAAGTTTCCAAAGGGAGGTTGAAGGGCAAATGAAAGAAGAAGCTGCAGCAATGCAGGGAGATTAAGTAAAGGAGGAAAGAATCTGATGGGATTACTGTGCTGGGAGATAGCAGAGATTTGATGAGCCTCTATTATGCCTAATATATAAGATGTTGATGGATTTTTATCTGTCTGCAACTGGGTACCATGTTGTCCAGGTCCCAAACCCTGGAAGTGCCTATCTAGACAACTCCGCTTTAAAATGTTCTGAAAACCTAATCTCTTTGACTAGTCTTTTGATCATTTAAGTGACTTTGTTTCATAACTCACCTCTCAAGGCAACTTGGGATATTTTACTATATTAAATGCAATATATAAATGTAATCTGTTGTTGTAAAATGTCTGATATGGTTGTCAGTTTATTGAGAAATTCTATCAGTTCAGCATGATGTGTGTAAGGAAGTAGAATGCTAAAGATGCCCATCTTTGCCTCTGAATATCCTATCTATATCAATAATTTTGGATGAGAATATACAAGGGACGGTTAGTAAGTTTTCAGATGACACTAAATGGATGATGTGGTAAAAAGAGAAGATGATATCAGGATTTCGAGGGGGATCTTGATCAGCCGGTTAAGTGGGCTGGAAAAGATAAGAGTGAGGTGTTGTATTTTGGGAAGATAAATGAGGGTAACTTTCACAGTGAATGGTAGGGTTCTGGGGAGTGTTGTAGACGGAGAGGCCTCAGAATACAACTACATTGTTCACTAAAAGTGTCATCATTGACAGACAGTGAGGCACGCTGGCTTTCTTCAGTCAGGTTATTGAACACAGAAGGTGGAATATTATGTTACAGTTATACCAGACATTGGTGAAGCTGAATGTGTGATATTCTGTTCAGTTTTGGTAACACTGTTATAAAAACGATACCATTAAGCTGGAAAGAATGCAGCCAAGATTTATGAGGATGCTGCTGTGACTTCAGGGGTTGAGTTATAAAGAACAGTCAGCAGACTAGGACTTTGTTAATTGGACTAAAGGAGAATGAAGGGCGATCTTATCAAGGTATATAAAATCGTGAGGAGCATAGAAGTAGTGAAAGCACAGTCTTTTTCCCAGTGTTGTGGAATCAAAAACTAGAGGATATAGATTTAAGTCGAGAAGGGAGAGTTACAACTTTTTTTTACTATGAAGATGGTCAGAATGTGAAATGAGCTGCCAAAGGAAATGGTTGAGGAAGGTACAATACATTAGTAACAGTTACAAGACACCTGGACAGGTACATAAATAGGAAAGGTTTAGAGGGATATGGGCCAAAAGCAGGCAAATAGGATTAGCTTTGGAGGACATCTATTTGGTACAAACCATTTTGACCAAAAAGTCTGATTCCTTCCAGTATAACACTCTATAAGGTGGCATCTAGATCCATGTAGAAATTCAAACAGGCAAAATGTTTGTCAGTCTACTGAGAAACTGTCTGTTCTGTATGATGTATAATGGAACTGAATGCTTAATAAATATGTGATCTTTGCCTCTTAATTAATTTTAGTACTATTTAACCTGATTTAATTAAAATGAACATAAGAAGATAAGAAATAGGAACAAGCGTAGGTCATTTGGCCCATGGAGCCTGCTCCACTGATCAATAAGATCACGACTCTGCTTCACCTACCTGTCTTTTCTCCATAACCTTTAATTCCCCAGCTATGAAAAATATCTATATAACAGTGTCTTAAATACACTTAATGAGGTAAGCAGTACAGCTACCCTAGGCCGAACATTTTACAGATTCACAACTCTCTTGGAAAAGCAGATTCTCCTCATCTCTGTCACAAGTCTATTCCATGAATCTTGAAGCTATGTCCCTAGCTCAAGTCTCACTTACCAGTGGAAACAACTTTCCTGCTCTATTCTATTTATCCCTTTCATAACTATATAAGTTTCCATAAGATCTCCTCTCATTCTTCTGAACTCCAGTGAGAATAGTCCCAGGAATCTCAGTGTCTTCTCATAGGCTAACTCTCTATCTCCAGAATCAACGTTGTTAAACTTCTCTGCACTACTTCCAAAGGTAGTATGTCTTTCCTCAAGTAAGGAGATCAAAACAGCACATTGTACTTCAGGCACAGCTTTCACCAATACATATCCTCCCTGCTCTTAAATTCAATCCCTCTAGCAATGAAGGCCACCATTCCATTTGCCTTCTTGATAACCTGTTGCATCTACAAACCAAACTTTTGAGATTCATGCACAAGCATCCCCAATTCCCTTTGCCCAACAGCATGCTGCAATCTTTCACTACTTAAATAACAATCTGATCTTTTATTTTTTCTTCGAAAGCGAATAACCTCGCATTTACCAAAGTTGTGCTCCATCTGCCAGACCCTTGCCCACTCACTTAGTCTATCCATATCTCTCTGTAGGCTCTCCGCATCCTCTGCGCAATTTGCTTTTCCACTCACTTTAGTGTCATCAGCAAACTTAGATACACTGCCCCCCATCCCCTCTTGCAGATTGTTATTGTAGAGAGTGAACAGTTGTGGACCAGTACTGACTGCCAACCAGAGAAACACACACTTTTCCCAATTCTCTGTCTTCTATTAGTTAATCAATTCTCTGTCCAGGATAATACATTACTCCCAACACCATGTATCCTTATCTTATGGATAAATCTTTTATGCAGCACCTTATCAGATGCTTTCTGGAAATCCAAGTATATAACACCCGCCTGTTCCCTTCTATCCACTGTGCTCATTATATGCTCAGAGAACACCAGCAAGTTTGTCAAACTTATAAATTTTTGATCCATATTACCACTTTGCCGTTCTATCATTTGTCATTAGTCCCACTATCACAAGGGACATTATTAGATGTACACTTCAGCAGCACGTATACCAAAATAAATTGGAACGATACTGAGAAGATTAGCATGGCCTCTGTGCATGTTGTTTTTGCACATGAATGCAAAAAAACAAGGGCTATGTTGGAGGGAAGGGTCAGATTGATTTTAGAGTGTGTTAAGAGGCTGGCGTAACATCATGCACTGAAGGGACTCACTGTGCCATAATGTTCTATATGCGTAATCCCAGGTATAGCCATTTTCAAACACAACAAGAAGCAAAATGTTTTGTGGTACGAGAGATATTGATGACTTGGTGTGGCGCACCTCCCCATTCAGCTGTTCAATGCATCAAGTATAATCAGCTTGTACACACAATAAAACATTTGGAATTGAGTTAAAGGCTGTAATTTAATCAGTGGGTTCAGATGGTCACAAAAGAGCAGACTTCAGAGATGTCATTCCATCCACTGAATTGCAACTTCCAGCCATCTGTTCCTCACATAATTTCATTCCATGTTAGCTCCATTCAGCTCTGCCCGTTTTCAAACAGGCTGTTCCCAGTGATATCTGCATGATTACACAGACCATTCATGGCACAATAGGTGATTATTAGAATGCAAAATTTCACATGAAACATGCTTTTGTAATACGGGGATATGTATTACTGATCCTACAGAGAGACGTATTCAAAAGTAAAAATAATTTGAAATTTCTTATCAGTAGAGTATTATCATTAACATTATTAACTTACGCCACTGTGTCGATTCCATCACATAGTTTTTTTACCAAAGTGCCGTAGTGGTCCTTCAGCAGTTTACTTTCACCACTGAACTTATTCTTCAATAGTTGAACTGCATTATCGCTTGAGATTTTTTATGTTTTAGTGAGATCATCATTTACAACTTCAAAGAGTTTCGGCCCAGTTTCCCTAATCTTCCCGCATAAGATAATCTTCCCTTTCTACGAATTAGTTAGTGAATTTTTATTGTATTACGACTGGAATTCTTCTACAATGGTTGAACTTAATTATCACTTAAGAAATTTTTTATGCTTCAATGAGATCGTAATTTAAAACTCCAGAGAGTTTTGGCCCAGTTTCCCTGGTCTCCTTCCATAAAATGTTCCTCCCTTTCCAGTTTGGTGAATTCTTATTGTACGCACTCCATTGCAAGTAGATGAGTGTGTCCTCACAAAATCATTCAGCCTTCCCCATCTAGAAGCCCTGGATGAACCATGAGAACGGCAATCTGCTGAGTGCAAGATCAGAGGCATTCAAGTTTGGCACACAAGAAAACTACAAGAAGTCCTGGTACGATGTCTGGAAAGCCATTTCACAGGTGAAGTGGTAATTCCCGCTAAACTTAAATCAATGAAGGATGCGTGACAGCTATGGCAGGATTTGAATGCTATCAACTCTTACAAAGTGATATCAAGCAACATAGATGACAACAAGCTTCACTTCCAGATGAGCTCAAAGCTGTCTATACTCATCAAAACATAGAAGAACCATCATGAACTCCCACAGCCCCCAATGACACTATGATTTCAGTCTCTGAGGCCAACGGGAGACCATCCAATCCAGATGGGGTACCTGGCTGCGTAATAAAGACTTGTGCTGATCAATTTCCTGGAGTGTTTATAGAGATCTTTAACCCCTCGCTTCAGTGGTCAGCAGACCTCATTTATATTGGTGCCTAAAAAGAACATGGTAATTTGCCTGAATGGCTATCATCCATTAACACTTACATCCACAGTGACGAAGCGTTTTGAGAAGATGATGATAAAGCATATCAAAATTTCCCTGAGAAGCAACTTGGATCTGCTCCTATTTGCCTACCAGAGCAACAGGTCCACAGCGGATACCATCTTATTGGCTCCTCATTCAATCCTGGAAGATCTGGAGAGCAAAGATGCTTACATTAGGATGTTCTTTATCAATCGCAGATCAGCATTCAACACCATCATCCCCTCAAAACTAAACAATAAGCTTCAAGACCTTGGCCGCAATATCTCCTTGTGCAATTGCATCCTCAATTTCCTAATTTGCAGATCCCTGTCAGTTCAAATTGGCAACAGCATCTCCTCCACAATCTTAATCAGCATAGGTGAACCACAAGGCTGTGTGCTTAGTTCCGTGCCCCACTCACTTCACACTTACGACTGTGTGGCTAAGAAGATCACCAATGATGTAATAAAATTTGCTCATGACACCATTGTCACTGGCCAAATCAAAGGTTATGGTGAATCAGCACATGAGAGAGAGATTGACAATCTGGCTGAGTGGTGCCACAACAACAACCTCTTACTCAAAGTCTGCAAGACCAATGACCTGATTATTAACTTCGGGATGAGGAAATCGGAGATTTATGAGTGAGTCTTCCTCAGGGCATCAGAGGTGGAGAGGGTCAGCAACTTTAAGTATCCTGGTGTTATTATTTCAGAGGACCTGCCCTGGGTCCAACATATAAGAAAGCACAGTACGCTTCTACTTCCCCAGAAATTTGTGAAGATTTGGCATGACATCTAAAACTTGGACAAACTTCTGTAATGTAAAGAATATTGATTGGCTGTGTAAGGGGTTTTGTCTCCTATGTTACTGCGTAGGGTTATTAAAATGGCTTCTTTGTTATGTTATACTTGGGAATGCTTCTTTGTTATGTTAAATGCTGAGAAAGTCTTCCCGCTAGCAGTTTGTTGAATCACGTTACTGATAAAAAGATGTTATGAACCAATTGGGATAGTTGTTATATTTTTGGTGTATCTGTAAGATATTGTATGCGCGGGGTTTTGGGGCAGAAGGCGGGAGGGAGAGAGAGAGGATGGACCAGGTGCTGTGATGTCCGCTAACGGG
The DNA here is from genome assembly GCF_030028105.1 of Mobula birostris. Taxonomy (NCBI): domain Eukaryota; kingdom Metazoa; phylum Chordata; class Chondrichthyes; order Myliobatiformes; family Myliobatidae; genus Mobula; species Mobula birostris. The sequence goes on along the minus strand of NC_092400.1, from coordinate 7,575,955 downwards.
GTCGGACCCCGAGGAGGGCGCTCGACAAGTAGGCGGAGACGGACTCATGTGGAGTGTCTGGTCAACCACCGTTGTTGGTCCCAGGCGGCAGGACGAGGTGGTCCGAGGGGGTCGCAGGGTGAAGAAGAAGGTTCCTGAGCTCCAACTGTTTGTGCACGAAGAGATTGAACTTTGATAAGTATGGCGCCTTTTATTTTCCTTTTATATTTTATTCTCTATTAGTTATATAGTTCCAGTAATATCTATAAACTGTAAATCATTTGATCGTATCTGGTGTATTGTCTGTTATTTGGGCAGGGTGGGGTACATCGCACAGCATCCACACAAACTAATTATCCAGTTTGGCGGGGCCGAGAGCTGTTTCCCTAGACGACAGCAAGCCGAGCAACCCCAAGGGTGGCCGGGGGCTACAGCTGCATCATTGAAAATCCTACAAAATTAGTGGATATGGCCCAGTCCATCATGGATAAAGCCCTCTCCATAAATGAGCACATATATGTGGAGAGGTTTTGCAATAAAGCAGCACCCATCGTCAGGTACCCCCTTTTCTTTTCTCACTGCTGCCATCAGGAAGAAGGTACAGGAGCCTCCGGACACAAACTACCAGATTCAGGGACAGTTATTACTCCTCAACCATCAGGCTCTTGAACCAGAGGGAATAACTTCACTCAACTTCACTTGCCCGTCACTGAATTGTTCCCACAACCAACGGACTCATTTTCAAGGACTCTTCATCTCGTGTTCTCGATATTTATTGTTTATATATTTATCATTTTTACTTTTATTTTTTTCTCAGCTCATGCTGGTAAAACTTGAGGTACAGGCATAGCCAAGCACACTTATTTCGTAATTGTTAGGAACTTTTGGACTATCTAGTGGTATTTAGTATTGTGGCTTTTTGGAGATTTATGTGACAATTGCTGTGTAGGCCTAATTGTTTAATGCTATTCTGTGCTGACTTTGCGATGGTACCAGTTGTTGAAATAACTACTGGGGCAATATATATATACTGACTGTTCATGTTCCATAGTCTTTCAATTTCCTCGTTTAATTCAACATATTTCTGGTGTTTTTCACCGATTGATTTCTATACGTTATGTGTGTTTGGAATGGTTATATATAAGTAATGTGTTCTGGCTTGTTTACCCTGTATTATATCTGAATGGTTATTATGGATTGTCCTCTCTTTAAAATGGATTGATCGTAATATAATATGTGTGACTCTAACTCTAAAACTGGGTCAGGTTTGTATTTATAATAAGGTATCGTTTCTTTTATGAGTTTGTATTTTAAAGCAAGGTTTAGGTGAATGATTTTTGCCACTTGATTGTGTCTGTGTAATCTGATTGAACTAAACTGCTGCAAGATCTTGTAATGTGTTGGATTGTTTCTGCTTTTACTTGGTATTTTCTGTATTTATCATCTTGAATTTGATGGTCTTTTATTATGTATTTGTGTTCGTTTTTGGTGCCTTTCCACACTTGGTCCTGTACTGCCCCAAGGAATCCCTCTGTTTCTGAGAAGTAGTCTCCAACTCTGAGTCGGGCAGTCAACGCTTCCTTGTCAACATCTAGTCTCCTCAGATCATGGGGATTTCTTCTATGGAGAGTCATGCTCTTCCACTGGTTAACTTTTTCTTCTATATTGATAATTTCTTCATTTTTCTGGGTTGTGCTTTCACTTAACTTAGTGGTGTGTACTTATCAGAATTGCATTTGCTTGTGTGGAGTGCTGAACCCGGTTTTCATTGATGAAAATATATCCTTTTATCTGACTATTGCATTTTTATGTCTGTTATTCCTCTTACTCATTCTGTCCTAGGTACTGATAATCTAAGTGTGTTCAAGTGTACATAGAGTTTTCTAAGATTTTTCAATTCGGTTCTTATTTTTCTTTGTAAATTTTCAAGATCAGTTTTGGCTGAAAGATATGTTAATATAGGTATATTTCATTTCAATGACCTATATCAACCTTTTTCATTATTCCTGAACTGATAATTCTGTTTCCTTTGTCTGGTGCGTTTCATATATCAATTTAGTGAAGTTTTGTATGCACCAAGCATTTGCTTTAGTGTATCTATACATTCAATAATGTTTTTGGTAGGTTGATCGTATCTTTAATGGATTTTATATTTCCTTCGTATTTCTTTAGCTTTTCTCTTAATTTTCTTGCTTGTGTTATCCATTTTATACTCCATTAGTCAGGCTATTTCTGCTCTTAAGGTATCAATTTCATTTATTAATCTCTTCTACCATTTTGGAGTTCTCATTTCATTACTCAGTTTTAGATTTCTATTAATGAGTGCCTCTGTTTTGGAGCCATTGTACTGCACTGTTGTTAATACTGTAGAGTATAGTATTGTGTGTAGTTCTTCAAATGTTTCAAGTTTTCCTAAATATTGTGGAAATATAATATTGTTGAAAGTATTAAAGATTTTTTTTAAATTTTGATTATGTATTTTGTTTGGGCATGTAGGGTCTTTTTGTTGGGTCATTGCCCACATATTCTGTTGGTGCTGTGTTAAATATTAGGATAATTTTGTCTGTAAGCTCAGCTTCATCACCAGCATTCTGCGGAGCCTCTGCATATGTGTATAGCTATTACCATCAGGTTGTGGAGCAGTTGCAGTAATTGTATTTTTATCAGCATTTCGATAGGTTGTATTACTTTCGAGCATAACATTGTTATGGTCTTTAGGTTGTTTTCTTTCTAGGTCTGGTGCTACTTTATGTTTTATTTGGTTTAACATGTCTCTAGGGATTAAGTTATTTTTATTATCTCTTTGCATTGATTTTAAGATATCATACAATAAATTGTTGATGAAGTTTGTCCCTATATGCTGTCATATTAGTCTCAAGTTCCATTACTCGATAATATACACACATTATGAATGTGTTTGCATCTAATGACCATTTCATGCATGTCTTTCTTCTCTTAACTGCTTGAGTGGTGTCAGTTGGAAGTGGATTGCAGCAGTCACACCCTGTGGTGTTGGTGGGCTACAATGAAGGCTGAGGTTTCTCAGTGCCTGCCTATTCAGTAGTGAACCACTAGCGGTTAGCTTACTTTCATGCCCGATGCTAGCTCCAGGCGTGCCCTGGCAACGGCAGTATCACTCTATTCCATCGACATCTCCTTTTATGAAGTGAAAGGGTGTTGCTTTTTATATATACAGCCAGGTTTTGATTTCAGCCAGCCCTGACATGGAGAACACATGCTAACCAGAGCACTGCCCAATTTGGGTACAGACGTGCCTGGATTTGTTTCTGTTTTGGTCCACAGGTGATATTTATTTTTTACCTGCCCTACCTATCTGCAGAGCTCTCCCCAGTCTGCCACCCAGGGACACCCCATGATGGGGACAGAAAGCCACTCATCAGTTATTATTAATATTATTATTATTTGGTTATTTTTTTCTCAGCTCAAGCTGGTAAAACTTGAGGTACAGGCATAGTCAAGCACACTCATTTCCCAATTCTAGGAACGTTCAGACTATTCTAGCAGTGTTTAGTATTGTGTTTTTTTTTTTGTAGATTTACATAGACATTACTCTGGAACCCTAATTGTTTAATGTTATTGTGTGGTGCCTTTGGGATGACACCAATTGTAGATATTACTATTAGGACAAAGTATACCTTGTTTATGCTCCATAGTCTTTCAATTTCCTCTTTTAATTCAGCATATTTCAGGTGTTTCTCACTTATTTGTTTCTGTAAGTTATGCATTTTTGGAGTGGCTATATCCATTAAATAAGCTGTTCTTGCTTGTTATCTTATATTATTATATCCAGGTGGTTATTTTGGATTTTTCTATCTGTAATAACAGATTGGTCATAATATAATTTGTGATATGCTGACTCTAAATCTGGATCAGGCTTGTATTTATAGTAAGGTGTATTTTCATTTATGAGTCTGTTTTTTAAAGCTAGCTTTTGATGAATGATGTTTATCACTTGATTGTGCCAGGCATTCAATGCTTCCTTGTCGACATCTAGTTTGCTCAGATCATGGAGATGTCTTTCATGGAGGGTCATGCTCTTCCATTGGTTAACTTTTTCTTAGACGGTGACAATGTCTTCATTTTTCTGGGCTGTGTTGTCATTTAAGTTTAGTGGTGTGTGCTTCTTATCTGAAATGCATGTGCTTGCGTGGAGTGCTGATTCCTGTTTTCACTGATGAAAGCAGTAGTAGTGTCTCATTGATGAAAGTAGTAGTAGTGTTTCATTGATGAACGTAGTAGTGGTGGTTCATTGATGAACATAGTAGTGGTGGTTCATTGATGAACATAGTAGTGGTGGTTCATTGATGAAAATAGTTGTAGTATTTCTTTTTTGTATTTGATAGTTTGTTGCCTTTTGCACACTGGTTATCAGCACTTATGGTGTGATCTTTCATTGATTCTATTATGGATATTGGATTTATTGAGTATGCACACAAGAAAATGAACCTCAAGATTGTTTGTGGTGCCATATTTGTACTGTGACAGTAAGTTTACTGGGAACGTTGAAGTACAGTGGATGCTGGTTAACTGGGACACATCAGGACCAGTACATTTTAGCCCAATTAGGTGGCTGTTCCAATTAGCCGAAGTTTTGTGGAAATAGTTAAAAAGGTATATAAAAAAAGAAACTGAGTAACAAATTATGTATTTAAATGAAATAGAGAACAAATTAGAGAACTACCAATGGTACTACAGTACTATAAAGAACTGTGTATTAGTCCCTACTATCAACAATGGAGGAATTTATCCAGTGTACACAATGAACACTACCTCACCACTTTTTTATTTCTGTTTTTGCACTATTTAATTTAACTATTATATGTATATATATATGTGTGTGTGTGTGTATGTATATATATTTACTGTAATTCAGTTTTTTTGTATTAATATGTATTGCATTTTACAGCTGCTGCAAAGTTAACAAATTCCACAACATATGCTGGTGACAATAAACCTGTTTCTGATTAATCTTGCACACAAATCCTCTTACAATCAAATGAACACACCATATCATTTGTGTAGTAATTGCCCATATTATTAGTACTTACAACTGATCTTTGCCAGAAACGGCGATACAAAGACAAAAGTTAGTCTGTTTCTCTAGTTAAAATACAGCCATCCAGCAATCTATGCAAAGTGAAGATCAAGTCTGTGCTTGGAGCAACAGACATAGTTGCTGGAGGAAGTTGGCACCTATGGAGGTGAATAAACAGTTGATGTTTCAGACATCAATTCAGTGTGCGTTGCTCTTGTTTTCCAGCATCTGCAGAATCTCTTGTGTTTATGTCTGAGCTTGGACTGCCCAGCTACTCCCATTGTTCAACGAGCCTGCCCCCATGACGCAGACACACAGCGGGAGCTGAAGTGAGTTAATGGATAAATGACAGCATCCAGGACAAGTGTCCACTGTTAGGAGAGAAGAAACAAGCAAGAAGCAAAAACAAGGTATGTGGGTCACAATATATGACCATAGATCAAAGCATCCCTTCTCTTGATACAAGTTTAAACACGGGAAGTTCTCAAATCTCCTTTCTCGTTTCTTGAGCTTCCCCCACACTAAGAACCTTAATCCAGCCTGTTGTATTCTCCGTGTTTCTGCCTCTCTGAGGTGAGAGAGTTAATTGGGACACCTCTCTGAGGTGAACTTCATTCTCCTCATGTTCTATGCCACCAGCTTTTACTTATTAAATACCACATTCCACCATCCTCGATGTGATTCCACTGCTCAATATTCTCAATCCTATTCGGGTCAGACCCTCATAATATTTGTGTTCATTCCTCATCAGTCCTGTCTCCCTCATGAAAGTGCAAAATTTGTTGTTCTTTTTCTTGTATTACCGAAGCCTAGGGCCGAACACTTGTTTTCAGGAGTGCCGTATATCTTTGTCAGCTCCTTCACTCCGGATGTCCAATACTGGTTGCTCGTGGTGCAATTTCCTTTATGGCAGAGCAGAGGTAGAGAGGTAGAGAGAGGGAAAGAGAGGTAGAGAGGGAGGGAGAGGGAGGGAGGGAGAGAGAGAAGGAGAGAGAGAGAGGGGGAGGGAGAGAGGGGGGGAGGGAGAAAGAAGGAGGGAGAGAGAGGGAGAGAGAGAGGGAGAGGGAGAGTGGGGAGACAGAGAGGGAGAGGGAGGGAGAGAGGGAGGGAGAGAGGGAGATGGGGAGAGAGAGGGGAGGGAGAGAGAGAGGGAGAGGGGAGAGAGAGGAGGAGAGGGGGAGGGAGAGGGGAGAGAGAGGGGAGAGGGGGAGGGAGAGAGAGAGAGAGGGAGAGGGAGGGGGAGATGGGGAGAGAGGGGGGGAGAAGGGGGGAGAGGGGGAGAGGGGGAGAGAGGGAGGGGGAGGGGAGGGGAGAGAGAGGGGAGAAGGAGGGGGAGAGGGGGAGGGGGGAGAGAGAGGGGGAGAGGGGGAGGGAGAGGCAAGAAAGAAGGGAGAGAGAGGGGGAGGGAGGGGGAGAGGGGAGAGAGAGGGGAGGGAGAGGGGGAGAGAGAGGGAGGGGGAGAGGGGGAGGGAGAGGGGGAGAGGGGAGAGAGGGGAGAGAGAGGGGAGGGAGAGGGGGAGAGCAGGGAGAGGGGGAGGGAGGGGGAGAGGGGAGAGAGAGGTGAGAAAGAGGGGGAGAGGGGGAGGGAGAGGCAAGAAAGAAGGGAGAAAGAGGGGGAGGGAGGGGCAGAGGGGAGAGAGAGGGGAGGGAGAGGGGAGGGAGAGGGGGGAGAGAGAGGGGAAAGAGAGGGAGGGGGAGAGGGGAGAGAGAGGGGGTGGGAGAGGGGGAGAGGGGAGAGAGGAGGAGAGGGGAGAGAGAGGGAGAGGGAGGGGGGAGGGGGGACAGAGAGGGAGAGGGGGAGAGGGGAGAGAGAGGGAGAGGGAAAGACCCATGTGCCAAATGTGCCTGGTGTGGTGCAGGAAGTCCTTTTTTAATATCTCATCTCAGAGGCATTGCTTATACCAGTGAAGCTCTCTCTCAGCACTGGAGTGGAGTGTCAGCCTGGACTCAGTTAAAGTTCGAGGACTAAATCCAGACAGCATCCAAATCCGTAACACTAAATATTCTGTTTCTCCCGAGTCCAGTGGAATAGTCGAAAAGGAGATTAGTTGATTGAATCCTGCTATTATAATGCTCCAAAAAATACGAAGTTCCCTTTCAATAATGAATGATGTAGGGAGTGGGGTGTGGAGCTGAACTGATGGTAGAGGCCAGGCAATGGAATTCAAAGGCATCACTCCAACAATACAATGCCATATCATCCCTCTGGTCTCTGGCAAAGCTCAGCGCAACCAATAAAAATGCAATTGATTCTGAAAACAACAAGAAGAATTTCACTCCAACAGACCCCTGGAGCCTTGCTGCCTGGACTGTGGATGCATGTACTTCTAGCACTGCCCAATAAATGCAGTGCAGACAGAACGAATGAATGAATGAAGTCCACCCAATGCTGAAAGTCCGTATCCTGCTGCTCCAACGTTTGGCTCAGCCAGGCAGCTCACTGCATATGCTGCAGGTCGAATGAACCTGAACATTTTTTTAATAGTTACAGTTCCCTTTGATTATAAAATGAGGAACTTCTTTAGGCAGCGAATGGAGTGTCTGTGGATTTCATTGCCTCAGACGGCTGTGGAGGCCAAGTCATTGGGTACATTTAATGTGGAGGTTGATGGGTTCTTGATTAGTAAGGGCACGATCACAGAAAAAAAAAATGTGCAAACTCCCAATATCAAGTGTCCCAAAATGTACAGCACCCAGTATCAAGTTCAAACCCAGGTTCCTGGCAGAAGCAGTTATTATTACACCACTCTGACCTATCATCCTCAATGTACAACTTTCTCTGTGTTTCCTGTACATGCCTTGGGTACATTCAGAGGCAGAGTAGAATGACATCCATGAGGAACAATGGTAACGATACCAATTCAGGAAACTTCGCCTCTAGGTCTTGTCAAATCCAAAAAAAAAATCTGAAAAGAGGGTGAATCTAAAGCATAATCTTGAGGACCATTTTTCCTGTACATACTTAACAATGAAGGTGGATTTACACCGAAGGCATAAAAACATCAGGAGAAAGCTCAGATGTTGATAATGCTGCTGGCTGTTACTCTGTTGTCTTTTATGCATTACACAAATTCAAGCCATTATTTTTATGTGTTGTTTTCCAACTTATTTTGTTTGTGGGTAATGAATGTGATTCATAGTTTTTCTTTAATCTGGTATATAGAAAACAGCCCAGGCAATTTTAATGGTCCCTTTATGACACTGCACTGAATAGTTAGGGCACATACAGTCCAGCAACTAGAATTCTCTTTATTACTGGTACAAGTGAGAGATTAAATAAAATTAACAGCACTTGCAGGTTATGAAGGAGCTGTAACTTAAAAATAAAGCACAAAGATAAATCATTACTCTAAAATATCTTCAAGAAAGTTAAATAAATAGAATATGAAGATGCTACAAACCAGGATAGAAAATGCTGTATATTTTATCATTTCCAAACATTTGACAACTATAAATTCATTAGGGTCATAAGAAGTGTCAATATCTAACACTTCGACTGAGATTTAACGACCTTTTACTGTATGCCTTTGGTAAATGTTTATGATGTTTATTCATTAGCCATAAAAAGGACTATTGCCACAAGTGAAACCATATTTGGAGTATTGTGTTCAGTTTTGATTGCCCAGCTACGGGGAAGATGTTATTAAGCTGGAAAGTGTGGAACAATGTTACAAGGACCGGAGAATTTGAGTTATAAGAAGAGGCTAGATAGACTGGGACTGTTTTCACTACAGCATAGATTGCTGATGAGTGACCTTATAGAGGTGTTTAAAACCATGAGCAGCATATATAAGAAGAATATTCCAGTCTTTTCCCAGGGTAAAGGTATCTAAAACTAAAGGACAGAGGGAAAAGATTTAAAGGGAACCTGAAAGGTAAATTTTCCACATAAAGGACAGCAGATACCATTGAACAAGCTGCCAGAAGAAGCTGTACAGGTGAGTACATATTAGAATAAGTATTATATATTTATACAATTACATGGATGGGAAAGGTTTAGAGGGATATCACCCAAATAAAGGCAGGCAGACAACTTTGATGGCATCGATGAGATGGGCTAAAGGGCATGTTTCTGTGTTCTATATTGGTACAATTTTATCAATCAGAATGGGTCCATACATCAAAAATGCAACCTGAAATCCATTATAGCAAAAGAATTTCACACCTCTGCTTGGAAAAATTCATTTCTAGAAGCCTGTTTCACAAATTGTACAGATAAATTTTTCCAAGATCTAGGTTTGCAATGTGAAACCAAATATTCATATCATTCTGACTACTGGGCACTTAAATCTTAAATGCCCATTGTCCTTCAATTGTTCCCGTGCAAGATTGAATGGCGCATTTTCAATCTGAAAGCTTCTTACAGACATTAATTCACAGTTGCAATGAATGAAGCTTTAAACAAGAGCTCACAGGGTTCTTTCTAAATTAATTAAAATTGGCAGCATTTCTAGTCTATTTAGGATTTTCTTTATCTATTCAATTCAGATTAATTTGGACTTCAGGAAATACCTGTGAGGACTCTGGCTGCCAATGGTGCAGGTAAATAATTTAAATTGTCCAGAATATTTTCTTTTTCAACATCTAGATTCAAATGAGATGGACATAAATACACAAGAGGTTAGGATTACATCTCTTCCAGCCTCTTCCCTATTCCATCAGATAATGTCTGATCCTATGCCACAAGTTTACCTTGCCACCTCCTCTCTGTACCTCATAATCTCTTAATGTCCAGAAATGTACTAAGTGTACACTTTATTAGGTACACCTGTACATCTGCTTGTTTATGCAAATATCTGATCAGCCAATCATGTGGCAGCAATTCAATGCATGAAAGCATTCAGGCATGGTCAAGAGGTTCAGTTGTTGTTCAGACCAAACATCAGAGTGTGGAAGAAATGTGATCTAAGTGACTTTGACCGTGAAATGATTATTGGTGCCAGACAGGGTGGCTTGAGTATCTCAGAAACTGCTGACCTCCTAGGATGTTCGCAAACAAAACTCTCTAGAGTTTACAGAGGATGGTGCGAGAAACAAAAACCATCCATTGAGCAGCAGTTCTGTCGGGGAAAATGCCTTGCTAATGAGAGAGGTCAAAGTAGATTAGCCAGACTGGTTCAAGCTGACAGGAAGACCACAGTAACTCAAATGATCATGTGTTACAATGGTGGTGCAGAGGAGCATCTTTGAACACACAACACATCGGACCTTGAGGTGGATTGGCTACAGCAGTGGAAGACAGCACCAGGTTTCCATGGCAGTACCTAATAAAGAGCACACTGAATATATATGAGTCTCAGCATATTAGGGACACCTGTACACCTGCTTTGAATATTCATGTATTCATTTATATGTGTAGATATGCTGTTCTTATCAATGATTGTTTCTTTATCATGTGGGCTGCACTGAATTAAGTTAGCTGTTGGAAAGTAAGGCCAGACCTTTGTTAATCTCTTGAGACCTATTCTTTTCTCCAGAGCATTGCTTGCCATGGTTTCATCCAAGTATAATGAGTCCATTGTCTTCTGAAGTAGAGAATTGCAAAGATCATCAATCTTTGGTTTTAAGAAATTTCTCCTCATCCCAATGATAAATGGTCAATACTTTATGCTTAGGCCGTGCCCACAATTCTAGATATTGCAGGAACAGCCTCCCAGAATCTATCCTGCTACTACTGCTGTAAAATGAGAAATCCCATAGAGTTCAGCAGCTCTGTGTATCATGTACTGGTGCTGCAATGAGTGTCCTCCATAGCCAATTCGTTTTGATGCTGCATAGAGACCTGTGAGACCTCCAGCTTCACTGACGGGGCATGGAGTGGACAGCAAGTTTGTAAATCCAGCGGGAGCAAAGCAAGTTGGGAACGGTGATGGTGGAGAGCTGCAGGAGGGGTGTGGGACAGGTGGCAGAAAAGGAGTGCCGGGGTGGTGGGTGACGCAGGTGGCAGAGAAGGAGTGCCAGGGGTGGTGGGTGGCACAGGTGCAGGCACACCCAGCCTTAAGACACCAGGCATGGTCATTTGATTCCAAACAGTTGGTTTATTGATCATTACAGAATGTCTCTCTGATGCCTCCCGCTCCCTCCCCTCTACCTTCCCCTTTTCCCAAACATGATTCCCCTCTCCCTGCCCCATTCCCACTGTCAGCCCACAATGGACACCCACATCAGAATCAGGTTTATCATCACTCACATATGTCATGAAATTTGGGTTCTTTTGCAGCAGCAGCAACAGTACAGTGCAATACATAAAATTGCTACAGGACTGTGTAAGAATATTGGACACCCCAGCTATATACACTGTTATGTGACTTTTGCACAGTACTTTATATCTACAGGAAAACTTTGCTAGATGTTCAATTGCCATTGTGAGGTTGGACACCCACTGGTTTTATATGAGGTTGTGGGTGGGACAAATTACTGATAGACTTATGTGCATGAATTGAGTGCCTAAAGCAAAGTCATAACTGGAACTAAACTGGAATTAATTATTTGGCAATGGAGTTTAGTTTGATTTAATGACTTCCATTAATGTGAAGTTCTACACAATCAAAGTGCTATTTTCTGTCAAAGCAAATTATTTTAAATAACAAATGTAGCAAATGACTGCTATCAATTGCTCTTGGTATAAAAGTAGAGGTTTTAAACATACCATTTAGTGATATATAATGTAGTGAGTGTCATCATATGCAAGAAGCCCAAGCAAAGCCAGAAGCAGATGGTGTACGTTAAAACAAAGGCCAAAATGGATAAAGTGTGGGACTTGCATAAAGGCATTGGACATTTATGAGTCAAGAGCTGGGTTGCTGGCAAAGGGCATAAATGAATTGCCAATTTAGAAAAATATGGGTGGTAACTGGGAAGGAAAAAGCTTGAGCTGCTGAAGCAGAAAATACTGATTCCGTTTCTGTTCAAAGGTTCAGAGGTTCATTTATTATCGAAGTACACAACTCTGAAATTGTTCAATTCTCCAGGTACCCATGAAGCCAAGAAAGAACAGAAAGGCAGCACGATCACCAACCTCAAATCCCAACCCTCCCCACACAAAAAAAAACAAACAAAGAAACGGAACAAGCACATCGATTCCTCCCCCTGCACAAAAAAAAACGAGCAGCATGAATCAGGCACATCGACCCCCAAATCCCTCTTCACGCACAAAGAAAAAGAAACAAAACAGATTTGGCTCATCGATCCCCAAGTCACACTTCCCGCACACAAAAAAAAATGAACAAAGCGGATCAGGCACAATGACCCCCCACATCTCCTCTCCGCACAAAAAAGGCGAACAGAATAGATCGGGCACGGCAACCCCCAAATCCCCCTCCGTACACAAAAAAAACCTGAGAAGATCGGGTGAAAGTACACAGAATATAAAAGCTATAAGACTGAAAAAATGTGCCTGTAATCCAAAACGCAGAAAAAACGTGGGCAACACTCTTCGGGTTCAGTGGTAGGGTCTCCTCTTTCTGATACTGAGCAACCAATCAAAAGGCAAGCAGCCAACGCTCATCCTCTGCCTTCGCTCCAATGCTTCAATCTCCCTCGTTGCTTTAATCAACAAACCATGGAAACCATAATTGATGAAATGGAGCCAAAGGGTCATGCAGCCTGCCCAGTACCAGGTTCACACGCCGCCTCTTCTTCCCGGAATCCTCTCAGAGCCTGCAGAATGCTGAAGGACTCAAATGATCTCAAAAGAGCAAAACACAGGCTCCAACAGTTCTAGAATCACATTCAAGATGAGAAACAAACGTAAAAGTCATAAAAGAAGTGAAAAGGGTGACTTGTGATCCATCCATATCGACCAATAGAGCATTGTATGCAGGCGCCATCTTGACTGGAAGTCAGCCCTTGAATACATTCTGGTTTATTTATTTGTCACATGTACGTCAGAACATGGAGTGAAATGAGCCGTTTGCATTCAGACCGAACCTCGAAGCAATAGGTACCTTCTGTATCTAATAAAGTGGCCACTGATTGTAAGTCTGTGTTCTTCCGCTGCTGTAGCTAATCCACTTCCAGGTTCAACTTGTTTTGTGTTCAGAGATGCTTTCCTGAACACCGTTGTTGTGACGGCATCGCTTTCTTGCCAGCTTGAACTATTCTGGCCATTCTCCTCTGATCTCTCCCATTAACAAAGTGGTTTCACCCACAGAACTGCTGCTCACTCTAGAGATGGCTGTGCATGGAAATCCCAGGAGATCAGCATTTTCTGAGATACTCAAATCACTCTACATGGTACCAACAACCATTCCACGGTCAAAATCACTTAGATCACATTTCCTCCCCGTTCTGATGTTTGCCCTAAACAACGGTTGAACCTTTTGACCATGTCAGCCTGCTTTTATGCAACAAGTAGCTGCCAAGTGACTGACTGATCAGATATTTGCATTAACGAGTCGCTGTACTAGTGTACCTAATAAAGTGGCCACTGAGTTTTGCATGCCCACAGTGTTCCACAGAACAACACAAGCAACAAAACAACAAAACAATAACAGCAAAACAAACTCCTTTCCCATCCCTCCCAATCATCCACCCACATTGGTTAATCAAGGTAAAATAAATCTTGCAGCAGAGTGGTCACTTATGAATCAGGCTGCTTCTCGAAACCAGCCTTCTAAATCTCATGGCATATGTTAACAACCAAATGGAATTAGAGCCTAGAACATTATTAGTATGTGGAAAAATATTGAATGCATTAAGGAACTAATCGTTTCCACTTCTTTGCACACATTGACTGTGATCACTGCTCTTTGATGGTTAATATCTCTCCAAGGTCTTCCTCATTACCGAGTGCTTTGTTCTGCAAATGATCAATTAGAATAGGTGTATAAGGGTCTGACACCAATCAGATGGATGCTGTTCACGATCCAGAGGATGTGTGGTTGCCATGCACAGTTACAATTATGCATTTTTAATTTCCAAAGCTTGAAATAGATTAGGAATGTGATCCAAGTCACTTGTTTTTCCAAGTTTATTGTCCTAGCCACATGTACACAGGGTATAACTGCCATGAAAGGTAGTTCTTTACAGCAGCAGTACAGGACATTACAAGTGTGACAAGCAACTTAACGCAAACTTAAATTAGCATAGATTACTTACTTGAGAAAATAAGCATAACAGCATCAGAGCAATTTGAGAGGTGAAGAAAGATAGTTGAGGTAGCGTTAGGGTTATTCCAGTCAGTTCAAGAGCCTGATGGCTGTGAGCAAGAAGCTACTTTTGAACCTTGAAGTCTTTAGGCTTCTGTACACTCTGCTTGATGACAAGAATCAAAAACAGGGCATGCCCAGATTGTATGGGTCTCAACGATAGATGCCACCTTCCTGTGTCATCACACCTTCTACATGTTCTCGATGGTATGGACAGCTGTTTCCATGATGGAACTGGCTAAGTCCAGTACTCTTTATAGCTTCTTACATATCTGTGCACTGGAATTTCAATATCAGTCCATGAAGCAACCTGTCAGAATGTGTTTCAGTGTACACCTGTAAAGGTTTGCCAGAGTTTTCGATGACATGTTAAATCTCCTTTAAATTCTCTGGAAGTAGAGATGTTAATGCACTTTCTTCATGGCTGCATCTAACTGCTGAGCCCAGAATGGACCCTCCTTGAAGTTGATACTTAGGAACTTGAAGCTGCTCACCCTTTCCACTGCGGGACTTTCAATGAATACTGGTTTGTCTGCTTCTGATTTCCCCTTCCTGAAGTCCACAACTGGTTTTGCTGATGCCAAGAGCAAGATTGTTTTTTATGACACCGCTCAACCGGCCGACCTATCTCACTCCTGTACACTGCATCATCACCATGATGCAGTCAAGAGAGAGGCCAGTTCCCATACAGAATCTCAGGTATGTTACTACCCGAAATACTAATACATTAACTATTCACAAAGATTGGAGCTGGTCCCTTACCTTCTGCATTCACTCACTCAATGTGTTCAATACTGTCTTATATTCCACCGTGTGGCCCTTTTTTTGTTTGTCCCCCATAAAACAAATAAGCCCATTTTGTATTTTATAGTTTGAACACCATTTTCTAAAGTATTGACAATCATGTAAACTGAACACTCTGGCAAACTGCTTGAACTAACCCTGGTTTAACAATGTCACTAGGTACTAAAATATTTAAAGACACGTTCATAAAATCAGGTTATATCTGATTAGAGGTTTCCTTACGTTGAGTGCTTGAGCCCGTCTGGGTGACATCACTCTCCTCGCAGACTGAGAGACATAGTAAATTTACAATTACTTAATGAAATTTTGAATTGGTGTCATTTATCCATCCCCTGGTTATTTGAGCCCAACTGCAGCTTGCAGTTGGGACAGTGAACCACAGCATGGTTTGCTAATCACATTTTCCATATGATTGGGAAAAGCTGCAGTCTCTTAAAGGACAATTCTGCTGGCCCTCTGGTACCTAACCCATCACAAACATCCTTCCACTGTGAACTTGGCTATTCAATACAGATTGGCCTTTTAGGGGTAAACGCCACAGACTAAGCAAAAATCACCATGCAATCTACACATCAGCCCTCCTCCTAGCAAAAATGTCTTGATGGCAATCAAGAGCAGGTCCTGTGTTTAGACCTCAGAATACCAAGGTCAAGAGCACATGACAGAAAAAGAAACAGGAACAGAGGTAGGCTAATTGTCTCTAAAGAACGCTCCACCATTCAATAAGACCACAGCTGGTCATTTATGAATCTCTTTGTTCTATCCTCATATTCCTTGGTTCACCCAGTATTCAGAATTCTATTAAATCTACTTTTTCATGCAATAATTGACTCTGTCCCCAGAGCCTTCTGGGTTAGGAGAATTCCAAATATTCACTTTGGACTGAAGAACCTTCTCCTTCTTTCCTGTCTTAACTGGCGTAACTTTAAGTTTCAGACTGTGACCGCCTAATTCTAAAGTCTTTGCATCCTCCTTTTGTTCACCTAATCAAGCCCATTAAGAACGTTATAAGTATCAAAGGGGTCAACACTCATTCTGCTAAACTCCAGTTAATATAAGCTTAGACTGTTAATCTCTCCTTATTTGACAGGACCGTAATTATAACATCCTAACATATTCCTCCTACTGAATATTAACCTACAGCTTCTTTCTTATTAAGATCTGTTTCACAGTGGATGGGTTTATCCAGTTTTCAAGTTTTCATATCTACTGTCTGATGGAAGTAGTGAGGCGGAAGATATCCAGGAGTAGGAGATTGTGTTGTCTGAGGCAGTGAGAAGAGTGGACAGAATCATGGAGTGGAGATTGGTTTTCATGATGTGCTAAGCTGTGTCCACAACTCTAAAATTTCTTGCACTCTCAAGCAGAAACAATGTGATGCCCCTGTAATAGTTGGAGAGAATCAACAGGGACATGTCAAATTTCCTTAGCTGTCTGAGGAAACAGAGCTGCTGGTATATTTTCCTGGCCGTAGCATTGATGTGGTCAGACCAGAACAAGTTACCGATGATGTTTGCGCCCTTTCCAGATGTTCAAAATAATATGGCATTCAGAACAATGGGATGTAAAATAGCTTCACGCTGAACCATAGTGAATTATGAGTCCATCCCAATCTGTAACTATAGGCTTTGAAAACTAAGGATAATAGATGGAGCTGCACACTCTAAATAATGAGATACATGGAAGCCACATGCAAAGGGACCTTGTCGGTTGTGATATGCTTGTTTTTGTAAGCTGATTTCACAGGCCATTGTTAGAATATACTTTTATTTAGATTGATATACCTTTGTGAATCCATGACTTTCCACTTGTATAGGTATTCCACCAACAGGAAATGCATGCAGCAGATGCAAGGACACTTACGAAGACCCACAGAGAGCTGATTATTTTTAATCAGTCACACAGCTAACAAAAGCAAACCCCAAAACATGGAAAACAATTTGAATCTCAGGAAAGAAATCAGTCACAGTGTGTCCTGCTTTGAATTCATCCTTGGTAGGCAAAAATCATTAGCCTGTTTCCTTTGAATTTGTAAAATTTCTATTTGCATTTTTAAAACCAGATATTTCGCGCATCAAAATTATGTTAAATTATAATTCACCACAGCCTACCTGCATTTTTATATAGCTAGTAAAGGTATTTGAATTATGGGAAAAAATCTCTGAGAAAAATATTGTAAACCAGATAAAGTGCTTTTATTAATATTTTATCCCTTTGATCAGAATTGTTATTAAAATCCCAAACTATTGGAATGTCAGATTTTACAAATATTTTGAGTCTCATTTAGAATTGTGGTGCCTGATACAGTAATCTGTCAGATTTTAGCAGGAAGACAAGTGGAGCTTGATTTGTTCAATTCTATTCACAGATATTAAATTACCATCTATTCTACTGCAGACAGTACAATGGGAAGTCTGCCCTGAGTACTAATGTTGTATGAGTAGGAAAAAGTGATCTGCGAACCGATCAATTCTTTCACATTTCACTGGAGTTTTTGACATTTCTCTTCAATTATGTGGGCTTGTGACCTTTTCAGCTTTACACTCACAGGTTATGCTTGAGGAATGAAGTGAAGTTGTACTTGCAGAGAGAGGGGCTGTAGCCAGTGATGCTTCCCAAGTGAAGGGTTCCAGGGCTGCCCACTCCATCCAATCAGCTGCCTATCAACTGCTGAGAAAACTGCACAAGACGAAGGCTAACGCAATCCCACCGAGGTTCTGTAAAATAGATGAGGCAGTGGCCGGCAAATTCAAAGCTTTAGAAATGTTCTGACGTTAGTTTCCCTTCACACTGACCCCTGCTGACCAGACTGGTCGGAAGGCATTGCCAGCATGCATCTGTCAATCTAAAATCATGGAAATATTGAGATGTTTGGGCAGCTTCCATTGGAAAGGAACTGGACATAACATTTCAATCTAACCCTTCCCTCCTACATAGCTCTTCATTTTTCCATCATCCATATGCCTGTCTAAGAGTTTTTTAAATACCCCTAATGTATCTGCCGCTGACAGGGCATTCCATGCACCACCACTCTCTGTGTAAAGAGTTTACCTCTAACAACCCCTACACTTTCCTCTAATCACTTTAAAATTATATTAGCCACCCTTGTATTAGCCACTTCCACCATGGGGAAAAGTCTCTGGCTATCCATTCAATTTATGCCTCTTATGGATAGATAGATTGATAGATAAATATACTTTATTAATCCCGAGGGAAATTTGGTTTCGTTACAGCCGCACCAACTAAGGATAGAGCGTAAATATAGCAATACAAAAACCTCAACAATCAAACAACAAAATGCAAACTATGCCAGATGGAAAATAAGTTCAGGACCAGTCTATTGGTTCAGGGTGTCTGACCCTCCACGGGAGGAACTGCACGTTCGATGGCCACAGGCAGGAACGACCTCCTGTGCCGCCAAGTGTTGTATCACGGTGGAATGTGGCCGAAGTCCAACAGTAAAGAGTTCAATATCCAGTCTGCAAACACGTTCCTCGATCGTAATATAACCCGGATTGCACCATCCGTTGTTAGCCAGAACAGTAAGCACCCAACTCCTTTACGCTTACCGCTTTCAGTGCACTTCCGGTCAGGCGGAACGGTATTACCCACCGAACTCCTCTTCTCCAAAAGTCTCTGTTGTCTCGACCTGGTCCTTTTTCCTCGGCTTTGTGATCCCCCTCTGCATCCTCTGTGTGTTTTCCTCCGGATTTCAGCAGGGGTGTCTGCCACTCTGTTCGCTAAGCCGGCTAGAATTTGCTGGTCTGTGGAATACACAATGCGACCTTGCTTCTGTCCCGCGTGTCGAGATGTAACCATTTCCAGCGCTAAAGAAAACCCAAATAAAACTCTCTCTACCAGCATATTAGAGAGGGTGCAGCTTCGACGTATTACCGTGAGAAAAAAATACAAAAAATAACGTAAATTAAAAAGTAAGAAGAAGAAAGTAAAGGAATAGATCGGAACGGCTGTACCAGGCTGCATGCACGCTGGGCGCATGCACATCATCCTTTACACCTCTATCAAGTGACATCTCATTCTCCTTAGGAGAAAAGACCAAGCTCACTCAAACTATCCTTGTAAGACATGTTATCTAGTCTAGGTAGCATCCTAGTAAATTTCCTGTGCATGCTTTCTAAAGATTGCATATTCTTCCTATAATTAATATAATAATTTCAGGTCAAAGACATCTCGTCATCACTCTCCATCACCCAGTCTTCTGCTTGAGTTAGCTTCACACCAGCCTCGAGGCAAACTTTTGAGATCTTAGATGCAAGGAAGTCCGCAGTTGCTGGGACGCTGGAGGAACTCAGAAAGTCACGCAGCATCTCTGGAGGGAAAAGAACGTTCAGTGTTTTGGGCTGAGATCCTTCAGCTGGACTGAATAAAGTGGCAGGATAAGGCAGAGGAGCACGAGCTGGTGGTTAAAAGGCGAATCCAGGTGAGAAGGAATTACAGTAAGCGGGGCTTGGGAAGTGAGAATATGGGGGCGGGTGACAGGTGGAAGAGGAAAAAGGAAATCTGATGAGAGAAGATGGAGAATCATGGAATAAGGGGGAGGAAGTGAGAAGCTAGATAGAGGAAGATACCGATTATAGGCAGGTTGTGAAGGTCGGTGGGGGTGGGGATGGTGAAGAAGGTGTAAAGAGGCCAAATGGATAAGAATAAACAAAAAGGTGGGGGGAGTAGAGAGATTGAGAGGCATGGTTACTGGAAGTTAGAAAAGTCCATGTTAATGTCAAGTTGGAAACTTCCAGAATGGATAATGAGGTTCTGTTCCTCTAATCAGTGTCTAGCCTCAATTTGGCAACAGAGGAGACTGACTGTATAAACGTGTCAGTAGGATCGGGAAATGGAATTAAATGGTTGGCCACCAGGAGATCCTGGATGTTATAGCAGATGGAGCAAAGATGTTGATAAAAGAAATCCCTCAGTGTATCAGGCCTCTCCGATGTAGAGGAGGGCACATTAGGAGCACCATATGCAACAAAATAATTCTGATGGACTCACATGTGAACTGCTGCCTCACCTGCAAGGACTATTTAGGACTCTGAATGATAGTGAGGAATGAAGTGTAGCGGCAGCACTCAGCACAGTTAAGTGCCTGGAGGAGGATCGGTGGGGAAAAAAAAGAGCTGACATGAGAGTTGTGGAGAAAGTGATCCCTGGGGTAAGAGGAATTCCCATGATAATGCTTTTTATTCTAGGGCATCCAAGATGTCCTCTTGTTTTCTGAAAACAGGATTTCCTTTCCACTACCATCAATGTAGGACTCACCCACATCTCTTCCATTTCCCACATGACTGCCCTCACCCCGTTCCCCCTCCAGCATAAAAGGGATAGGGTTCCCTTTGTCCTCACGTACATCTCCACAAGTCTCCACATCCAACATACCATTTTCCACAACTTCTGCTTCTTCCAATAGGATTCCACCAGGCATATCTTCTCTTCCCCTTCCCTCTCCACTTTCCACCGGGATTGATGTCTCTGCGACTCCCTTATCCACTCGTCCTGCCCTACTGATCAGTTTCCTGGAACATACCTGCAACCATGTTAAAAGTAATACCAGCCCCTAGACCTTCTTCCTCACCCATGAATAGGGACTCTAATGGGTCCCTCTTTCATTTATCGGTGAATCCAATGGTGTCATTTATTGGATCCAGTGCTACACAGACTGGGGAACCACTTTGTCAAGGACCGTCACTCTATCTTACTAAACACTTGGATCTCTTGATTGCCAGCCATTTTAATTCCTCCTCAGATTCCCACATTGACATATCAGTACAAGACCTCCTTTACAGTCATGTTGAGGCTAGATAATAATTACAGGAACCATACCCCGCATTTCATTCGGTAGTCTCTAACCTGAGCATCAACATTTATTTTTCTATCTTCTGGTTACCACTCCTCTCTAACCCACCTTTATTTTCCCTTATCTCTGTGGCCCTTTACTCCTTCTTTTCCTCCCTGGACCTCAAGTTCTGTCCATCATCTAAATCTTCCTCCCTTTGTTTTTCCATCTCCTTCACTTTATTTCCTGGTTCATGGTCCCCTCTCACCAAATTCCATCTTTTCAGTCCTTTGCCTCTTCTACCTGTCACCCTCAGCTTCTCACATCATTCCCACTTCCTGCCTCCCACCAACCAATCTATCCCCTCACCTGTCACCTGCCAGCTCCTGCTCAACTCTGTTCCTCTATCTTTCATTCTGGCTTCTGTCCTCTTCCTCGGCCTGGGATGCCAACTTGCTCATTTCTTTCCATGAAGGCTGCCTGGGCTGCTGAGTTCCTCCAACATTTTGTCTGTGTTTTCAAAGCATCACATACAAAGTGCCGGAGGAGATTTCTCGGGAAACTGTCACTTTACAACACTGACCTCAATTTTTCCCTGATATAATCCAAAGGCTATAGAGATTGGAGCCTGGGGCATAAAGGAATATGTAAGAGGTTGTTGGTGGCTATCTGAGTGAGGGAAGAGGTCTCCGAGACATAACCCGATAGGAGGAGGAGTACAAGACATGGGGATAAGGGCAATCTAATGGAAAGGAGGAGGATGGATTTGATGATCTCTTGGGGCACAATGTGGACAATTAGAAATCTCCCTGAGAGCTTTCATAATGAAACATCATGAGAGCAGATATCTCATTACTACTTCAATTGGGGTACAACATAAGCCCTCTTTATAGACACCATCGCATCAGGATAGGAATGCCTCTCACCTGCTGTCATTCATCGGTGTAGACTGTAGCCATCATTGATCTCATCACTTGATCTGCTTTGCAAGCTCTTCTGCCTTTTACTACCTCCAGTGCTTTCAAAACGCCTCTTGAAAGCCTACGTTTACCACCTTACAGTGAGTCACCTCTACTTGTCTGGTGCCTTTTCCTCTGCAGTGTCTTATATTTCAAAACTGATTATCCTCAAAGCACTCATGAAAGACAAGATTTTTTGACAGATGCTACTGAAGTAAGCTGTCAAATAGCTAAAAATGTAATTGATGAAAGGACAAACAAGTGAAATTGTTCACATTGAGCCAGAAGACCTAAGGCTTTGCAAAGAAAACTCCTACATAAAATGACAGCATTAATGGCTCCCAGGGCAAACGTACACCACATTTCCCAGCAACACTGTGAAACCTCAATCACATTGGTAGGACATGCATCAATATAGCAAGTTATGTTACAACAAAAAGTACTAGAAATATACAGTTAATCAGGCATCTCAGGAGAGAGGAACTGAGTTAATGTTTCAACTCAATCACCTTCCATCGATATCCTTCTAATGCAGGCTCATACTACTGTACCTGGCTACTTAAAAATAAAATCTAGCTATACTTCAAGCATAAGAGTGTTTTTCTAATCTTTCATCTCCAATCATTTTTGGGTTCCATTATCAATAGTTAATCATTCTCAAAACTAACATATGATTACCTGAAAAAAAGCAAAACTAAATGATTTGTTTATTGTATATAATCTTCTAAAAGAAATGGCCATGGATTAAGTTCTCTTCAACTTTCTCAATGGCTTCATCCTACTTACGTTTGCCATTGAGCCCGTAGCCCTGCTGCAGTTCCTTCCCTCATTCAAAAGGCATATGAGTTAGTAGGTTGAATGGCCACACAGGTGTAATTGGGTGGCGTGGGCTTCTGTGGCAGAACGGGCCTGTTATAGTGATGTATCCCTAAATAATATGAAACCTCCTTTTACTGGGTGTCTCTGGAAATGTAGCTCATTAACCACTCCCTAAGAGCCACTGGATTCCACGGCCAGAAACTCACCTTTCTCAGGCTTTGTACGTCTAGGGTGTGTATGACTTTGGTCCCACCAGATCCGAGAGATTGGGACGTCTCGCCCACTCAAACCCCAGTTTATGTGAATGTTGTGTGATTGACTGCCCCTGCCCCGGCAATTGCCCATCAGCAAGAAATAACAGATCGTACAATTTATCAGAAGTATATTTAAGAATGTTAACTTAAGCAAACAGTTATTAAAGGAAAGAAAGAAAAACACAAAAAGGGCAGATTATACTTAAACGGACACATGTGCATGGTGGAGTTCAAATTTTGAAGTTGTCTGTAACTCAGGCACTGGACCCTCGGTCTTTATGAAATCACACACCACCTTCCGAACGCAAACACAAGGAAATCTGCAAATGCTAGAATTTCAACCAACACACATAAACATTGCTGCCTGGCTTGCTGCCTTCACCAGCAACCCTTATGTGTGTTACCACCTTCTGAATGTTGTTTGAAATCCATCTTGAACAAATGAGTTCTCCCATGGGAGTATTTGTCCTTCCTCTTCGAAGGCATTCATCTGCACAAAGCACCTTGCACAACAGGGATGTCATCTTCCACCATCTTCCCTCCTGTCTTTTCCCAGCTCCCGCCAAGAAAGACCTCTCCACCCTGCATTCTTTAGAACCTTCTCCCAATTCTACCTTCCTGATTGGCTGATACCATTTTCCTAGGTTGAAAAACAAAGCCTCTTATCTCAGCTCAAACCCAAAAAGCTGAAAGCAGAACAGACTGCTCTTACAGAACTGCTAAGATGAAATACATACAGCATAACCAGGGCATTGATACATAGGCATCCGTTAGTCTCATGAGACCATGGATTTGCACCTTGGAAGGTTTCCAGGGCGTAGGCCTGGGCAAGGTTGTATGGAAGACCAGCAGTTGCCCATGCTGCAAGTCTCCCCTCTCCATGCCACCAATGTTGTCCAAGGGAAGGGCATTAGGACCAATACAGCTTGGCACTGGTGTCGTCGCAGAGCAATGTGTGGTTAAGTGCCTTGCTCAAGGACACACACGCTGCCTCAGCCAAGGCTCGAACTAGCGACCTTCAAATCACTAGACGAACACCTTAACCACTTGGCCACGTGCCAACCAGGGCATTAGAAATAAATAAATAAATAGATTCTATGTATCCCCAGGAAATCCCTGACTTTTGACTGCTGTCTAATTGAAGACTCTTCATTAATAGGTATCACTTCATCAATCTTTTTAGTCACCACTATCGCTCTCTACTTTAGCTCTCTATCTATTTTGTCGTCTGATCTCCATGCATGCCAAACATTTTGGGATGATTCGGATGAGAGGTGCTCTATAAATGCCTTCTTGTGCTGTTGAGAAAAGCTGCAGATAAATCGAAGCACGTTCTGCGGTTTGGACAGCAGGCCAAGTCAGCAAGCCTGTGTATTAAGTCAGATAATATTTGCTGCTTAAGTGAACACCTTTTGGTAAGTAATAAAACCGAAGAGGCTGAACACTTAACTGTTCTGCAATGATGAATGATCAGCAAGGGCCATGGGAATTTTTGGTTAATTCTGTCGAGCAGTGCATATTCTGTGAGAAGGAATCAAGCAGATAATTTCTCTGAGGGCTGTCTCAAGTATCTCTAAACTTAGCTACATCGGCACAGAATTGCAATGCACAGAACTATTTCCTCCCATTGTATACCATTCCTCAAAAATTAATTCCGCTAAATACAAAAACATTCCATCATGGCTTGGTACAATGATTCTAGCAAACAGGAAGAAAAGAGCCTGCTGAAACTACTGGATGTTGCCCTGTCCATCGTGGCAACAGCCCACCCCACCATTGACAGTACCTCAGTCGGTTCTCTCTCGGGAAGGTGATATCTATCATCAAGGATCTCCACCATCTAAGTCATGATGTTGACCTGAAGACATTAAAAATCTGGAATAAGTCAAGGACAGTAGACAGGTGGATCAAAATAATGTTTTAGTTCTCGCCAGGTGGTGGAAGAAGTAGAAGATATTGTTTCCTGAATTAAAACTTTCAGCTTCAAAGTACTTGGAAATGGACATAATGAAGGTCCTGCCGATACTCTACTTTTTGGAGATCATTTCCAAATAAGGAGGTGCACTTTGATAAGGTGAACGAAAACCGGCCGAGAAGATAAGTAGTCTGTGATTGTGTACTGGAGTGGCTTGAGACCAGTGTCTGACTTGAAATGGCTATATTTAGTGTGAAGTGGCTTGATTTATCACAAAGTAATGAAGGAATAACCTCAGAAGTATGCAGTGAAGGATACCACCTGTAGCCTTGGGTCAGAGCCATCAAGAGATGAATACAGATGAATCAGAGCCAATAAAATAAAGTAGAATGGTACAAAACTGATCAGGAAGAAGTATAATAATGGTTTTTGGAGATAGAGAGGGACTCAGGAGATGAATGAGGGGGAATTCAGGAGATGATCGAGTGAGCACTCTAGGGAGACAAACTATCACAAGGAAAATCACTGTGCCCGGACTGAGAAGAAGAAGAAGTTGATTGTCCAAAAAGAGGTCTCCTATTTCACTGTAAGTGAATTTGAGTATTAGTTCAAAAGGAAAGGTAGAATGTAGGAATTATGTAGATATTTGATTGAATATGATAAATTGAAACATTCATATTGTGAGTAACTTGAATTAATAAGAATTGCATGATTATTCACTTAATCCTAGTGACCAAAATGAAGGTCAACAACGATCTCTTCTCAGTGTTACTGCTGATCAGGAGGTACAGAGGCCTGAAGATCTACACAACCCGGTTCAGGAATAATGACTTCCCTACAACCATCAAATTCTCAAAGAGAACTGCACAATCCTAACCCAACTCAGCAATGAAACATAAAGGACCACATTCTTTGGCAATACCATAGATTTGTCTTTAATTGTGTCTGCTTTTTTGCACTAATGTCATGTACTTGCACAACCTTTTTTTTCTCTCTCTTTTCACTATTTTGTATAAATTAGGTGTAATTTATCTTCTGTGTGTTGTCTGAATCTACATGCTACAAGCACGTTCATCATTGTGCTCACCTATACAGTCAGGCTCGTACGTGCAGGCTCATCCTAGTCTCCAACCAGCTAACAGGAGTCACCTGCTAATTGTTTCCAACTCATCACCGGCAGCCTATTTCAACCCGGCTCTCATCCTCAGTCCTCGTTCACCATCAAACCAGCCAACCTCAACAAGTTGCTCCTAGCCTTCAGTTACCTCATTTCCTGTGAGTTTAGTATCTGTTCTTGATTATTTTGTGACCCCCTTGCCGCCTGTTATTTTTGCAGTCTATTATTAAAGTATTGCTCATTTTGAATTGTCACCACTGCTTTGCTTTTTGATCAGCCCTCCTCTAGATTTCCTGACATGACAAGCATATCATCATATTGTGTACGTGACAATCACCACAATGCAGCTATAAGGTGCAGTATTTTGTCTCTGTATATTGAATTGATTTTGGGTCAAACTATTGATTGCTCCCAGAGATGGCAGGGCATTCTACAGGTTGTAGAGTGGTAGGGTCATATACATCATGGAAACTGGCCTTCTGCCCAACTGGTCCATGCCAATCAAGATGCCCCATCCAAGCTAATCCCATTTGCCAATGATTTGGCTCATAACTTTCTAAACCTTTCCGATCCATATACCTGAGCAACTGTCTTTTCAAATTTGTTATTGTACCTGCCTCAAACACTTCCTCTGGCAGCACATTCGACTTGGATGCCACCAATTGTGTCAAAAAAATTTTCCCCTCAAGTTTCTTGTAATCCAGTTCCCTCTCATCTTAAACCTATACCCTCTGCTTTGTGATTCTCCAACTCTGGGGAAAAAAGCTGAGTGCCTTCACCCCATCTATGCCACTCATAATTTTGTACACCTCTGTAAGATCATTTCTCAGTCCTCTGTGCTCCGAGGAATAAAGTCTAAGTCTGTCCAAATTTTCTCTGCAACTCAGTCCCTCGAGTCCTGGCTGCATATTGGATAGAACTAGAAAGCACATCGCGAGGCCATGTCATCATGATTTCAATGTTCATGCAATATGAACAATGCTATTTACTCCCCTGGTGCGTATCAACAGGGTGCAATTTTGAGAGTAACTTGTTGTGGTGAAAGCTAAGCCTACACTGAACAATAATTCTTCTAATTGCAGCTTCTCTCAAACAGAGAAAGAAATCGCCTCTCAGAATCAGAATCAGGTTTTTTGTCACCAGCATGTGAAGTGAAATTTGTTAACTCAGCAGCAGCGGTTCAATGCAATACATAATCTAGCAGAGAGAAAAAAAAATAATAAATAAAATTAAAAAAATACTAAATAACAAAGTAAATCAATTACATACATTGAATAGATTAATAAAAATATGCAAAAACTAATACTGTATATTAAAAAAAGTGAGGTAGTGTTCAAAGATTCAATGTCCATTTAGGAATCAGATGGCAGAGGGGAAGAAGCTGCTCCTGAATCGCTGAGTGTGTGCCTTCAGGGTTCTGCACCTCCTACCTGATGGTAACAGTGAGAAAAGGGCATGCCCTGGGTGCTGGAGGTCCTTAACAATGGACGCTGCCTTCCTGAGACACCGCTCCTTAAAGATGTCCTTTGTACTTTGCAGGCTAGTACCCAAGTTGGAGCTGATTAGATTTATAACCTTCTGCAGCTTCTTTCGGTCCTGTGCAGTAGCCCCTCCATACCAGACAGTGATGCAGCCTGGTATGCTCTCCACGGTACAACTATAGAAGTTTTTGAGTGTATTTGTTGACATACCAAATCTCTTCAAACTCCTAATAAAGTATAGCCACAGTCTTGCCTTCTTTATAACTACATCAATATGTTGGGACCAGGCTTGACACCCAGGAACTTGAAGCTGCTCACTCTCTCCACTTCTGATCCCTCTATGAGGATTCCTTGGGTAGAAAGCCCCTATGACTTCTTCAAAGCACAGTCAGGCAGCAGACTGGGATACTTCCCTTGGAATGATTCAGAGAGAAAATAAAATGAAGGGCCCTGCCATCTTTGGTCCAGAAGAAGCAGTAGAATGAAGGAATTAGGTAGATATTTGAGTTGATTCTCTGACTGAAGGTCTCTGACTAGTGGGACGGTCGTTGTTGGGACCTCTGTTATTCATTATTTTTGTAAATGATCTAGATGTGAAAGTACCTGACATGATTAGCAAGTTTGCTGATGATACTAAATTAGGAGTGGTGGGGGGGCTCTGGTTGATATTGAAGCAGATTATAATGAATTGCTCGGTGATCTTAGAAACACAGACAAAACGCTGGAGAAACACAGCTGGCCAGGCAGCATCTGTGGAAAAGAGTAAACAGTTGATGTTTCGGGCCGAAACCCTTCATCAGGACTTGGGAAAAAAAGAGGACAATTTAGATCAAGGAAGTGGAGAGAGGGGAGGAAGAAGCACAGGGTGGTGGGTGTGATAGGTGAAACCAGGAGAGAGGGAGGGGTGAAATGAAGAGCTGGGAAGCTGATAAGTGAGAGAGATGAAGGACTGGAGAAGGGGGAATCTGATAGGAGAGGGTAGAAAACCATGGGAGAAGGGGAAGGGGGAGGAGCACCAGAGGGAGGTAATGGGCAGGTAAGGAGAGTAGGTGAGAGAGGGAAACGGGAAAGGGAATGGTGAAGGGGAGGCAATTACCGGACGTTTGAGAAATTGATGTCCATGCCTTCAGGTTGGAGGCTGCCCCGACAGAATATAAGGTGTTGCCCCTCCAAACTGAGGGTGACCTCATTGTGGCAATAGTCATAGTCATAGTCAGACTTTATTGATCCCGGGGGAAATTGGTTTTCATTACAGTTGCACCATAAATAATTAAATAGTAGTAAAACCATAAATAATTAAATAGTAATATGTAATTATGCCAGGAAAAAAGTCCAGGACCAACCTATTGGCTCAGGGTGTCTGACCCTCCAAGGGAGGAGTTGTAAAGTTTGATGGCCACAGGCAGGAATAACTTCCTATGACGCTCTGTGTTGCATCTCGGTGGAATGAGTCTCTGGCTGAATGTGCTCCTGTGCCCAACCAGTACATTATGTAGTGGATGGGAGACATTGTCCAAGATGGCATGCAACTTGGACAGCATCCTCTTTTCAGACATCACCATCAGAGAGTCCAGTTCCATCCCCACAACATCACTGGCCTTACGAGTGAGTTTGTTGATTCTGTTGGTGTCTGCTACCCTCAGCCTGCTGCCCCAGCATACAACAGCAAACATGATCGCACTGGCCACCACAGACTCGTAGAACATCCTCAGCATCATCCGACAGATGTTAAAGGACCTCAGTCTCCTCAGGAAGTAGAGACGGCTCTGACCCTTCTTGTAGACAGCCTCAGTGTTCTTTGACCAGTCCAGTTTATTGTCAATTCGTATCCCCAGGTATTTGTAATCCTCCACCATGTCCACACTGACCCCCGGATGGAAACAGGGGTCACCGGTAGAGGAGGCCTTGGACTGACATGTTGGAATGCGATGGAATGCAAAGAAATCTTAATTAGTTATGTAGACTGGCTGAGGAACGGGTAATTTTTTTTTCAGATTGAATAAGTGTTTTCGACATGTAGACCAGGGTGGGACCTAAATAGTGAATGACAGGGTACTGGTGAATACAAGGGCATGATTTGCTGGGTTTAGCATGCTGGTCTTTATCAAACAGGGGATCAAGTTTAGGAGTAGGCCACACTTAGAGTATGGTGTACACAGCTATGGTCACCCTGCTATAGTAAAGACATTGTCAAGCTGGTGAGAGTGCAGAAGTGATTTGCGAGAATGATACCCAAACTAGTAGGTATGAGTTATGTAGAGAAGTTGGCTACACTGTATCTTTATTCCTTGGTGCATAGGAGAATAAGCTGTGACCTCGAAGTAGTCTATAAAATCATAAGGGGAGTGGTT
Source organism: Mobula birostris (assembly GCF_030028105.1). Lineage (NCBI taxonomy): Eukaryota > Metazoa > Chordata > Chondrichthyes > Myliobatiformes > Myliobatidae > Mobula > Mobula birostris. Next base: position 7,546,280 of record NC_092400.1, on the reverse strand, counting down.
GGGATGGCCAGCGATTGTCTTTTTCACAGGGTTGGGGAGTTCAAAACTAGAGGGCATAAATATAAGACAAGAGTGGAGAAATTTAAAAGAGGCATGAGAGGTAACCTCTAACATAGGGGGTAATGAGTGGGTATAGTGAGCTGCGAAAGGAAGTGGTCGAGGAAGGTACAAATGCAGCATTTAAGAGGCTTTTGGTTAGATATATGGAGGGGTGGGACTTGATATGCTATGGGCCAAATTTGGGCAACTGGGAGTAACAGAGAGGATGCTGCGGTCAGTATGGACCAGATGGGCTGAACGGCCTGTTTCCATACTGCATTACTCGATAATTGCTCTCTTGGCATTGCCTTCACAACCAACGGACCATGCAGTCTGCTGCAGATCTCAAGTGCTACGCCCCAGTGGAAGCAAAGCCAATGACTGCATAGCCTCTGACTCAGACACACATTTGACAATTGCCTCCTGAACCTGCTAGCTAGATCCAGCCCTCGGCCAGAGGCTTTCCTCCACCCCTTCCTTTTACATCTTCTGGCTAACCATCCTGTTCTGTCTCCTCTTTCCTCCTCCCATGTTGACACCCAGAGGAATGATCACAAATAAAGCTATTTGTTCCAGAAAATAAGTACGGCTAATAATGTTACTTGAGAACTGTAATCTCGACCCTGGCTGCATCTCTCTCCAGACGTATGAATGCAATCCACTTCTTGGAGCTTAACTCCAAACCAATTGCTAACATGCTCTGCAGCACACACAAAATGCTAGGGGAGTTCTGGTTTCTTCCCCCTTCCTTTCCAGTCCTGATGAAGGGTCTCAGCCTGAACTGTCAGCTGCTTATTCCTCTCAATAGATGATGCCTAACTTGTTGAGTATCCCCGGCATTTTGTGTGTGCGTTGCTCTGGATTTCCAGCATCTGCAGAATCTCTTGGGTTTATGATTTGCTGACACATAGATCCTGTGCGGGGAATGGTGAGAAGTGGGAAGCACCTTGTTGCTCAGTGGTAAATTCCCAATAAGTCTCCACCTTATGATCTTAGCACGACTGCTAGGGCACAGTTAGCCAATACTGCATCCAGAAATTGTTGCCTGAAGGTGGACACCTTTAACTAACGACTGTGCATACTTTAGCCCTGTCCTTGTGAGTATTCAGTAAATATGGGAAACTGGAAGAATCAACACTAGGCAGCCCAATCTTATGGCATGTTACTTCTGTGAGAAAACATTTTACTGCTGGATTTTAATTATTTTTACACATGGGCTGCCGGCGGCGGCGGCGGAGGTGGAAATGATAGGGTCTTTTAAGAGACTCCTGGATGGCTACATGGAGCTTAGAAAAATAGAGGGCTATGGGTAAAGCCTAGGCAGTTCTAAGGTAGCGACATGTTCGACACAGCTTTGTCGGCCGAAGGGCCTGTATTGTGCTCTATGTTTCTATGTTTCTAACACTTCCAAATTTAAACAAGTTCTATTCGAAGATGTTGAAATTTGGTTTTTAAAGAAATCTAACCCACACTTGATGTTAATAGGGTAAATAAGCTAGTGGTGCAGTTATAGCAATTCAACTTATAAATTGAAAATCTTTTAAAGCATTAATTTTTTATTCCACTCTCTGCCAAGAAGTGTAATACAAGCCTTAGGCTACAGTATCAAGCATTCCCTGCTTTATCCTTGCATTGTGTTACCCTTGAACATCTATTCAACAAATCTTCATTTTGAAAAGACTTCTGTGATCTCTTTCATTACGTTTATATTTTACATGCCAGTTAAGTTTTAAACCAAGTCAACGATGAAGGTTGAAAGAGAGACTGTAGAAATTCACTCAACACTACAACGGTAAACCATGACAAAAAAATATTGTCCAACAATGATAAAAAGTGCTAAATGTTTTTAAAGAGGATGAACGTTATCAACGCAAGATGTTGAAGATTAGAACCTTCTTTCAAACCACCAGCAAGCTTGGGATGATACAGTTCAGAAGAGGCTTTCTGACCCATCATGCTCTTTGGTCATGTGACCAAGAAATAGCTACTAATCCTTTGCCCTGCTGTTTCCATGTGGACAACTAATGTATTTTCTTCTGGCATTTATCGAAGTGTCTTTTGAATGTTGTTTTTGAATATCACAACTTTTCAGTCAGGGTACTTCCGACCACAATAAGTAGCCTTTTTGGAATTGGTTTATTATTGGCACACTTACCCAGGAAATGTGAGAAGCTTGTCTTGCATACTGCTCATACAGATCAATTTATTATGCAATGCACTGAGGTAGAACAAGGTAAATTGATAACAGAAGGCAGAATAAAGAGAACGTGTGGTGCAGGTGGACAATAAGGTGCAAGATCAATATAACAAGGATGTTCAATTGCTTCAAATTTGTGCTTTCTGGCTTTGAATTCATCTATCTGGACAAACAGTTTATCCTTATTGATTCACTCCACCAAAACTGCTCCTGATTTTGAACTTGACATTATGATATGATTAAACAGATAAAAAAATGGTTCATCGTCATCATTATGTGCCTTATCATATGAAATGGGCGATAATATCCTGATGAAGGGTCTCGGCCTGAAACGTCGACTGCACCTCTTCCTAGAGATGCTGCCTGGCCTGCTGCGTTCACCAGCAACTTTGATGTGTGTTGGTTGATAATATCCTTGACCATGATTGTTCTTGACAAATTTTTCTGCAGAAGTGGTTTGCCATTGCCTTCTTCTGGGCAGTGTCTTTACAAGACAGGAGACCCCAGCCATTATCAATACTCTTCAGAAATTGTCTGTCTGGAGTCAGTGGTCGCATAACTAGAACTTGCGATATACACCAGCTGTTCGTATAACCTCTACCACCTGACCCCATGGCTTCACGTGACCCTGATCGGTAGGGGGTTGCTAAGCAGGTGCTACACCTTACCCAAGGGTGACTTGCAGTCTCACAGAAGGAAGAGCACCTTTCATCTCCTTTGGTAGAGATGCATCTCCACACCATAAAACCAGTAGAAGAAAGTAAAGCCCCAGACAAACGATATATGCAAAACTTGCATTCCTTGTAGTGAGTGCTTTCTATATCATTTCACTTGAAACATGTCTCTGAAATGTAACGTGTAACATTTCCATTTGCCTTACTTAGTTGTTTGATGTGGCAACATGTTCACTTCCTGCATCTCAATGACCTTGCCCACTCAGACCCCTGCATGTATCAACTTTTACCAAAATTTCACCAACCTAAAGCATATTCTTCCTTCCCATTCTTCCTCCCAAAGTACAATGTAATCCCTCTGCCACATTCTTAATGCACTTGCTTAGCTTGCACAAACCAGACGCTTCTGACAGGACAGGATTGGAGGTCACAACTTGGTAAAGGCACAGAGGTCCAACAATTGGAGGTAAGAGTTGATGCATGAGATGGAAACAATGTTCAGTTTCATAGAAACATAAGAAAATGACTGCAGGGGTAAGTCACTAGGCCCTCAAGCCTGCCGTAACAGTCAGTGTGAATAGGCTTCATCTCCTCTTTTGTGTCAGTTCTACATGTGCCCTTAATTCCCCAATCTTTCAAACATATATCTACTTCTTGTTAACATGATCCAGTCTCCACAATTGCCTAGGCTAGAGAATTCCACAGCTTTACCGCCCCTTGCAAGAAGAACCCCCCATCTGCCTGGATTAATGGATCTGCATGAATCTCAGTGGGTGATAGTGCATGTAACATCTGTGCTTCAGTAAGATATCCTCACTGAAGTCTGGCAGCTCTCTTTTCAAGAGGTGCAAACTGGTTGTGGGTGGTGGCAGCTGCCTCTAAGTAATGCTAGCCATTCACTGTTTGAGTCTTGTCGTCAACAGGCAGTGTGGAAGTAAGAAGGCTGCAATAATTGGCAAGCTGCCTACTTTGGAGGCAGTATGTGGGTTAATCCTTGCACCTCCTTATAGGGGCTATCCAAATTGGTACCTAATAACATCAATTTTTTGCAATTAGTGTCCTTACAACAGTACAATGAGGGTGCATTATAATTTCCTTGCAAAGTTGATGAAAAATTTCTAAATTTTCAGGTTAAACTTGCCTTGAGCACTGAATCCACAATGAAACCATTTTCAGTACAAATTTGTAAATACAATGTGATCAAGGATGACTTTGCACAGACTATCAGGCACGAGCTATAGGTCAGACTTTTCAATTTTCTCAATTTTTTCATTACGTCTTGCTTCCGCTTCTTCCTGTGGGAGTGACCCTCTGAAACTAATTAATGTAGATATCTGTTTATGCACCATTATATTTGCTACGTTCTGACTAATGAAGTAGTAAAGATAAAATAAAGCCAGAAAGGAGTTCTACAGTGGGTTGCCAAGAGCACGATAAATCATGGCTTTGTCCTTGAAGCCGGCTTTTCTCTGAGACTTTTCCACTCTGTTGTCAATCAAGCAGTGAAAGCCCAGTAAGGCTCACAATGGTAGATCAGAATTTTCCTACCATATTGTTCAATGACCAGTGATTTGCAAGACTAATGGGCATTTGTCGCTGTTCTTGTCACTAACATGAGAGTAAATTTATCAGTCCCACAGTCACAGCTAGATGCTCTGCTTGAGTAGAGAGCATCCGAGGAAAGTATCAGTTGATTTAATCCACACATTACAGGTCACTCAGAGATTTATAGCAAGGAGGAGATATGGCTTGGGTTACACATCAATGTTTTGTGCTAGGTGATTTTCATTGCTCCACTTTTGCCCGGGTCAAACTGCCAGCTCCCCATCAAGCTCTCTTTATGTATTAATGCTGTCAAAACAAATTAAACTCACTGCATCAACTAAAGCTGATTCTCAATAAGGCAAGAGCTCTATTAAAGGCAAGACTTCCGTGACTGCAAAGTCAGCTCTCCAAGTGGGAAAAGAGTTGTATTCCTGAAGCAGATAAATTGTTTTGGAATTACTTTTTCTTTTTCCTTTTATTTAATTAAACCTTCCTTATTATTTCTTTCTCCTTGTCTAATTTGACTTTAATTCACTCTCTCCCTCATTGACTGGTTGCTTTGTCTAACTGGTTGCGTTGTTTAAGGAGACAGACTGCTGCCTTTTTCCTTCACCGACCTTGCCATGGAAAGTCACACTGCCAGCATTTTGCAGATAGGATTATTTTTATTTGCCGCATGTATGCCAAAGCATACCAAGAATTGTGTTGTTTGCATCAAATAAACTCAGCAAGGATTGAGCTGGGCAGCCCGTTAATGTTGCCATGCTTCCAGTGCGAACATGACAGTGTTACACATCACCGTAAGATGAAATGAATTGGGGAATGAGGTAGCCAGCACAACCAGCCACAAAATGGGCAGCTCTAGCAAATGCTGGGCAAAATTGGCAGCAGCGTGAGAACAACTTTGGCACCAGTTCCCTGACATGAATTCAGTTCAACTCCTCACTGGAATGAGGGCTGAATGACAGCACCCCATTACGTTATATCCATAGTAATTCTAGCACACTGTTTTTTTACGTGTCAAACTTGATGCAGATAGATTTGAGGCAGTAGGGAATTCCACTGTACAAAGGGCTAGTTGGCTGTCTGTATGTTATTGACAATTTGGTGAAATGGAAAATTCAGCAAGTTCAGCTTCATTTACTGCACACTATCAACTCAAACTGGCCTTCCTGACATTCACTCTGACAGTGAATTTATGGGGGAGAATAAGCTTTATATTGCTTTATTGAAATTTAAACTGGACTTTAAACTTACCATGAACGCAATCAAAAAGAGAACCTTGCTTTTTAGGTTGACTTCTTTTTATGGCTAAAATGAGAGTTTTTGACATTCAAAATCTAACACTAAAACACATGTCCAATTCAACACTTGAGCATCCAGTCACACTGTAATGGTCATATTCATTTAAACCTAGGTCACTTTCAACTTGTTACTTTCCAATTCCTTTTCTTTTGGTCCCATTTCTTCTTTCCTCTCCTTTATCACTTCCAAAATAATATCCAGCAATATAATTCAACAATAAATTAAGCAGAAAGCACTTGGCTAATCAGGTGGCATCTGTGGAATGAGAAGTAAGGTTAAGTTTAGTTTTGTTGTTTCATTACAACAGGGAAGAGTTGGATATGACTCTTGGACTAGTTTTACGAAGTAGAGAAGGAAAGGAGAGAACAAACAAAATGGTCCATGATGAGGTTAGTAGTAGAATAGTAAAATGTAACAAAGCAAGGCAAACAAGATGGTAATGCAAAGATATGGAAACACATTCCACCCCAACCAACCCTCCCACCTCCCCCCTCTGATCCCAGCTCTCATCCGTGCCGGGTCTTTACCATCCCCTCCGAACTTTAACTGTCGGAGGCAGAACGCTCTGTTCTCAGTAAGGGCCTCGCCTTTGTCCCCCTTCGCCCACACCTCAGCGAGTTCCGTGTTCGCCATGATGCGGAACTTTTCTTCTGCCGTCTCCGTCTCCGAGCCTACTTCTTCGGCAAGGACTCTTCCACCCCCACCCGATGACCCCTTCTCCCGTCTTCAACCCTCCTCTACTTCATGGACACCCCGCTCTGGTCTTCTGCCTGCTCTGGATCTCTTTATCGCTAATTGCCGACGGGACATCAACCGTCTCGACTTCACCGCATCTTGTCCCCATTCCAACCTCACTCCTTCCGAACGCTCTGCTCTCCACTCCCTCCGCACTAATCCTAACCTTACTATTAAACCCGCCGATAAGGGGGGTGCTGTTGCAGTCTGGCGTACTGACCTCTACCTTGCCGAGACACAGCGACAACTCGCGGATACCTCCTCTTATTTACCCCTCGATCGTGACCCCATTAAGGAGCACCAGGCCATTGTCTCCCACACCATCACCGACTTTATCCGCTCAGGGGATCTCCCATCCACTGCTACCAACCTTATAGTTCCCACACCCCGCACTTCCTGTTTCTACCTCCTACCCAAGATCCACAAACCTGCCTGTCCAGGTAGACCCATTGTCTCAGCTTGCTCCTGCCCCACCGAACTCATTTCTGCATACCTCGACACTGTTTTATCACCCCTTGTTCAATCCCTTCCGACCTATGTTCGTGACACTTCTCACGCTCTTAAACTTTTCGATGATTTTAAGTTCCCTGGCCCCCATCGCTTTATTTTCACCATGGATGTCCAGTCCTTATACACTTCCATCCCCCATCAGGAAGGTCTCAAAGCTCTACGCTTCTTTTTGGATTCCAGACCTAATCGGTTCCCCTCTACCACCACCCTGCTCCGTCTAGCGGAATTAGTACTCACTCTTAATAATTTCTCCTTTGGCTCCTCCCACTTCCTCCAAACTAAAGGTGCAGCTATGGGCACCCGTTTGGGTCCTAGCTATGCCTGCCTTTTTGTTGGCTTTGTGGAACAATCTATGTTCCGTGCCTGTTCTGGTATCTGTCCCCCACTTTTCCTTCCCTACGTCGACGACTGCGTTGGCGCTGCTTCCTGCATGCATGCAGAACTCGTTGACTTCATTAACTTTGTCTCCAACTTTCACCCTGCCCTCAAGTTTACCTGGTCCATTTCCGACACCTCCCTCCCCTTTCTAGATCTTTCTGTCTCTGTCTCTGGAGACAGCTTATCCACTGATGTCTACTATAAGCCTACTGACTCTCACAGCTATCTGGACTATTCCTCTTCTCAACCTGTCTCTTGCAAAAACACCATCCCCTTCTCGCAATTCCTCCGTCTCCGCCGCATCTGCTCTCAGGATGAGGTTTTTCATTCTAGGATGAGGGAGATGTCTTCCTTTTTTAAAGAAAGGGGCTTCCCTTCCTCCACTATCAACTCTGCTCTTAAACGCATCTCCCCCATTTCACGTACATCTGCTCTCACTCCATCCTCCCGCCACCCCACTAGGAATAGGGTTCCCCTGGTCCTCACCTACCACCCCACCAGCCTCCGGATCCAACATATTATTCTCCGTAACTTCCGCCACCTCCAACGGGATCCCACCATAAGCACATCTTTCCCTCCCCCCCTCTCTCTGCATTCCACAGGGATCGCTCCCTACACAACTCCCTTGTCCATTCGTCCCCCCCCATCCCTCCCCACTGATCTCCCTCCTGGCACTTATCCATGTAAGCGGAACAAGTGCTACACATGCCCTTACACTTCCTCCCCTACCACCATTCAGGGCCCCAAACGGTCCTTCCAGGTGAGGCAACACTTCACCTGTGAGTCGACTGGGGTGATATACTGCGTCTGGTGCTCCCGATGTGGCCTTTTATATATTGGCGAGACCCGACGCAGACTGGGAGACCGCTTTACTGAACATCTACGCTCTGTCCGCCAGAGAAAGCAGGATCTCCCAGTGGCCACACATTTTAATTCCACATCCCATTCCCATTCTGACATGTCTATCCACGGCCTCCTCTACTGTAAAGATGAAGCCGCACTCAGGTTGGAGGAACAACACCTTATATTCCGACTGGGTAGCATCCAACCTGATGGCATGAACATCGACTTCTCTAACTTCCGCTAAGGCCCCACCTCCCCCTCGTACCCCATCTGTTACTTATTTTTATGCACATATTCTTTCTCTCACTCTCCTTTTTCTCCCTCTGTCCCTCTGAATATACCTCTTGCCCATCCTCTGGATCCCCCCCCCTTGTCTTTCTTCCCGGACCTCCTGTCCCATGATCCTCTCGTATCCCCTTTTGCCTATCACCTGTCCAGCTCTTGGCTCCATCCCTCCCCCTCCTGTCTTCTCCTATCGTTTTGGATCTCCCCCTCCCCCTCCAACTTTCAAATCCCTTACTCACTCTTCCTTCAGTTAGTCCTGACGAAGGGTCTCGGCCTGAAACGTCGACTGTACCTCTTCCTACAGATGCTGCTTGGCCTGCTGCGTTCACCAGCAACTTTGATGTATGTTGCTTGAATTTCCAGCATCTGCAGAATTCCTATTGTTTATCCTTATCATCCTTATCCTTTTCTGGAATCACCAAATATAGTTGTTAGTTCTTTCTGAAAGGAAGAGGTAATGGGTAGTTGAGGAAGCACAATAAATGCCGGACTAGCCAGTGATGTCTCCATCTCATGAACATATACATTGAAAAAGTCCTAATCCACCACCACACCACTGCCTATGAATAGTAATGATTCGTCCAGGTGAACAGATGGATTAGGAACAAGTATTTAGAACATAGGCCATGGAACATAGAAGAATACAGCACAGAGATAGGCCCTTTGGCCCACATTGTCTGTGTCTGGCATAATGCCAAATTAAATTAATCCTTTCTGCCTGCAGATAATCCATATCCCTCCATCCCCTGCATGTTCTTGTGCCAGATTCAAACCCCTTGCATGCCATTATTGCACCAGCTTCCACTATCAGTCTTGCCCACATGTTACAGGCTCCTGACACTCTCTGTGTAAAAATAACTTGCTCCACCTATCTCATTTAAACTTCCTCCCTCTTAACCTAGAGCTATGCTGTCTAGTATTTGACATCTCTACTTTGGAAAAAACGATAGTCTATCCATCCTATCCATTCTTCTCATAATCTTATAAAGTTCTACCATGTCTTCTTTCAGTCTCTGACACTCCATAAGAAACAATCCTAGTTTGTCCAATTTTTCGTTATAGTTATTTCAGGCAGCATACTGGTAAACCTCTTCTCAGCCCTCTGTAAGGTCTCGACATCCTTCTTGTTGTGGGGCAAACAGAACAGCATGCAATATTCCAAGTGCAGCCGTATCAAAGTTCAATACAAGATTTCCTGACTTCTATACTGCATACCCCTAGTTAGGAAGGCAATCTTGTCAATTGCCTTCTATACCACAATATCTATTTGTGTTGCTACCTTCAGGGAGGTATGGACTTGGACCCCAAGATACCTTCTGTACATCAATGTTGTTAATGATACTGCCGTTAGCTGCACATTTCAATGAACTAGGGCCATTTTTATTACATCTACCTTGTCCTTTGAATGATCAAGTCCAGTAACATTGTGCATGTCTGTTTTCTCTTTGTCTTGTTGCTCCTGATCTTTTATTGTGTCACAGTCTTGAGAAAATAAATTTGATACCTTGGTATTGCTAATGCCATGATCTTAATGATGCACCATACCATTATTACTCCAGGTGAACTAAACATCTTTCCATCTCCTATGACAATTGTGAATACTGTCCAGCATTCTGAGAGATTTAGAGCCTTGGTTAAACTTTCCATGAGAGTTACTGGATTTCCCCCTTTGTCTATGTGCACTGGGAGTTCTGCAAGTGGATAATACCTGCTCCACCTCTTTAGTACATAGACTTAAGGAAAAAACTTCCAAGAAGACCACAACCTTGCTGTCATTTGGAGGCTCGCGTGCCTCAATGACCCGGAGAGCTATGTTGGCTGGAATCAAAGCATGATGCTTTGGTTCTGGGTTGGGTAACCCAAGCTGAACAGGTCAAAGGGCAGAGGCCAGACTGAGAGTGATTTAGTGGTCCTCCAGGTTCAGGGGTTTAACACAAGGCTAGCAACCCTGACTGATAAAACAAAATTTGTACACAAACAACAATGAAGAATCCTTCTACATCTGTGTGCGACAGCATTCCTGAGTCTCCACCTAGAACTTGCATGGCTGACATTAGCGAAAACTGAGTTACTGACATGATGCAGGAACTGCTGAACACCACCAGAGATGGAGGACCTTCATTGCTGCCCTAAACGCCGGCGACATAACAGGCAGTAAGTAAGTTAAGGAAACAAGGCATAGAATGCCCATTTATTTTAAACCAATAGTACCAACAGTAAAGTTGAAGTATAAAAGCCATTAGAACTTATTCTTCCTGCAGACCTTGCCGTAGCTTTGCAGTAGCCATTCATTCTCATGAGTGAACATTTTCCATCTGATTCACAAAGGTTACAGCCACATTCACTGAAATGTCCATTCATTCTTATATAAGTTCAGAGTTAGCCAAATGAGCTCAAGATTTTGTTTGCCCACTTTGCCCACCTCTGAAGCACAGAAACTATCCTACCCAAGATCATTTGTTGGAAGAGGTGGAGCTAAGCAATAGTACTTATACTGCATCAGAATGTAGTACAATCAGACTGAGCAGTTTATAACACATACTTCAGACCCGGCTAAAAAAGTGACTTTGATAATACAAGCAACCCGCCTGTCGCACGTGAAGTCAGCTACATTCTACGTCATTACGAGACAATGCAAGAAGTAAGTTGTGCCATGCTGTGCCTGAGTATTCATTTTCACCATGAGATCGAATAAATGGCAGAAGCTCGTGTCCATGAGCAGGTCCATGCAGACGAGGTAGCAACGATGTCATCATACTATCTATCACAGACACTGCTAATGAATAACTACCCCAATTAGAAATACTGAGGCTAGATAGAAAGAGGGTAAAGGTAAGTTAAATGAGAGAAGACCAGACCCTTACAGAATTTGGAATAGTTGGCTATAATTTCAGTAAAGATCAGTCCTGAGGTGCACCCAATTTACATGGCGTAGCAGAAATGACCGGAGCAGCCTTGAAGAGTGGGAGATATCTAAGGCAATGTTATTTGTGCTGTGCTCCCTTGAGCTTCTATCATCATATCTGTTCCTATTTCCAAATACCTACCGTCCAATGCCCCAGTCAATCTCTGTTACATCTAACAATTGACAAATCTGATGACAAAATATGATTAAAAAATTATGAAAAAGCACTAGATACTCTTTCAATCTGAGCATAGTTCATTATAATAAATAGTTAACCATGAAATCTGCAGTGGATTTCACACTCCCCTCATTGGATGGATGAAAATTATTTACTCCCATTTTCACTTCAGGATTAATCCAAGCAGAAACCTCGGTCCCATCTAGGGTAACTCCCATTTCATTTTTCCCAGTGATACAGGTGAACATTCCTGCTATTTGCCCTTTACTGCAGTTATCTCTTTGAGAGTTTGTATTGTTGCTGCAGCATACAGTGGCATTACTCTCTCCTCAGACCCTATTCCTGATTATTCCATTTTCAGAATTGGCCACTTGTTTTATCCAACTTATTTAATTAGTTCAATATCTTGATCCAAAATAGGACGAAGATATCAAAATAATTACATATTTTAATGAGTTGTCTCTTATGATTTGATTCTCTTTTTAACATGGCCAATTATAGAAACATAGAAACATAAAAAATAGGTGCAGGAGTAGGCCATTCAGCCTTTCGAGCCTGCACCGCCATTCAGTATGATCATGGCTGATTATCCAACTCAAAACCCTGTACCTGCCTTCTCTCCATACCCCCCCCCCCCACAAGGGCCATATCTAACTCCCTCTTAAAAATAGCCAATGAACTGGCCTCAACTGTTTCCTGTGGCAGAGAATTCCACAGATTCACCACTCTCTGTGTGAAGAAGTTTTTCCGAATCTCGGTCCTAAAAGGCTTCCCCTTTATCCTCAAACTGTGACCCCTCGTTCTGGACTTCCCTGACATCGGGAACAATCTTCCTGCATCTAGCCTGTCCAATCCCTTTAGGATTTTATACGTTTCAATTAGTATTTAATATTATTTATTTAATACTAAATTTGGAAATGTACACGAAGGAATTCCTTTAAGACCATAACACTACAAATCATAGGATCAGAATTAGGCCATTTAGCCTTCTGATTGTTTTGTCATACAATCATGTCTGATATTTTTCTAGCCCTCTCTTCCATCTTAACCTCATAACCCTTAACCAAACAATAACCTATTAATTGCTGCCTCAAATACACTCATCACTTGACCTCCACCACCCTTCATGAAAATTAATTCCATAGATTCACCATCACCTTTATCCTTCCTCCTCTTAGTTTTAAAGTGACATCTCTCTATTATGAAGCTGTGCCTTCAGATCTTGAACTTCCTACTGATGGAAACATTCCCTCTACGTCCATTCTATCCAGGATTTTCAGTATTCTGTAGGTTTCAATGAGATCCATCCTTATCCATTGAGTACAGGCCTAGAGCCATCAAATGCTCCATATATATGTAAACTTTTCAGTCCTGGGATCATCTTGTGAGCCTCCTCTCGACTCACTCTGTTGTGTTCATCACTAGGGAGAGTGCAGAGCACACCAGTACGCCAGCCTGCAGGGTACTCAACTGAACTGTATTGATAACCCAGCTTGTACAGCATGTGAACTCATCCCATGTGGGAGTGTCTAACTAGGTGACAAAGGAATAACGCTATTATTTACCACAACACACTCCAGGATCAACACATCTTTAGTTAAGATCCAAGAGAACTACTTATCTCAGTGGAAAGCTTTGTTAATGACAGCACATTGAAGTAGATGAAGGCCCCCTAGCAAGTTTGGTCCTTTAAAGTTAGATGAAATTCATAACAGCATGATGAATGTGAAGCAAGCTAAACATGAGCAAGATTTGTTTCTGACGGGAAGGTCAAAGGCTTAACGCTGTTCATAATTTACAAAACTGGTAAACAATGCAAAGGAATCATATTGACAGATGTGCTGTCATTGTAAAATACCATGTTTTACATGAAATTGTTTCTTTGCATGGAACACTCTCTTCGTGATTTTTGTATTTAACCTGCTATTGGTTATAATGCCATTAGCAGAAAAAAACCCCAGCTGGAAAGCTATTTCATTCATATGATTTTTTTTTCTCTACTGCTTTCAAAGTATCAGGCAACTTAAAATAATTCTAATTTCAGGATCATAGTCACATTTGCCCTTTGAATTATAACAATTTAAGTGCTGGGCCAAATTGGAAAGGTCGGGTACGGGCCAAATCGTGGCAGCGGTGTCCAGGCACCAGTGGGGTCCAAAAGCAGGGAATGACCCAAGGTTTGGATGATTTAAGTAGTGCACCAGGCCAGATTGAAAAGGTCAGGGTGTTGGGGCTAGAGGTGGGGGATGAGCTGGCTCTGCTCGCTGTTCCATGAAGTTTACTCTGCTCTGCGCTGAACTGAGGCTGTCACCTGCTCTGGCAGTGGTAATGCCTGGCTTCGCATCTGCAGTCCTGTGACATTTACCAGGCACTACGATGAACAGAGGCTATGGTCCACGCCAGCTGCAGTAATGTCTGGCTTCGTGTCTTTTGTAAAAACTTCAGTTCTGAATGCTATTTTTTCACTTTTATTGTTTGCATGATTTTCTCTCTCTCTCTCTGCACATGGGGTGTTTGATGGTCTTTTTTTTAAATGGGTTCCTATGGGGTTTTTTTTGTGGCTGCCTGTAAGGAGACAACTCTCAAGATTGTGTAGTATATACATACTTTGACCAATAATAACAATAGTAGTTTTAATCCTATTTCAATTGTGAAAACAAGGCAGGCGGCTGACATTGTCCAAGATTCTTACCAACCTGGGAGATGCTGGGAGCAGACGTTTTAAATGAATAGGGAAAAAGACCTTTTTCACTGTATGCTGAGTCCAGAAGGCATAATCAGGAGATGAACATGATTTTTACTCGGTGAATGGAGCAGGAAACCTCATTAAGTTCTGATGCAGAGTTTCAGCCTGAAAGGTTCTTCGACAAATACTGCTCAATCCACTGATTTCTTCCAGCAGGTAATTGCACCAGGACCCAGCATCCACAGTCTCTTGTGTCTCAGTAAGCTTCTCACTGAGCGAAGGCACTAGGAAAAGATCACGGCCAGGAGAACTCCCAAAAGGATTTTATTTTTATAGTCTCTTGTGTGATTGCGTCAGACCTGGAAGATCTATGACAGCAAATCCTATCACTCTGAGGCACATAACTTTCTGCTACATGTGGTGATTGTGAAGTCAGTTGAGCTGAGCTGAAATGAGTTAAAATATCTCAGCCCTTGCACTGAGTGAGACAATGAGAAAATTTCAAACACAAGCCTTAAGCAGGCCACCTAAAACTAATGACAAGATGAAACTGGACCTCTTAGACGACCAAATATTGCCATATTTAACACAGACTCGGGGTTCCGGACTAGAAATTCAAACATGATGTGAAATATCACCATAAGTAGCTTTCTCTCAGAAAGTCAACAGGTACTTCATTTTGGGTTCCTTTGCTAATTACTTTCAGTGCAGAAGAAGGCCTCCTCAATAGCTGAATTGATTTCCCCCATGTTAGATGTTGCCCTACCACACCATTACAAAGCAAACAATGGAAAACGGATGTTCCACGTTCCTCAGAAATGGGTTCTAGGGTATTTGGAGGGCTGTTGCAGTAAGAGAAGATTACTACAGGGAGAAGTTCAATGTCATTGGCATGGATTGCAATGAGGCCCTTTGGAGTAAGTTTCGAACAGCAGTGTTGGGGGGGGTGTATGGGCATTGACAGGATTCTACTGGGGACATTGGATTTCTGAGATTGGAGCATTTGATTGAGGAGTTAGAGAGAAAGTCTAGGCTTTTAAGTTGAAGAACGCTACCTGTAGTCATCTTCATGAGCTGGTCTCCACTGTACCCTTAAACATACAGTGAAACAGGACTGAGATGAGTTGGACACCACAACACAGAAAAAAGATGACTTCAAGTGTGATTGTGCTAGATGCCCAGAGGACTGGCATATATTGTTTGATTAAGCATTCTTTGTTGGATTGTAATTCATTATGATTTACATGTAAGAGGTATGTGAACGGCATATGTCATTACATCACCATAACATAAGTGTGCGCAGCTCACTAAAGTAAAACAAAGTAGACATTCATCCCCCATGTAGACATGCTCCTGTGTTTTTCTTTTGAGGTGTTTTTGGAGTTACAAAACATAAAATTGGTGACAAGGTAGATTGAAAATGAACCTGAGATGACTACCGACCTGTTGAAGTGCAACACGTTATTTCTTTGCAAGGGGAGAGAAACATTTTCAAGTTAAAAACAAAAAGTGCAGCACATGTTTCTTCATAAGGGGAGATCATTGTTTGAGTTGAAAAAAAAGGCAGAAAATGGGTGAAATAAACAATGAGTACCATGTGATAATAATAAATAAAAGAACAGAAATGGCAGACTACACTAGAATGATAGATGCGTTTGATTGCACAATAGATAACTGGGGGATGTGTACTAAAAGAATTGTGCAGTGTTTTAAAGAAAAAGAAATAGCTGAGTGCAATTGGTGGAAAAGCAGAGTTTGCTTAATAGTTTAACTGCACCAACCAAACCAGCCAAAATGAGCTTTGCTGTTATCGTGAAAGTAATGCAGCAACATTTAGAACCAAACCACTGTTGATTGCAGAACACTTTAGCTTTAATAAGTATAATCAAAAGGAAGCGGAGCCCATTTCAGCATACATGGCTGAATTGAAGAAATTGTCTTATCTGTAAAACAAGAGGATTTAGTGCTTTCCCGTGTATATGATGCATAAACTCTTCTCAGGCTTTCAACCAGGTCTAGGTGTCAATTTTAACTGATGTTTCAATGAAAAACTCTGCCACCTTCATCAGGGATGAAGCCTAGGCATGTCTAGATTGGTGGTATATATACTCAACTCCTGTTGCCCATCCCTCCTGATTTGGTAGTCCTTAACCAATCAGGTCTCCGCTGTCCCACCTTGTTTCAAATCATATTCCAGTTCTTACTTAGGACGAGACCTTCATCTTTGTTGAAATTCTTATTCTCAAAGATGATCCTTATTTTTGCTGATGAAGATGGCAGAGGTCGTCGTCAAAACATTGGCTGAAATTAACACTTATACCTGGCCAGAAGTCCAAGAAGGGTTTATTGTCGTATTTTTGTCAGTTCAGTGACAGGCACAGAGAAATCATTTAGTTTATGGAATATTACAAGAAAACATTCAAAAATAGCTCCTAACTGAAACACAAATCCCATTTTAAAGAGCAGTTGAAGGCGCTGTTTCAATGGAAACAGCAACTAGAGATGCAATTGAATTGCAGTCAGGAATGAAAGTAAGAGTGAACAAAATTGCAATGTCTAAGCAGAAACTGGCTTGGCCAAACAATTTGTGTTAGTATTGAGGCAGAGTTTCATATACACCAGTCCAATGCAGGTTTAAAGGCAAAACTTGCAGAAAATATAACAAAGTAGGACACATTCAAAGATCATGACAGGAAGTCAAAAATAAATGGACTTCACAGGAAAGAGGAAAAGGTAAAGATTCAAGTTGTGGTTTCAGAAAGAGCACTAATCTGCATGCTGTTGATGAAAAATATGATATTGCTAAAGTGATATGGGACTGAGTAGCCTTGAGATTTATTATGTGAAAACTAGAAGAGACAAGCAATACGGCTTACACCAGAAGTGAACAACAAATTAATTAAAATGGAAATGGACACTGACTTGGCTTTTTCAGTCATTCTCCATGATGAGTTTGAACGGCAGTTCAAAGATACTGAAGCCTGCAGATAGCCAACTAAGAGCTTATACTGGAGAAAATATAACTCCTGTGAGAATGACATTTGTAACAAAGAAATACAACAATGAACAAAGCACATTTGGCTTGTATATGGTAAAAACTGGAGGGCCAGCATTGCAGGGTCATGATTTGCAGAGACGACCACAACTTGATTGAAGATCCATCCACAATTTGCATGCCACATCCCCTGCAATAGAGTCAACTGAAAGCAAACTAAGAAAGGTACTGGATAATGCCACAGCAGTTCTGAAGGATGGCATTGGAAAACTCAAATATATCAAGGATAAAATAGTGTTAAATGAAAATGCCACACGTAAGTTTTACAAAACTTTTCCTGTTCCTTGTGCCATCTGTGATAAAGTAGACAGTGAGCTAGATTGCATAGAGGCTGAAGGAATTCTTTCCAAGATTGGGTGAAGCCCATAGGCTATGGCAGTGGTCCGAGTAGCCAGGTATGATGGGTCTGTCAGGATCTGTGGTGATTTTGAAGTTGCCATCAACCGAGTACTGAACGTAGATCAATAGAGGATATCTTTGCAAATCTTTCTGGAGTGAAACATTTCAGCAAAGTGGACTTAGCTGAGGCATACCTACAGACTGAGGAACAAGCCAAAGTGTTTCTCACAAAGGGCTTTATTGCTGTCATGGGCTTATTTAGAGTGGCATCTTCACCCTCACTTTGGCAGAAAACTATGGATCAGGTGCTGCAAGGCTGCCCAAACACTCAGTGTAACCTGGATGACATCATTGTTACCAATAAGGATGACAAGGAATGCCTCCAAATTCTCAAAACAATGTTAAAAAAGATAAGCTGATGGGCTCAGAGCACAATGCAGTAAGTGCGAATTCTGTAAAGCAAGCATCGCTTATTGTGCTCACACCATTGACACACACATTTTACGCAAGTATGCTGAGAAAATTCAAGTGGTGATGGATGCACCAAAGCCAAAGGATTTGTTATAGTTGCAGTCCTTTTTACGATTTGTTAATTACTATAACAGGCTTCTGCCAAACCTGGCTACTATGCTCTATTACTATAGATTGGGGAAATGGCAATGAAGAGAGCGGCGTGAGGTGACTTTCCAAAAGGCAAAGGAAGTGGTGTCGTCAGACTCTGTACTCACACATTATTATCCACATCATCCAGTGAAGCTAGCCTGTAGTGCTTCACCTTATGATATAGTTACAATCATGTCATATATTATGAGTGAAGGAAGTGATGAAGTAGCCTTTGCATCACATGCCCTTCCTGCTGCAGAGAAAAGCTTTGCACAGATTGACAGATATGCCTTGAGTATGGTTTGGGGTGTAAAACGTTTCAACCAGTACCTGTATGGGGCAAAGTTTACCCTCATTACTGATTGTCAACCACCAGTGTCCATTTTCAATCGACAAGAGTGCTCCTCTAACAGCATCACCAGGAACGCAGGGATGGGCTCTGGTACTTGGAGGATACAATTATAAGATCGATTTCAAAGGGACAATGAGTCATGAAAATGCTAATGGATTGTTCTGTTTACCCTTGAGCAAGGAAATAACAAAAATTTACAAAAGAGGAAACTGATCTTGATGTATTCTCCTGAATGCAAATTAAAAATCTCCCTGTAATAGCAGAGATGATCCAAAGGAACATCAGGAAAGAGCCTACACTGTCTCAAGTCTGCTGACAACCCATAATAATTGGAAGGTGCAGCAGAAATTCCGGCTCCCTCATTTTCACCAGCACCAGGATGAGCTTGCCCTTGATGGGGGTTGGCTTATGTGGGGATTGAGTGTTGGTGTACTATCCAGTCTGGGAGCTAAAGTGTTGGAGGACCTATATCTTGCCCATCTAGGTGTGGTCGTAATGAAAGCATTGGCTTGAGGCTTTGTCTGGTGGTCTGGGATAGGTCAGCAGGTCGAACAGCTTGCCATGCACCACTTCCTAAAGTCCTAGAATTAACCCCTGTAACCAACACGGAGAAGGCCCCAAAACCTGAGATTGCTTCACGGCCACAAATCTCACCTGCCAAGCAGAGAGACCCCCTTGTCAGGAAAGACGTTGTCCCACAAGAGTAAGAAATCCTCTACAGCAATTAAAGCTTTAGTCCTGAATGGGGCAATTTAAAGTTTACTATACTCTGGTGCTCTGAACGTCCATATACTAGTTATCTTATATAGTATACTGTGTGTATACTAATGACTAGAGCAATGCATTGCATAGTTGAGTAAAGATACATTGTATATTAAATTGAAGTTTTAGTTAAGCAGGAAGGTATGTTATGTACTTAAAGTGTCAGTAAAATTTGAATAATATTGTAAATACAGTATATTGTTTGATGAACCATTCTTTGTTTGTTTACATACTTTATTATATGTCAGAAGTATGTGAATGGCTTATTTTATTACACCACCACATCATAAGCGTGCAAGCCTCACGAAGTTAAAACAAAATGGACACTCATTTCCCTGCTTCCATGTGTCTCTTTAGAATAGTTTTTGGAGTTACAAAACATAACAGGCTAGGTGAGTTTTAAGTTAAAGGACACTAACTGTAGTTATCTTCAAGAGCTGGTCTCCACTGCCTATTACAAGGACCCGTAAACTTACAATGAACCAGAGCCGAGATGGGTTGGACACCAATGTGTAGAGAAAAGGGACCCTTCAAATGTGACTGTGCCAGATACACAGAGGACATGCTGTAAAATTGCAATCTTTAGAATTTACGCAGTATATCGATGATACTCTTTAATGAAAATCTTTTCATTAAATCCAGTGCAGTGGCATAGATTTCATTTCTAGGACTGAAGCACACAGTGAAGATGAGTTAGAATCTCAGGAGAATGAAGCATCACATTGTGGTCTTTCAGTGCCAGTGCAGGTCTTGACACACAAGATCAGTGTAGAGCCAAACTTGGAATCACCACACACCCACATACACATTTCACTATGAATCCACCAGTATTGTGCTGATAGTTTCAAATTGAACTGAATAAAAGTGCCATAGAAATAATTTTCAACTGCTCAAACCTTTTAATCAAATTGCTAAATTAACTTCAGTTACAGAGACAAAGATGCAACATGTTTTAACGCCTTCGAACATAGAAACAGACTCCTTATCCTCCCTCATTCATGGGAACTGACAAACATCCGACTAATCCCATTTTCTCCCTAGCACTTCCATCCTTTTTCACACCCCATCACAACTCACTCCATTCCCCCCCCCCCCGCCTACCCCGCCAGTTTTCCTGCCACCTACCTAAACTAGGGCCAATTCAGAATAGCCAACAAATACATCTTCGGCAAGTGGAAAGAAACTTCGGCCGTGATGGTGGAGAGCCCACACATGGTTAAAAAGAAAACTTGCGAACTCCATACAGCCATACAGACATCAGCCTAGGTCAGGATCGAACCTGGGTCACCCAAGCTGTGAGGCAGCAGAAATAACTGCTGCATTTCCTTGCAATAATAAATACTTCCAGCTGCAAAGTAAGGAAATATTTCCAAGTATTCAACAGAGAGCGACCAGAATTGAACAGCTCACAGTCTGAGCCCTGAAGCTGTGCAAAACCTTATCGCCAATATTTTCTCACAGTAATTGCAGACAAATTCCAATTTGGTCTGGAAACAAACCTACGGGCATCAATCCTGCAAGAGTCAGTAGTGAAAGGACCAGCTCCCGATACCACTGTAGACGCTGAACAGCAAGTCATCATCGCAGCTGCGGGATTCAACTCAGAGTAACTCACCACAGAAATGATGCTCTGTTCAATCGTAGAGTACAGGTAATGGGACATGAAGATTTACATGGATTCAACATTTGCTCGCTGCTATCAGACAAGTAATAGCATGAAATATAACAGAGGCTATTAGCCCACACCAAGCCACCAAAATACATCCAGCTCCATAAACTCTCTACAGTGGAGCCATTCTACGCTATGAAGAGAGCCTATGCCATTTTGGCCCAATAAATTGAAATGTATATGTATCGGAGTCCGAAGCTAACACACCTATTAAAATTTTAATTTTATGTTTGTTAAAAAACAAGTCTTTCATTCACAAATGCTTAGAGTGTGGTATGTTAAGGAAGATATAAGACCATAAGATATAGGAGCAGAATTAGGTCCACTTGGTCCATTGAGTCTGCTCTGCCATTTCATTTTGTCAGATCCATTTCCTTCTCAGCCCCAATCTTCTGCCTTCTCGCCAGATCCCTTCACGCCCTGACTAATTAAGAATCCTTCAACCTCTGCCTTAAATATACCTAAGGATTTGATCTCCCCAGCTGCCTGTGGCAACAAATTCCACAGCTTCACCACTCTGTGGCTGAAGCAATTCCTCCTGATCTCCATTCTCAAAGGACATCCCTTGATTTTGAGGCTGTGTCCTTTGGTCTTAGACTTCCCCATCATAGAAAACATCCTCTCCATATCCACTCTATCAATGCCTTCAAGCATTCAATAAGTTCTTAGTGAGATCACCCTTCATTCTTCTGAATTCCAATGAGTATTGGAGGACACACACATCAAAGTTGCTGGTGAACGCAGCAGGCCAGGCAGCATCTCTAGTACAGTCGACGTTTCGGGTGGAGACCCTTCATCAGGACTAACTGAAGGAAGAGCTAGTAAGAGATTTGAAAGTGGGAGGGGGAGGGGGAGATCCAAAATGATAGGAGAAGACAGGAGGTGGAGGGATGGAGCCAAGAGCTGGACAGCTGATTGGCAAAAGGGATATGAGAGGATCATGGGACAGGAGGCCCAGGGAGAAGGAAAAGGGGGAGGGAGGGAAAAAACCCAGAGGATGGGCATGAGGTATAGTCAGAGGGACAGAGGGAGAAAAAGGAGAGAGAGAGAGAGAGAGAAAGAATGTGTGTATATATATAAATAATGGATGGGGTACAAGGGGGATGTGGGGCAGTACTGGAAGATACATGTTTTGCTTTCTCATATACTGTTATTACTAATCAACTTCCCAAAAATAGGAAAATTCAGGGAAAATTGAAACAAACTTATCAACTATATTTTTGAACAAAACTGTAGAATAAAGTCCATTAAGACTTGTGACTTGGCAGCATGCAGTTCCAATGAGTTGCTAAGTCCCACTGCCCGGGTAAAGCGGAATTTTTGCAAATCCCTTACTCTCTTCCAAATCCAATTTACAGCTATTTCTGGCATGTTACTTTTATTGCCAACCATGAAGACAAATGCAAGATAATTGTTTAAATCATGTGCCATCTTATTTTCCATTAAGTCTCCAGACTCACATTCCATAGAACAAATAACTCATCCTCTTAATTCTTTTTAAACATCTAATTATTCTCTAATTACTGCTTTATATTACATCTAGCTTTATTCCATTCCTTTTTTCCTGTTCTTTTTTGACCTTTTGGCTATTCTTTGCCCTTTAAAAATGTTGTAGGGAATACTGATCTGCTAGCTCTCTTTTGTAATTATGTACTTTTTCTTTAAATTTGATACCATGTTTATCTTTTTTGTTAACCATGGGTAATGAATCATCCCCTTCATATTTTTCCACCTCTAATCCATCACTTATAATACCATAAGACTATAAGAAATAGAAGAAGAAATTAGGCCATTTAGCCCGTTGAGTAATCTCCACCATTTCATCCTGGCTGATCCAATTTCCCTTCCAGTCCCAATCTCCTGTCTTCTCCCTGTATCCCTTCATGCCGTGACCTGTCAAGACTCTATCAACTTCTAACTTGAATATACATAAAGACTTAGCCTCCACAGCTGCTGTGGCAACAAATTCCACAGATTTACCACTCTCGGGCTAAAGAAATTCCTCTTCATCTCCATTCTAAGGCTGTGTCCTCTGGTCTTAGATCCTCCCAAGTCTATCAAGGCCCTTCACCGTTCAATCAGTTTCAATGAGGTCACCTCTCATTCTTCGGAATTCTAGTGAATATAGGCCCAGAATCATCAAAAACTCTTCACATGACAAGCCATTCAATCCTGGAATCATTCTCATGAATCTCCTTTGAACCCCCTCCAGTTTCAACACATCCTTTCTAAGATAAGAGGCCCAAAACTGCTCACAATATTACAAGTAAGGCCTTACCACTGCTTTATAAAGCCACAACATTCCAACCTTGCTTTTACATTCTAGTCCTCTTGAAATGAATGCTAACATCACATTTGCTTCCCTCACCACAGACTCAACCTGCAAATTAACCTTTACGGAATCCTGTACAAGGACCCTGAGCACCTAGGATTTTTGGATTTTCTCTCCATTTAGAAAATAGTCTACTCTTTTATTTCTTCCACCTAGTGCATGACCATATACTTCCTGCCCTGTTTTCCATCTGCCACTTCTTTGCCCATTCTCCTACGCTGTCTAAGTCCTTTGGTAGCTCTCTACTTCCTTAAAACTACCTGCCCCTCCATCTATATTTGTATTGTCCGCAAAGTTTGCAACAAAGCCATCACTTCCATCATGCAAATCATTGACATATAACGAAAAAAGCAGTCCCAAATCAAACCCCTGTTGAACACCAGTAGTCATTGGCAGGCAACTGGAAAAGGCTGTCTTTATTCCCAATCTTTGCCTCCTACCAAGAAGCCAAAGCTCTATCCATGTTGGAATCTTTCCTTTAATACCATGGGCTCTTAACTTGTTAAGCAGGCTCATGTGTGGCATCTTGTCAAAGGCCTTCTGAAAATCCAAGTACACATCAAACAGATCTCCTTTGTCTATCCTGCTTGTTACTTCTTCAAAGAATTCCAACAGATTTGTAGGCAAGATTTTCCCTTGAGGAAACCATGCTGACTATGGCTTATTTTACTATGTGCCTCCAAGTACCCCAAAACCACATCCTTAACAATCGACTCCAACATTTCCACAACCACTGAGGTCAGACTAGCTGGCCTATTATTTCCTTTCTTCTGCCTCCCTCCCTTCTTGAAGAATGGAGTGACATATGCAATTTTTCAGTCTTCCGGAAGCATTCCAGAATCTAGTGATTCTCTCTAGCAGTTTTTTCCAGCAGTCCATTGTCTACTGTCACTTCTCTTTAATCTTTATGTATCTCAAGAATCTTTCAGTATCCTCTTTAATATTATAGGCTAGCTTACTTTCATATTCCATCTTTACCTCCTTAATTTTTTTTAGTTACCTTCTGGTGGTTTTTAAAAGCTTCCCAATCCTCTAACTTCCCACTAATTTTTGCTCTATTATATGCCCTCTTTGGTGTTGTCTTTGACTTCTCTTGTTAGCCGCGATTGTGACAACTTGCCGTTAGAATACTTCTTTCTCTTTGGGAAATATTTATACTGTGCTTTCCAAATTGCTTCTAGAAATTCCAGGCATTGCTGCTCTGCTGCCATCCCTGCCAGTGTAGTTTTTTCCAATCAATTTTGGACAACTCCTCTCCCATGCTTCTCTAATTCCCTTTATTCCACTGTAATACTGATACATCTGACTTTAGCTTCTCCTTCTCAAACTTCAGGGTGAATTCATTTATAGTAAGATCATTTCCCCTAAGGGTTCTTTTACCTTAAGCTCTCTAATTAATTCTGGTTCATTGAACAACCCTGAATCGAGAATATCTGATCCCCTAGTGAGCTCAACTGTGAGCTTCTCTAAAAAGCCATCTCATAGGCATTCTAGAAAGTCCCCCTCTTGGGATCCAGTATCAACCCAATTTTCCCAATCTACCTTCACATTGAAACCCCCCATGACTATTGTAACATTGCCCTTTTGGCGTGCATTTTCTATCTCCCTTTGTAATTATTAAACCACAGTTTTACTACTTGCTACTTACACATCCCCTACTGCAAGATTTTGAAAGTCTCTTCTTTCCATGGAAATACAGATCTTGATAGCTTTGGGTTATGGGAACAATTTGTATTGAAAGAGGATACAGAGAGGAAGTTTCCTATGATGGGAGAGTCTAAGACCAGAGAACAGAGCCTCAGCATACAGGGGCGTCCTTTTAGAATGGAGATGAGGAGGAATTTTTTTAGCCGGGGGTGGTGAATCTGCAGAATTCTTTGCCACAGGCAGCTATGGACGCTGAGTATTTATATGTATTGAAGGCAGAAGTTGATAGATTCTTGATTGGTTCAGGGCATGAAGAGAAAATACATGGAGAAAGCAGAAAATTGGGGCTGAAAGGAAAATTGGATCAGCCATGCTGAAATGGCGGAGCGTATTGGATGGGCCAAAAAGCCTAATTCTGCTCCTTTTTCTTATAGATGGATGGTCTAAGAAGAGGCACCACCTTGGGTAAACTCGTGCAAAAGACTCTGCAGATATGTAGGGCTGCTTGGCGGACTGAGCTTGCAACGTGAAAAGAAAAGCACCTATTTATTTTGTCTCTCTCACAACCTTGGTACGCAAAATAAAAATAAAACTAAGTATTCAGACAGACCATCACAGTCGTGAAGGAGGAAGTATATGTGTCTATTTACACACGGCAGCTCTTACAAAGAGCAAAGAAATAAATGAACCACTCAGCTGTTTGAAGGATAAGGTGGAGGGGATAGGAAATTTCAAATTCAGATGACATGATGGAATCTATTGCTCTGACTGTAGGGTGTCATGAGCCTGCAGGCTGCTGCAGCTTGCCATCGAGTGATGGGCTGCTCGTGTTCCCTTGCACCTGTATTTACTAATTGTTCCCTTAACAAGTCATTAAGCCCTTTGCTTTCTGATCAACCTGGTCAGTAACTTGTGATTGGCACGGGTTTCCTGCATTCTATGATTATTTAAAGAGGACTCCTGTTTAGTGCCTTAGCGGAGTCATTGTGTTGGAGAGAATAAATTGTCTCGCAGTGTCACTGAGTCACTTCTCGGAGTGTCTGTTGCTATTCCTATTTCTAACCGCTTGCTTCCATCTCCTCATGGGGAATCTGCCGTTCATCTGCTCCTGGGTCAAGTCGGTACCAGTCACCCTTGCAACGGAGAAAGCCTGCCGTTTCTCCCCACTCGGGTTCAGACCTGCGAGGCGAGCGCACACCATGGAGGCAGGGTCTTTGTCCGTCCCCCACAGCTGCAGCCTGACTTACTGAATATTTCAAGCATTTTATGTTTTAATTTTTGAATTCTGGCATGTACAGTTGAAAAGAACATAAGAAGGTAGGAATAGATATACAGGATGCTAGCAGGTCCCTCAAACCTATCCTATCACTCGATCTCATCACGGCTAATCTAACCCAGGCCTCAGCTCCTTTCTGGTACCAGTTCCCCATAGATTCTATTTTCCTGATCTTTTAAAATTGAATCAATTCCCTCTTTCATGTTCAAGTTTATTGTCGTCATTGACATACATATACGGAATATAAATGTAATGAAAATCAGCTTTCTGCCATGAAGATTAGCTATTAAATTAAATTAAATATCCCCACGATGTAGCCACCATAACCCTTTGGTAGTGAACCTCTGCCCAGTACAATCAAATTCCATTAATCTGGCACACTCAGGCAGATTTTCCAGATTCTTAGATTTTGTTCCAATTAATCATTCAATTCCCTTTTTATTAGAAATTAAAGAGCACAGTAGTATATGTCCTGGTGAGCTCAGTAAGTTGCAAGGGAGTGCAGAAAACAGGAGCTGCGACTTTAATGTGAGCAGGGGAGACAAGGCCCTGGTGAGTTCAAAAAGAGTGTGGGAGACAAGAACCTTGTGTCTTAAGCACAAACAAGAGGAATTCTGCAGACGCTGTTAATCCAAGCAACACATAAAATGCTGGAGGAACTCAGCAGGCCAGGCAGCATCTATGGAAAAAGAATACAGTTGACGTTTCAGGCCAACACCCTTCATCAGGACTAACCCTAACCCTAAGAGCATCCTAATGAAGGGTTTTAGTCTGAAACGTCGAAAGCACTATTCCTATAGGTTCTGCCTAGCCTGCTGAATTCCTCCGTGTGTGTGTGTGTGTGTGTGTGTGTGTGTGTGTGTGTGTGTGTGTGTGTGTGATGTGTTTTAAGGGGATCTTTAAAACACAAGGGTCCAGGAATTAGGTGTTAGAAGGAGCACAGAAAATGAGGTTTGGGCCAGTCAGATGGAAGATCAACAGAATTTCTTAACAAGCCTGAGGGGGAATTCCTCACTTGGAGGGTGTTGAATGAGTTGCCGGTGGATGAGGTGAATGCAGGTCTGGTAGCAGCAATTTGAAGAAGTTTGGATAAGCACATGGATGCAAGGGGTATTGCGGGTTATGGTCTGGGTGTGGCTCGATGGGCTAGGCAGAATAACAATATGGCACAGGTTTGACAGGCTGAAGGGCCTATTTCTAAACTATTGGGGGCTTTAGTGTTTGCTGGCTTTGGAAGGTGAGTCTTGCTACCTGCTTTGACTGTTTCCTTTGTCACCACAGCGAAGGCATTGTACCACGCTATAACCTCTGCCTCAGGTATCCAGCAATGCCTTGATTAACCAATGATGCAAACCACATGTTACTGTTGGTACTTATTTACAATATTAGCTACAAGATGATTACGAGTTGAACACAACGCCATCAACACGTAGATATATAAACTCCATTGAAATACAAGGGAATTTTTACAGAGCAGATCGCGGGCTTTAGACAGGGAGCAGCGGAAAGTGTGCAACCTAGAGAAGCGCCTTTCGGCCAAAGGCTGACTTCTTCCGCCACTCCACTCGACCGGGGATGTAACGGGCTGCTCGCAAATGCAGCCGGCGGCCTCTGTCTGGCGCTTCGGGCAACCTGCAGCCCTTTGTTGTACCGACTAAGCGGCAGCGGGATTTGCTTTTTTTTGTAAGGGAAGGCGGATAGTGAGTGAGAGAGGGAGGGGTATAGAAGGGGAAGAGACGTTAAACCCAGCTGACTAGCCCCGCTCCAACGTCACAACTAAATCAGACAAAACACGGGAACTGCTTAGGTGCTGAATGCACACTGCTGCTTTTGTGTTCTGTTCAATCTCGCTCCCGTTTCCTGACAGCGGCCGTTATTGCATCTATTAAACGTCAGACTATTTGTGTTCCGTTCTCGTCGCGCTTCCCCAAACTCATCTGGTCCCTTTGTTTCATTAGTAACTGTTGTAAATCCGCAACGCATCTGGCTGAACCGCCGCGCAAGAAGAGATAGAGGGAGACAGAGTTGGGACTCCCCCCAACTGCCTTTGTGCAGAAGAACAGATAGGTGGATCGTTTCAGTTGCTGGACAGCTCCTGCTCCTCCGCGGCAGCCCCGAGACAGGGAGAGAGACAGAGACAGAGAGAGAGAGAGAGAGAGAGAGAGAGTGTGTGTGTGTCTGTGTGCATGCCTGAGTGCGTCTGTGTGTGAGCGAGAGAGCCCACACAACGCTCTGGTCTCTCTCTCTCTCCGCTGCCTGTTCTCCAGAAGACCTGCCTGTTCATCATGGCCAGCGTGCAGCAGGGCGAGAAACAGCTCTTCGAAAAGTTCTGGAAGGGAACATTCAAGGCGGTGGCTACCCCTCGGCCAGAAAGCATAATCGTTGCCAGCATCACAGCCCGGAGGACCCTGAACAAGTAAGCAGGCGTTTCTCTTTATTTTACTAAAGGGAGATGAGAGTATTATACGCCGCGAACACTCGGCAGGTTGCTGTACACTTAATTGGCCATCTGCTACAGTTAACCCCCACACAGGAGCTGCTCCCGAACTCTCCCCGCTGGAAATGTTTTGGGGTAGCCTGGTGAAGATCCCCTCGTTCACTGTACTGGCTGGAGAAAGTCTCAGACTGCAGAGGCAATGACACTCGCGGGGTGGGGTGACAATGGAAAGCTTTATCGAAGTCAGAATAGAAACTATAAATAAGAACAAAGGATATCTAAAACGGGACAGGAGTGCTTCACTTCAATTCAAGTGATCATATTTTTAGCTGGAAAAAAAAAGTTCTTCGACTGATCATTTTTTTTTGTTTAATCCAGAGAGAATTAATTAACCTGGAGGTTTATGGATTTAACAAGAGTCCCTTTGAATAGTTACTCCCAAAGGGTGAGGTCGAGTTTAGCGGATAAATGAAGTCAATAATAGGACATGTGTCAGGAACATATGGCAAATGGTATTCGTAAATAAGATTTCATGGATAGGATTGAGAATTGAAGGTTTTGCTAAATATTTGAAAATATATGCAGAAAGTTACATCTCAGTTTCTGATCATTAGTACATATTGCAGTTCATTTGTGGGAATAGAGATTATTTAGAACTGAGAAACGTTCGATTGTTTAAACTATAGCAGGCCAGCCAGCTGAGATATACCAAGTTGTTCTATATATTGTCACATGTTCCAGGGCAATATATAACCATTCATTTCAGATCGAAGAACGTACCCAATGTGAAGCCAAACCAATCCTATGAAAGAAAGAGAGAGGGCCAGAAAACAACATAGCCCAGGAAGGGGCAAAATTTGTTACTCCTTGCATTTAAGTTCATTTATTGCTATAATTTGTATCTTGAATTATAACACAGACGTGAATACTGGCTGACTTAATTCCCTTCCTCTGCACTTTATTAAGGGGAGTAGGGGAGGTGGTAAAACAATCTATCATTAGAAGTTGTATTAGCTTTCCCATTGTTTGAACTGAGCTCTGGGAAGGACTGGGTTCAATTTGGGAGTCGGTATGGCAACAGTTACATGGTAATAAAGATATCGGTAAAAAATAGGAAGGGACACTAATCATTAGCTTAAGAGGAAGTATAGTCATCTGGTACAGTATACAAATTTAGACCAAATTAAGAAATGCAGTGTTTAGCTGATGGGATTTAGTTGTGATGCAATCCTTAAAGCCAGACTCCCAAGACCAGTTGAAGCAAAGTCAATAATAAATCATTTCCTGTACGGCTGCACAGAATGAATTACCATCTAATTCTTTTATTTGCATTGTGCAGTGTGTGCTTACAGCTATGGGTAGTGTGTGTGGAGAGGAAATGCCTGTGTATGTATGCAAGTGTGCTTGTGTATGTGCATATGTGTGCCTGTGTGTGTGCGCTCATTGGTATGTGTAAGATTGTGTGAGGGTGAGTGCACACAAGTGGGTGAGTGTGTGTGCATAAGTGTCAGAGTACTTGCGTTGGAAAGTGTTTATATATAATGAGTGTCTGTGAGTGTGTGTGTATGTCTTCCTGCTCACTGAGAGGAATTGCCATGTCACTGGAAGTTCATTTGAATCTGCAGCAGGCAGTTTGGCAATTAGTACTGGCTCTCCAACCCCCACTTATACATCCAAGTTTAACAGTGACACTGTATTCGGCACTACTACAGCTGTAGGGGCTCTCCTGCTATTGTATCTACAAGCTGTTTCTAACTAGCCTGGGTTCATTAAAAATTCAGCTGATCTTGTGAGAGGAGGTCCAAGCATACAGCAGATGGCTTACAGGCAGATAATAAGCCTGGCTTTTCTCCTTGCCCTCAACAGATGTTGCAGAACTTCGATTTTAAGTGAGGCAGAGCTGCAGAACAGTTTAAAAGAAACTTTCATGCAAGTTTTCTTTTGTTGTGCGTATGGGTGCAGTAGAGAGAAGGTGAAATTTTGGGATAAATAAAATGCAAGGAGCTACCCCTGGTTGGGGACATAAAGTTCTTATGCATGTACTGTATGTCTGGTAATTGGCAAACTTAAAAATAATGTCTTTTGCTGAAATCTGGGTATTTACTACCATCTCAGCGGATGACAAGTTATCAGTCGTGTGCTCTTGGTTAAGGCAGCCACCAACAGGCAGGGTAAGTAAAATCCTGAGCATTGCTACATAGTTACAAAGAATTGACAGATAGAACATAACCTTTCCAAGATGTACATGGATATCCTGTTTTAAGGACAAACAAAGCAAATGTCATAAAGCAGCAAGAATCGCTGCAGGGTGTCAACTTTAAATATTACCATAAGCTCAGATCTGAATTAGAAATAGGAGGATTTTATAGGACAGCGATGCTCAGGGATGCTTTCGATGACAGTGATAACTTTGAAGGGTTGATGTTCTCTGGCACTATTATAAAAGAATCTATCCTTTTGAACACGGATATTCACACACACTGCACGGAGGGTGACACTGCCACCCGTCCTCAATAAAGTAATAGTCTTTCAGAATCAGCTTTATTCTCACTGACCTATGTCACAAATTTAGTTGTTTTCCGGCAGCAATACAGTGTTCTCGATGATGGGGAGGCAAGTGCCCATGATGGGGCTGGCTGTTTACGACCCACAGCAGCTTTATTTTCCGATCCTGTACAGTGTGCCCTCCGTACTGGACTGGCAGTGTGAGGATGCTGTCCACAGTACATCTGTAGAAACTTGCTAGAGTCTTTGGACACATACCAAATCTGCACAAGCTCCTCACGCGATATAGCCGCCGGTGTGACCTCTTCGTACTTGCATCAAGATATAGGGCCCAGCTCTTTAGTGATGTTGACACCCTGAAACCGCTCGCCGTTTCTGCTGCTGACCCCTCAATGTGGACTGCCGTGTGTTTCCTCGACTTCCCCTTCCTGACGTTCACGATTGATTGCTTGGCCTTACTGGTGTTGAGTTCAAGGTTGTTGTTGTGACACCACTCAGCCAGCTGATCTGTCTCTCTCCCGTTCGCCTCTGCACCATCATCTCAGATTCTGCCGACAACGGCAGTGTCATCAGCAAATTTATAGATGCCATTTGCGCTGTGCCTAGTCACAATGGTGGTTGTAGAGATCCTTGAGGTGCACTGGTGTTGATATCAGCCAAGAGGAGATGTTATTTCCATCCTGCACTGACTGTGCTCTCCACTGCCTTGAGTAGACAGGGAGCCCAGTGTGGTGGACTCTATACTGTTGGTCAACATTAGAAACCGTCTTTGAATCTGTGCCTCTGGTGACCCTGTGGGAAGCTAACATGCATCTGTGTTAAGCGATATTCATAGCTATCCTGCTGTTTCATAAGGCCCTGTCTTTTACATGTGCTAAGGTAGTGGAGTCAGGGATTTTAATCACGATTCGTAAGTGCCCAGAGTCTCCCATCAAATGATCTGACTTACATTTTAAGGGGAAAATTATGTTCTAATAATTGTGTGTGTGTAGAGAGAGAGAGATGTCTCTGTCAAAGTAGCAAACCCTACCCCTCTCATGCCAAACTGGTTTAAATCTATTAAGAGTGACACAAGAGACTGTAGATGCTAGAATCTGCAGCTATACACAAGACAGTGGAGGAGCTCAGCAGCTTAGGCAGTCAACTGTCCATTTCCTTTCATAGATGCTGCCTGGTTTGCTGAGTTTCTCCATGGTTCTTCAGTACCTATTCCTCTAAATACTATAACAATGTTTATTAGGATTCTGCACATATTAACAGCAAATGTAACTGGCAGTGTGACATTACCAAAATCAATCTGCAACTTGCATAGCAGCAGAGCTTGTATTTATGTTGCGATGGTTTTCACCCAGAGCTATGGGCTTGCAATGTTTTTTTTAAATTGTGAGATCACTGTTTTGCTTTGGATGGATAAAGAAAATTGAAGTGTAGAGGTAACCCACCATAAGAAGGTAAAATGTGATTCAAAGTGCTCTTGATAAACGTGAAGAAATAAAGCAAGGGCTTGAACAGGTTCTGATTTTCAACTACTATAACATGTTCCAGAGAGTGTAAGCAGATGTTGAGAAGTTTGTGGACATGACCTGTGGCAGTAACAGGAAAATCAATGAAGTGGTATCAGGAATAACCCATATGACTATATACTGAAAGCCTGCTCCACCATTCAATAACCCTCTACCCCAATTCATGCTCTCCATAATCCTGGTTTCCTTTACAACACAAATTCTTCAGATGTCACTTTTTGAATATACTTGATTACCGAGTGCTCACAATCATATACAGTGAAGAATTTCAAATATTTACAACCTTGCCAGTGAAGACATTTCTCCTTTTCTCAATCTTAAATGTTATTTTTTCAAACAAAAAAAGAAAAGCTGTTCCTTATCCTAACATCAGTTCTGAGAGGTCTATCCAAGAGAGTCTCTTAGCACCCAATCTGTCAATATTTCTCCGTCTCATATGTTTCAGGAAGGTCAGTAATATGGAAGCATCGGGCCATCGGTTTTGATCATGAAGTAACCCATATCTTCTCATTCTATACCGGCTATGTAATCCTCTTAACGTGTCGAGGTATTAATAAAGCTAATAGCAACATCCCACAGACAAAGTAACGATACGGAGGTTCACAACAGAACACTAAATAAGTTTCATGTTCAAAATGATCCCCTTTTCCTTCATAATGCACTGAAGTACAATGGGAACAGACTAAAGGGATATACAGTACCCTTGGCAACAGTGAGGCGAGATCAAAGGTTCCATTTATTATCCGAATCATAAACCTCCCAGGACTTTGTCACTGTTGAGTTGCTTATCATATTAAGCTGACACTTCCATTCAGTAAATGCTTCAACATATTGCCCATGTTTTCTAGGGTCCGAGCAGCCTCATATCATCACACGGTGCGATAATGATTTTGAAACTTCCTGCCATCCAGTCAATTAAACAAATATGTTAGATATCTAACAGTCCTGAGTAAGGGTCCCATTTTTCTCCTTTAACCACTTAGAGGTGTTCTTTTAAATTTTGCTCCTCAAGTCAGCTTGCTCCCCCCACCACCCCACCCACCCCAACTAACTTTTCTGCCAGTTGTTGTTCAGAGTTAATTCTGACCTCCCTGTAAATCCCCCTGAGGCATTTTAGGCATTGCAGGGAGGGACATACGATTATTCGGTATAATCCTCTGCTTTCTTTTCTCAGCTGAGTTGTGTGCATCTCCTTCAGCTCAAAGAGTGGTAGGGACAGAAAAAGTTAACAATTGAGATTTATATTGTGCCCTCTATATCTTAAGACATGCAAAAGTTCTTAAGAACAAATGAAGTGCTTTTAGAGTTTGGTCACTGTGGAAGGAAATGAGGCAGTGAAGCACCTTCAATAACTCCAAAAGACTGAAGTTGGGTAAAATACTGAAAGGCTTTTATTCGCTGTACAATACAACCTCCATGGTGAGTGTCTGCCCCCGGACTGAGGGGTAGGGGCAAGGCGAAATCACCTTTATACAGGATCCTGTGGGAGGAGCCACAGGGGCAGTCAGCAGAGGGGCGTGTCCAGACAGTTAACCCAGTTACAACATATAAATGGTTTACTACAGGTGGCCATTTTGTACACGTTAAGGTAGTGGTAATGTCCTAATCATTCACATTTTAGTAATGTTTATTGGGATGTTGGCAGGAACTTCTCTGCTTTTCTTTAAGGTAGAGCCATGGATCTTTAGTTCCACACATTAAGTTCAGTAAGACCTTCCCAGATCTTCATTGCTACATTCTAAATATGTTTATTAGAAAAAGCTGTCACCTCGAAATAAAAATAGAAGGCTGCATTTAAACCAAAGTCAGTTGGCTGAAAGTGTAGTCCAGTGATGAAGATGAACAGTGCACACAGTGCCTTTCCTTTTCATTTACTATAAATGGGATTGACTGTAACTGACTCATAAACTTACTAGACATAAGAGTCAGCCTTCCTGACAGAAATAATCTGATTCCACTGATCAGGCCCTGTTATCTTCACCTAGACAATATTCCATGCAGCATATCCTGTGGAGTCCAGGACACTTGGATAATGGTCCTCATTGCAACTCCTATCAATACTGGCTTGCAATTGCCTGGCAATGAGGAGAGTGACTTAGAATAAGCTTGTTCCTCTTTGTTGATGAGACAGAACTCCAGTTCATCTGATTAAGCTTTTTTATTTTAAACCAGCAAAAAGCAATATTCTCCTATCCTTGGTTTTCAAACCCATGATGTTCTGATTGAAAAGCAAGACTTTGTATGCTGGAACAAAATAAGCAGGAAATGTTAGGTGTGATCCTGAGTGAAACGTGCATTACCAATTTAGAAATGTGTCTGTCAGGATTAAAGGAGGCAGTCAGTCTGATGGTGTCTTTTCCTGAAGATACTGTTGCCACATTTCCACATATAGCAAGAACTCTCCTGTTCAATAACACCTTAAGGTGTCCTTTCTTTGTTGTGCTGTGTGCATTCATTTTGCTTGGAGGAACTATTTAAGTTCTTCTGCTTGCTGAATAATCACTTGTACTCTTCACCTGACCAATTCCTTGCCAATGAAGAAAAAAAACTGATAATTTTTGAAAGAAATTGCCTTTCCTATTTTGAGGGCATCAACAAGGCACTCTCAGAAAGTCATGCAGAATTCAATCAAATATGATCTATCGCTGTATCAAAGCAGTACAATTAGTTACTATTTTACACCTGTTTCGATCTTTTGTTGGAATTTTTAGAGGTGGCTTTTGATAAAAGAATGCTTTTGCATCTGTTTTACTTTTATAAAGAAATGTAAAATATGCAAGCTGTGTCAATATACTATATACTGTTTATATGTGATTGTCAATAATCTATCTGTTACCTATTTCCCTTAGCAATCCAAACATTCGCAAACACTTCAACAAGGACAGGATAAGCTAAAGACAAAAAGTCATGAGCGCCCCAAAGTTTCTGGCTCACCCAATTGTCAGTCTGAAACTCCTTATTGTTCCTATATAAAATGCTCTTATCAACTTAAACGTATAATTCGAAATAAGAAGCTCAATGCATCCTTTCTAGTGGTTGTAGCTCAAAAGGCCAAGTCGCACGAACATACTATGTCACCGTTTCCAGTTTACACTTGCAAAAAAAAACCCTGTTCGCTTTTGCCTGACGTGTTCCCATTTCCTTGTTCGCCTACCCAGTTTATTCTTCAATATTAACATTCGCTGGTTGTGAATGTTACAGTGTCAACACTTTCTCAGTAAAGAACTTTCTCCTTCCCTCAAAGCTATGTCTCTCATAATTAATCTTATATTGAAGCTGATTTGTTTTAGATCCACCAATTTCTCGAAACACTTAAATGTTTTCAGTCCTGATCAACTAATTTTAGCCACTTCCAATTGCATTAAGGCATATTTCATGTTAATCTTCTGTGGAGCTTTGATTTTTCCAGCAGCTCTATATATCTGTATTTTCTCATACAAGGCAGAATCATAAATCTAGATTACTTCCTTTTTAAAGTCTCAATATCAATTGTTGATCCCTATGATACATGCCCCTCAAACTTCTTATTACGGTTTAAGTGGATTCTGTTTTATATTCTATACCTCTTGTAATGAAGCACAAAACCTCATTAGCTTTACTTTACGGTCCCATCGGCCTATAACGTTCCATTCCAAATCCCTTTGCTTTCTCACTGCATCAGGACTACATCCATGCAGAACCTCTTAATTTCACTAACACATACTTAAGTCGTGTATTTACAGTGAATATTGCCACAGCATTTTTTGGCAATGTTCCTATATTCCCATTGCAGCTTCCTCAA
The DNA here is from genome assembly GCF_030028105.1 of Mobula birostris. Taxonomy (NCBI): domain Eukaryota; kingdom Metazoa; phylum Chordata; class Chondrichthyes; order Myliobatiformes; family Myliobatidae; genus Mobula; species Mobula birostris. Next base: position 7,509,719 of record NC_092400.1, on the reverse strand, counting down.
GTCCAGAAAACATCTATTTTGGTTCCCTCATCTGCAGCTTTAACACCATTCCCCAGGGCCTGTGTCAGTTATGTACAAATGAACAGATGTGGCCAGAACTGAACTCTAGGATACCAGGACACAGTTGCACAAAAGCTTTTTCTGAACTTCTGTTCTCTGTATTATCCAATATAACTGGCTTTTTTTTAAAAATCCAGTTTGATTCCCTGCCTCTAACTGAATGCCCCAATTTTCTTTAATAATTCATGCAAGTGCAGCACCCATTGTACTTCCCTCCGTTACTACTTTAGATAATCCTTGTGGTTTGTTAAACACAGGTATTCTAACTGAAATCCACAAGCACTTTTAACTCCATAAAGAGGGACAGATAAAATAAGCGAGTAAACTAGTTGTTGGCATTTGAAACTCAGTACAGATGGGTGTAAGTGTGAGGTTTTACATGCAGTACAGCTTGACTTGAGTGAGGTAGAAAACTAGATTAGATTTAACTTTATTGTCATTGTGCCAAGTACAGATACAAAGCCAATGAAATGCATTTAGCATCTGACCAGAAATGCAAAGAATGGTGTTATTTACAAAATAACTGCACATAAAAAAAGTGCTACAGCACACAAATATAAAAGTACTGAGACAGTACAATACGGATGCAATACTGCTTAGCGCTGTAAAATGGAGGTCAGAAGAAATGTGTGACTGTTAATAGGCATAGCACTTAACATGCTACATCACCGTGACATAGCAATCAATGCAGCAAACAAAAGGCAGCGTGGAGATAATCAATGGAGCATAAATCAGAAGATGCTTGACTGAAAATGTATCATTTTGCAGATGGGTTTCTGGTTCCTCCATTGCCATTCTTTCCCGGTCCTGTAGCTACCATTGTCACTCCTCTGGATGTTCCTCCCTTACCATGGGTTTATTGCATCATAGGTCTCCTTTATAGACTGAGCTGCCTCACCTCTTTACCCGATACAATATGATTTTGAAATTGTTCTCTCCCTCCAATCAATTAAATCATGCAAATACACTCAGTGGCCACTTCATTAGACATACCTGTACACCTGATTAATGCAAATATCTAATCAGTCAGTCATGTACCAGCAAATCAATGCATGGAAGCATGTAGATGTGGTCAAGAGGTTCAGTTGTTGTTCAGACTGAACATCAGAAGAAATGTGATCTGAGTGACTTTGATTACGAAATGGTTGTTGGCTTCTCACAGGGTGGTTCGAGTATCTCAGAAACTGCTGATCTCCTGAGATTTTCACACACAAGTTTCTGGAGCTGGTAGAGAATGATGTGAAAAACAAACCAAAAAAAAAAAAACAAACATCCAGTGAGCAGTGGTTCTCGGTGTGAAAATATCTTTCTCAATGAGAGGTGTTAGGGGGCAATGGCCAGACTTGTTGAAGGTGACAACAGCGGAGCATCTCTGAATGTACAAAAATCGAACCTTGAAGGAGATAGGCTACAGCAGCAGTAGATCTTGAACTAGATACCCTCTGTGCCTCATAAAATGACCATTGAGCGTATGTTATAGATATAACAATCTGATGCAAGATGCTGATTCAAAACATTGACAATCTCTCTGTCTCCACAGATGCTGCCTGACACACACAGTTCTTCCAGTAGTTTGTTTATTTGTCCCAGTTGACAGTCTTTGCCATCTCTTCGGCAGTCAAAGTATAGCTCCATCTCTCATGGCTCAACACCATGGATTAATTCATTACTTAGAGGAGAATCTGTTTTTATTTCCCACATCAGCCACTTAAATGAGATTGATAATTTGCAGTTAACTATAGTCAGGAAAATAGTAAAGCATTTCACAAGGGATCCTTGCTGATCATAGACAATTCTTTTTTCCATCCAATAGATTTGTTTGAAAGACTTCAAAATGTAAAAGAACAACATGCTAAGGTCTAAACTGAAAGATCTAAGAGTATTTCTCAAACTTCATGTAGTCTAAGTTCACACAAAAGAAGAAAATGTTGTTCAAGCTGTTCTGATGGCATGAAGATTGACTTCTCTAACTTCTACTAATGCCCCACCTCCCCCTCGTACCCCATCCGTTATTTATTTTTATACACGCATTCTTTCTCTCACTTTCCTTTTTCTCCCTCTGTCCCTCTGATTATACCCCTTGCCCATCCTCTGGTTCCTCCCCCTTGTCTTTCTCCCCGGACCTCCTGTCCCATGATCCTCTCATATCCCCTTTGCCAATCACCTGTGAGCTCTTGGCTCCGTCCCTCCCCCTCCTGTCTTCACCTATAATTTTGGATCTCCCCCTCCCCCTCCCACTTTCAAATCTCTTACTAACTCTTCAGTTAGTCCTGACGAAGGGTCTTGGCCTGAAATGTCGACTGTACCTCTTCCTAGAGATGCTGCCTGGCCTGCTGCGTTCACCAGCAACTTTGAAGTGTGTTGCCTGAATTTCCAGCATCTGCAGAATTCCTGTTGTTGACACTGGAAATATTGTAATGAAAGTTGCAGAGATGGCAGATGAACTGAATGCGTATTTTGCATCAGCCTTCACAGTGGAAGACATCTGTAGTATACCGGACATTCAAGAGTGTCAGGGAAGTGAAGTATGTGAAGTGAAAATTATGACTGAGAAAGTGCTCAGGAAGCTTAATTTTTTGAAGGTGGATAAGTCTTCTGGACCTGATGGAATGCACCCTTGGGTTCTGAAGGAAATAGAGAGATTACGGAGGCATTAACAATGATCTTTTAAGAATCGATAGATTTTGGCATTGTACTGGATGACTGGAATATTGCAAATGTTATGCCGCTATTTAAGAAGGGTGGGAGGCAGCAGAAAGGAAACTATAGACTTGTTAGTCTGACATCAGTTGTTGGGAAGTTGTTGGAATCGATTGTTAGGGGATGAGATTACGGAGTGCCTGGAGGCACATGACAAGATAAGCCAAAGCCAGCACGGTTTCCTGAAAGGAAAATCCTGTCTGATTAACCTACTGCAACTGCAATTCTTTGAGGAAATTACAAGCATGGTAGACAACAGAGATACAGTGGACGTGGTGTACTTGGATTTTCAGAAGGCCTTTGACAAGGTGCCGCATATGACCCTGCTTACCAAGATAAGAGCCGATGGACTTACAGGGAGTTACTAGCATGGATGGAGTATTGGCTGATTGGCAGAAAACAGAGTGGGAATAAAGGGATCCTCTTCTGGCTAGCTGCTGGTTACCAGTGGAGTTCCATAGGGGTCAGAGTTGAGACTGCTGTATTTTACGACGCATGTCAAAGATTTGGATTAATGGATTTGTGGCTAATTTTGCTGATGATACAAAGATAGGTGGAGGAGTGGGTAGCGTTGAGGAAACAGAGCCTGTAGAGAGACTTGATACTTTAGAGGAATGGGCAAAGAAGTGGCAAGTGAAATACATTGTTGGAAAGTGTATGGTCATGCACCTTGGTGGAAAAATAAACGGGCAGACTATTATTTAGATGGGGAGAGAATTCAAAATGTAGAAATGCAAAGGAACTTGGAAGTCCTTGTGCAGGATACCCTAAAGGTTAACCTCCAGGTTGAGTCAGTGGTGAAGAAGGAGAATGCAATGTTAGCATTCATTTCTAGAGATATAGAATATAAGAGCAGGGATATGATGTTGAGGCTCTATGAGGCACTGGTGAGACCTCACTTAGGATATTGTGTGCAGTTTTGGGCTTCTGGTTTTAGAAAGGATATACTGACATTGGAGAGGGTTCAGAGAAGATTCACGATAATGATTCCAGGAATGAAAAGGTTATGCTATGAGGAATGTTTGGCAGCCCTTGGGTTGTATTCCCTTGAGTTCAAGAGAATGAGGGGGGATCTCATAGAAACATTCCGAATGTTAAAAGGCCTGAACAGATTAGTTATGGCAAAGTTATTTCCCATGGTAGGGGAGTCTCGGACAAGAAGACACGACTTCAGGATTGAAGGATGTCCATTTAGAACAGGGATGCGGAGAAATTACTTTAGTCAGAGGGTGGTAAATCTGTGGTATTTGTTGCCACGAGCAGCTGTGGAGGCCAAGTCATTGGATGTATTTCAGGCAGAGATAGGTTCTTGATTAGCCAGGGCATCAAAGGGTATGGGGAGAAGGCAGGGGAGTGGGGATGACTGGAAGAATTGGATCAGCCCATGATTGAATGGTAGAGCAGACTCGATGGGCCGAATGGCCTACTTCTGCTTCTATATCTTATGCTGTTGTAGTCCATGACACGTAGTGGCTATTGTTGTTGATGTTTGGATTTCCTAATTTACTGTTCTTTGTACCATCCAGGGTGTTTTCATTCCTGGCAATTGTAAAGATGTCAATGTACAGAAATGTTACGTGTTTCTTTGGTGCTTGATACTTATTCAATTTTTGCCAATACAGGATACAGTATGGATCTGACTTCTTGCTAACCAAGTAACACATAAGAGAAAAGCTGCAGATGCTGGAAATCCAGGCTTAGCTGAGTTCCAAGTGGTTACATGAGAGTTTGCCTTCAGCGTACTGACAGTCTGCAATTTGTGCAACTGACTACTTGACATCAGGTAGCAAGTTTAAGACCTTAAGTCTTGCGCTGATGCCACATCTCACACCCAGGGCAAGACTTTGAATCCTGTAGCATCCTTCTGGCAAAATGTGAGCAAGTATGAGGCGGTAGATTAGCTCACCATTGTTCCCAGAGTAACGTGTATCCAGGTGCATTTGCCAAGCCCAGCAGGGCACACTAAGTTCTTCCTTTTCATCAATTATTAAAATGTTGGACTTGGGGATTTGAAGTCTGGATGCCTCCATATTCAAAATTACTAGCTGCTCATCCAATTATTTAAGACATTTTTCCTTGGGCGGTACGGTAGTGGAGTGTTAAGTGGAATGTTTTACTGTGCCAGTGCCCGAGTTTAATCCCCACCTTCTCTCCGTGACCATGTGGGTTTCCTCCGGGTGCTCCAGTTTCCTCCCACATCTAAATTCGTTCAGGTTATTAGCTTAATTCATCACATGGCGGTAATTGGGCTCATTGGGCCTGTTACCGTCGAGCATCGGTGATGGAATAACTTATCACAGTTTTGATATTTGAGAATGAGTTGCTGTTACCACTCAAGGGGGGAAGCGCCAAAGAGAGCTCCGAAAGTGCAGGATGATTGTGACTCCTGTCACGGAGAGTCAAATTTCAGGATGCACATGCACTCATGCACGCTTCCTCTTGCACTGAACCTAGCACGTCTATCAGTTGCAGTGCATAGTCGGGTTCCATCTGAGCCACCCCGTCTCACTGCTCCAGGAACTCTGGTGCAGTCCACGTGGAATGTGAGCAATATCTCTGCAACAGCTTGGTAATGGGCCAGAGGGCTACTAAATTACCCCTGGTGTGTGTAGAGTTGATGCCAATGTAAGGAGAATAAAATGGTGTAATTGAGTGCTTGATGGTTGGCACGGACTTCTTGGTCGGAAGGTTTGATTCCTGTGCTGTAATCACTCCATCACTTTTTGTACCTGAAGTGCAAAGCAGCCATCAGACCTAGCCCTGTTGGAATAAACTCTGCTTTCTGAGTATAATTTTCTTTCAGTCCCACACCAGGGTCTTGAAAGCAAAAGTCTAGGCTGAGAACCCAGTTCTGAGGGAGTACAACACAATTGGAGATGCTATTTTAAGATGGGACATCCAGGAGGTGATAAAATACACTGCGTATCAGTACAAATTGTTCTCTTGAATGATGTGCTTTATATTATTAAGGATGTTATGTTAATTGTGAGATGAAAAATGTTGCATGCAAAAGCCATGAAATTCTCAGGAGAGTTTTTGGCTGTTATCCATTTTGTTGGATTACTACCAAAGTGTGAGTATTAAGCAAATAAATTCCCCAAAATGAGAAGGTTTATTGTTTTCTCCTTAATTAATTATCCATTACATAAGATGCATTTTCACAAATTTTTCAATTTTCAATCCTGTTATTTGTTAGCTCCTTTTCCTATTCAAGTAAGAAGATCAAAGAGGAATAAGTATTCCTTACCAAATTATATATTCAATTATGTAATATAGAAAAGACCATAAGATCTTAAGACATAGGAGTGTAATTAGGCTATTCTACTCATTGACTTTTCTCCACCATTTGATCATGGCTGATTTATTTTCCCGCTTAACCCCATTCTCCCTGTAACCTGCCACCTTTACTAATCAAGAATCTGTCAGCATCCTCTATAAACATACCCAATGATGGCCTCCACAGCTGCAGACATCCCACCTCTCCCGGAAGTTCCGGGAGCCTCCCGCATATTGATAGTGGCTCCCTGACGCCCTCAAATTATATACAATATCCTGGAAACTGATATATTTATTTTAGAGAGGGAGAATCCTGATAGGTCTACTTAGAACAAAGAGAAACCAATCAGTTTTCTCTGTGGGCGAGCTTTACAGTTGACCTCTCTCTCTATTTCATTGTCCATCAGTTCAGTTTAGTGTCCTGTAGCGCCATGGCAGAGTGTTCAAAAAAAAAAGAAAATATAAAATGTACTTCACCCCAGACTACACTAAAGTGTACCCCTGCCTAATAGGGGTTAAAAATAATGACAGTGTTGCTCGCTGCACTGTTTGCAACAGCGACTTTTCTATTGCCCATGGTGAGTTAAATGACTGTAAAAGACATGTTGAGGTGAGTCCTGGATTATGTGTCAACTAACCTTGAAGGACTGGTGCCAAACTACAAAAATTTGCCAGTAGATGAGCTCTGGGGGAAGCTGTCCAAAGTAAAATCTGTGAGCACAGGGCAATTGATATTCAAAGAGCTCTGCCAGTTGACGAAGCTGCTTTTGGTGCAGTCAGATTCTAATTGTGATGTCGAAGGGGCATTCGGCATGGTGCATCACATTAAGACAGAATTCAGAAGTCAGCTGTCTCTCAAAACACCTGTGAATCTGATGTCTTGCAAAATGAGCAAATTCATCGACACAGACTGCTATGAGGTTGAGACCTCCCTGAAATTAGATTTTGCAGGGTGGGATGTCTGCAGCTGCGTGTGGCAATGAATTCCACAGACTCACCAGCCTCTGGCAAAAGAAATTCCTCCGCATCTCTGTTCGGAAGGGACATCCTTTTATTCTGAAGCTGTGCCCTCTGGTCCCAGACTCTCCCATTATTGGTATCATCCTCTCCACATCCACTTTATCTAGGCCTTTCAATCTTCAGTAGTTTTCAATGAGATCCCCCTTATTCTTCTGAACTGCAAGGAGTACAGTTCCAGAGGCATTAAAATTTCATCATATGCTAATAGTTTCGTTCCCGGGATCATTCTCTTAACCCTCCTCTGGATCTTCTCCAATGCCAGTACATCCTTTCTTAGATATGGAGCCCAAAACTGCTCACAATACTCCAAATACTGTCTGATCAATGCCATATAAACCTGTAGCATTACATCCCTGTTTTTTTTCATATTCTAGCAATAAGTCCTACTTCAAGAAAAATAGAACTTTTCTTGAACAAAGATTCCCAAGTACAGCAAATATATTCTCTTACATAAATCACAGTCTCACAGCCATTAATGCTCCTGTTCACAGCTCCTGTAATCCGGGTTAAATCCCAACCTCGTATTCTGTCTACAGGCAGTGTGCCTATTCTCCCTCTAATTGTGGAGGTTTCGTCAGATACTCTGGTGTCCCCTCGCATCCCAAAGGGGAGCGGGTGGATAGGTAAGTGGCCATTGGTGTTTACATGAGTAATTGACTCTCAGGGTGACCTGATGGAAAAGAATTGGGAAAATAAGAGGCTTGTTGTTTGAATGCAAGGGTTGAAGGGTATTTTTCCCTGATGGCTCTGTAACCCACCCAACCAATCCATCATCTCAACATTAGTCCTCCACTCTGTCTCTGTTCAGTAACTTACTTGTCTCATGAGACTTTCAAATGAATATTCTTATATATTTTTAATAGTAAATTATATTATAAGGTCATGAGCCCGTGCTAAATTCCTGGGGACTCCTGTTCCTTACCATAATGTTCTAGCTTTTAACATTAGAATCCTATTTAAATTCCTCTCCGAGGAAACAATATTCCCTGATCATTTTGTCAAGTGTCTTCATAACATTGAAAGCTTTAACAGGATCATCTTTGGAAGATGGATTTTACGGTACTTTTGCTGATCTTCCTTTCCCTTTCTCTATCACTGCAAGCTACTCTCTGCACACTCATGCTAATACATTTTTTGGAGACACCGCCACAGTAACATCATTCAAGTGAGTCAGTAAGTTAAATTGCATGGGTTATTTTGAAGGGCAGACTGCCTTTTACAAATATCTTGAATGCAATTTTTTTATAATATCAGAGAGGATGAGGAGCAAACACTGTTAGACTTTCATCCTGTATTCCAGTCTTCCCTGAGTTAGTACTAGAAGTCAAGAATAGGCTATAATTACATTTCAAATGCAGGCAAGTTGAGTGCTTTGGGAGATAGGCAATTTCATAGAGTCCTCAGCTTTATATTGCATAATTTTTGCAAACAGACAGCTGTTGAATAGCTGTTGTTTGTGAAGAAAAATAAGGTCAAACTCAGAATTTTGATGTGCAAGATGAAACAGGAGAAAGTTATACATCTGCGCCGATTTTATAGATCATTGAATACTGTAATCTCCATCCGCAGGAAAAGTCTGAGATATATAAAATGAATTCTCAAAGCAATGACTCTAATGAATCAAAGACAAAACCTGCCTCACCATAACCTCCTTTAAAGTTAGTTATTACTCAGTAGTTAAATTGCAGATTAATTCTAATGCAGTAAAGTTCACAGTGAAATGCATTTGTTTCATGCTCCTTATTGCTGTATCATTGGATTTTATTTGATCTGGTTAGCATTCCAAAGAACATTCTCTGTAAATATTCACAAAACATTAGACTGACTTTAAGATTGAATAGTATTTATTTATCTGTGAGACCCGATATAGGTTGGAGACCACTTTGTTGAGCACTTTTGCTCTGTCCACCCCAAAAAGCAGGATTTCCCGGTGGCCACACATTTGAATTCTACTTCCCATTCCCTTTCCAACATATACGTTTATGACGATGAGGTTGGAGGAGTAGCACCCATATATTCAGTCTGGGTAGCCTCCAACCTGATAGCATGATGCAGACAGTCCCCATCTACATCAACAGAGCTGTAGTGGAGCATGTATCAAGCTTCAAATTCCTTGGTGTCCACATTTCCAAGGATCTCACCTGGTCCCTGAACTCCTCCATCCTGATCAAAAAGGCGCAACAGCGCCTTTATTTCCCGCGGAGCGTCAAGAAAGCTCGCCTCTGTCCCAGGATACTGACGGACTTTTACCGCTGTACCACTGAGAGCATACTCACCAACTGCATCTCAATGTGGTATGGCAATTGTCCTGTATCGGACCGCAAAGCACTCCAGCGTGTGGTGAAAACTGCCCAGCGGATTATCGGCACCCAATTGCCCACCATTAAGAACATCTACCATAAACACTGCCTGGGCAGGGCGAAGAGCATTATCAAGGATGCATCTCACCCTAACCATGGACTTTTTACTTTCCTTTCCTCTGGTAGGCGCTACAGGAGCCTCCGCTCCCGCACCAGCAGGCCCAGGAAGAACTTCTTCCCTGAGGCTGTGACCCTGCCGAACCTCACATCGCAGCGCTAAGCAGTATTGCATCTGTATTGTACTGTCTCATATTTTTATATTTGTGTGGTGTAGCACTTTTATTCACAGATATTTTGTAAATAACACTATTCTTTGCATTTCTGGTTAGATGCTAACTGCATTTCATTGGCTCTGTACCTGTACTCGGCACAATGACAATAAAGTTGAATCTAATCTAATGAATATCGATTTCTTGAACTTCCAGTAATTGCCCCACTCCTCTCCTTCACCATACCCCATTCTTGTTTCCCTCTCACACCTTCTTTCCTTACCTGCCCAACACCTCCCTCTGGTGCTCCTCCCCTTCCCTTTTGTCCATTGTCCTCTCTAATCAGATTCCCCCTTCTCCAGCCCTTTATTCCTTTCACCAATCAACTTTCCAGCTCTTTACTTCATACTTCCCAAATTCACCTATCACCAGCCATCTTGTACTCCTTCCTCCTTTCCCTCGCCTTTTTCTGACTTCTTTCCCCCTTCCTTTCCAGCGCTGTTGAAGGATCTTAGCCTGAAACGTCAACTGTTTACTATTTTCCGTAGATGCTTCCTGGCCTGCTGAGCTCCTCCAGCATTTTGGGTGCGTTACTCGAGATTGAATAGTACAGTTCTGCTGTGCACTAGCCATGTGCCCACTTGTTCAAAGGCTGTATACTCTCAGCTGAGGCACCAGCCTGACCAATACAGTCAGCCCGAACACTCTGACAATGGGAAAGAAATTGGGGTGCTGGGAGTTCACGATGGGCAGCAACAAACAAGGCACCTGTTGCAAATTCAACCTGATTTTCTTTTCAGTTGCCTGATCTCTGTACCAGATGAAGTAATACCTCAACCTATCACCAGGCTTCCTGATGCTGGTCATTCCTTCGAAACGTGTGCTGGAAAGTGCTTCACGTTGGACATTAAGTCAGAATAGGATCGAGGACAGTCCTGACAGCCTAAGGCTCTCTTCACAGCAAGAGAATAAAAGCCAGATACAGTAAAACTCAGATAATCCAGCACCTTTGGGATTTAGGTGTAGCCAGATCATCAGATTTTCTGGATTATTTGATGTATCTTTATTTATACCTCAACCCTTTTAATTCACTATATATGTGTGTGTGTGTGTGTGTGTATATGTGTGTGTGTGTGTGTGTATGTGTGTGTATATAGTGTATGTGTATATATGGCATTTAATAATACATTACAAAGTGAATCAATTCACACTTTTCTGGATTGAACTCTATCTGTCACTTCGCAGCTCAGCTATTGTAATGCCTATGACAATCTTCTGCATTATCCACAACACCTCCAACCTTCAGGTTAAATCCCACCCTTCCACTTCCACTTCACGTCCAAATACTTTATAAATTAACATTGACGCTGGCAGAGGTGCTTAAATCTTTACTCCAAGCAATATCTTACCACGTTCCTCGCCCAGGAACGGATGACACATCTTATCCCAGCTGCCCTTCTCTTTAAGGTCAGAAAATTTAATTGCTGTTGAAGGATGCTCGTCCGAAGTTTTTCCGAGCCTGACAGCCACTTGATGCAGAGCACTGCAAATTGAATTGCATTTGTCAGTTTCAGATTGCATCTGGAAGTCTGCTGTTAAATTGCATCATGAATGTACGGTGACCTCTGTACTGTAACCCCTCTGCATTCTGATGCACTATCTTTAATAGCTGTGATTATATCATTAGTCAAATATATTTATCATTAATAATTGGGATAAATATTTACATTCAGGTCTTAATCTGGATTCCACAAGCAATGGAATAATCTCACAAAATATATTTAGTAATCACGTGATAAAATGATTTAATTAGCTTTATGAAAATTGTGAGAGTCAAGACCTTGAGAAGTGTAAATGTGAAATACCTATAGCCATTTATCAATATGTATTGAGGTATTATATTTTACTGGAGTAAACCCTTGCTCATGTTACAAAGGGAAGAAAACCTTTAGCTCTTTGATTCTATGAACATAAGCATATGCTGCTATGCATTGATAAGAAACCAGAGTATGGAAGAAAAATCCTTAGAATAATATCAATTACAGTATAGTCTTCAAATCACAAACAAGGGAAAATCTGCAGATGCTGGAAATCCGAGCAACACACACAAAGTGCTGGAGAAACTCAGCAGGCCAGGCAGCATCTGTGGAAAAGAGTGCAGTTGACTTTTCGGGCTGAAACGTCAGTGGTATTTCTTTCCATAGACGCTGCCTAGCCTGCTGAGTTCGTCCAGCATTTTGTGTGTGTTGCAGTATAGTTTTGTTGAACACAATTCTCTGGATGCCATCAGAATGATTGCACAAAATCTTAAACTGGATTACATTCAGTTATGTAGTCATTATAATTATAGTAAACCTTTCTGTAATTAGTAAAATGGTATACAGTTCTAGAAAGATTCCTAATATTGCCTTCAAAATCAAGGCCAGTGATCAAAGCTGAATTGTTTGATAAGTGAAATAGATTTTGCAATGTAATTACAGTGATCATTATATTAAAAAAAAGACAAATGAAAACTTTGCTTGTGAGGTCAAGAGTAAAATATTTAATATTTCAAACTCGTATGGAAGAATGCTTTCTCTGTTCAGTCCATGTAATGAAATCTTTACAAATGGTTTGCCAATTTTCTTATTCATGGTTCATGAATGAGATGTCCCTGTGATTGTTGTTTTGAGAAAAAAATGCTTGAAATTGGATGGGTGCATGAAAGCTCCCTAAGGATTAACCCTTTAATCCAAGGGAGTTGGGTAAATTTGTCTTTTAGCTGTGTGGTGGACTGTTTGCAGTGGTTTGTATTCCTTAGTATAAGGTGAATAAAGCAGCTCACTCCAAGAGCTGCAGGGTGCATCTTTCCTGGCATCTGGTGACTGGTGGTTTTAGGTGTCCCAGGCAGTGCATAGGTTTCCATGGCTGGTGGCTACTGACCTTCCTTGGATCACTTGCTGCTCAGACTCTGTATCATCACGACGGCAGCTGCTCACAGGGGACAGTCCAACAGATGGCTCATCCCAAACCTCAGAACTCGATTCCCTTCGACTCTGGTTCTGTGCGGAGGAGGCACTGGCTATGTCTAAAATCACCAGCTGGTGGTCCTAGCTGTTATTTTGTCTTCTTGCAGTAACTTTATCACTGAAGGAACTTTCATCTCTGAGCAGAACATCCCTGGTCAGAAGTGTAAGTGCAAGGCCTTAGGGCAAGCTTCCTTTTTCATCCAATCAACTGGCTGTTGATTGAGTTTTATGATGACATTATCACACAGTAATAGTATGCCGCCTTCATGATTCTATTTGGAAGTACTCTGCTCAGCGTGAAATTGTCACAGTGACTCATTTTGGTTCTATGACACATCTGCTGCTTGTCGGAGAAACAGGTGTGGCACGTGCAGATGCCCTCCCTCAACAACAACGATTGGTTCGGGACAGAAAGAATCTGATTTAACTTTTGGTTATTTTCATTGGTTTGGTTAAAGACAGACATGCAAGTCTTGATGAAGGGTCTCGGCCTGGAATGCCAACTGTTTATTCCTCTTCATAGAGGCAGCCTGAACAGTTCTTTCAGCAATTTGTGTTCTGTAGTTCCTACAGTTCGGCTAAAAGTTAACATGCAATTCACACAAGACTGAGGGTCTGTGCACAAACCCACTAGGTTACCCTGACATTCCTCGAACAGTCAATCGGAACAGAAAGGTCAATACCCAGCAACAGGAACTGGCCAAGTTAGTCCTCTTGATCCCAATGTAATCTCCACATTTCCAACATGGGATTAACAACTTCTGATAGGGTTAGTCGCTAGAGTTTCACCTTCTACACTTCAATGCCCCATTCTTACCCTCTTTCTCATCTGTTCTGTGTTGTTGCGTTTTGACTTTGTCGGTCCTATCTTAGCAGGCTAGCCAGTGTCCCACCTCTCTTCGTGGTTACAGTTAGCATTACCTAATTACCTAATATAAGATGATGAGAGGCATTGATCGCGTGGATAGTCAGAGGCTTTTTCCTGGGGCTGAAATGGTTGCCACAAGAGGACACAGGTTTAAGGTGCTGGGGAGTAGATACAGAGGAGATGTCAGGGTTAAGTTTTTTTTTAACTCGGAGAGTGGTGAGTGAGTGGAATGGGCTGCCGGCAATGGTGGTGGAGGCGGATACGATAGGGTCTTTTAAGAGACTTTTAGATAGGTACATGGAACTTAGTAAAATAGAGGGCTATAGGTAAGCCTAGTAATTTCTAAGGTAGGGATATGTTCGGCACAACTCTGTGGGCCAAAGGGCCTGTATTGTGCTGTAGGTTTTCTATGGTTCTAATTGCTCCTCCCTCACTAAAAGACTCTTTGTTCATTTTCCCCAAAGTCAGGTTGATTCAACCCAGCTCTCACCAGCTCCTGTCAGACTTGGCTCCATTCTCAGACTGCCCTTCTCACCAATCTGTAGTTTGTCTGTCTTAGAATGAATGGGAGGGGAAAATGAAGACCCTGTTGACTTTTTCAGGCAGATCTCACTGTGAAACAAAAGAAGGACAGGAGAATTCTCATGTTATCACTTACTATCAAGACACAAAAGAAGTGCGAAGTGCAAAGCGCAAAAGAATCTTGTGTAGTGTGCTGGCCAGTATGTTACAACCTAACAATACTAAAACAATCATGTCATTTCTAAATAAAAGCTCTCAAAAATGGTGGACACAGGCCATGTCCTCCCTACAAGGAGCATTGCCACAAGAAAGCAGCCTCCACCATTGAGGATCCCTCCCCCACCATTCACGCCATGCTGTCTTCTCACTGCCGCCATTGGGAAGGAGGCATAGGAGCCTTAGGTCAAATGTCACCAGATTCAGGAAGTTATTACCCTACAACCATCAGGCTCCTGAACCAGTGTAGATAACTTCACTCACTTCAATTCCAAACTGATTCCACAACCTAATGACTCACTTTCAAGGACTCCAGAGCTCATGTTCTCAGTATTATTTATTTATGATTCATCACCCTCATTATGAGCCACGTTGTACGGCTTTGGCGATCGTGGTCTCATGACCATGATTGTTCTTGGCAAATCTTTTTGCAAAAGTTATTTGCCATTGCCTTCTGGGAGGTGTTTTTACAAGACCAGTGACCCCAGCCATTACCAATACTGTTCAGGGATTGTCTGCCTGGTGGCGGTAGTTGCTTCACTAGGACTTGTGACGTGCACCAGCGCCCATGTGACAATCCACCACCTGCTCCCATGGCTTCACATGACCCTGATTGGGGTTGGGGGGTGGGATGGGTGGTGGGAGAGAGGATGGCTAAGCAGGTGGTACACCTTGCCCAAAGGTGACCTGTAGGCTAGTGGAGGGAAGGAGTGCCTTACACCTCCTTTGGGAGAGATGTATCTCCATCCTGGCACCCAATAAATTATTAATTATCATTGCCTGCAACAAAATGAATCTCAAGATAGTATATGGTGACATACTGCATACATGCTTCGAGAATAAATTCAATTTGAGCTTTGAACTTGTCTATCAATTGATAGTTAATACAAGAGACATCATTTAAAAGTGATTGGAGTAAAGTATAGGGGGGAATTTTAGAGGCATGTTCTTTACTCAGAGTGGTGGGTGGGTGGAATGCCCTGTCTGAGATGGTGGTAGAAGCAGGTACATTAGCAGCATTTAAGAAACTCTTAGATAGGCACATGGATGATAGAAGCATGCAGAGCTATGTAGGAAGGGTTGGATTGAACTTACCGTAGACTAAGATGTTGGCTCAACATTGTGGTTTGAAGGCATTGTCTTGTGTTATGTTCTATGTTAACTTCCCCATAATTCTCCAGCTACACACACAGCACAGTAACTACTTCACATTCCAGCACATCTTTGGAAAGGAACTTGGGGGAAATCCAGTGCCTCAAATAAAATGTACTCATGATGCAGACAGAACTTGACATCAGCATCCTACACCGATCAGCAGAGCGCCTGGACAGCTGCTCTGATGTCAGTGCCCTGTACGGCCTCCGTTGTCTCCACATAGTGTAGAACATCTCCACGACCAACAACATCTGCAACGCTCGGTGAAGTTTCACCCTTGTTACATTTGTGCAAAAGATTCATGAATTTTTTTCCCCACAATAAACCGCATGAATAAACTTAAACTGCAAAATATCACAGGGGATTTAAAATGGATAAAAGTTTTGAATAAGTATCTCCATAATTTCATCTTCCAATCTCAAGTACTCAAGTGTCAACTACGCATTCTGTTAAGGAAAATTATGTGAAAATTAATTTTAATAACTGTGATTTAGACAGTGAAAAGATTCAGCTGTGATAAACTTCACAAGGGACATTTTAATAAGGAACCATTGCCAGTACTTCATTTGTCTAAGTACACAAGTTGTATTTGAAAATTTTGAGAAGATAATCTGGTCTTTATGGAGAAAGCAAAAAGTATATTTATATTTTGTGTTAGGATGAAGACTTACTGTTAATGGCGGCAAAATGTTAGTTTGTCAGGTATTGTCTTCTGTGAGTGCTTCTTGTATATTGCAACACTGGTGTTAAGAGTTATGATCAGCCCCTGCAGCATTGAAAACAGCACAGTGCACCAGACCAGAAATGTCACTGAAGTTTGAGTATGCGGTATGCTCAGGCATTGGTGGTTGAGAGACCGAATTTGGAGAAGAAATTGTTTGCAATCCATTTCAGCTGAGGGATGTACAGACACTCTCTTCCTGATTCCCCTCTGGATTTTCTTCAGCCATAATTCATTTTCAAATTTTGACACTAGGAGCACATGAAGAACTTGTTTTTGAATATTCGGCAGACATCCATGTCCCATGTGTTTCTGGTGAGGGATGCATTCAGCCCTGGATGCTCCTTATAACCTTAATCACAACAACACGTAGCATTTATCTGACTGCAGCTGCCTGATCTTCAGCTTTATATAAAACTCCACAGGAAAAAAAAATATAATCAAAGCATTTCTGTTAGGTTGACAGGTTGGAATCTCTACACAACGCTGAATACTTTTGCTGATATCCAAGAAACTCTCAGTAAATTCAAGGCATGCTTCTGTTGCTATCCTAACACCAAGAACCCATTTACTTTAAGTGAGTCAATACCACTACGAGGCAATAAAGTACCGCTATGAAGACCTGCATTTTTTTTAGATCTTTCATGGAATTCAGAAGTGCTTTTTAGTCAATGAACATTGTTTATATATTGTTGGAAACTAGCCTTTCAGTCTGCGAATAACACAATTTCAATGTGATTATGAGGTAATGACCAGATAATCAGCCTTACTAATGAGGAGTGACAGATGAATATTGGCCTGCAGAGTGGGGCTGTATCTCTGAGCTTCTTCAAAATAGTGACATGATATCTTTTATATCTGTCTGAGAGAGGAGGTAGTGTTTGAGATTGCTTGGCCACTGGTCTGAAAGACACGACTTCCAAGGATGGAACAAGCTTGTACCCTTTCCAAGATATTGAGACATTCTAAAACACTTCATGATTGAAGTCTCTTTAATAGCAAGCTGCCATAAACAATGTTGTGATGAGGATAAGATAAGCTGTTTTTTTTTTACAAATGGTGTTGTATAAGTGCTAATTAATGCCAAAGAAATTAGGAGTTATTTCCACCCCAATGTGCAGGCTGATGGCAGAAGTTACTCAACTCTGTCACCTGTAAAAATGTTGTCCCTTTTTTCGGTTCCTAAGTCTCCCAGGATGAGGCTTTCCTTTCAGGAATATCAGAAATATCTCCATTCTTGAAAGAAGGGGGTTTCCCTTAACGCACCATTGATCCTGGCCTCACCTACATCTCTTCTATTTCCTGGACATCCACCCTTACATCAACAGCCCTTCCCCTTAACAGGGATAGAGTTACTCTATATGAGGAAATCTGCAGATGCTGGAAATCCTAGGCAACACACACACACACAAAATGCTGGAGGTACTGAGTAGATCAGGCAGCATCTAAGGGAAAGAGTAAACAGTTGACATTTCAGGCCGAGACCCCTCTTCAGAATTCCTCTTGTCTTTACCTCTCACCCCACGAGCCTCTGGTTTCAGCATGCCATTCTCCACCGTCTTCAAAGGGATCTGACAACCAATCACATCTATACCTCTCCCCCACTCACTGCTTTCTGCGGGGATTGCTCCTTCCATGATTCCACTGTCCATTTGCACCTCCCAACTAATCTCCATCCTGGCACATCCCTGCAAGTGGAAGAAGTGTCACTAATGCTCATCCACCTCCTCCCTTGCCTCCATTTAAGGCCCCAAACAGTCCTTCCAGGAGAGGCAAAACTTCACCTCTGAACCTGTAGGGGTCACCTGCTATATCTGGTACTCCTGGTGCAGCCTCTTCTACATCGGTGAGGCCTGACTTGTACTGGAGCACTGCTTTGTCGAGCACCTTTGCCCAATCCGCAACAAGAGGGATTTACCAGAGGCTAACCATTTTAATTCCAATCCCCACTCCCATTCCAGCTTGCCCATTCATGTCCATGCCCTCCTCTACTGCCATGATGAGGTTGGAGGAGTAACACCTCATATTCTGTCTGAGTAGCCTCCCAACCTGTTTGTATCAACATCAATTTCTCTAACCTCTGGTCACTTTCCCCCTCCCTTCTCTTCCATTCCCCATGCTGGCTCCCGCCTTACCTCTTCTCTTCCCCTCACCTGGCTACCATAACCCACCCCACCCCCTTCCATGTCTATCCTCCTTCCCTTTCTCCCATGGTCCACTGTCCTCTCCAATCAGATTTTCTCTTCTCCAGCTCTTTACCTTTTCAACCTATCATCTCCCAGCTTCTCACTTCATAACCCGGTCCCCCACCACCCGCCTACCTTCTCCCTCACTTGGCTTCACCTATCACCTGCTAGCTTGCACTCCTTCCTCTGCCCACACCTTTTTATTCTGGCTTCTTTCTCCCTTCCTTTCCAGTCCTGATGAAGGGTCTCAGCCCAAAACATCGACTCTTTATCCAGTTCCATAGTTGCTGAGCACCATCAGCATTTTGTATACATTATAATATCTATCTTACCAGTCCTGTTCTCATACGTAGAACATAGAACAGTACAGCACCGGTGGCAAACCAGCTGAAAAGCAAATCAAAATCACTCAAATACTAATCTGCCCTACCTACACAAGGTCCATATCCCTCCATCTTCCTCACATCCATGTCTCTTAAATCCTTGCGTCTAAACGTCTCTTTAAAAACCTCTACCACCGTACCAGGCAGTTCACTCCAAGCATCCACCATAAGAATGTAAGAAATAGGAGCAGGAGTAGGCCATCCAGCCCGTAGAGCCTGCTCCACCATTCAACAAGATCATGGCTGATCTGGCCATGGACTCATCTCCACCTACCTGCCTTTTCCCCATAACTCTTAATTTCCCTACTATGCAAAATTCTATCCAACCTTGTCTTAAATATGTTTACTGAGGTAGCCTCCACTGCTTCATTGGGCAGAAAATTCCACAGATTCACCACTCTCTGGGAAAAGTAATTCCTCCTCATCTCCGTCCTAAGCCTACTCCCCTGAATCCCCCCAGTTCTAGTCTCACCTACCAGTGGAAACAACTTTCCTGCCTCTATCTTATCTGTCCCTTTCATAATTTTATATGCTTCTATAAGATCACCACTCTAGGTAACAGAAAGGACAAGGACAGAGAAAGTGGTCTTCAGTGTTCTGTACCTCTCAGCACATAACTCTAAGCCAGGTTATCATAATCATCCTCATCATCACACAGTCATTGTCATATTGTTGCTTGTGGGGACGTGCAGTAAAGAGGTTGGCTGATATGTTCCCATCATTGTATCAGTGAATGGAGAACATCCTGAAAGGCAGGTGAAGATCACCATACAACCACAAGTCTTTCTCATGAATGGTCTTCAACCTGAAATAGTAACTCGCTTCTTTTCTCACAGATGCGTTTTGAGAGGTTATGTTCTTCCAGCATTTCTCTTTCAGTTTCTGTTCCAGCATCTGCAGTTATATTTGTTTTGCACGTACTCCCATCCTCCCTCCTTCCCTCCCTCTTAGACTGATTTTTACCCTTCCTGCTGCGGTTTTGGTCTTTTCTAAGGAAGCACCACCAGATTGACTCCTGGGACAAGAAGGCTGCTGTTTGAGGGGAAGTTGATTGCTGCCACAGTCAGCTTTTATTACCCATTCCTTTCCTGCCCTGAGAAAGTAGTGGTAAGCTACGGTCTACGAAGGGTCTCCCAAAATACTGCTGGACAGTGGGTTCCACAACTTAGACCCAAAAGGGTAAGGACATACAGTGTTTACAAATCTGAACGGTGTTTAAATGTGGAAGGTCCTACAAGTAGTGGTGTTCTCATATGTCCTCTGCCTGGTGATAGAAGTCATGGGTTTGGGATTTGCTGTCAGAGTAGTCCTAGGTAAATGACAACAGCGCATTTGAAGCTTTGGATTACAGTCTCTGAGGTTTAAGGAGATCTCATTAAAGGTTGCGGAGGGAGAGGCAAGGACTTGGGTTCAGATTAGAGCAATCATTTAAAATGAAATGAAGAGAATTTCTTCACCAAAAGTTGAATATCTTTGGAACTCCACACCACTGAAGTGGGGGCTCAGCTGTTGGCTATTTTCAAGACAGATTTTAATCAGCCAAGGCATTAAAAGGTATTTGGAGAGGACAAAATGTGCAGTATAAGGTACAGGTCTTCAAAACCATAAGCCTATCAAAATGGTGGAACAAGCAATCGTATGAAATGCTAATGTTCCTGCTTTGTGCTGTATCCTGTGTTTAGTGACACAGAAAGCAGTGAGCTGAAGGGTGTTAAAGCTGGTGATTTTACCAGGTACCTTCATGACATGGATAGATGAATGCACAGTTAAGTGCTTCCACACTGATATCTCTCATTGCTTCAGGCAATACCTTTTTCTTTTCAGGAAATATTTCAAAGACCTCAATATTTTTGCAGTCTTCCTTCTTGTTGGACTGACTAACAATGGGTTGAGACAATTAATGACAGATTCTTTTTACCGGAGACTTGATCAGATGGTTTGAATTTAATTTAATTTGATCTTCAATCAACTGGTTATAGAACCTCAATTTGCATTCAAGAGGTCAGGGTGAGCTCTTAACAGTTTGTGCTATTTTTCCTTGATGGCCCTATCACTGATCCATTAGGTCAAATATGGGCAAAATGCAAATCACAGTCTTACAAATGGGAACGTATTTGTTTCGTGAGCAGAGGCAGTACGTTTATTTCAAATCATTGATGTAAGTATTCTGTAACTTCCAGAAACTTGATTTTAAATTAATCACGACGGGTTAAAAGCTTCTGGATGCCATTAATTGCACTTACTGGCTCTGTGTATGAATTAAACTGATGCAGCCACACTCAAGTTGGAGGAACAATACCTTATATTCCGTCTGGGTAGCCTCCAACCTGATGGCATGAACGTTGACTTCTCAAACTTCCGCTAATGCCCCACCTCCCCCTCGTACCCCATCTGTTATTTATTTATATACACACACATTCTTTTTTTTCTCCCTCTGTCCCTCTGACTATACCCCTTGCCCATCCTCTGGGATCCCCCCCTCCCCCTTTTCTTTCTCCCTAGGCCTCCTGTCCCATGATCTTCTCATATCCCTTTTGCCAATCACCTGTCCAGCTCTTGGCTCCATCCCTCCCCCTCCTGTCTTCTCCTATCATTTTGGATCTCCCCCCCCCCCCCCCACTTTCAAATCTCTTACTAGCTCTTCTTTCAGTTAGTCCTGACGAAGGGTCTCGGCCCAAAACGTCGACTGTACCTTTTCCTAGAGATGCTGCCTGGCTTGCTACGTTCACCAGCAACTTTGATGTTTGTTGCAGGGAATTAAAATTTGGTTGCCTGCTGACTCTTTATCTTTTTTTCTCCAGTCTTGCTGAAGGGTCTCTGCCCAAAAAGTCAACTGCAGTCTTTTCCATCGATGCTGCCTGGCCTGCTGAGTTCCTCCAGCATTTTGTGTGCGTTGCTCGGATTTCCAGCATCTGCAGATTTTCCCCTGCTTGCTCTTATTCCATCAGATCAAGGGAAATCAATGATCAAGAGGAAGTATAAACCTACGGTCTGAATTGTGATGAACATTTACTGTCTCTGAACACTGTTTAGATTAGCACCCAGGATGCTGGAGGAACTTGGCAGGTCAGGCAGCATCTGTGGGGGGGAAATAAACGGACAATGTTTTGGGCTGAGTCCCTTTGTCGGGACTGGAAATAAAGAGAGAAGAAGCCAGAATAAGAAGGTGGTGGGGAGGGGAAGCTGGCAGGTGATAAGTAAACCCAGGTGAGGGGGAAGGTGGGTGGGTTGGGGAGAGGGTTTGAAGTGAGAAACTGGGGGAGGTGATAGGTGGAAGAGGTAAAGGACTGTAATCTGATAACAAATTACTTATTTCTCTGCTATGTAAAATTGTCAGCATGAAATTTTCATTGCTGTAAACTTGCGTAGTACCCATTTGCAATAAAAACTTAATGTGCACCTCACACTTAAGTTAATCTAAAAACTTTAAGTTGGGCGTTACAACAGTTAAATGCTGCTCGCATCACAATACAGAATTTTACATCAGTACTTACTGTAAATGTCAACTTTCTAAAATTTCCTTTCTACCCCAATTCCACTACTCCAGCATCAGCTGATAATTTGTACAAGTAACCATTTATTCATCGGTGAGCTTTGATAACATACTCTTTGAACACGTGAACCTTTTCAGTCTATCTTTGTCAATACCCGATAATTATACACATTACTTCTGGCAAGCGGACGACAGGATTGTAGCTTGGCAGTTAGTGAAACACTTTACAGCGTCGCTGATCAAAGACTGGGGTTCAATTCCCGCTGTTGTCTGTAAGGAGCTCATTCATTCTCCACGTGAATCTGTGGATTTCCTCTGGGTGCATTGGTTTCGTTCTACATTCCAAAGACATACAGGTTAGGGTTTAAGTTAGTAGGTTGTGGGCATGCTATGTTGGTGCCAAAAGCATGGTGAAACTTGTAGGCGGCCCCCAACACAATCCTCGCTGAATTGATTTGATGCAAACAACACATTTCACTCTGTTTCAATGTATGTTATGACAAATAAAGGTGGATGTTTAGCAAGAGTCAGTTGTTAGGGAGTAGGAATGTAGGGAGTTCCTGACTGTATTAAAAGTGGTTCTTAATTAGTAAGGTGTCAGGGAAAGGCCAGAGATGGGATAATAAATCAGCCATGATGGAATGACAGAGCAGACTCA
The DNA here is from genome assembly GCF_030028105.1 of Mobula birostris. Taxonomy (NCBI): domain Eukaryota; kingdom Metazoa; phylum Chordata; class Chondrichthyes; order Myliobatiformes; family Myliobatidae; genus Mobula; species Mobula birostris. Next base: position 7,486,884 of record NC_092400.1, on the reverse strand, counting down.
ATGGGCCAATTGGTCCAATTCTGTTCCTATATCTTATGGTCTTATTGTCCAAGGATGCTGAGACCAAATGTAGAATTTCTCCTCCTTCCGGCTAAAATGAACTGAACTTGGGTCAGAGTAATGGTTATCTGTGCACCTGCAGTACTGGGCAAACACTGTATAAAGCAGGGAGCACCAGACTAAGTACAAATGGCAATGAAAGGATAAGGGATCAGTTGAAGTTACTGCGTCCAGCAGTGTGACAGAAATACATGGGCTTCACCAGCAGATCGACGTTCAAAGTAAATTTGTTATCAAAGTGCATGTATGTCGCCTTATACAATCCCGTGTTTTCTTGCGGGCATACACAGTAAATGCAAGAAACACAACAGAATGGATGAGAGATTGCACACAGCAGCATGGACAAACAACCAATGTGCCAGAAGAGGGCAAACTGTCCAAAAACATAAGCAATAAATATTGAGAACATGAGAAGAAGAGTGAGCCCAGAGGTTGTGGGAACAGTTCAGTGATGGGGCAAGTGAAGTGGAGTGCAGTTATCCCCTCTGTTCAAGGTCTATTGGTTGAGGGGTAATGACTGTTCCTGAACCTGGTTGTGCAAGTCCTGAGGCTCCTGCACCTTCTTTCTAAAGGCAGCAAAGAGAAGAGAGCATTGCCTGCATGGTGGGGGTCCTTGACGATGGATACTGCTTTCCTATGACAGCACACTGTGTAGATGTGCTCAATGGTTGTGGTGGGGGGAGGACTTGTATTGGACTGGGCTGTATCTACTACCTTTAAGATTTTCCATTCAATGCTATGATGCAAATAGTCAATATACACCCCACCACATATCTATTGATGTTTGTCAATGTTTTAGAAGTTTGCAAACTTCTAAGGAAGTATAGGCTTTTTTTTTGTAATTGCACTTGCGTGCTGGGTCCAGAACAGATCCTCAGAAATGAAAGCCTTGAGCAATTTAAAGTTGCTCTCTCCACCTCTGATCCCCTGTTGAGGACTGACTCGTGGACCTCTGGTTTCCTCCTCCTGAAGTCAATAATCGGCTCCTTAGTCTTGCCGATATTGAATGAGAGAGAGGTTGTTGTTATGGTACCACGCAACCAGATTTTCATTCTCCCTCCTAAATGCTGATTCATCATTGCTTTTGATTTGGCCTACAACAGTGGTGTAATCAGTAAACCTGAATATGGCATTAGAGCTGTGCTTAGCCTGACAGTCATAAGTGTAAAGTGAGTAGAACAGGGACTTGAGCACACAGCCTTGTGGTGCACCTGTGCTGGTGGAGATGTTGTTGCCAAACTAACCTGACTGGGGCCTGCAAGTAAGGAAATTGAGGATCTAATTGCATAAGGAGGTATTGAGGCCAAGGTCTTATTGAAGCTTACTGATTAGTTTTGAGAGGGTGATGGTATTGAACGCTGAGCTGTAGTTGATAAAGAGCATCCTGATGTATGTATCTTTGCTGTCCAAAGGTTCCTGGATTGAGCGAAAAGCCAATGAAATGACATCTGCTGAGGACCTGTTGTGCCAGTAGGCAAATTGGAATGGATCCAAGTTGCTTCGCAGGCAGAATTTGATGTGTTTCATCACCAACCTCTCAATGCTCTTCATCACAGTGGATGTAACTGCTACGGGATGATAGTCATTGAGGCATAGCCTGCTTGAAGCAGGTTGATACCTCAGAGTGCCAAAGTGAGAGGTTAGTGATATCGGTGAGCACCATTAACCAGTTTATTAATAAACCCAGCAACTCATCAGGATGTGAATCACTGAACTGCATACTATGTTCAGCAGAGGAATAGGCCATTCTGCCCATCTTATCTCTCTTGGTGCTTCTGCTTTGCATAAATTTCCACAGCCATCTCAACTTAAAAGTAAAATCTTCTGCTCTTTACCTCCCCTGCTTTTTACATGGATAGAAAAGGTTTAAAGGAATATGGGCCACACATGAGAAAATGGAACTAGCTCAGGTAGAAAGCATAGTTGTCATGGACAAGTTGGGCTGAGTTGGCATTGCATTTATTAATTTCAGCAATCATTGCATCACGGATTCATTCAGTGCATTACCCTATATTGTCTGTTATCTAATTTTAGTCCCTCATCTCCAATCTCATTAGTCCTGTGAGTGTTCCTTTGCTTATATATATTCAATATATATCCAATTTGGCCAAAATATATCCAATTCCCAACACAGTGTACCCATTGTCCCACAAGATTGTCAGGTAGGGGTTTGCAGATCAAGCAATGACTGCATGAAAATATTTTCCACATGTTGCCTCAAGATCTTTTCCAATTACTTTACTTTACAATTACTTTAGAACTATGACTCTTCCAAGACTGGGAACAGACTCTGTTTATTTGTTCTACAAAACCTCTATTAAATTTTACTCATCTAATCCCAGTCCCTTCTCCCTGAGCTGCTATTCAACCAATGTATGTGCTAGTTTTAATTATTCATGAGCTCGGTTGTAGGATTTGGTTCACTTGGAGTACTATAGAGCATGGTTAAGGCATACTTTCCGGCTCCTGGCGCTGTGCATTGTGTGCAGTTGCTAGATATTAGGTTTCAAATAGCGACAATATTAGCACACATTGGATGGTGCATTGCTGTTGCTGGATGACTTGACCGTTGCTAATGCTCCTTGTGCAACACTGCCAACTCGTTGCTTTATTTTTTCGAAGCCAATACTGTAGGAAGCTAGCAAGGATGGTCCTGTTACCTCAGTAACACTTCTGAGGCAAGTTATTACCTGCACAATTTCTTACTTTCACATCCTTCCTGCCTCAGGCAGTTTACAGGATGAGAAGAAATAATGACTGTTCAGGCAAATTCACGAAGATATGAGTCTTCAATTAGGACTGGGGTTATGGTAGATTTGTTGTTTATAACGACTGCCTTTTTCTTTTGTGAGATTGCATCTTTTTCTTCCTTTCCAAGAGTGTTGAGTGCAAATATCCTAAATTTCCATTTGGTCCATTGCTTTTCTTACAAAATGAAAGGGGAAAGTGTTGGAAATACTCAGCAGGCCAGGCCTCAACTGTGGGAAGAAATGCAGAGTTAATGTTTCAGCTCCATGACCCTTCGTCAGAACACTTTAACCTGAATTGTTGACTCTGTTTCTCTTCCTGCAGATGTGATCTGAACTGCTGTGTTTCTATCATTTTCTGTTTTTTTTAGGTTTCCAGCATATGTAATTTTGTTGTTTACTAACTATTCTCACAAAATAAGCTGGCAGTGCCTTGTTGTGTTTTGTGACTTCAAAACATTCAACTGACTCAAAGGAAAACACGGGAGTCCGGGAATGCAGGTCTAACTTTGTGTTTACTTTAAGCAAGGCGAGCACGTGTCACGTGGTAATGTAATGACGTAGGCAATTCAAGTATTTATACATATAACCCTTTAAATGAATAAGAATGCTAAATCAAACACTATATACGCAAGATTACTCAAGTATTGAATGCACAACATAGCTATCATAATGAAGTGCCACAACCTCCAAGGAGGTGCAAAGGTCTCTTTTCACACGTGTTTGCCAGAACAAAGGCTCAATCAATGGGGCAATTGATCTGGAATCAAGTCTTTGCAGTTAATCATTTCTCATTCAATGAAAATTCATTCTTTGTACATATAATTTTACAATGTTATTCCCCAGTGAGAATGGTAGCATGCCAATGTATCTCAAGTCATAATGCTAATTATGAAGCTGCATTGCCAAGTCAATATAAGGGAGGATGCAGGTGTGAGAAAAGCTCTTCTCAGTACATGAGAATTACTAAAGGTAAATATAATACAAAATCATTTTATGCTTTTATCTCCTGCAAGAGCATAGAATTGTAAGAACAAGAGTCAATGTGGTAAAATATGTAATTTTCCCAATGAAAGCACAGCTGATCTACTAAATGTTCATTAATCAGATCCAACATTCTGACACATTTTGCTTGAGGTTATAATTATTGAATTGTATTATGATCTCAAATAAGGATTTTGGTTGTATGATGTATTGTGGTTCATATCAGTACAGAACATCATCAGAGCTATCACAAAATTCATTTTTTCCCCACTTACTATTCAGTGCAACACATGCCAAATTAGATCTGTGATCCAACATCCTATCTTTGTGTAAGATTTATGCCAGGTTTACGTTTATACGTTGCCTGTGATCCTTCCTTTATTTACTTCCTCCTTTCAAGAGCTTTCAAAGTCCAAGTTCCCCATTTTCCTTCATATGCCCACTATACTTTTAAAGCCAAAGTTAGGTTTGTTGTCATACACATGTCTACGTACAGGTGCAACTGAGAACTTGCAGCAGCTTCACAGGAGTATAGCATCATACAAGCAGCATTTACAAGAAAAAAAACATATTAAACTTAAATTTTACGTAATCCCCACAAGAAAGAACTAAAATAAATAATCCAATCACTAACAAGGAAAAAGCTGCAGATGCTGGAAATCCAAGCAACACACACAAAATGCTGGAGGCATTCAGCAGGCCAGGCAGCATCTATGGAAAAGAGTACAGTCGCCGTTTCAGGGCAAGAACCTCCAGCAGAAGTGGAGGAAAAAAAAAAGATGAGAAGTCAGAGTTAGAAGCTGGAGAGAAGGGAGGAAGAAATATAAGGTGATAGGTGAAACTAGGAGCGGGGTGGTGTGAAGTAAAGAGCTGGGAAATTGGTGAAAGGAATACAGTGTTGGAGAAGGGGGCGTCTGATAGGAAAGGACGAAAGGGCATGGAAGAAGGAAAAATAAGTAATGTACATTTAAGTGCAAAGTGATTAAAGTCGACATATTGCTGCTAAACTTTAGTGATTACGGTTGTGCAGGTTGGTTCAAGAACTGAACAGGGAAGGGCTGTAGCTGTGCTTGAACCGGTGGTGTGGACTTCAGGCTTCTGTACCTGCTGCTTGATGGAGGAGGTACAGAAATTTGCGTCCTTGCGGTAAACGGCTCATGTAGATGCTAAAAAACAGGAATTTTGCAGATGCTGGAAATTCAAGCAACACACATCAAAGTTGCTGGTGAATGCAGCAGGCCAGGCAGCATCTGTAGGAAGAGGTGCAGTCGACGTTTCAGGCCGAGACCCTTCGTTAGTCCTGACGAAGGGTCTCGGCCTGAAACGTCGACTGCACCTCTTCCTACAGATGCTGCCTGGCCTGCTGCGTTCATGTAGATGCTAATGATGTTGGGCAGTGTTGTGTCCATGATGTACTGGGCCGAGCCTACTACTTGAAGCAGGCACTTTTGTTACTGTGCACTTAGATTGCTGCACTAGACCTTGATGCAATCAGTCAGGGTACTTTCAACAGTGCAACTGAAAAAGTTTGGCGTTCAGTGACCTGCTTAACCTCCTTAACCTTCTAAGAAAGTAAAGACGATAGATTGATCCTATATCTTTTCCCCTTGACCAGCTCTCTGGGTGGTCACTTCCTACTCTACTGTTCCAGTTATCAGGAAGGAGTTGTATTCTTGCTTAAGGACAATTCAGCTTTTCTATTGCTGGCCCCCTCCATTATTCCTTTAGGGTAATCTTCAGTTTAATTCTACCTTCAAAACTTTAGTTTTCTTGAAGTTGCATAACAACTATGCTAACAGAGGGAAATCAGATGGCAGAATTGTTCAATGTAATTAATCCCACTCAAGATCCAAGATTGTTTATCGTCATTCTTCAGTACATGAATGTAAAGGGGAATCTGAATCTGATGCAGCACAAAAAATCTCAATACGCATAAAAAGCACATAAATATAAATGCAATCCTATAAAACACAATGTACAAGGAACTGTTTGAGTATGTCCATATAGACATAAGATTAGCTGCAATGCACTCAGAGGCCATATTATAAGGTACCTCCTGTACCTAATAACCACTGAGTGTATGTTCCTGGTTTCTGCTGCTGTAACCCATCCACTTCAAGGTTTGACGTGTTGTGCATTCAGAGATGCTCTTCTGCTCACCACTGTTGCAACACGTGGTTATTTGAGTTACTGTCGCCTTGCTGTCAACTGGGTCCAGTCTGACCATTCTCCTCTGACCTCTCTCATTGACAAGGCATTCTTGCCCACAGCACTACTCCTCACTGGATACTTGTTTATAATTTTTTGCACCGCTCTCGACTGTTTTGCATGAAAATCCCAGGAGATCAGTCCATGGTCAAACTCACTTCGATCACAATTCTTCCCCATTATAAGTTTGGTTTGAAAAACAATTAAACCTCTTGACCATGTCTGCATGTTTTTATGCATAGATTTGCTGCTCTGTTACTTGCTGATTAGATATCTACATTAATGAGCAGGTGTACCTAGTAAAATGGCCACTGAGTGTATGTACATAAGAGAGAGACTGATTTTATGTACATAAAATGATGCTAAGTGCAGGAATATCTATACATAAGTCAGAATGGTTAACACGATGTGAAATGGAGACACCTCTTTCTCCCTAATTGGGAAGAGAGAGAGCCTGTGGTATGTCGAATACTGGGTGAATAAGTAGTCTTTGGGGTACTGCAAGTCTGTGTCTTTGCTGTTACTTTGCTGCATGCTTGAGTGTTCGGTGGTGGGTGCCGATGGGTTTTTTTTTTGCTGGTGTGGGGGAGGGGGATCATTCCTTGCTGCTGCTTATGCACTGGAGGGAGGGGAGCTTGGGGGGGACTTTAGGGTTCCAACATTTAACTGTCATTCATCCTTTGGGGGCACTCCTCTGTTTTCGTGGATGATTGTGAAGAAAAAGCATTTCACGATGTATATTGTATACATTTCTCTGACATTAAATGTATGTTTGAAACCTTTGAAACAATCAGCACACACACTGTCATAAGTAGTTTCAGTATAAGTAAAAAATACTGTGCTTAATTTCACATAAGTTGAACAGGAAGTATGTGACATTTTTAAATTAATAGTCTGCCAGTAATGTTGTATTCTTCCCCTGGTCTCAGCTTTCTGACTGGTGCTTGCCCTATTAGCAACTAAGTGTTTCTACTCTGAAACACTTTCTTAAATCCCTCTACCTCCCTTGTCATTATAATTAGACCTTGGTCTCCTCTTCTCAATATCTTTGTTTTGTCATTGTTTTTGTCAATTTAGAAAGCACGTTGGGTGCTTTAGGTCATCATCATATGTCATGTTGTATGACATAGGTGATCATGATTTTGTGACCATGATGGCTCTTAGCAATTTTTTCTGCAGAAGTGGATTGGCATTGCCGCCTTCTGTGCATTTTCCTTTTATGAAAATGCATTATCACTGTATTCCATCTGCTACTTTTTGCCCATTCTTCCAAGTTGTCTAACTCCTGCTGCAATCGCATTGCTTCCTCAGCACTACCTACCCCTCCACCTGTCTTCATATCATCTGCAAACTTTGCCACCAACCACCTACCTTTGTGACTCCAGATTAGCAGCTATTAATTGCCTCTAAAATGGCCGCTTAGTGCACCGTCATTCATGTGGGTAACAATTGTTGACTATGAATTAATAAAAGAAAATCAATAGTATTTAAAGCTATAGTGTTAAAATATCTCCAGAAAAAATAGAATTCTAACATACATACAATAGGGACAGTGCAGAGTGCTTCACTTTGAGAGGAAAATAAGATCAGGTGATTAAAAATCCGAAGGATGGGATAATTGTTACTTGAGCAAATATTCAGTGGGGAGTTTTCCATATCTGCTTACAATGTGTGCTTGTGTCACAATGTACTGGAAATTGTGGGTGCTTGCAGTGGTAAAAAGTTGAAGTAGGAGAAGGAACCTTACGAAGAATTTCTATTGTTAGGTTGATAGAGAAGCTAATTCTGAGTATTATTTCAGATAATATCACGATGACAGAGCATAGGGTTGTAAGTAAGTTGGTAGAAGTCATGCTCAATGCTGAAGTTGGGGACCATACCATTGTACAAAACTGCAGTTAATCTTCAGAATGGTTTCTTGGTTAGATACAGGGTGTGAGAATTCTGAGGTCATTTCAGGAACAATCTGATATTGTACTCCTAGTTTGTTGTAGAGCAATCTTAATGTACTGAATGGCCAGATTCATCTCTTTATTTTAATCATCTGACTTCTGTAGCATGCGCCAGAAGAACTACTTCCTTTCAGTGATGACAGTGAGGCCAGTGGAAATGTCACTGAAGGGAGGGGGTGCTGTATTTAATATACCATGCGCTGGTAATTAGAAAATATTAAACATTTTTGGGAAAGTTTTCTTTGAGTTAGTCTTTCAAAGCTGGAGGATTTTGTCATTTGGTGTGATTTATGATTTTACTAATCTTCAGGCAAACATAACATACCAGGAGAATTGACTACAGAGGTTGGTTTATCTTAGTATAATCTTTAAAACAAAATTAAGTACAGTATAACCTACAGGCATTGGTTACTTGATTAATTTCTTCTTCAAAAGAAATCGCACTTTGCTTCTATCTAAGAAGAAGAAATAATAATCGGGTCCAAGCTTCTGGCCCTTGTGGAATGATGGGTTGATTATCTCTTTGAATGAAGAACGTCTAATCTTCTATAGTGGAGTGTGGCAAGAGAGTATATAGTTAGGTTGCAAGTGAAAAGATGCATAGAGTTATAAACAGTTTCACCATTGGGCAAAACACTCGCCTTTACATCACTATTGCGTCCAATCTGTGCTTTATTAATGCACGTACATCCCCAGTGAAATATCCTGATCACCCATTAGTTGGAATGAGCAACATAAAATGGCAATGATACCTTTCACACCACCAACAGTACTAGACAAATGCATAGAGCACATCTGAATCACACCAATGTTCATCATTTTTACCTCAGGGTAGTAGCTATGCACTGCTTTATGTCTATACAATGTGTACACAGTAATTTTAAACCTGAACTTGTTTCATGAATTAACAGCTGCACTCCCTCTAGCATATCAGGTCAATAACATATTATTTCTGTATGAATTTTGGCCTAGCAAAGGTTACTAATTACAAATGTTTGTGCCAGAGGAACAATTCTGTTCCGTGGGACTTCATTCTACTCTTTCTATTTCATTATTGCTTCCTGTTGATTATATTTATTCATTACAGAATGCTGGAAACGTGAAGCTCAGACAATACTTATGCAAGGAATAATTTCTGCATTCAGTGGGATGTATTTTCAGAGAAACCCCGTCTTGGATCCAAAGGCCGCTTTTCATTGATTTTAAGATCATGTATAAAAATTGGTTTAAATAACCTAGAAATTCTCCAAGAGATGACAGCAGATTTGGCAGGTTGATGTTGGTATTGGTGGGGCCTCAGAACAGGAGCTGTGGTTGGGAGCTGGGAGGTATTGGGGAGTGGGGTACACGAATACCAGGATGAAGAGAGGACAGCTGGAGGGGGTAGGAATGGCCTACTAGATATTGGGAAATATGGGAAAAATTCGATAAAGGGCAGAAGTGGGAGCGGCAGTTGGGTGCAAGAATTTTGGCATGTATTTAGCTTATTTGCAATATTGTCAGGTTAACTCTTTGCTGGGGGTGCCCTACACTTTTTTGTATCAAAACTATAAAAGTTTTGATGCAAACACATAGACACAAGATAATCAGTATTTACAAGCACAGTAGTTGCACTTAAATTACAATATAGTCACTACAGTCTATAAAAGAGTTTAGACTGCAGGGTGGGGGGACCACTGCTCACAAAAATCCCCCAGTGTGCCCTTCTGCTCCTTGGGCATAGTGACTGAAGCTGCTCGGTCATTCTTCAGACAGTAGTGTTGCCAGTGTCACTCACAGCAGGAGGTGGACAACTGAATTTCCAATGACTCTAAGTGCCCTGGTGATTATTGCATTTCATTCATGGAACAATTGATTTTCAACTGCATGATGCTGAAATGTGTGTTGGAATTGAATTTCCAGGCTCGTGTATTGTCACTGTTAACACACAAGGTCACATATGTACCCCTCTGCTGCTCTTCAAGGACGAGTGATGTCCAATTCATGTCAAAGGAGTAACCCAAGAAACAGGAATATCATTTGAAGCAATAAATAAACTGAGGAAGATGGAGAGGAATTGTCTGGTCAGTGCATTTGACGTCAATTGTACTCATCTCTGTATGTTTGGTTTCAGTAGAGTGAAGGGCTGTTTAGAAACATATGGGTGATATTATTGCACACATTCAGCAATTGGGGCTAAAACTGAAGCTTGAAATTCTAAACCCCCCTCAGCAGCAAATAAAGGAAACCCTCATTTCCCTCTACAATTACCATTAAAGGGCACAGACACTTACAGAACATTTATGTTCCGATTCTGGATTACAGAAGAAAGATGGGCATTCTCCGGATTTCAATTAAAGTGGGATTTAATTCTGAAGATCTGCTGACTGCAGAAATTGGAAAAGAAATGCTCAGGGTTTTAAAATTAGAAATGATCAATTCTTCCTCGTTTTGTTCCCTGTGAATATAACAGCAATAATATTCACACCTCTACTGAATGAGAGAAATTCCACTTGTCACTCAGGAGGCATTGGTAGGGTTCAGTTTTCCTGCACTTGTACCAGAGCTAATTTTGCTGATGGCATTTTTGTTTTATCTGTACATTGATTCATTGCCAGCATTTAATGTCCATAATCTAACAGCCCCTGAAATGACAAGGTAGTTAATAGTCAATACGATTGTGTCTGAAGTCACATATATGGTTACATTAGGATAGCTGCTTATAGGACTAGCAGCCAGAGCATTGGATCATTGATATAGAAACATAAGTTCAAAGCCTCTTATAGAAAATATGAAGTTAAATTTAAGTAACTAAATGGTAAGTGGACTTTTTAAAAATAATAATGACCAGGAAACTACTCAACTATTGTGAACACATTTGATCTTCAAAAGTCATCATTCTTGTAGCATCTCTACCATCAACAAGGTGGCAGGAAGAGAGAGGATCACCTTTGACAACAAATTAACTGGATCAGCCACATGTATGTGTTGGCTGGGTACCCAGGGAGGGTTGGGGGGTGGGGGGGGTTGATTCCTCAAAGTTTTTCCACCAAAGCTATAGTTGTCAAATCTGACAACAGAATAGCACACCAGTTGTCATATCCATTCTCAGCATCATCATATTCTCTCTGAGAGAGACCGAGTTTGCCCCATTTCAAATTTCAAAAAATTTAAATTTATTACCAAAGTACATATATGTCACGTATACAATTTTCTTGCAGGTGTTCATAGTAAATACAAAGAAGCAGAATACAATCAATTAAAAACTGCACACAACAAAGACGGACAAACAACCAGTGTTCTAAAGACTACGAACTGTGCAAATACGAAAAACAAAAAAAATTATAAGAATAATAAAAACATAAAATAATGAATAAATATCAAAAACACGAGTTGAAGAGTTCTTGAAAGTGAGTCCACAGGTTGTGGAAACAGTTCAGTGATGAGGCAAGCGAAGTTGAGTAAATTTATCCCCTCTGGTTCAAGAACCTGATGGTCGAGGGGTAATAACTGTTCCTGAACCTAAGGCATGTGAACTTTCTACCTGATGGCAACAGAGAGAAGAGGGCATGGCCTAGATGGTGGTGGTCTTTGATGGATGCTTGCTTTTCTGTGATAGTGCTCCTTGTAGCTGTTCTCAATGGTGGGGTGGGGGCTTTACCCGTGGTGGACTCGGCTCTTACTTTTTTCCATTACGTTTTGTGGGCTTTATATAGGTTCCAGTGATTTATCAGGAGCATTTTATATCTTGCATCTTATGTAAACTTGTGATATCTTTTAATGCAATACTTCATGACATCTTAGATACTTGGAGATTGAATAACGGAAAGATGCAGGTTCCAATCTCTTTTTGCTTCAATTGTACATAATTTTAATTACATTATCACACCCTGTACACTAATCAAGTGAACAAGTGATCATATTCTATTTCTACCATTTGGGTATACCAACAAAGTGGAATGATCCATTTTCCAATATGTTGGAAAAGCAGCAGTATTTACATATGGAGGGGATGATATTGCAGGATATGACACTCATCCCACCACTTTATGCCCTGTTACATACACAGAACCAGCACTTGGTTTCTATGGGGCCCACCCTTTCTATAGGAAATGTCAAGCGTAAAAAAAATCTGAATTAGAATCAGGCTGAATATCACTGGCATATGTTGTGAAATTCGTTGTTTAAACACCACAGATTTGGATTTGCATAGAATTTACTAAATCCACAATTTGCATTGCCTCAAATCCGGGAAAACCTCTGGATTCCTATAATTAACTAAAGCATTTTCCTTGCAATGCCCTGGAACCATATTGAGAAAAAAAAAATGTGCGTTATTTTTGAAGTAGTTCCATGTGAAGTGTTCCAGTTATACAACAAGCCTCATTAAGTTGGTGAAATTTATAAAGGATAAAAGTTTCCTGACTTTGTCTTGGTCATTGAATGTTGTGGGCCTGGTGATGTCAATCATAGCAGCCCAGCTTAATGGGCTTTAAAACGATGAGGGGGGTGGGGTAGATAAGCGAATGGTCAGAGTTTTTTTCCCAGGATGTTGAGTCTGAAACAAGATGTCATAGGCTTAGGTGAGAGGGGAAGGATTTAAAAGGACCAGAGGGGCAACGTTTTCACACAGGTGTTGGTGGGTATATGGAGTGAGCTGCTGGAGAAAATGATAGTACAATTACAATGCTTAAAGGGCGAAAAGAGATTTTAACAGATACATGGATAGAAAAGGTTTAAAGGAATATGGGCCACATATGAGAAAATGGAACTAGCTCAGGTAGAAAGCATAGTTGTCATGGACAATTTGGGCTGAAGCATCTGTTTCTGCATTGTATATCTCTGAGTTTATAAAGTTTCATCAAACTTCCTTGTTTAATTGTCTTAAATTTGTTATCAGATGGTGGTTTTGTTGATCACTATGGCTTTCTGGCATCTTTAACTGTATTCTGGTCAGCCAAGTTCTTGAATGGAGTCAACAACACACAAAAAGAGACAATGGTAACGTAGGATAAGGATTTCTGCAGCGGCTAAAAGTCTTTCTGCTTTAATCCCAATGACGCGATGTCGTCATTGTGCTTGTTCAGGAAACATCCAGACTCGTACCATAATCAGAGATCAGCTTAATAATATTATGATAGTCTAATATCCCCCAGGAGAGTAGCAATTGCAATGTTGGGCACTCGTAACCCATCAAATTTGAGACTAGCTGCACTTCTGGTAGGGAAAACAGGCGCAGCATCTGCGGGAGGTATATCTAGAAGGTGCAGGCAATGCAAGGGCGGCTTAGAATCATAGAGAGATGAAGACCATAAGATATAGGAGCAGAATTAGGCCATTTGGCCCATCATGTCTGCTCTGACATTTCATCGTGGCTGATCTAATTCTCCTCTCAGCCCACAGTCTCTGTCCTTCTCCTTATATCCCTTCATTCCCTGACCAGTCAAGGATCTATCAACCTCTGCATTAAGTTTGCATAAAGACTTGTCCTCCACAGCTGCCTGTGGCAGAGAATTCTACAGATTCACCACTCTGGCTAAAGAAACTCCTCCTCATCTCCATTCTAAAAGGATGCCCCTCTATTCTGAGGCTGGGTCCTCTAGTCTTAGACTCCCACCATAGGAAACAGTCTCTTCACATCCACTCCATCAAGTCCTTTCGCCATTCAACAGGCTTCAATGAGATCACCCCTCATTCTTCTGAACTCCAGTGAGTACAGACCCAGAGCCACCAGATGCTCTTCATATGACAAGTCATTCAATCCTGGAATCATTTTTGTGAACTTCCTTTGAACCCTCTCCAGTTTCAGCACATCCTATCTCAGATAAGGGGCCCAATATTGCTCACAATACTCCAACTGAAACCACACCAGTGCTTTATAAAGTCTCAATATTACATCCTTGCTTTTTTATTTTAGTCTTCTTGAAATGAATGGTAACATTGCATTTGCCTTCCTCACCACCGACTTAACCTGAAAATTAACCTTTAGGAAATCTTGTACACGGATTCCCAAGTCTCTTTGCACCTCAGTGTTTTTGTATTATCTCTCCATTTAGAAAATAGTTAACTCTTTCATTTCTTCTACCAAAGTGCATGACCATACACTTCCAACACTGTGTTCCATCTGCCATTTCTTCGTCCATTCTCCTAATCTGTCTGAGTCTTCTGTAGCCTCTCTACTTCCTCAAAACTACCTGCCCCTCCACCTACCTACATATCATCTGCAAACTTTGTAACAAAGCCATCAATTCCATCATCCAAATCATTGACATATAATGTAAAATTAATCGGTCCCAGCACAGACCTCTATTGAACACCCCTAGTCACTGGCAGCCAGCCAGAAAGGGCTCCATTTATTCCCACTCTTTGCCTCCTGCTAATCAGCTACTGCTTTATCCATGCTAGAATCATTCCTGTAATACCATGGGCTTGTAGCTTGTTTAGCAGCCTCATGTGTGGTACTGTGGCAAAGGCCTTTTGAAAATCTAAGTGCACAACCTCATCTAATTCATCTTTGTCTATCCTACTTGTTATTTCTTCCAGGAATTCCAACAGATTTGTCAGACAAGGTTTTCCCTTGAGGAAACCATGCTGACTACAGCCCACTTTATCATGTCCCTTCAAGTACCCTGAGACCTCATCCTTAATAATTGACCCCAACATTTCCCAACCACTGAGGTCAGACTAACTGACCTATAGTTTACTTTCATCTGCCTCTCTCCCTTCTTGAAGTGTGGAATGATGTTTGTATTTTTCCAGACTTCCTGAACCATTCCAGAAAATAGTGATTCTTGAAAGATCGTTACTAATGCCTCCACAATCTCTTCAGCCACCTCTTTCTGAACCCTGGCGAGTACACCATCTGGTCCAGGTGACTTAACTACCTTCAATCCTTTCAGTTTCCTGTCAGCCTTCTCTCTAGTTATGGCATCTTCACACACATCATGCTGCCTCACACCTGTAACTTCCAGCATACTGCTCATGTCTTCCACAGTGAAGACTGATGCCAAAAAAAAATGGAAACTGAGTGCAGCTGATCATTGTCTGCCCATAGCGTGACTGGGGTCCTGGAGGCTGTGTTTTCTACTAGATATGCTTCAGCATTTGCTTATCAACATCACATTTCCAAGAAATTTGCAAATTCCTGGAATGTTATGTATTGTATCCTTTATTAATGCCCAATTGAACGTAGTGTGGAGTTTAAGCTCCCTGCATTCTGCGAACCCAGAAAGCACATTGGGTTGGGTTGGATTGTAGTCTTTTCCATAGATGCTGCCTGGCCTGCTGAGTTTCTCCAGCATTTTGTGTATGATGCTGGTGATTCTTTTTTTTTTTTTAAGGGATGATGCGCGGTCAGCATGCCCAAAGAAAAACATCACGTGTTTAATGCATTGTGAAGTTGAAGCACATTTCTGCTGTTTTTGACAACAGGGCTTAGCTGAAGAATTTGGAAATCATGACGATCAGAATTATAGTTGGCAATAATTTATCAAGTTTCTTGCATGCACTAAGTATCGGTTCTTCATTTGGTCAACTAAGTTGAACAATAGAGCGAATCTGAAATGAAGTCCGCAGTCATTCAATAATACCCTCAATGATACAGCTGTCTTTCTATACTGCATGGCAAGAGGACAGTACACAATTTAAGGTTTGATCAATTACTGATCTTGCAGTGAGTTTCTATTATAATCTGTAGCATGTAGACACCATCACACTTGACTGTTTTGCCATTCTATCTAGTGGGGATAGATAAAATATCTGGGCAGCAGATCAAATTGGGCTTATCGCTGGTCTCTCAGGATTCATACACACTGAGTGCTTAAATATTC
This sequence comes from Mobula birostris, assembly GCF_030028105.1. NCBI lineage: Eukaryota > Metazoa > Chordata > Chondrichthyes > Myliobatiformes > Myliobatidae > Mobula > Mobula birostris. Next base: position 7,471,125 of record NC_092400.1, on the reverse strand, counting down.
AGAGGACCAAAGCAATTCTGCGGCTAATATGAAAAAAAAAGAGCCCGAGTAGGGTTTTCTTTTGGCTTTCTTCTTTAATCAGCGAGGCAAATGCTTGGGGATCTCAACACTTCTGTTCAAAGATTAATCAATGATTCATATGCTTCCTTCAGGATTTGAAGTAAATCTCCCTCTTTTCTGTTTCATGCTCGCTTAAATGGCCATTGTTCCAGGCAGATCAAAGCTGATATGGCTAATACATTTTTTTCAGAGAGGTCTATTAAGGTGGAAGTTTGAGGAATTAAATGGAATCTCCAGAGTAGAAGCAAGCCATTGACTCAACTGTACCACACTGTTATGATGATTCTCCCTGTGAGCCTCTTTCCACTCTGATTCCTCTAATTCTTTCTGTACTTCTATTTCTTTCTCTCTAATGTACGTATAAAGCATCCTCTTAAAGGCATCGTGTACACCTTTAATATGTCTAATGGCAACTTGGAAAATTAGATCTTTGAAATTCCACCAATGGAAATAAGGATCTCATATTTAAAGAGTAATGGGACAGAAATTACTGTTTGCAAAGTTAATGCACAGATGTTTAATATACGTATCAAATTATTTTTGCTGCTATTTCCGTGGAACCATTACTCCATTTACATTAAAGCTTCTGTTACGACAGCTGAGGGAAATCCAATAAGGATTCATTAAGCATCTGTGCGGGGACATCACCAGAAGCATTTTCTATCTATTGCATTCAGGGTTTTTACTTTCCAACTTTTGAGAAGGTTATCAAGTTTACGCGAATGAAAATCCACTTTAAACTAAAGTGCGACAGTGTGGGTAATAAACAGTAAATAAAATGTGATTTCAATAAACACAGCATATCACAAAGGTCTCTTCATTTCTTACAAGGTTTAATTAGGATGAAAAATAAAACTGGCATTCTCCCATGCTTCATTTAAAGAGAGACTCTAAGATCCCTAGTCGGTAGTAACCAAATCAATGGGCTGTAAAGTCCCCATTAGCTCTAACACAAGGGACAGTAGTTAGCGGTTGAAAGAAAATCTTGGTATGCCCCGTTTTCTGGCATTTTCAAGTCTGGAGAACAACAGTCTAATATAATAATTTATAATATAAAGGCTATATAGGATTTGCATCATCTCCTTTGCAGGATACCCAATCATTTTTTTCCACGTACTAAGGGCAATGAAATCCATCTTAGTCAGTTTCACAAAATGGGCAAATTGGCAGTGCTGTTCACGTTCTGACCGAATTCCTTTTCATCATTCACAGTGATAATGTGATTTAACAATATATGTAAGACCAGACAGCTGCAGAATCAGGATGTTGCATGGGTATCATTGGCTTGTACCGTTTGTCACCACAGATAACCTGAGGGTGAAGGTGTCATGACTGCGTTCCTTGTATTTAGAGTTGACCATCAGACATTTCTGACTGTCATCTGAAATGGGCTGGACATGGGTGCTCAGCCCTTCTTAGGTAACAGAAGATGTGTGGAGTGTCCTGAAAACAAGCTGCAGTACATCTGTGGGGAGACTGAAGTATTCATGACCTTGAACTTGTTACCTTCTCTCTTTGTGGAGAGAATGTTTCCAGTAGTGGGGGAAGTCTGGGACCAAGGGGAACAGCCTCAGAAGTCTGTCTCTTTAGAACAGAGATGAGGAGGAATTTATTTAGCCAGAAGGTAGTGAATCTATGGAATTTATTGCCCCAGATGGCTGTGGAGGTCCAGTCATTGGGTGTATTTAAAGTGGAGGTTGATAGGTTTCTGATTAGTAAGGGCTTCAAAGGTTACAGGGAGAAGGCAGGAGAATGGGGATAAGAGGCTTAATAAATCAACCATGATCGAATGGTGAAGCAGACTTGAAGGGCTGAATGGCCTAATTGCTCAAGTGCCTTAAGATCTTGCAAGAAGTGAATCCAGTGCCTGGTCCGTAGGCTGGCATGACCATCCAGGTGCATTGCAAATTATTTTAGATTGGGAATATTAGATGATGCAACCTGGCAGGATAATGTGGCAAAGGGATTCAATGTTTTTACTTCAATGGGCAGGTGGCTCTGGTCCCGCTCTTCAGTGCAACTGCATCGCAAGGATTGGGCAGGTCACGCTGACCACTTCCTTCGTGAACTCCTCAGAAAAGCTTATGGAATATCCACTGTGGATATGAGTCTTTATTAAGGTCCTATATCAGAATCCTCAGTACCGAAATTGTAAACTGTTCAAACGAATGGATACCAGTTCTATAAAAGGAACTGCTATTGCCTCATTCGTATCATCAACATATCTGAAGTAACTTTCATTCCAATAGCCCTGGTCATAATGGTAATCAAATCAAGGAAGCCCTAATACTCTCTGAAGCAGATTGAAAGATCACTTTGGACTTCTGCTGTGGAATCGAAATTGTTATCTAGTACTTGACAGAAGGATTACAATACCATTTAGAAAGGGTAGAAATAGTACAAAATTACTATCAGCTATAGTAATGGGAGAAAAAAGGTTTTGGATAAATTATTGTTATTGCAAATAACCTTTACATACATCAAAAAACATTTTAATATATTAGCTATGGTGATGTTTCAGTTCATCTATACTCTCAGAGAAAGGTTTCTGTTCATAAATACTACCTTTTGCAATGTACTTTCCTGCTTTATTAAATTGTAAACTGAACTTATTAATTCTTAATAACAGATACAGCCAGTGACCCAGTAACCTTATTGTGCCATCTATCAGACTATTACAGCCTCCTCTGTATGCTAATATCTCCCTTGCCTTATACAGTGCTTGATAACTTGCCTTGAAAGGAACAGTACCATGGTAACGACACCCAGGAACAACTTAGAATACTGACAGCAACTGCGACTGAGACCTTTCCATTGAGATTTAGCTTTAGAAATAAAATGGAAAAAGGATTGTGCCGAAAAGTTATTTTAATGACTGAATGAGATAAACTAAGTTGATTTTCTTCATCAGATACTTTGAGGTTAGATGTTGGAGTTCGTACAGCAAAATATCCTAGATAATTATTAGTGTTACGCTTTCCCGATGTCTTGCATGCACTGCACTAGTCCTAATAAGTATGATTTGTCAAAATCCTAAATGGCAGCAGTGAGATTTGTTTCCATGATTTCCGTATTAAGTGATTTTCTGTCCTCAAATCTGAAAGGTTGGAATTTGTTGTTGTGCCAGTAATAAAATGGAGGAGCTGAAAATCTGCACAAATCCAGCCAGCACCAGGTCCACAGGAGCTTACAGTGGATTTTCATAAACTTGAAATTATTGTGAAGAATGAAATATACTTTGAACCTTTTGAGGATATATGGTGGCTATTTGGTAGAGCACAACACATTAAGACAGATAGTTATGAGAGTTTGATTTCCTACTTCTATCTGTTAGATTCTTCATCATTGCATTTGCCCCAATCAATTTATTGGCTATATGGTTTATTAACTTAAGAAACCTTAACAGTTTTTAACAGTTAAGAACTTACACATCAATTTTTTTGTAGAGAATTATATATTTTTTTGAAACCTAGTCTTCTACTGGGGTAAATATGCCCTTTGGTACATGTGTGATGTAGTGTTGATTGTAGAAATTATTTCTGTATATTGTGAAAATCTACCTCTAGACAGGAGTTATATTCCCTTGTTTATTTTAAACAGGGCTTCATATCCTACCAGAAAAGTATAAATTATTTCTTGATGAAATCTCTCATCTGCATGATAAATCTGTTTGCAAGAAACCACATTGCATTGTACAGTCATAGTTCATTCTTGTATGTTCATGCTCTGAAAATATTTTGTCCAAACTGTTCAAGCAGATTAATATTGCGGTATCAGACTAGTGTCTGCCCTGAATATTTTTCAAATTTTATTCTTCCACTATTGCCCTGTCATGCCTTTAAAATCTCTGTCCAATTTAACCCTTCTATCAATTCTGTCTTTGCAGTTCAGTCTACAGATCTTACCTTCAGAAATCAAGTTCCCGAAGCCCACTGGACTGCTTAGTGAATAATTATGTCCACATATATAAATTAATCTCATCTTGGAAATTTTAGTCTGGTATAACAGTTCTGCATTGTCAGTGGGGAGACTGTAAGCAAGAGACAAATAAAGAAATATCCTTGCAAGTCGTTCGTCCATAACACAGAAAGATATTTCAGTAAGGTTCAAAGTAAATTTATTATCATGTATGTCACCATATACAGTACAACTCTGAGATTCCTAGTAAATCCAGGAACCATAATCAATTAAATGAAAGGCCATACCCAACAGGACGGACAAACAACCAATTTGCAAAAGACAACAAACTGTGCAAACACAGAATAAAACAGAAATAAAAATAAATAAATAAATGAGCAAGCAATAGATATAGAGAACATGAGCTGAAAAGTCCTTGAAAGTTAATCTATAGGTTGTGGGAACAGATTCATTATGGGGCAAGTAAAGTAGAGTGAAATTATTCCCACTGGTTCAAGAGCCAGATAGGTGAGGGTTAATAACTGTTCCTGAATGCGGTGTTCTGAGTCTTGAGGCTCCTGTACCACCTTCCTGATGGCAGCAGTGAGAAGAGAACATGACCTGGATGGTAGGGGAGGTGGGGGAATTCCCTGATGATGGAGACTGCTTTCCTGTGATAGCGCTCCATGTAGATATCCACATTGATGGGGAATGCTTTACCGGTGATGGGCTGGGCCGTATCCATCAATTTTATAGGATCTCAAACACGAAGAATTCTGCAGATGCTGGAAATTCAAGCAACACACATGAAAGTTGCTGGTGAACGCAGCAGGCCTGGCAGCATCGCTAGGAAGAGGTACAGTCGACGTTTCGGACCGAGACCCTTCATCAGGACTAACTGAAGAAAGAGCTAGTAAGAGATTTGAGGGGGGGAGGGGGAGATCCAAAATGATAGGAGAAGACAGGAGGGGGAGTGATGGAGCCAAGAGCTTGTCCACTGATAGGCAAATCCTTTCAAGTATTTCCATATCCGATCACCCTTTGATTTCCATCTCTGGCGCCGATGTTGGAGTGTGCTTCAGGAGAGTGAGCACATGGAAAGCATTCGGCCCAGACGGGGTACTTGGATGAGTACTAAAGACCTCTGCTGATCAACTGGCTGGAGTGTTCACTAATGTCTTTAACCCCTCCCTTTGGCAGTCTGAGATACCCAACTGCTTCAAGCAAGCGCAGGAGAACGTAGTTAGCTGCCTCAATGACTATTATCTGATAGCACATGCAGCACATCCTCTGTGATAAAGTATTTTGAGAGGCTGGTGATGAAAACTCCTTCCTGAGAAGTGACTTGGATCCACTCCGATTTGCCTACCAGCATAACAGCTCCACAGCAGGTGCCATTTCATTGGCAATTATCTCAACCTTGGACCATCTGGACAGTGAGGATGCTCTTTATCGACTACAGCTCAGCACTCAACACTATCGTGCCTTCAAAACTAATCAATAAGCTTCAACACCTTGGCCTCAATACAAACTTGTGCATTTGGATCCTCGATTTCCGAATTTGCAGAATTCAGTCAGTTCAAATTGGCAACAACATCTCCTCCGCAATCTCCATCAGCCCAGGTGCACCACAAGGCTCTGTGTCTGGCCCCCTACTCTGCTCACTTTATATTTATGATTGTGTAGCTAAACACAGCTTCAATAAGTTTGCTGATGACTCCACAGTTATTGGCCTAATCAAAGGCACTGACGCATCAGCATACAGGAATGAGATTGAAAATCTGGCTGAGGGGTACCACAACAGCCTCTTACTCAATGTCAGCAAGACCAAGGAGCTAATTATTGACTTAAGGAAGAAGAAACTGGAGGTCCATGAGCCAAACCATATTGGAGGATCAAAGGTAGAGAGGGTCATCTCATTGTTATCATTTCAGAGAATCTGTCCAGGGTCTTTAATGTATGAGGGCCTTCTTTAATATATGAAATAGCAATCAGCCTTTTTCTTTAATTAGACCATAAGATAAAGGAGCAGAAGTAGGCCATTCGGCCCATCGAGTCTGCTCCACCATTTTATCATGAGCTGATCCATTCTCCTATTTAGTCCCACTCCCCCGCCTTCTCACCATAACCCTTGATGCCCTGGCTACTCAGATACCTATCAATCTCTGCCTTAAATACACCTGATGACTTGGCCTCCACTGCTGACCGTGGCAACAAATTCCATAGATTCACCACCCTCTGGCTAAAAAAATTTCTTCGCATTTCTGTTCTGAAAGGGCGCCCTTCAATCCTTAAGTCATGCCCTCTCGTACTAGACTCCCCCATCATGGGAAACAACTTTGCCACATCCACTCTGTCCATGCCTTTTAACATTCGAAATATCTCTATGAGGTCTCCTCTCATTCTTCTAAACTCCAAGGAATACAGTCCAAGAGTGGACAAACGTTCCTCATATGTTAACCCTCTCATTCCCAGAATCATTCTAGTAATCTTCTCTGTACCCTCTCCAACGTCAGCACATCCTTTCTTAAATAAGGAGACCAAAACTGCCCACACTACTCCAAGTGAGGTCTCACCAGCGCTTTATAGAGCCTCACTTTCCTTCCATGCTATAGTTTGAACATAAATAAAGCACGTTTTGCTCTTGCCTTTGTTTTTATAGGATCTTTCTCAGCTTCAGTGTGAATGATTGAGATACATAATATTTATATTTATTTCTGATGAGCATTACTTTATTCTTGCATTTTCAATCCACTTAGGAATTGCTAAGTGAATAACTTGCCTTGCATCCACGCTGAACTGATTCGACAGCCTATACCAGGGGTTGCCAATCTTTTTTATGCCTTGGACCAATACCATTAAGCAGGGGGTCCGTGGACCCGAGATGGAACCTCTGATGTAGTCTCACTTCCTGCAATGCATATTCTCAGTATTATTTTTTTCTCTTGCACATTGTTTGTTTGTCAGTTTTCATTTATATATGGTTTTGCATAAATGCTTTATTTCTTTATTTTCCTATAAGTAACTGCAAGAAATTAAATGTGAAGGTAGTATTTGGTGACATATATGTACTTTTATAGTAAATTTACTTGGAACTTTGAACTAGCTTTCCATGTTATTGATATTTTATTAGTTTGGGATAAACTCATACTACTGTTTTATTTTTCTAAGGAACAGAAATCTTCTCCTTTCCATGACTATAGTAAGTTTATGAGTGGAATTGGTCATATATATTCTTTTATGTTTTATTTAAGACTTCTGGGAGATAACTCTAATATTCATAAATTTCCCTCAAGACAGTAATATTACAAAAGTCCAGAAAGCGTGTCAAAAATATTCTGGGTTTGAAGAAGATTGGATCAAAATCCTAACGGATTAAAATTAGAATGGACAAACCTAAAGGATAGCTTCATTTCTTGTATGTACATCAAAACATTGGAATGCTTCATTTTGCATCAGCAACCAACGCAAATGGAGGGCTGTGCTAGGGGCAGCCAAGGAGACTTGCTATGCTTCTGGCAGCAATATTGCATGCCTGTTATTCACTAACCTTAACCATATATCACTGGAGTGTGGCAGGAAACCAGATCACCCAGAGGAAACCCACTTGGTCATGGGGAGAATGTACAATAGTGGCAGGAATGAACCTAGATTGGTGATCACTGCCACTGTAAAGCCATAGAGCTAACCGCTAAGCTACCATGTCTCAAAGACCAAATCTTACCAGATCTATTGTTTTTTATCCTCACTTTCTTTCCAAATTTAGTTCTTTCAAAGATTGTGTCTCTATATCCTGAAAAGTACACAGAAAGTTATCCTACCTGTCATTGCTGTCTGATCATTCTCATGCTAACTTCCCTGAATAGGACATAAAATAACCCTGTCTTTCTTGTCTATCAGGTACAAGTAACGTGTCAGTCAGATTGGTGGCATCGGTCTTTTCTGAGCCTGAAGAAATCTCCTTCTTATAACTTTATTCACCTTTGATCATTCTTTGAGCTTAGCGGTATCGAATTCATCTTGTGGGTTAATCTAGAAAAAGCCATTTATCTTTGCTTTCAAGCTGAGAACTGATTTATAGTCTAGCTTTTCCCTTTTCTCTTGTTCAGAAAAATCCATTTAGTCTTCTGCAAAATCAGGTTTAGTTTTAAATGAAGGATGATTACTATCACCTCGCCTTGAAGTTGAGGCCTCCATTAAAAAAGACACAAATATTACTAGCAGGAATGCTTTATTTCAAAGTATTTCTCATTGAGCTTCAGCTTCAGGTGCTGTTCCTATTGTTGGTTCTAATAGCCTATACAGGCTGCTTGTCCATTTATACTTCGCCAATGTCCTCCCTTGGGGCATTCATTACACATTACAACCTCATATCAGTCCTCGATGACCTTAGCAAGTGGGGCTCAGGTGGAGTTATGCTTGTATCAGAGAGAGAAAGACTGGTATCAGAAAGCTTGAAGGATTGTGTCAAAAGTCTAGTAGATTAATGCAATCCAATCTGTCATTTTATGAGTTTTGTATACATGTAATCTGTTTTAATTTTCGGACACCTAGTTGATAAAAAGGTAGCTAAATCATACTTACAATGAACACTCTAATTAGATTAAAAATTATGGCTGTCAGAACTGAACAGTGCATGGTTTTATGAATCTTATATCTCTAATAGAGACTACTCCTGAAATAGAACTACAAGCACTTTAGACAGTGATCAATGCACATCAATCCATCAGCCGCCTTTCAGATGATCATCTGGTAATCATGACATTTCATCAAAAAATGATGGAATTTTTTGAGCGAATAAATAGTTTCCCTTCCTGCTGTCTTCCCCAGTGTGTCATTGTACTCATGGTGATAGGCCCAGCGCTTCAAATCTAGTGCACTCCTTTTTCATGCAGAATGAATGTTCCGCTCTGGCTTTTGGAAATGCTAAACATATCAAAAATGTCAGCAGTTAAAATCAGTGTGTGGTGCGTGGCCAAGTGGTTAGGGCGTTGGGCTCACAATCTAAAGGTTGTGGGTTCGAGTCTCAGCCAAGGCAGTGTGTTGTGTCTTTGAGCAAGGCACTTAACCACACACTGCTCCAGTCCACCCAGCTGAAAATGGGTACCAGCAAATGCTGGGGGTTAACCTCGCGATAGACTGGCATCCTATCCGGGGGGGGGGGTGTCTGTTGCTTCACGCCTGAAGAACAGAAGCACAGATTTTAACCTCTTTGTAAACTTCAGTGCTTCAAATTGTTCTTTGAATCACAGATAGGATCACTGTAGGATATTCAGCCCTTAGTATTTTTGCTGCTTAAAGCAAAGCTACCCAAGATTGTTTCCATCTTCCAGCTTTTAGGCAGTAGTCCGACAGGTTACGCAAACAAGTACTGTACAGGAGTGATTAGGATCCTGGCCTCTTCCACCCTTTCAGACAGTAATCACTCTAGGTTAAGAATATTTCCTCATCTATTGAAATCTTTGATTCTTGTTTTTTGACACTCTTGGAAATAAATTGTTCCTGTTTCATTATGATTTTTTTATAACTCTATATACCTCGATTACATCTTCTACCAAATCTCCTCTGTTCCAAATAAAAAATAAACAAATTGATCCAGGATAACAGCCACACAAGCAGGAGGAAATCAGCAGGACAGTCAGCATCTATGGAGGGATATAGACAGTCGATGTTGTGGGCCGAGTCCCTTCATCAGGATTGGAATGGAAGGAGGGAGAAGCCAGGATAAGAAGATGGGGGTGGGGAAAGAGTACCAGCTGACAGGTGACAGGTGAGACCAGGTGAAGGGGAGGGTGTGTGAAGTGAGAAGCTGGCAGGTGATAGGTGAAGCCAGATGAGGAGGAAGGTGGGTGGGTGGGAGAGGGGGTATGAAGTGTGAAGCTGGCAGGTAATAGGGAGAAAAGGTAAAGTTAGTCTGGATTTTCAGCATCTGCAGAGTTTCTTGTGTTTATGAATTGATCCAGTCTTTCCCATTACAACAATTTTCCATTCCAGACAGCACCTCTCTGCACCCTCTCCAATGTAATCATAACTTTCATGTAATCTGGTGACATTACGGTGTAACTAGAGTGGTGCATAGTTTTAGCATAATCTTTCTGTTCTTGCCTTCTATGCTTGGCTAATAAAGGATATTGTCAGTCAACATGAGGTCACCCTCCAGGTAGGGGAGCAACACTTTGTCCAGTATTTTCCCTGGGTAGCCTCCAACCTGATGGCATGAATATCGATTTCTCCTTCCAGTAAACATTTTTCCCTTCCCCAAACCCCCACCTTCCTCTTTTCCCCACTCTGACCTTTTACCTCTTTTCACCTGCCTATCACTTCCTCCTGGGTCACCTCCTCCTTCCCTTTCTCCTATGGTCCACTCCTCTCTCCTATCAGATTCCTTCTTCTCCAGCCTTTGACCTTTCCCACCCACCTGGCTTCACCCATCGCCTTCCAGCTAGCTCCTTCTCCTCTCCCGACCATTTTATTCTGGCATCTTCCCCCTTCCTACTGAGTCCCAAAGAAGTGCCTCAGCACAAAATGTCGAAAATCTATTCATTTCCATAGATGCTGCCTGACCTGCTGAGTTCCTCCAGCATTTTGTGCGTGTTGCTTGGATTTCCAGCATCTACAGAATTTCTTGTGTTTATAATAAAGGATAGTACCTATTTACCTCTTCAATTACCTTAATGTCCTGTCCTAATATCCATGGACATTGACCCCAAGATTCCTTTATTCCTCCACACCTTTCAGATTTTTTCCTATTTATTTTACAACCTCTTGTCTAGTTACACTTCCCTAAATGTGTTAGTGTGTACTATTCTTCATGAATTCCCACTTCCCATTTTCCTGTCCAAATAAAATCTAAAGTTTCCCTCCTTACTGTCAATTTGACATGTCAGTACGATATATGTTGAGTGGAGCAGTGTGGTAGGACAATTATTTTTTTGAGGTACAGTTCCTCAGTGATTCCTATGGGGGGAAAAGATGCTCTTCACATCTTACAGAAGACAAGAGCATTTAGTCACGTTGAATGCCTGGTTAGGAAAACTGAATGCCACCAAAAAATCAGTCAACTGCTTCATCCATGTGTGGTAAACCATGTATATATGTTGTAACTCGGTTACCTGTCTGGACACACCCCTCTGCTGACTGCCCCTGTGGCTCCTCCCACAGAGTCCTGTATAAAGGTGTTCGCCTTGCCCCTCCCCCTCAGTCCGGGGGCAGACACTCACTGTGGAGGTCGTATAGTACAGCGAATAAAAGCCTTTCAGTATTTTACCAAACCTCAGTCTTTTGGAGTAATTGAAGGTGCTTCAATTTTATTCGCTGTACGTTTTAAAACATAGAACAGGCCCTGAGACCAGAAAAATTAGACGTCAATCCGCAAACACCTGAAGCTGGAAACGCTTTCGAACTCTGGCTGGCCTGCTTCAAAGCGTCTCTAGAGGAGATTAAAGCGACCGACCCCGTAGCGAAGCGCAGAGTTCTACTCTCCAGGGTCAGTCCACGGGTCTATTCGCTGATCAGAGACCAGCCGAACTACGACGGCGCGATGAACGCACTCAAAAGACAATACCTGCGGCCGATAAACAGCGTCTATGCTCGGCATCGTTAGCGACACAGCAACAACGGTCCGGGGAATTGAGTGCTGAGTTTGTCCGGGCCCTACAGACACTCGTGCGGGCCTGCAATTGCCAGGAGCTGACGGCGGTGCAGCATGCAGAACTCCTAGTGAGAGACGCCTTCGTCACGGGGACCAGGTCAGTGTACGTGCGCCAGCGGCTGCTGGAAAAAGCCAATCTTACCCTAAGTTCGGCGATGGAGCTGGCTGATATGTTGGAGGCCGCTCTGCATAACTCCGAGGCTCTCCAGGCACGCGATCCCCCGATGGCCTCATGGGTGCCGCAGACCCCGCAATCTGCCGGCGAATCGACCTCGGCTGCCGCCAGTCGTGAGTCCGCGAAGTGCTACTTCTGCGGACTGGAGAAGCACCCCCAGAAACGCTGCGCGGCCCGACAAGCTACCTGCTCCAGCTGCGGAAAGAAGGGCCACTTCGCCAAGGTCTGTAAGTCAAAACCGCGAGCGGGATCGAGCAGCGCCATGTGCGAGACATGGGGGCCGCCATCTTCCCTGCATGCCGCCACCACGTGCGAGACATGGGGGCAGCCATCTTGGTCGGCGCCACCTCCCACCGCCTACGACCAACGGGTGCTCACGGGGCACCCCACCATGCCGGACCAAGACAGCGACCCCACCCTGGCTTCCGTGACCCTCGACCAAAGCGCTCCCCACCAGCTCGCAAGGTCAATGATGGACATCCTGGTGGAGAGGCACAGGACAAGCTGCCTGTTTGACACAGGCAGCACGGAGAGTTTTATCCACCCGGCCACGGTGCAGCATTATGGACTCATGATATGGCCGGTAAGTCGGAGGGTCACCATGGCCTCCAGGTCACATACAACAGACATCCGGGGGGGGTTGTGTAGCGACACTAGTGGTGCAGGGCACAGAATATCGGGACTTTACGTTACTGGTCTTGCCTCAACTGTGTGCCCCTGTGCTGTTGGGGTTGGACTTCCAGAGCCACCTGAAAAGCGTGACAATGAAGTATGATGGGCCCCTCCCACCAATTACTGTCATAAATCCCCTGTTTTGTAGAGATATGTCACGTACCCCGCTACTGACCACACACACACACCGACCCGCGCATCCCACCCAACATCATGCCTACTGCCACACTACCGACACCACTTGCGGCCTCTCCACCCTCAGGATCCCTCCCCCACCACTGTTCGCCAACCTGACCCCCGACTGTAAACCTGTGGCAACTAAAAGCAGGAGATACAGCGCGGGGGACAGAGCTTTCATTAAGTCAGAGGTGCAGCAGCTGCTCAGGGAGGGGTCATTGAGGCAAGCACAAGTCCTTGGAGGGTGCAGGTGGTGGTTGTTCGGAACGGGGAGAAGAATAGGATGGTCGTGGACTATGGCCAGACCATCAATAGGTTCATACAGCTTGACGTGTACCCTCTACCCCGCATCGCGGATATGGTCAATCAGATAGCACAGTACAAGCTGTACTCGATCATAGACCTAAAATCCGCTTACCATCAGCTCCCCATCCATCGGGAGGACCGCCCTTACACTGCCTTCGAGGCGGACGGCAGGCTTTATCAATTCCTGCGCGTCCCCTTTGGCGTCACGAATGGTGTATCTGTCTTCCAGAGAGCAATGGACCGGATGGTGGACCAGTGCCAACTGAAGGCCACGTTCCCATATCTGGATAACATCACCATCTGCGGTCACGACCAGCAGGATCACGACAACAACCTCCAAAAATTTCTCCAAGCGGCCAAATCTTTCAACCTCACCTATAACAAGGACAAGTGTGTATTTGGGACCACCCGACTTGCTATCCTTGGGTGTGTCGTGGAGAATGGAGTCATTGGCCCTGACCCCGAGCGTATGCGCCCCTTGTTGGAACTCCCTCTTCCCAATACCCTCAGAGCCCTCAAAAGGTGCCTGGGCTTCTTTTCATATTACGCCCAATGGGTCTCTAACTATGCAGACAAGGCCCGTCCCCTAGTCAAGTTCACCACATTCCCCCTCTCTGCCAAGGCCCACGTGGCCTTCAACCGCATAAAAGGGGACATTGCCAAAGCAGCAATGCATGCGGTGGATGAGGCCATTCCCTTCCAAGTAGAGAGTGACGCCTCCGACTTTGCGCTGGCTGCTACCCTCAACCAGGCAGGAAGACCAGTGGCGTTCTTCTCCCGTACCCTTCAAGGCCCTGAAATTCGGCACTCTGCGGTAGAAAAAGAGGCCCAGGCCATAGTGGAAGCTATAAGGCACTGGAGGCACTATCTTGCCGGCAAAAGGTTCACTCTGCTAACTGACCAGTGCTCAGTCGCGTTCATGTTTAATAATCAGCAGCGGAGCAAAATCAAAAATGATAAAATTCTGAGGTGGAGAATTGAACTCTCCACCTACAACTATGACATCATGTACAGGCCTGGGAAGCTCAACGAGCCCTCCGATGCCCTATCCCGGGGAACATGCGCCAGCGCACAGATCGACCGGCTATACGCCCTACATGTAGACCTTTGCCACCCGGGAGTCACCCGGCTTTTCCACTTCGTGAAAGCCCGGAACCTGCCTTACTCCCTTGAGGAGATCAGGATGATGACCAGGGACTGCCAAGTCTGCGCAGAGTGCAAACCGCACTTCTACCGACCCGAAAAGGCACCACTCATCAAGGCCACCCGCCCCTTTGAGCGACTGAGTGTTGACTTTAAGGGCCTACTTCCCTCCACCGACCGCAATGTGTACTTTCTTAACGTAATTGACGAGTACTCGTGGTTCTCCTTCGCCATTCCCTGCCCCAACACCACTACCACGTCAGTTATAAAAGCCCTGCGCAAGCTCTTCACGCTGTTCGGATACCCATGCTATATCCACAGTGACAGAGGGTCCTCGTTTATGAGTGACGAGCTGCGCTAATATCTGCTGGCTAGGGGAATTGCAACCAGTAGGACCACGAGCTATAATCCCCGGGGGAATGGACAGGTGGAGAAGGAGAATGGCACAGTGTGGAAAGCCATACTCTTAGCCCTCAGGTCAAAGGGACTGCCGGTCTCCCGCTGGCAGGAGGTCCTTCCCGAGACACTCCACTCCACAGTGACGGACTCGACCGCCTGATAGACTTGACCTGTAAATATACTGGTAAATATTGTCAGTCACTTCACCCCGCGGGACTCTTTTAAAAAAGGAGGGGTGAATGTGGTAAACCATGTATATATGTTGTAACTCGGTTACCTGTCTGGACACACCCCTCTGCTGACTGCCCCTGTGGCTCCCCCCACAGAGTCCTGTATAAAGGTGTTCTCCTTGCCCCTCCCCCTCAGTCCGGGGGCAGACACTCACTGTGGAGGTCGTATTGTACAGCGAATAAAAGCCTTTCAGTATTTTACCAAACCTCAGTCTTTTGGAGTTATTGAAGGTGCTTCACCATGGTACTCAAATACAGCAAATTATTGATATTTTTGCAGCAGACCTGAAGGATATTTTCATGTTGCTTACTTGTGCAATACAAATGCAGTTTAAAAACCTTCACTCCTTCCTAATTTTGCTCATTCACAATAAGTAATCTTGATGCTATCATGGCAAGTTGAAGGGCAATAGATAAATGTCCAGCAAGTTCTTACTGGGAGCTGTCATTAAGAACATTGCCTGGGAGCATGTGCAAAGGAAAAAGTATTTTCATATTCGGGCAGATGGTTAAATTATGTTTCCCACTGGGTAATTCCTTTCATTTTTTCAAATGTGGCAAAATACCTTTGTTAGTGCCCAGACTGAAGTTTTCATGATAAGACATAAAATGTTGGAGGAACTCAGCAGGTCAGGCAGCATCTATGGAAAGGGATAAACAGTTGATGTTCTGAGATCCTAAAACATCAACCGTTTATTCCTATCCATAGATGCTGCCTGACCTGCTGATTCCTTCCAGCATTTTGTGTGTATTACTCTGGACTTTACAGCATCTGCATAATGTCTTAAGTTTCCTTGGTAAAGATTTGTTTTCACCTTGACAAATAGTTTCCTACTGAGTGTTAAGGACATAGAGTTATGGAGATATGTCGAGCTTAGAAACAGACTCACCAAGTCTGCACTAACCATCATCTGCAGAATCTCTTGTGTTTACATTAATCCTACAATTTTTGTCTTTTTTTCTCCTTGTATTTCACTAACTACACCTCCATCCATTACCTCCAAATTCTACCACCCATCTACACATTAGGGGAGGTTTACAGTGGCCAGTGAACCTACCAGCCAACACATTTTTTTCAGAAGAGAGGAGGCGGAATTGCAGGGGGTGTCCATGTGTTCATAGGGAGAATGGGCAAACATCACACAGACAACACTGGAGGTCTACATTGCATCCAGGTCTCTGGAGCATTAAGGCAGCAGCCCTACTAGCTGCCTCACTATTTAATATTTAGCAATTTAAGGAGGTATGTGGATCAGAAGCAGGTCTTTTCAAAGATTCAAGATTCAAAAAACTTTATTGTCATTCTAACCGTACATCAGCTCTGCAGGGCAGAATAAGACAGTGTTTCTCAGGAGCAGTGCAATCATAACATAACAAACGCAACACTAAATAATAAACTTAACAATAAATAGTAAAACACAACAGCCACATGTCAGTTAAAATCAAGTTATAAGTGTCCAGTGCAAGTTAAAAGTGTCCAAAGCAGAGTCAGGTAGAGCAGCTATTTAGCAGTCTGACTGCCTGTGGGAGGAAGCTGTTTAGTAGCCTTGTGGTTTTATCCCTGATATACCACCCCACCTGCCTGCTTATCCAGTACATTATTCTCACAACATCCAGAATCTCCAATTGAATGCTACCACTAAGCACATCCTACCTTACCACCCTCCTCCACTTTCTGTGGGACCCTCGGTTCGTGACTCCTTTATCCAGTTGTCGCTCCCCATCGATCTTCCTACCAGCACTTTACCTGTCCATACTCCTCCTCCACCAACATTATTCAGGGCCCCGAAGGTCCTTCCAGGTGAGGCAACACGTCACCTGTGATTCTGTCAAGGTCACCTACCGTATCTGATGCATTTTGGGGGTCCAGTTTGTCGAGCATCTTCTCTCTGACCAGCACAAAAGGCAAGATCTCCTGATAGCTATCCATTTCAATTTGACTTCCCATTCCCATACCAACGTGTCTGTCCATGGCCTCCTCCAAGCCACGATGAGCCCAAACTCAGGTTGGAGGAGCAAGACCTCATATTCTGTCAGGGGTACGTTTTTTACGCAGAGAGTGGTGAGTGCATGGAATGGGCTGCCGGCGATGGTGGTGGAGGCGGATACGATAGGGTCTCTTAAGAGACTCCTGGATGGGTACATGGAGCTTAGGAAAATAGAGGGCTATGGGTAACCCTAGGTAATTTCTAAAGTAAGAACATGTTCAGCACAACATAGTGGGCCGAAGGGCCTGTATTGTGCTGTAGGTTTTCTATGTTTCTATTTCTATAACTTCTGATAATTACCCCCTTCTCTCCTTCCATTCCCCATTCTGGTTCCCTCTCACTACTTCTCTTACCCTCGCCTGCCCATCACCTCCCTCTAGTTCCCCATTCCCCTTTTTAATCCAAGACCCATTGTCCTATTAGGTTATTCTTTTTCTTCTTCAGATCTTTACCTCTTCCACCTATCATTTCCCAGCTTCTTACTTTATCCACCCTTCTCCATCCACCCAACTCTTCCCTCACCTGGTCCGATGTATCACCTGCCACTTGTACTCTTCCCCACCCGCCCAACCCACCCAGACACCTTCCTATTCTGGCCTCTGCCCCCTTCTGTTCCACTCCTGATGAAAAGCCTTGACCTGAAACATTTTCTGTTTATCAACGCTGTGCGTCTGCAGAATCTCTTTTATTCTTTCTAATATCTTACACTATTTAATTAGATCACAGTTGCTCTGCGTAACAACTCCATGTCGTTGCCGTGGTTTCAGTTGGTGGCTGAGATCTATCAGTCCCAGTTTTGAGTTTGCTCTGGTGTCAACAGATTGTTAGGGATAATATTCCTAATTTCCAACTCTTGCACACCATCCACTCACCAGACCCAGCCACTACGTCCCATATGCCTTGTCTGTTTATCTGTTGATGTGTTGGCGCGTGGCCAAGTTGTTAAGGTGTCGGTCTAGTGACTTGAAGGTAGTGTGTGTGTCCTTGAGCAAGGCACTTAACCACACATTGCTCTGCGACGACACCGGTGCCAAGCTGTATGGGTCCTAATGCCCTTCCCTTGGACATCATCAGTGGCGTGGAGAGGAGAGACTTGCAGCATGGGCAACTGCTGGTCTTCCATACAACCTTGCCCAGGCCTGCACCCTGGAAACCTTCCAAGGTGCAAATCCATGGTCTCATGAGACTAACGGATGCCTATATATATAATATATATTATCTGTTGATAGGGCAAAAGCAGCTCGACGAATAGACTAATGCTTCTCTGCTAAAAGGAATATTTGTTGGCTCATGACTGTGTGGGGAGGCATAGGCCAAATGCTGTCTATAAATTTTCTAATGACCACTGCAGATGGCAGATTATCGGTTGGTGGCGAGTGAGATCGATCAGCTAGTTGTCTGGTGTTACAACATTCTTGCACCTAATGTCAGTAAGACCAAGGAACGAATTGTGGGCAGGAAAGCCAGGAGAGCACACACCAGTTCTCATTTGAAGGGTCAGTTGTTAAAGTGCCTCAGCTTCAAGTTCCTGGGCATGTCAGAGGATCTACCCTGGGCCCAACATATTGATACAATCACACGGATAGTATTCCAGCGACTATACTTCCTAAGATGTTTGAGAAGGTTTGGTATGTCACCAAAGACTCCAGAAAATCTATACAGATGGAGGGGATTCTTACCGGTTGCTTCCCAGCCTGGCTTTGATACACAGGATCGAAAAAGCCTGCAGAGGGTTATTCTGTCAGCCAGCTCCATCATGTGTACAACTGTCCCCACTATGGAGGACATCTTCGACAGGTGATGCCTCATCCATCGTTAAGGACCCTCACCATCCAGGACGCGGCTTCCTCTCATTACTACCATCAGAGGCGCATGCTCAACATTTTAGAAACAGTTTCTCTCCATCTGCCATCAAATTGCTATCCAGTCCATGATCACATGAACAGGATCTGGCTCTTTTGTTCTTTTTTAACACTTTTTAATATTTTTTATTGTTACGTGTGGTAGTTTTTTATGTAATGCACTGAACTGCTGCCACAAAACAAGAAATTTCATGACATACAGTATGCCAGAGATAATAAACCCGATTCTGATTCTGAACAGGCAAGCACTAATTCCCACACTGCAGAGAGCTATAGAAGTTCTTTTGAGAAGAATTCCCTCTTGCACATCAACCACTTGCAAGGCCCCACCAGTGAGCCGTTCTTTCTTTAAACTGTATCTTGCTAGAGTTGCTGTTGAAGATGTAAAGCTGGCTCAGCAAATCAAAATCGAAACTGCCTCTCTCAGAAGCAGCTATAAAGAAACAGGCATCGAACACTATTCATGCCCTAATCTTGGCTCAGTGCTCAGCTTATTTACCCCGGCAGAACAGAAGCTTTCTTTCCTATCTCTGATCCTTTGTAAATTACTTATGGGCATGTATAAATACAATGATATATAACTTGCGTACAGCTGGAAAGTACCTCTGCAGACCTATTTATTAAATATAAGTTCTGCAATCAGTTTGTGCATTCAGCTCCAGAAAATGTCACCCGGTATGTCACAGTTACATCAAGTTACTGTGAGTGCCAAATTTATAAAATGGTACAAACACACGATTTGAGGTGATCTGAGAAAAAGAGATTGTGTCTTTGCCTTCAGTTTATTGCTAATCGAGCTTCTCTATCTACCTTAATATGATTTTGCACCTTATTGACTACCTGTGCTGCACTTTCCCTGCACAGTAACACATTATTCTGCATTCTGTCATTGTTCTACCCTGTATTACCTCAATGCACCATTGTGATGAATTGATCTGAAAAGATAGTATACAAGACAAGTTTTTCACTGTACCCCCGTACATGTGACAATAATAAACTGATTTACCAATTTAGAAATTAGTTTACTAACAGTGTTTGCACTGCCAGTCCCGAGAAATTTCTTCCCGACAATGCTTGAAATGCCAATTGATGCAAGCTTTGCACACTTAGACGGCTTTGGAAAAGCAGTTCAAGTCATGCTCTTTAAGAGATAGGCCATGTCAATCACTCTATCTTAGCAGATGAGTACTACAGTCATGTCTAACCTCTCTGCATTCAATGAGATCAGAAGATTCAAAGTGCATTTATTATCAAAGTATGTATACAGTGTGGGCACATGGCCAAGTGGTTAAGGTATTGGACTAGCAACTTGAAGGTCGTGAGTTTGAGCCTCAGCTGAGGCAGCATGTTCTTCAGCAAGGCACTTAACCACACAGTGCTCTGCGACAACACTGGTGCCAAGCTGTATCGGCCTTTGCCCTTCCCTTGGACAACATCAGTGTGGCGGAGAGGGGAGATTGCAGCATGGGCAACTGCCGGTCTTCCATACAACCTTGCCTAGAACTGTGCCCTGGAGAGTGAAGGCTTTCCAGGCGCAGATCCATGGTCTCGCAAGACTAACGGATGCCTTAAAAAATGTATGCAGTATACAACCCTGAGATTTGTCTTCCCACAGACAGCCATGAAACAAAGAAAAGCATAGAACCCATTCAAAGAAAAACATTAAACCCCCAATGCGCAAAAAAAAATAGGAGCTGCACAAATGGCAAAGAAAAACGAGCAATAAACACATAAGTCCGTGTGAGAGAGTATGTGACACTGCATCTGCTAATAGGGAATGAGACAGGACAGTCAACAGAAGTTTGTGTAGTGGAACACCTTGCATCCAGTGACCACAATGCTGTTAGATTTAAAGCAAATATAGAAATAAGATAGGTCTGGTATGTGGGTTGAGATTCTAAATTGGAGAAGTTTTGATGGTATCAGAAATGATCTGGCACGTATAGATTGGGACAGGCTGTCTTCTGGCAAAGGTGTACATGCCAAGTGGGAGGCCTTCAAAAAAGAAATTTTGAGAGTACAAAGCTTGTATGTGCCTGTCAGAATAGGAGGTAAAGATAGCAAGTGTAGGTAACCTTGGTTTTTGAGAGATTTTGAGGCCCTGGTTAAGAGAAGAGAGGAGGTGCATAGTAGATATAGACCTTAAGACAAAGGAGCAGAAGTAGGCCATTCGGCCCATCGAGTCTGCTCCACCATTTTATCATGAGCTGATCCATTCTCCCATTTAGTCCCACTCCCCCGCCTTCTCACCATAACCTTTGATGCCCTGGCTACTCAGATACTTATCAATCTCTGCCTTAAATACACCCAATGACTTGGCCTCCACTGCTGCCTGTGGCAACAAATTCCATAGATTCACCACCCTCTGACTAAAAAATATAGGCAGGTAGGAACAAATGAGGTTCTTATGGAGCATAAGTAATGCAAGAGGACAATTTAAGAAAGAAATCAGGAGTGCTAAAAGAAGTCATGAGATTTCTCTAGCAGAGAAGGTGAAGGAGGATCCAAAGGGATTCTATAAATATGTTAAGAGCAAAAAGATTTCAAGGGACAAAATTGGTCCACTGGAACACCAGAATGGTAATCGAGGTGTGGAGCCAAAACAGATGCCGGGAGGTCTTAAATGAATTACTTACATCTGTATTTACTCAGGAGACAGATACAGAATCTATAAGAAGTGAGGCAAAGAGGCATCAACTTCATGGACCCCATGCAGATTGCAGAGGAAGAGGTGTTTGCTACCCTGAGGCAAATCAAGGGGGATAAATCCCCAGGGCCTGACAAAGTGTTCCTTTGGATCCTACAAGAGGTGTGCAGAAATTGTCAGGGCCTTAGCAGAGATAGTTAAGTCATCCTTAATGGCAGGGGAGGTCCCATACGATTGGAGGATAGTCATTGTTGTTTTGCTGTTTTTTAAAAAAAAAGGCTCTAAGCTTAAACCAGGAGATTATAGGCCAATGATTCTGTCATCAGTTGTGGGAAAGTTATTGAAAGATATTCTAAGGGACCCGATATATAAGTATTTGGATAGATTTGAACTGATTTAAGGGTAGTCAGCATGGCTCCTTGTGTGGTATGTCATGTCTAACCGATCTTATAGAGTTTTTTTAAGGAAGTTACCAGGAAAGCGGATGAAGGCAAGGCAGTGGACTTTATTAAGGCATTTGACAATGTCCTGCATGGGAGGCCGGTCAAGAAAGTTCAGTCACTTGGCATTCAGGGTGAGCTAGTAAGTTGGATTATACATTGGCTTTGAGGGAGAAGCCAGAGAGTGGTAGTAGAGGGTTGCCTCTCTGACTGGTGGCCTGTGACTAGTGGTGTGCAGCAGGAATTATTGTTTGTTATTAATACCAATGATCTGGATGATATTGTGGTTATCTGGATGATGATGTGGTTAACTGGATCAGCAAACTTTCAGATGGCACCAACATTGGGGGTGTAGTGGACATTGAGGAAGACTATCATGGCTTGCAGAGGGAGCTGCATCAGCTAGAAATATGGTCTGAAAAATCCAATGGAATTTAATGCAGACAAGTGTGAAGTTTTGCACTTTGGTAGAACCAACAAGGGTAGGTTTTACATAGTGAATGGTAATGCACTGAGGAGTGTGGTAGAACAAAAGGATCTGGGAATACAGGTCCATAAGTACTTGAAAGTAGTGACACGGGTAGATGGGATTGCAAGGAAAGCTTTTGGCACATTGGTTCTTCAATAATCAAAGTACTGAGTACAGGAGATGGGGTATTATGTTGAAGTTATATAAGACAATGGTGAGGCCTAATTTGGAGTATCAGATTTAGGACAGTTAGAAGAGTGGGCTGAAAGATGGCAGATGGAGTTTAATGTTGAAAAATGTGAGGTGCTACATTTTGGTAGAACTAATCAAAATAGGACATACATGGTAAATGGTAGGGAATTGAAGAATGCTTTAGAACAGAGGGATCTAGGAATAATGGTGCATAGTTTCCTGAAGATGGAATCTCATGTGGATAGGGTGGTGAAGAAAGCTTTTGGTTTGCTGGCCTTTGTTAATCAGAGCATTGAGTATAGGAGTTGGGATGTAATGTTGAAATTGTATAATGCATTGGTAAGGACAAATCTGGAGTATTGTGTACAGTTCAGGTCACCGAATTATAGGAAGGATGTCAATAAAATTGAGAGAGTACAGAGGAGGTTTACTAAAATGTTGCCTAGGTTTCATCTCCTAAGTTACAAAGAAAGGCTGAACAAGTTAGGTCTTTATTCTTTGGAGTGTAGAAGGTTGAGGGGAGACTTGTCAGAGGTGTTTAAAATTATGAGGGGGATTGATAGAGTTGATGTGGTTAGACTTTTTCCATTGAGAGTGGAGAAGATTCGAACAAGAGGACATGGGTTGAGAATTAGAGGACAAAAGTTTAGGGATAACATGAGGGGAACTTCTTCACTCAGAGAGTGGTAGTTGTGTGGAATGAGCTTCCAGCAGAAGTGGTTGAGGCAGATTCTACTTTGTAATTTAAAGTTAAATTGAATAGATATATGGACAGGAAAGGAATGGAGGGTTATGGGCTGAGTGCAGGTCAGTGGGAATAGGATAGTGTAAGAGTTCGGCACAGACTAGAAGGGCCGAGATGGCCTGTTTCTGTGCTGTAATTGTTATATGGTTATATGGTTGTATGTGCAGTTTTGATCACCTACCTACAGGAAAGATGTAAACAAGCTTGAAAGAGTACAGAGAAAATTTACAAGAATGTTGCCAAGTGTGCAGGATCTGAGTGATAAGGAAAGATTGAATAGGTTAGGACTGTATTCTTTAGAACGTTGAAAATTGAGAGGAGATTTGATAGAGGTATACAAAATTATGTGGAGTTTTGTAAGCAGGCTTTTTCCAATGAGGTTGGGTGGGACCACAACCAGAAGTCATGGGTTAAGGGTGAAAAGTGAGACGTTTAAGGGGAACATGAGGGGAAATTTCTTCACTCAGAAGGTCATGAGGGTGTGGAATGAGCTGCCAGCACAATAGTGCATGCGAGCTCAATTTCAATGTTTGAGAAGTTTGGATAGGTACATGGATAGTAGGGGTATGGAGGGCTATGGTCCCAGTACAGGTCGATGGGAGTAGGCAGTTTAAATGGTTTTGGCATGGACTAGATGGGCTGAAGGGCCTGTTTCTGTGCTGTACTGCTCTATGACTCTAATATAAAATATCAAACCACAAAGTCTTTGAGTCAGTATCACTTAAAACTACTGTGCATGAAAAATAATAGGAGTAGTTATTTGCTCTCAATTTTACAAGCCATTGATTGTGGATCTAATTCATAGTTCATGATAGTGTCGAAACACATGTTTTGTAAGTTGTAGCTGTTTGGTATCTATGCTTCATCCAAGGCCAAATCAATTGGATATAGTGATGTTAACCAGACTTCCCTAGAGTCTGGTTGTGCATTCTCCCCAACTTTGTGCTCCATTTAAGTCAAAGAACTCCAAAATTGAAGAATATCTAATATTGGCATCCAATATTAACCTGACCTATTCTACCTGAGTGAATTAAATGAATATTATTCCCTTAGATGTCTATTTTTAAAGTTCTTTATTGTTTATGAACATTCAACTAAAAGTGATTGCTGAGTATTATCTTTAGATGTTGAAACATTAATATTTATTTGGCTGGAAACTATTAGTAACTCGCTATTTTCATGGAAAAAAATGCACAGCCATCTGATTCAATAAAACTTTATATGGCATTAATAATGTCATTACAAAGCAATGGTCTTGTAATTGCAATACTAACTCATTCTTATATGTATGTTAACATATCATTTCATTGTTTTATAATCAAGAACGTGCAATGAATGATAACTTATTTATTTATCATGCAAGTGAAGCCAAGGATTGAAGTAGTGAGAAAACAGAACTTGTTGTCTTGGGTATGAACTTAATTCTCCACAGTGTGAGGAGAGAAGTGGGAAAAATCAATGGATGGGCAAGTGAATGTAGCTCTTTTGTTCAAGAGCCTAATGGTTTGGGGTGGTAACTGTTCTCTGAGCCTGTTGGCGTGAGTCCTGAGGCTCTTGTACCTTCTGCCTGATGGTAGCAGTGAGAAAAGTGCATGGCCTGTGTGGTGGGGATCTCTGATGATGGAGGTTAGAAATGGGTAAAATATAGAGGACCAGGTGAAGGGTAGTGATAAGGTCTCCAGTTGAAGACCTAACGCTGGCAATGTTGCTGTCTGCTCATTAGTATCCTCATTGCACGTCTCTCTATGACTTACTGTGGGAAATGATTTTACCCGCTGCTGTAGGAGTGGATCACACTGAAAGCACGTGGTGCTCATTGTTTCTTGCTTGAAGCCAAATAGAGATTCTAAGTTCCTTCATAAGCTTACAATGTTCTACATTTAGAAGCATCCATAAATAAGCACCATATAATAACTCATTTGGAAATTGTAACTATTGAATTTAATTGCTCATTTACATAATGTATATTCAACAGTTGGGTCTGGGTATGTTTCTGCAACTCTTAAACCCTTGTGTTTTTCAGCCAAGCCTGTAAAAACTATTGAATTTAATAATTTACAACAACTCTACTTTCAATTTCCATTTGTATTGCCTCATTTACATTGGGATCATGACAATTCAAACACACTTTAGTTCAGACTGGAGAACAGTGGGTGTAACTGCACATGCCCCATGTCCTCGCTCAGTGTTGAGATCATGCACCAATGCAATTTACATTCTTCGACAATTAATAGGCGGTTACTTTTAACAATTGCAGAAGAACAATTCATTAAACTCTGTGATTGGTAGGGTTGCTGCTCCCTGCAATATCGTCTTTATAATCGCTTTTGAAGATGACAAACAAAATCCAAGTGACTTCTTGCAAGGAAATTGAAGGCATTAATCTCAATGGGAGGCTTATAATAATGCAGGGTAATCTAAAGTAGATTTTTTTTCCATTGCAAAATCTGTCACTCAACTTAGTGATCTTTGGGATATCAGGCAGTGAAGCTCCATGGGATTTGTTGAATAAAATGACTGTTGTCAATTTAACAGATCATTTCTACACTCATATGATCACAATTCTTACTGATTTCTTTCTTTCTGGCACAACAAGCATTATTTAATTTGAATCCCATTAGCTTTGAAAATAAACTCCATCCCATATATTACATGATTAGAAACCTAAAATGTTTCCAGAATAATAAAATAATCAAACCAAGTGCTTTCTATATAAAACACTGAACAACAATAAAAACGTCAGTTGAGTTTTTCCAAAAACCTTTGCTTCTTTTAGCATGATGTGGCCTCTAATTCTCTTAGAGCTGGAGTTATGCAAAAGCATCGAAAATGACAATAATATGCTCCTTTGATTTTGAAATTCCTGTTTCTTGTCCATTGTTGGATCCTGACTGCATTGAGATTTAGACTGACCGTTGCCAAGCGGGCTATTGGTAAGTAAATAACTACTGCTATTTGTCAATGTTTAAAGTTCAAAGTAAATGTATTATCAAAGTACGTACCTATCACTATATACGACCATGAGATTCATTTTTTGTAGGCATACTCAATAAACGTATAGAATAAAAAACAATGAAAGACCACCCACTTGGGTTTTCAACCAGAGTGCAGAAGACAACAAATTGTGGAAATACGAAAAGAAAGAAATAATAATAATAAATAAACAATAAATATTGAGAACATGACACGAGACCTTGAAAGAGAGTCCATTGGTTGTGGGAGTATTTCAATGGTGGGGCAAAGGATGAGGAAGTTGAGTTCGAGAACTTGATGGTTAAGGGGTAGTAACTGTTTCTGAACCTGATGGAGTGAGCCCTAAGGCTCCTGTACCCTCTTCCTGATTGTAGTAGTGAAAAGAGAGCGTGCTTTGACTGATGACGATGAACCTTTCTGGTGACAGCATTTCATGTAGGTGTGCTCAGTGGTTGTGATGGACTTACCCATGATGGACTGAGCCATGTCCACTGCTTCTTGTAGGATTTTCTGTGCAAGGACATTGTCTCACAGCCTAGTATGGAAACAGTGCTTCACACCACATTATGAAGATTGAATGAAGGCTGATGAGACAATAAATGGCTGGATGAGATATGTCCAGCTTTCTTGTAATCAAGACATAATGGGGGGAGCTTTGGGACAGTGCTGGATAGTGATGGAACTGCAGTGGAAAAACCCAGCTAGATATGTGGTTGTTCTGGAGCATCCCATTTCAATCATTACAGCTAAGATTTTGTCAGGACCCTCAGCCTTTGCCGTATTTAGTGCTGATTTTTGACACTATATATATTGTCAGTAGACTGCCCACCATGGCCATGAGGATCTGAGATAGATACTTCATGAAGATGGGTGTAAAATCTTTAACCTGACCTTTCTCATGCACATACTGGAATTTGTTATTGTTGCACCTGTGCATGTTCACGCTGCTAATAAGTACTCATTGCTTATTATTCTATTTTGTGGCTTTAGCTGACCTCAGTTGGGTCTAAGGTCAGTGGATAGAGAAAGCAAAAATTCAATCAACAAAGAGTTGAATGACAGTCTGCTGGGTTTTCAAAAGTTAGTTGTCAGAGAAAATTAGAACTGTACAATGTAAAAGGTTATGTTATTCTTAAAACCTAGGAAATAAGTTAAGGTAAGCCGAGCCCAGAATAATCAGGAATATAAGGTTAAATATTTTCTGCTAAAGAATAGGACTAATAGAGGTCTGAAAGAAAAAGGAACAAAATGGTACTTGGGACAACAAGCAACTTTGTTATGTGGAGGACAGACACAGTAATAAACTGGCTGGTAAATTTCTATCCAATTATTTTTAATGAGACACAGAGTTGAAGAGTGTAGTCACACATAAAAAAGAGCAAACTATGACCCAGTATGCAAAAGACAAAATGATGTGTTAGAATCATCCAATGTTGAATTAATGTACATCTAGATGAAATAAGTTAATATGTGGATAGGTTGAATAATGAACTGAAATGCTCAAAGTGATGTTTACAAAAGAATAATGATTATTTTAGTTTCCACAAATCATCTGGCTTAGAAACATAATCGTTCTATTTTGCTAGTAATCATTCAATGAATAAAGTAGTTTTTAACCATTGTTTGTCTTCAAAATTTAAATGATTAAGAGTTTTCTTTTTTACATGTATAAGCTTAATGATGTATAATATGAATTAAACACTGTAATGATGTTTTTGAATGATTATTTATTTTTGGGGTTATTTGTATATTGATGGCAATGCCGGTCTCCAGTTACCCTTAAAAAGATGGTGATGAGCTTCCTTCTTGAACCACTGAAGGTACTCCTCCACTGCTATTGAGTAGGGAGTTTCTTTTGGGAAAGGGTGGCCAACCACAGGTGTACTTTTACGCTGTTCTGTAAGTTGCAGAAGAACCTGCAACAGGTGGTGTTCCGTGTCCCTGTCCCTCGTGACCATTTTGGTAGTAGATTGGGAAGATGCCATCAAAGTAACCTTGATGAGTAATTGCATCTTGCTAATTTTGCACACTGTTCATCAGTTATGGAGAGAATGAATGTTTAGGGCAATTGCTGATGACCTGCCCCAGTCCCATGCTGTTCGTTCCAGTGTGGCCCTGGAAGTGGCTTCTACTAGGGAAACAGCCCCCACCCAACACATTGCATCGTCCAATGCATCTGTGGAAGCATTCTCAGTACAGATGGCAAGTTGCATTCACAGAATATAGCTGGCAATTTTTCACTGGTTTAAGGGTGCTGTGAAATCTATAGGAGACTGTACTGCCCAGTTGGGCTCTATGGGGAGTCTTTCTGAGAGGCACAGTCAGCTGTCAGATGGTGCTACCACATCTTTACGGGACACTAGGGGCGTGCGGGTATGTCCTGGCATTAGAATGAGAGTCCGGCAGAGAGACCTGTCCTGTTATCTTTATTGTCCTTTGGAAAGACATATACTCTTGCAGCTGACGTTGTTGTTTCTGTTTTGTTAGGGTTCGAAAGGGAGACCAAGTAGCAGACAACAATAAAATACTGCAGGTGATTGGAATGTGTCACAGGAACAGAATACACTGAAAATATTCAGCAGTTCAGGCCGCACTTATAGAGAGAGAAATGGAATTGATGCCGTAATCTGCTGACCTATCCTCAGATAGGGGAAAACATGTTATGAGACGTAGGCAAAGGTAGGGAAGAACAAGGTCTGGGATACAATAGAAGGCAGGAGGACTAAGTGCAAAGGTAACCAAGGAAACATAAATGAAGAATGAGTACCTGAAATCAGCAAACAGATGAAGATTAGAATACTGAGACAATAGAGACTGCAGATGCTGGAATCTGGAACAGGAAACAAACCACTGGAACAATTGGTATCTGTGAGGGTAAATGGACCTTGTTGATTCTGGAAAGGATTATCTGAAATAATTGAACTACATTGACTCTGGAGGACTAGAAATTGTACAGTCATGAGATGCCGATGCTCAAATATACTTTATGGAAGAAATAGAGGCTAAAGACCAAGAGGTTAGATTGGAGTGAAACAATGCACTAAAATCACAGATGTTTTGGAAATCTGCACTTGGTTTCCTTAGTTTAGCTGAGCCCATATTGAGGCTTGATTTAAAGCACAAATAAATTTCAGGTTTGCATGGACAGGAGAAAATCTGCAGATGCTGGAAATCTGAGCAACACACACAAAATGCTGAAGGAACTCAGCAGGCCAGGCAGCATCTATGGAAAAGACTACAGTTGATGATTCGGGCCGAGACCCTTCGCCAGGCCTCTGAGGGCTTGACGAAGGGTCTCGGCCCAAAACATCAACTGTACTCTTTTTTTTTCCTTGAGTACATAAACATCCCAACATTAATGGATCAGTTATTGATATGCTAAATGATGTTATGACAGGTCTGCAAGCTTCCTTGAATGAAGTAAATAGTCGAATTGTCTACTTTGAAGCAAGCCAAACTATACAACCCGTCTTATACTGCACTCTAGCAGTTAGCCTCGTGGTGTGACCCAGCAAGTCTGAGCTATCAACAGAGCATGTTTGCAAAACCGTGCTTTTTAACTTCAGGAGGATTACTGCTTACCATTTACATTTTAAGATCTGAAGGCTGACTCCCATTTGTGGCCAGAAACTAAACAATGATATTAGAACTTTTCTTACAACTGTGTTTGGTTTCACAAGCAGCAGCTGCTGTGTTTAGAAAGCAAGCATTGCAAAAAAAAAACCCAAAGGACCCACTGGCCAGGAAGTGAATATCCATTACACATCCTGTGTTTTTGTCCTGGTAGGTGGTTCTTCAGGTTTGAAGATGGCTTGATTCAATTTTACCATCTGGGATCTGAAGTGCCAGAAGAGATTAATGTGGGATCCACAGTCCATGTCGCCATTAAGGCAGGAAGTGCTTTTCAGGGTAGTGGTTTGGGTGGCATGGGGCCTGCTCTTTTCCTGGGGCCTCCATATCCTCTCAACTCCAATACTGGAGTTCTCAGTCTCATCCCGTTTGCTCCTCCTCCACTTTGATAGTGTGAGGAAGCTGGAAGTGCTTATTAGTGTTACAACCATGGCACATCCTACAATAACTGACAGAAGCATAATAGTGCTTCCAGAATTATCTCTGACAGAAATTCATCTGAAAATGATACCAACTTCAGAAATAAGAATCAATTAAATTGGTTTATTACTTTTCTTGTCTCCAAACAATTGATACTAGAACGTGCAATCATTACAGCGATATTTGATTCTGCGCTTCGCGCTCCCTGGAGTACAAATCGATAGTAAATGTAATAAAATTTAAATTATAAATCATAAATAGAAAAGGAAAAGTAAGGTAGTGCAAAAAAACAAACCGAGAGGCAGGTCTGAATATTTGGAGGGTACGGCCCAGATCCGGGTCAGGATCCATTCAGAAGTCTTATCACAGTTGGAAAGCAGCTGTTCCCAAATCTGGCCGTACGAGCCTCCAAGCTCCTGAGCCTTCTCCCGGAGAGAACAGGGACAAAAAGTGTGATGGCTGGGTGGGTCGTGTCCTTGATTATCCTGGCAGTACTGCTCCGACAGCGTGCGGTGTAAAGTGAGTAAGAGGACGGAAGATTGGTTTGTGTGATGTGCTGGGCTGCGTTCACGATCTTCTGCAGCTTCTTCCGGTCTTGGACAGGACAACTTCCATACCAGGTTGTGATGCACCCTAGAAGAATGCTTTCTACGGTGCATTTATAAAAATTAGTGAGGGTTTTAGGGGGCAGGCCAAATTTCTTTAGCTATATCAGGAAGTAAAGGCGCTGGTGGGCCTTCTTGGCAGTGGGCTCTGCTTGGTTGGACCAAGTCAGGTCATTTGTGATATTGACCCCAAGGAACTTAAAGCTTTTGACCTGTTCCACTTGCGCACCACCGATGTAGATGGGGTTGTGCGGTCTGCTACTCCTTCTGAAGTCAACAACCAATTCTTTTGTCTTACTGACTTTGAGGAATAGGAATATTGTCTTCGCACCATGCCACCAGGTTCTTAATTTCCTCTCTGCGCTCAAAATCATCATAGCCCAAGATACGGCCTACAATTGTTGTGTCATCAGCAAACCTACATATTGAGTTCGATGGAAACTTGGCTACACATCATGGGTGTACAGTGAGTACAGCAGGGGGCTGAGTACACAGCCTTGTGGGGCACCGGTGCTCAGAGTAATTGTAGAGGAGAGCTTGTCCCCTATTTTTACAGCCTGGGTCCTGTCTGTGAGGAAGTTGAAGATCCAGCTGAAGATCTGAGTGCTAAGGCCCAGGTTCCGGAGCTTAGGAATCAGTTTATTTGGAATGATGGTATTAAAGGCAGAGCTGTAGTCAATGAAAAGGAGCCTTACGTATGCGTCTTTATTCTCCAGGTGTTCTAAGGAGGAATGTAGGGCCAGAGAGATGGCATCTGCAGCTGACCTGTTGCTCCGGTTGGCGAATTGCAAAGCGTCGAGGTTGACCGGTAGGCTGTGGTTGATAAATACTGCAGCTTAAGTTAATTATCGGTCTTCCTCTCTCTGTCTTCTCCTCACCATCCAAGTGATGTCTACAAGCTGAAGTTGTCAAAATCATTCCATTATTTATAGTCATTATTTAACATTGCAAATAAAACCAGACATAAATATAAGGTTTCTGTTTCTATAAAGTGAAGTCAATGTTCTGAGTCAAGTTCTTCCTTTACTTTTCCCTCAGTCAGTTTGAAAATTCTCCCTCAGAAGAGAACACCTGAAGAGCTCCTTCTCCAAAGTCCACACTTATTTTTTTTTCTCTCACTTTAGTTGGTGAGACACCTGATGTGCATTTCCAGCATTTTCTTTCTAGTGGATGTTTTTGTTGGTCTCCACAACGGCAGACTAGAACAGTCCATCTTGCAGTGTGCCAGTCACAAAACACCATTCGACCATACTAATCAGTGCTCGCATCTTGATATGGAACCATTGACTTTCCTGGGTAATAATATCCCCACCGCTGTCCCACATCTTAATCAAAGCCACTCCCTGCAAAAAGCCAGCCGTTCTGCATGTGCTATTTTCAGGATCCAATTCCTCTCTGAACTATTTTAAGGGAAATAATTAACTTGTTTAAAATGAATGAGCAAACAATTTTGCTAAAATAATGCACAGAGGCAATTAATTTGAACATTTTAACCAGAGGGCTGAAAGAAGAGCTCAGAGAAACATAAAGGCTTTAGTTCCCACTTTCCTTTTCCATTCCTTCCAGTGTGCCTTAGCAATACTTTCATGGCATAATTAGTGAGACCGATGACCTTACATCTGCATATTTTTTCACTGTGTATAAGGAACATTATCCTACCGAAGTATACAGTGAGGATTCATCACTATCGGTTACCATAAATTTCCAACAGATCAATCTTTGCCATTTGCATTTACCTGAGTATGACCACACTTATCCCTGGGTCAGGAGAATGTGTTTTCAAGTCCTGATCAAAAATCTAGACACAACATCCCATGCATCGCTGACAGAGTGCTTCACTGCCAGAGGTGATGTATTTTGGATAAAAAGTTAAAGTCTTGTCTGTCCTCTCAGTTGGAAGTCAGAGATTGCATTGTCCATCTTGAGGGAAAGCAGATGAAATTTCCTCAGTTGGCTTGCTGATGTTTGGCTCTGCTTTTGTTATTGTTGTTCCTCTCCGCGCCTCGTGGTGCATCAGGTGGCGACCTTGCCGTTTCTTCAGCACTTGTCTTTTTTTTTGTGAGGCCGAGTTGCCAGCTCGATGTTCGACCCTCCACAGATGAAAAGCGTGCAAGGAGCTGACCGGATTTGAACCCAGGACCACTCACCCCAAAGTCTGGTGTCACCACACCACCAGCTGGCATTAGCTCTGCTCTGGCATTAGCAAAATGATCATTATTGTGTTGTTCTTTATGGAGTTTTGTTTTGCATAAATTGGTTCCCATGTTTGAGGTATTATTGGAGTACTCGTACCTTAAAAAAAAGCTTTTTCCCTTAGAGGATAATTAAGTAGAAAGATGTAAACTATTTTTTTTCTCCCTCGTGCTTTCACTCATTCTCTAATTGCCTTTTGCATGCGTGGTCATCTTTTCTGCCTGGCTGATTAATATCATGTAGTTGGTAGTACACTTGCTACTGACTCAGACATTTGTGGCTTCAAGCCCTAGAATAGAACATTGGTCAGGTCGACAGTTTGGAAGAATACTCTCAAGCAAGATATCTAGTCAAGGTTTAGGTGAGGAAAATAGATCTTTAGGGGGTGGGGGGGTGGTGAATGAGAGGAAAAAATAACCTGCTGGTTGCACGGTTAATATTCCTTCCTTTCGCTTTTCAAAATCACATTATGTAATTATTTGTTTAAAATTTCTGCTATAACTATTTTTCACATTAACAAAGCATTCAGTCAAAAGTGTTCATCTGTACTTTGTTATTAAGAAACATGCAAAGATCTATCATTTTTAAGAGCCCACTCATTATGACCACTTTTGATCTTGGTCGACACAAATATTTTGCAGTTTACTTATTCATCCGATTTTTGCCATGATAACTAATTCATTGTCTGTCCCGAACATTTTGCCCTGCTTTGGTTATTAGTGTTTCACCTCTTTCCTTACTTTGTGAAGCTTTCTGCTCTTGAGTCTCCGATTACCATTGAGAGCTGAAAGGATAAAGCACTTAGCAGCCTTTTCTCTTGGTTGGTATATCCGTACAGAAGCAGTTTCCAGTTACACACTAGCGTCGATATATCGACTGAAGAAAAAAGCCGTTCAAATTTCAGATAACTGGTTTAGCAACTGCCAGAACATTTTTATCAGCAATGCCCACTATTTTTTAAATTGTTTTAAAGTCCATCAGTGGTAAAGTAAAATCTAATTCAGCTAAAAACAGAAAAGAGCTTGTTCTATCCATATAACCATATAACAATCACAGCACGGAAACAGGCCATCTCGGCCCTTCTAGTCCGTGCCACACTCTTACTCTCACTTAGTCCCACCGACTTGCATTCAGCCCATAACCCTCCTTTCCTTTCCTGTCCATATATCTATCCAGTTTAAATTTAAATGACATCGAACCTGCCTCAACCACTTCTGCTGGAAGCTCATTCCACACAGCTACCACTCTGTGAGTAAAGAAGTTCCCCCTCATGTTACCCCTAAACTTTTGCCCTTTAACTCTCAACTCATGTCCTCTTGTTTGAATCTCCCCCACTCTCAATGGAAAAAGCCTATCCACGTCAACTCTATCTATTCCCCTCATAATTTTAAATACCTCTATCAAGTCCCCCCTCAACCTTCTACGCTCCAAAGAATAAAGACCCAACCTGTTCAACCTTTCTCTGTAACTTAGGAGATGAAACCCAGGCAACATTCCAGTAAACCTCCTCTGTACTCTCTCAATTTCATTGACATCTTTCCTATAATTCAGTGACCAGAACTGTACTCAATCCCTGTTCATTGTTCATTCAATGAAGGATGCAGATGTGGTGAACATGCCCTGAGGTCTGGTTACTGACCAGGTTAACTGTAATATCAAATCATCAACACCGCTGATCTTGAGCAGTGTTTCTTCATAATCAGTTTGATGAACTGCCTTTGCTGGCCTCTAAGAGATCTGATATAAAGTATGTAAGATTACATGAGAATGGTATGCACTTCCTAAATTTTTAAGTGGAGTGAAAAAATCACAAAATCACCAAGAGCTCACAATTGGCTTGTGTTCTGATCAAATACAGCCCCATTTAGGTTTTGCATCTAAAATTACCTTTGCATGTGTTTTAAACTGAACCTAACAGGAACGTGTGGGCACGTGGCCAAGCGGTTAAGGCATTGGACTAGCGACCTGAAGGTCGTGAGTTCCAGCCCCAGTCGAGGCAACGTGTTGTGTCCTTGAGCAAGGCACTTAATCACACAGTGCTCTGCGACGACACCGGTGCCAAGCTGTATGGGTCCTAATGCCCTTCCCTTGGACAACATTGGTGTCATGGAGAGGGGCGACTTGCAGCATGTCTTCCATACAACCTTGCCCAGGCCTGCGCCCTGGAGAGTGAAGACCTTCCAGGCACAGATCCATGGTCTCGCAAGACTAACGGATACCTTAATTTAAACAGGAATGCACATCAGCAAGTTAATCTGTGATTTTAATTTGCCTATGTAGTATGACCAAACAGGAAGAAATGGATCATTTCTTGGAAATAGTTAAAAATTCATGAACCCAAGAAGAGGTAATTGTGTGGAGCAATGTGTTGAAAGAATAGTTGGATAAGAAGAAATATTTGGCCTTCAATATACATAAAGTTTGGGTTTATTCCAATTAGTGAATAGGATTGTATCAAATCTAAGAATATTGTGAGTAGTGTGGAACACTTCAGGACAATCATTCCACAATTTTTCCCAAAAAATTGGAACCATGATGATGCAAAGCCTTATATATTATACCTTGAGACCAGAATGTTTTTCAAAGTAGGTGAGCTGTAGTGCCCAACAGATGAACGAATGGAGGTGGGTTATATCCCCCGACCCCAATGCATTGCCCAGTGAAAATCATTATTTTCCACATAGGTTTATATTCACTGACATATGTTGCGATTTTTTTTTGCTGCAGAAGTACAATGCATAAAACATTCTATAAATTACAGTACAAAATATATTTTCAAAACTTAAAAATTGCATAAGTATTGCAAAAGGAGAGCAAAAATAGTGAGGCAGTGTTCAGAGTTCACTGTCCAGAAATCTAACGGCTGAGGGAAAGTCACCATTCATTTACTTTGTCATCTATTCAAACCCAAGCTTTCACCAGCAGTCTTCCAGCCCTCTTGCATTCCGCAACGGCTTAAAAACCGAAACTTGGTGTCTCCCATCAAAACCTTCTTGACGTAGGTAATCTTCTTTCCTACTCTTTATACTCTTTGTGGACCTTCGGCAGTTATCTGTATTTCTCATTGTTAAGACATTATTGTTTTTTTTTCGCAGCTCAAACTGGTAAAACCTGAGGTACTGGCATAGCCGAATATACGCATTTCTCGATTGCCAGGAACTTTCAGGCTATTCCAATGGAGTTTAGTATTGTGACTTTCTGGAGACTTACATGAATATTACTGCTTATGCCCAATTGTTTAATGCAATTTTGTTGTGACTTTGGGATGGTACCAGTTGTAGATGTTATATACCTTCATATTCCAAAATCTTTCAATTTCCTCTTTTAATTCAGCATATTTCTAATGCTTTTCACTTACTGATTTTTGTTTATTATGCATGTTTGGAATGGCTATGTTTGTTAAATAAGATGTTCTTGCTAGTTTATCGTGTAATGTTATATCCAGACTGTTATTATGGAGTGTCGTGTCTGTAAATAACGGATAAGTCATAATATAAATGGTAGGATACTGATTCTAAAACAGGATCAGGCTTGTATTTATAATAAGGTAAGATGTCTTTTATGAGTTTGTACTTTAGCAAGGTTTTGGTGAATGATGTTTGCCGCCTGATTGTGTCTGAGTAAGTAATCAGATTGAGTTAAGCTGCTGGAGGATCTTGTAATGTGTTTCTGGCTTCTCTTGGCGTTTTCTGCATTTATCACTTTGAATTTGTTGGTCTTTTATTATGAACACTCTAAGCTAGGTGTTCAATGTTTTCTTGTCATTGTCTGGTCTGCTCAAATCATGGAGATGTCTTCCATGGAGGATCATAGTCTTCCTTTGGTTAACTTTTCCTTCTATAGTGATAACTTCTTCATTTTTCTGGGTTGTGCTTTCATTTACATTTAGTGGAATGTACTTCTTATCAGAGTTGCATATGTTCGAATGGAGCGCTGGATCCTGTTTTGTTGATGAAAATATATCCTTAGGAGTTTTATCTGACTGTTGTGTACATTTTTTAAAGCCTATTATTCCTCTTTCTCCTTCTGTCCTAGGTAGTGCTTATCTAAGTATGTTCAAATGTATATAGTGTTTTCTTTTTTTTATTAAAAAGTCTTTAAATTTATCATTCCAGTTCTCACTTGTAAATTTTCCAGATCGGTTTTGGAACAAGATATTATGCCAAAGAATTTGTTAATATGGGTATGGCAAAAGTGTTTATTGCCTTTGTTATATTTTTACTATTGAGCTCGGTTTGGCAGATTTTCTTAAGCTTTGAAGTAAATTCTATCAAAAGTATTCCCTTTATCGCAGTGTGATCTATTTTTTTTGCTTGTTGATATCCCAGAAACTAATGTGTTTTAATTTCATCCATTGTTTGTATTATATCCCCCTGCTCTGTTTTATATTCTACTAGCCCTATTGCACCTTTCTTTGTTTAATGTTCTGCACTTACTTAGTCCAACGTTCATGTTTATATCTTTAGAAAATAGTTTATTCTTTGAATTAATTGCTTTAGCTTTGCTGATAAAGAAGCATATAATTTCAAATCATCCATGCATAGAAGGTGTGTCAAGGTACAACTTGTTTGGTTGTCTCTGATTTAATACCCTATTGTCATCTGATTCAGTAAATTAGAGAGCGGGTTTAAAGCTAGACAAGATCATAGTGGGCTTTGAGAGTCACACTGGAAAATGCCTCGGTTTAATTTGGTAGCAGTGCTCACTCTTTTTTGGTTGCTAATAGATATAGTGATTATATTACACTAATGTTTCATCAGATGTTGTAGGAATTTAACAATATGTATATTTACATATATTAAGAGCTTTTATTAACCATGAGTGTGGGACAAAATCAAATGGTTTTTGGTAGTAAATATAACTACATGAAAGACTTGCGCTTTTCTGCTGGGCTTGATTTAGAATTACAGAATCTATTATCAGTTTTTCTTTAAATCCTTTCATACCCTTATGACATTCTTTCTGCTCTTCTGTCAGTATATTGTGGTTAAGTGAGAGGTGATTGATTGCGAGATGCATGATATTACAATTTTATATATAGTTCATAAGCAAGAAATTTTTTGATGGGTCATTTGTGATTTCTCCTTTTATTAGGAGATATGTTTTACCTTCTGTCAAAAATTCAGGCACTTCTTTAGGATTTTTAAGAAAATTGTTGATTTGTATTAATAGGTACAGATAAAGGCAATTTAATTTTTATACCAATAATTATGAATATTATCTCTGACAGTACTTTTCCAGTTGTGGATTGTTTTTATAACCACTTTTATCATATCATTGTAACTTCAGGAGTTTGCATGTCGTCAAATGTACGAATGCATTCGTTCTCCTCCCTGATCCAACCTGCTTCTTGATAGTGCATTGCCCTGTTTGACCAGATATTAGACCAAATGTTCATTATCTCTGTGTTTGTTGCTAATTCTGTGCTAGAGTTGGTGACATTTTGGTGCATCGAATTTAGTTTCAATGTCCTGTATAAACATTTTTCATTCCTCCTGAACTAACAATTCTGTTTTCCTTCTTTCGTGCACTTCATATATCTATTTAGTCTGGCTTTTTATGCACCAAGCTTTTGTCTTAGTGTATCTATAAATTCTACAATGCTTTTGCTCGGTTGATTGTAACTTGAGTGGACCTTATATTTCCTTAGCTTTTTCTCTTAATTTTCTTGCTCAAGATATGCATTTTATATCCCGTTAGGTGGGCCATTTCTGCTCCTAAGGTTTCAATTTCAAGGTGACAATTATTATTGTTATTATTATTTCTCTTTGAATTTTTCTCAGCTCAAGCTCATAAAACAGGCATTTCCAAGCACGCTCATTTCTCAATTGCTAGCAACCTTTGGACTATTCTAGTGGTGTTTAGTGTTGTGGCCTTCTGGTGATTTACACAGATATATCCCAAGTTATTTAATGCTATTGTATAGTGTCTTTGGCATGACACCAGTTGTAGTTATTACTCTCTAATTATTATTATTATTGTTATTATTTATCATTATTTATGGAGGCAGGTACAATCCCAGTGTTCAAGAGGCGTTGGGATAGGTGCTTGAGTAGGATGGTAGCCTAATGGAGGCCATTGGGGTTAGAAGATCAATGCAATAAACGTTATGGACATGGTAAGTCAAAGGGCCTGTTTCCGTGGTGTACCAATCTATGCCTCAGTGCTGCATCTTATGAAAAACAGTTGAATCCTGACAGCCAACTACACTCTGATGGCATGGTATTAAACTTAACCTATTGCCCTAGAACAGGTGACGTGGAACTGTTATTTTGTCTCCAATCTTAGCAAATCTTCTCACGCTATAAAAGTTGTATCTTCCTCTCCCCCCTTTAGATATTCCCTATTGCCCTCCTCAGTCCCTTGCCGATTCACAGGCCATTTTATATTTTAAGGCTTAACCCCTGAACTGTTGAGAAAATGTTCAAGAACTTTTAAGGTGGGGGCTTATATGGGAGGCAGGGTTTGAGGGTCGGCACAACATTGTGGGCCGAAGGGCCTGCACTGTGCTGTACTATTCTATGTTCTATGTATGTTTTGTTTTGGATGCATGAGAAACAGACAGCAGAGAGAAGCCTTTAGACTGCTTTTAACAAAGCGTCTTGAGTGGACAGGCCATCTTTGTATCCACTGGAATTTGGAAGTGTTGATTGACACAAATAGGATGCTGGTGGTAGATAGATATAGAGAGGACATTTCCTCACGTGGATGGAACTAGAATTAGGGATCACTGTTTTAAAAAAAAGATTGCCTACTTAAGACAGAGATGAGGCATAACTCTTTTCTCTCAAGGGATTATGAGTCTTTGTCACTCTCTTCCGGTGCTATCTGTTTTTAGTTCAGGTCTTCAGCATCTGCAGTTTTTAGGTTTTCATTTAGGATAGTTTTTAGGATGGTTGAGGTTGTGATCAGATCAGCCATAATCTAACTGAGTGGGGTTGAATGGCCTATTCCTGTTACCTGTTCATACACCTGCATATTTATACGATACAAAGCTATGGTAAAATAATATTACACTTGATTCCTTGAACCTCCTTTACTTGTGACTTGTACAGATTTTGAAGCCAATAAAAGAGTGCTGTTCAGTTTTTTTTAAAGTTTAATGACTACCCAAAGTGGTTATGAAAATTCAAATAAAGGAAGTAAATATTTCCATTTCTTACTCTTCAGCATAAAGCACGGAGCATAAAATAATTAGGAAACAACTGAAGTTCCTGCCCATTAAATCGAGTTCAGAGTTTATTCGGAGCTCATATTGTTTGAAGAATGATCTTCAGATGCAGAGTGCATTTTAATGTCAATCCTTTGGGAAAAGGGTGGAGAGGTGTTTTGACATTTGTTGTCTGAATACTTCCCCTTGAGTTCCTGCTGTTCAACATGTTCTGTGTTTTACCACATAAACTACTTCAAATTATTCTTCCCACTGACTGAACGAGTAAACAGCACACTCCTGAGTGAATGCAGTTTGCTGTCACTCATCCAAATTGCTCACCTTATCAAGCAGCAAGAACATGGCTTGCTGTCAGAATAGCATAAAACAATTTTTTTTTTCACTTTACTTGCTGCCTTGTGCTGAAGGACTATCTATATATGTTAGTGCAGCTCTGAGACCTTTACCAAAGACATCTCCCGGACGCATGAGCTTGTTCCTCTCTTCCACTTGATCTATATACATACTTGGTCAGGCCTCTGAATGGAGATCTCTTATAACAGCCACATAGTCCAAAGTTTAAAGTAAATGTATTATCTAAGCACATTTATGTCACCATATATTGCACAGGAATCCATTTTCTTGTACCGATTCAGAGTAGAACAGGGAAATAGGTTTAAGATGCTGCTACTGAAGATGTGTGACAGCTTACTGGTAGTTTGAAAGCAGAGGAATTTGATTAAAATCAATATTAATACACTTTTTTTTGAAGTGAATTCGCGGGACGTGCCCTGCCAATGTGCTGCAACATCGACGTACTTGAAGTTGGAGCCATCGATTCGGAGAGGAGAAGACAGGACAGAGGAGTTCTGATGCCTGTCCAACTAACCCGGGTATGAGGGTGGGTCGCTGTAAACACCGAGCCGAATTAGAGGGGTCGAGAGCGACTTCTTGAGCGGCGAAATCCAGGTCCAAAGTGAATCGATGGGCGGCGTGTTCAAGGGCCAGAGCGACTCACCACGGCGAGGCCCGGCTCCTGATGGGAAATCGGACAGTTTAAATGCTAGCCCAGATAATCTGCGGGCTTCTCTCTCCGCGACTCTGAGGCTGTGAGATTGTCCTCAGCTGCTATACTTCGTGTCTGTGAACTTTGCGACAATTTGCCTCGCTACTATGATTAGATTATTAGATTAGATTATGAGGACACGCAGTCCTCTTTTATCGTCATTTAGTAATGCATGCATTAAGAAATGATACAATGTTACTCCAGAATGATATCACAGAAACACAAGACAAACCAAGACTGAAAAACTGACAAAAACCACATAATTATAACATTGCTACCTGTGCTACGTGCCAGTGAGGGTAGGAATAGGATGCTCTGGAGGATGAACAAGTGGCTGAGGAACTGGTGTAGGGGGCAGGGTTTCAGATTTCAGGATAATTGGGACCTCTTCTGGGGCAGGTGGGACCTGTACAAGAGAGACGGGTTACACTTGAACTACAGGGGGACCAATATCCTTTCAGGGAGGTTTGTTAATGCTATTGGGGGGGCTTTAAACTAGATTTGCAGGGGGATGGGAACCACAGTACCAGAGCTGACAGTGTGGCTGGGGTGAAAATAAATGATGTTAAATTT
Organism: Mobula birostris; assembly: GCF_030028105.1. Lineage (NCBI taxonomy): Eukaryota > Metazoa > Chordata > Chondrichthyes > Myliobatiformes > Myliobatidae > Mobula > Mobula birostris. Next base: position 7,429,462 of record NC_092400.1, on the reverse strand, counting down.
TCAAGCAAATCCACTAATAGAAAGGTTGTGAGTGGTGGTAAAAATCTTCTGAGGTGTACATATTTCAATGCTAGGAGTATTGCGGGGAAGGCGGATGAGTTGAGGGCATGTATTGACACGTGGAATTATGACGTTGTAGCAATTAGTGAAACTTGGCTACAGGAGGGGCAGGACTGGCAGCTTAATATTCCAGGGTTCGGATGTTTCAGATGTGATCGAGGCAGAGGAATGAAAGGTGGGGGAGTGGCATTGCTTGTTAGGGAAAATATTACAGCAGTGCTCAGGCAGGACAGATTAGAGGGCTTGTCTACTGAGTCCTTGTGGGTGGAGCTGAGAAACAGGAAAGGTATGACCACATTAGTGGGATTGTATTACAGACCACCCAATAGTCAAAGAGAATTGGAAGTGGAAATCTGCAGAGAGATAGCAGGCAACTGCAGGAAACATAAAGTTGTGGTGGTAGGGGATTTTAATTTTCCATATATTGATTGGGTCTCCCATACTGTTAAGGGTCTAGATGGTTTAGAGTTTGTAAAATGTGTTCAGGAAAGTTTTCTAAAACAATATATAGAGGGACCAACTAGAGGGGATGCAATATTGGATCTCCTGTTAGGAAACGAGTTAGGACAAGTGACAGAAGTCCGTGTAGGGGAGCACTTTGGTTCCAGTGATCATAACACCATTAGTTTCAACTTGATCATGGACAAGGATAGATCTGGTCCTAGGGTTGAGGTTCTTAACTGGAAGAAGGCCAAATTTGAAGAAATGAGAAAGGATCTAAAAAGCATGGATTGGGACAGGTTGTTCTCTGACATGGATGTGATCGGTAGGTGGGACGCCTTCAAAGCAGAAATTTTGAGAGTGCAGAATTTGTATGTTCCTGTCAGGATTAAAGGCAAGGTGAATAGGAATAAGGAACCTTGGTTCTCAAGGGATATTGCAATTCTGATAAAGAAGAAGAGGGAGTTGTATGACATGTATAGGAAGCAGGGAGTAAATAAGGTGCTTGAGAAGTATAAGAAGTGCAAGAAAGTACTTAAGAAAGAAATCAGGAGGGCTAAAAGAAGACATGAGGTTGCCTTGGCAGTCAAAGTGAAGGATAATCCAAAGAGCTTTTACAGGTATATTAAGAGCAAAAGGATTGCAAGGGATAAAATTGGTCCTCTTGAAGATCAGAGTGGTCGGATATGTGCGGAACCAAAGGAAATGGGGGAGATCTTAAATAGGTTTTTTGCGTCTGTGTTTACTAAGGAAACTGGCATGAAGTCTATGGAATTAAGGGAAACAAGTAGTGAGATCATGGAAACTGTACAGATCGAAAAGGAGGAGGTCCTTGCTGTCTTGAGGAAAATTAAAGTGGATAAATTCCCGGGACCTGACAGGGTGTTCCCTCGGACCTTGAAGGAGACTAGTGTTGAAATTGCAGGGACCCTGGCTGAAATATTTAAAATGTCGCTGTCTACAGGTGAGGTGCTGGAGGATTGGAGAGTGGCTCATGTTGTTCCGTTGTTTAAAAAAGGATTGAAAAGTAATCTGGGAAATTATAGGCCAGTAAGTTTAACGTCGGTAGTAGGTAAGTTTTTGGAGGGAGTACTAAGAGACAGAATCTACAAGCATTTGGATAGACTGGGACTTATTAGGGAGAGTCAACATGGCTTTGTGCGTGGTAGGTCATGTTTGACCAATCTATTGGAGTTTTTTGAGGAGGTTACCAGGAAAGTGGATGAAGGGAAGGCAGTGGATATTGTCTACATTGACTTCAGTAAGGCCTTTGACAAGGTCCCGCATGGGAGGTTAGTTAGGAAAATTCAGTCGCTAGGTATACATGGAGAGGTGGTAAATTGGATTAGACATTGGCTCGATGGAAGAAGCCAGAGAGTGGTGGTAGAGAATTGCTTCTCTGAGTGGAGGCCTGTGACTAGTGGTGTGCCACAGGGATCAGTGCTGAGTCCATTGTTATTTGTCATCTATATCAATGATCTGGATGATAATGTGGTAAATTGGATCAGCAAGTTTGCTGATGATACAAAGATTGGAGGTGTAGTAGACAGTGAGGAAGGTTTTCAGAGCCTGCAGAGGGACTTGGACCAGCTGGAAAAATGGGCTAAAAAATGGCAGATAGAGTTTAATACTGACAAGTGTGAGGTATTGCACGTTGGAAGGACAAACCAACGTAGAACATACAGGGTTAATGATAAGGCACTGAGGAGTGCAGTGGAACAGAGGGATCTGGGAATACAGATACAAAATTCCCTAAAAGTGGCATCACAGGTAGATAGGGTCGTAAAGAGAGCTTTTGGTACATTGGCCTTTATTAATCAAAGTATTGAGTATAAGAGCTGGAATGTTATGATGAGGTTGTATAAGGCATTGGTGAGGCCGAATCTGGAGTATTGTGTTCAGTTTTGGTCACCAAATTACAGGAAGGATATAAATAAGGTTGAAAGAGTGCAGAGAAGGTTTACAAGGATGTTGCCGGGACTTGAGAAAGGTTGAATAGGTTGGGACTTTATTCCCTGGAGCGTAGAAGAATGAGGGGAGATTTGATAGAGGTATATAAAATTATGATGGGTATAGATAGAGTGAATGCAAGCAGGCTTTTTCCATTGAGGCAAGGGGAGAAAAAAACCAGAGGACATGGGTTTAGGGTGAGGGGGGAAAAGTTTAAAGGGAACATTAGGGGGGGCTTCTTCACACACAGAGTGGTGGGAGTATGGAATGAGCTGCCAGACGAGGTGGTAAATGTGGGTTCTTTTTTAACATTTAAGAATAAATTGGACAGATACAAGGACGGGAGGTGTATGGAGGGATATGGTCCGTGTGCAGATCAGTGGGACTAGGCAGAAAATGGTTCGGCACAGCCAAGAAGGGCCAAAAGGCCTGTTTCTGTGCTGTAGTTTCTATGGTTTCTATGATTTCTATATAGTTACAACAGTGCAAAGCAATACTATAATTTGATAAAGAACAGAGCATGGGCACGGTAAAAAAAAAAGTCTCAAAGTCTCTCGAAAGTCCCATCATCTCACGCAGATGGTAGAAGGAAGAAAAACTCTCCCGCCATGAGCTTCCAGCGCCGCAAACTTGCCGATGCAGCATCCTGGAAGTACCCGACCACAGTCCGACTCTGAGTCTGTCTGAAAACTTCGAGCCTCCGACTAGCCCTCCGACACCGAGCACCTAGCACCATCTCTTCCAAGCGCATTGACCCCGGCCCCAGCCACCAAGCAACAGGCAAAGCCGAGGATTTGGGACCTTCCCTTCTGGAGATTCTCGATCGAACAGTAGCAGCGGCAGTGAAGCGGGCATTTCAGAAGTTTCTCCAGATGTTCCTCTGTGCTCCTCACGTCTGTCTCCATCAAATCAGGATTGTGCATGGTACCTATTTACAAATACGATATCATTTCGGAACGGCCTTGCGCGCTGCGCCGCGCCGCCATCTTCTCCTCCCTCCTCCTCAACTTAATATCGAGGCTTCGAGCCTACTCCGGGCTGCTCCAGGGATTTGGATCTAAGGACTCGATTTGGCTCGGGATGCTGTTGTTGTTGCTGCTGGCTTCTATTGTTTGCGTGATTTGTTTTCTGGCTTTTCTCCTCTTTCTCTGTGGACACTGGGGTTTGTCTTTTTTTTTTAATTGGGTTCTTTCGGATTGTTGCCCTGCAACTGCCTGTAAGGAAACAAATCTCAAGGTTGTATAATTTATACATTCGTTGATAATAAATGCATTATGAAACGTGAAAGTTGAATGAATGAAAAACTGCACATAAACAAAGACTGATAAACAGCCAATGTGCAGCTGAAGACAAAGTGTACAGTTAAAAAATGCATAATACTGAAAACATGAGTTGTAAAGTCCTTGAAAGTGAGCCTTTTGGTTGGGGAATTAGTTTAGAGTTGAAATGAGTGAAGTTATCTATGCTGGTTCAGGTGCCTGATGGTTGCAGGGAAATAGCTTCCTGAACCTGGTAGCGTAGGGCCTAAGAAGGCTCCCGTACCACCTTTTGAATAGCAGCAGCAAGAACAGACCATGGCCTGGATGGTAGGAGTCATTGGTGATGGATTCGGTGTTCTTGTACAATTGTCTCCGATGCTATTTAAAAACCTGCTCGCTCTTAGAAGTTGGAACCACTCTCGATTCCGTAGCTCAGTTGACAGGGTAGGTACCAAACAGAGCACTGGGGAAGTGTCAGGTTTTGACTGGTTTCAAATAGGAATGTTAGTTACAGAAGAATAGTGGCTACACCAAAACAGCAGTAACTTTATCGGCCTCACATAAACAGACTGTTGGGGACTGATGTGCTGGCATGAGGAGAGCACTAGGACAATGGCTGCTGCATAGCTTCGGCAGGGTTGCTCACTGTCCCGTATTAGCCAGGACATCCCGTAGATTGGGCTAAATTGGTTTGTCCCATACGGGACCGCCCTTGTCCCGTATTTCCCCCGCTAAGTGTTCCTATGAAACCTTTCGTGCCGAAATGGCGTAAAGCGAAGAAGCAATTACCATTAATTTATATCAGGAAAATTTTTGAGCGTTCCCAGACCCAAAGAATAACCTACCAAATCATACCAAATAACACATAAAACCTAAAATAACATTAACATATAGTAAAAGCAGGAATGATATGATAAATACACAGCCTATATAAAGTAGAAATAATGTACGTACAGTGTAGTTTCACTGAACAGAATCGCCAAAACTGATTTGTAGAGAAAGAAAATCAGCACATACACGTATGCGCACGTCATGCATGCGCACACAGGTGCCCGCGCAAGGCTTCATGGTCATGGTAGTCTTTCTCGGGGTAAACACAAGCGTCCTGCATTTGACTGCTACATTTGTCCCTTATTTGGGAGTGAGAAATTTGGCAACCCTAAGCTTCAGTGACCTGGGTTTGATTCTGAACTCATGTATTGTTAGTGTTAGGTTTGTCTGTTCTCTCTGCGATTTCCCTCAGGCTTCAATTTCCTCCCATTTCCCAAAGAGAAGCAGGTTGATTGGCTATTTGGTTGCAGTAAAAAATTTGTCCCCACGTTGCTAGATTTTAGGAAGTAAGTGGGAAAATGATACTTCTCTGAGAGTCAGCAGAGACTTCATGGGCAAATGGGTTCTTTTATATCTTAACTGATAATGAAAATCAGATTTATGAGATGTATATTTTCAAAGAATTCTTACTCTAAAGGAGTCCATTGTGAAATGTAAAAGCTTCTACAGATTTCAGTCGAGTACTGTCCTATTTATTCAAACATCCTTTAGAGACAACCTCTGAAGCTTTATATTTTTGTGGCCCTCAGATCAGTTGTCACATGATGCAATCCAGAAAGGGGTGACGATTTTAACATAACTTTTATTATTCACACTCAATATTACATTTATTGTCAAAAATGACAGTGAATGCTGGAACTATTTTGCAGGTCAGGCAACGTCTGTGGATTGGAAAGTGAATTTAATATTTCAGGTCAATGACTTATGAACATCTTGACTGAAATATAATCTCTGTTTCTCTCTCCACAATGCTGTCCTGACTGATTGAGCACTGCCAGTGTTTCTAGTTTTCATTCAGATTTCCAGTAAGCTGAAACATTTTGCCTTTGGATTGCATATACTGTATGTACATGTCCGCCTACAATAGGACCAAAGGACCAGATTGTGAAAAATCAGGTCAGGGAACACCAGTGCTTTGTGGGAAGAAGAACATGATGGCTGTACATCCTCATCCAAGCCACAAAGACCATGCAGCTACCCATTCTCATGCCCCTCTACACAACAGAGCACATCAGATGCCCAAAAGAATCTGAAATATCTTTAAGCTCTTCCCTCTACTTCAATTAGAGAAGGCCACGCGACACCAGGAAATTTTCAGCTGCATTCTCTTGAAAACCTGTTCTGGTATTTCATATCTGGAAGGTTTATTAGAAATGAAATGCCATATAAATGATGTTTATGTGTGCTGGACCACATGCTAAATACTGCTTAATGACAAGCTGGTATGAAGGGGTAGAGATCAAATCTGTCCGCGGGTTGTGTTATATGGCGTTGAGGTTCAAAGAAGTAAATCGGCTTTAGTGAGAGATAGGGAAATCTGAGTTACTTACCTTGCTTTCTGCAAGCCTCCTTCATAAGGACACAAAGACAAACAGGAGATAACTCAGGCTCATTGTGAAACCCCAGTTGTTGGAGAATCACAGAACGATTGAATCATAGAATGGTACAGCGTCAAAATGGGCCCCTGCTGCCCACCTGGCCTATGCTCACTATAGTTTACGTCGAAGCTAATCCCATTCACCCACATTAGGCCCATTTGCCTCTATATATTTTCAACCTAGGTACCAGTCTAAATACCTTTTAAACATTGTAATTGTATTGGCCTCAACCATCACATCCAGTGACTCAGTCCAGGTGACCTTGGTGTGAAAAATTTCCTTCTCAGATTTCATCTAAATTTCTCCCTTCCCACCTTGAAATTGTGTATTCTTGTTCTAGATTCCCCTGGGGAAAAATGACAGACTATCTATTCTATCTCTGCTCTTTATAATTTAATAAATGCTATAAGGACATGTATATTCCATCGGGAATAAACTCTGCCTCCACAATCTGTTCTTATCACTATAGTCCCCTAATCCAGGCAACATCCTGGTGAGTCTCCTCTGCACTCTCTCTATTGTTCCCACCTCCTTTCAATAGTATGGTGACCAGACCGGCGCACGATACTCCAACTGTGGCCTGACCTGTGTTTTGTACAGCTATAACAAGGTGTTCCCACTCTTATTCTCAATAACACAGCTGATAAAGGCAAGTATATCAAATACAATCTTCACTATCCACTTTCAGTGTGCTGAAGTCTTGCACCCCATGTCCTTTCTGTACATCAGCTCTCTTGAGGTCCCTGCTGTTTACTCTGCATGTTCTAACATAATGTGACCACTGAAATTGCATTACCTCATACCTGTTTGAATTAAATTCCTTTTGCCACCACGATGCTCAAATTTCCATCCGATCTAAGTGAAGCCTCATCCGACTTTCTCGAGATGCTCAACACTAAGTAAAGGTTAATGGTCAATTGGACAAAGATATGATGGAGTCCGTCCAACTTTCTTGAATATAAGAGATGAGAAAGACCACTTGTGCTGAGTGAGTAAATTGATCTGCGAAGCGCAGAATCAAATATTGCTGTGATGATTCTACGTTCTAGCATCAATTGTTTGGCGACAGTGAAGTATAATGTTAGTTTATTATGAACTGAGGTAGAGTGAAAAGCTTTGTTTTGCATGCCATCCATATAGATCAATACATCACATCAATGTGGTGCAAGGGAAAAGCAATAACAGTATGCAGTGTTACAATTGCAGAGAAAGTGCACTGCAGTCAATCAATAAGGTGCAAGACATGAAGAAACAGAGATCAAGAGTCTAATCTTCAATGGCCCAAATTCCATGGACTCCAATGGTTGCAAATTATGTCCCTTATTGCCTATTTGGCTGAATAATTGGGAAGCTGTTTGGTCACAAATACATAAGACCATAAGATATAGGAGCAGAAGTAGGCCACTTGGCCCATCATGTCTGCTCTACCATTTCATCATTGCTGATTCAATTTTCCTCTCAGCCCCAGTCTCCTGCCTTCTCCCTGTATCCCAGCATGCCCACCCTGACCAGTCAAGAATCTATCAACCTCTGCCTTGAATATACATAAAGACTTGGCCTCCACAGAAGCCTGTAGCAAAGAATTCCACAGATTCGCCACTCCCTGGCTAAGAAAACTCCTCCTCATCTCCATTCTAAATGGACCAAAGCTGTGTCCTCAGAATATGAAAATTGAACTATATTAAACACACATCGGGTTTTCTGATTTTTATTTTTACATTGGTATATTTGATCCCCAACATAAAACATGTGATCAACACATGGAATTTAACAGAAGTAGGCTCCCTGCTGTTTGTAATGGATGACAAACAGACATAAAGACACATTGAAGTGAGGTATTCCCTTGCTTTCACAATTCAATTCAATGAGTGGATGTGCTTGGATTAATGACAGGAATCCACTGGCTTTCAATGTGAATTTGCCAGATAAATCTGGACAAACCGACCTCACAATACTGGTTAAATTAAATTATGCAGATAATTGTCTACTCAAAATGGAGAGAAGGCGGGTATCTTTTGCAGTTTGATTTAGACATTTTTCACTCTATTGATTTTTATTTGCTTATGAATGCTTTTTCAAATTGATATTGATTGAAGAACAATATTTTCCTCTGTAAACCTTGAAATCTTGTTTCTCAAAAATAATAGGGGCATTGTATGCAGAGTATAAATGATGCTTGATCCACTAATCCCCAACAGCAACTCTTATATCGGAGGCTGGAGATTAACATGCTGTTTTTTGAGATAGAATTTTCATCATTTTGATCAACTTCATTTTCACCAAGGAAAGACCTCACAGAACAATAACTTGGTCAGCTTCTTTCATTGCTCACCAGTACCTGAGTAATGGTTTGGAGTAGATTACTTTGACCCAGGGCCCAGGTAGTCAGCCTGCCTGCCCTTTTCCACTACACACAGTGCACAAATTGTCTCATTAAAAGCCAAGAGCCAGGCAAAGAAACCAAAATGCATGCAGCCCCCTTGTGAGTTACGGCTTGAGATCTCGTCACCCGAAGCCATCAAAGTTCCAGAGCTGGTGTCAAACCAGTCAAATGCTGAAAAATGAGCTGCCTGTAGCTGTAAGCAATTCAGGATTTGATTTGCTTTGCAGGATCAAGGACATTGCAAATTTTTTTTTTCAATTTTGGAAACTTGCCTCCCTAGCATATTTGTAACAAGTAGTTGGTATAATCTTGTTGCAATGAGCAGGGATGAGGGGCTAGTTCACATGGCCACCAAATATACCAGAACAGTTACGGTAGGGAGTACCACTGCAATTATATCTGAGGCGTGAGGACACCCTGCTTAGTCTCAGACGTAGTTAGCAATGAGCGAGTGGCTATACTGTCATCTCCTACTGGGACATATATATATATATATATGTCCCAGTAGGAGATGACAGAAAGATTCAGTGAAGGGACATGTGTTGAGTGTCTCTGATACTTCTTAGCTACAGTGGGATTGGCTATAGCTTGGAGCCAACCGCCCAGTTGGCTCCAGAATGAACAGACCAGGCAGCTGACAGATAGCAAGGGTAAAATTTTAGACCCTCCCAAACAATTAAAAGTAATCATGAAACCACATCTTTAAACAGAGAGATATATTCTGCTGCTTCTGTCAATGCTCCTTCCCACGGTATGCTATTGCTGTAGTTTGCTGTATGAATGGGCAAATAGAGTTGAGTACTGACTGATATCCTGATCTCAAACTTTGTTCTTTGGTGAGGACTTGGTCCACCTGGAACAATCCCCAGCTGGTGTGTTTGGGGTGTTGATCAGAGTGATAGAGAGTACTCTGAACCAATTCTCAGACAACCTCTTTGCAATTGGAGTTGTGGCATTTGGGTCAAAGATCCCCCTGAGTGCAGGTAGTCGTCCTAAAATAGAATGCACACGTAAAACCACCGCATAAATAGGATTGTGTACTTGTGCGTTTGAATTTTTAGCAGAGTCCTTTTTCCTGGATCTCGACATCACACCACTTTTTTTTTTTGCCTGGCTTTGCATTATCATTTAGATTGACTGAAGAAAAATAAAATTGCATTTATCAGCAAAAAAATTCCAATTAACAATCTGCTGTTGTCCTAGCTGCACTGTCTCACTTCCAATCAGGCCAGCATCATTGATTTAGAGCCAACTCAATGCAGTTACCTGTCACCAACTCAAAGCAGTTACGTATTACTTTCACATGGTGCTTACTAATACAGAGTGGTCAGAAAGTGGCTGTGGACCTGATGATCTGACAATCTGCTGGACCTGACAATAGGTCTGAAAGTGGTTTTTGATCTGATATTTATAGAAAATAAAACATAGAACATTATGACACAGTACAGGCCCTTCAGCCCAAATGTTGTGCTGACTTTTTTATTCTACTGTAAGATCAATCTAACTCTTCTGCCTCACATAGTCCTCCATTTTTCTATCATCCATCTGCCTATCTAAAAGTTTATGTAATGGTTCTAATGTATTTACCTCTGCCATCCTTAGCAGTGTGATAAAAAGACTACCTCCTATGCTTTCCTCCAATCATCTTAAAATTACACACTCTTATATTAACTTTTCCATCCTGGGAAAAAAGTATCTGGCTATCCAGTTGATCCATGCCACTTAACATACTTGGACTGTGTGCTTGCTTGCATGTGTACATTCATCTGCAGGCTGGGCAGGAACTGCTTGTTCTTGCTGATAACACCCATGCACCGTCGATATGCAGGACGTGAAACAGAAGGACTTGGGCTATACATATATATTTTTTTGTGTATGACTATTTTCTTGCTATTTCATATGTGCTATGTGTCTCGTGCTGTATATGATTGTTGGGAATGTGTCTTGCACTTTAGTCCCAGCGGAATGCTGTTTCGTTTGACTAATTCATGGGTTTTCAGATATGGTTGCATGACAATTGAAGTTGAACTTGAACGCCTATCAAGTCATAAGAATATAAGACATAGGAGCAGAATTACGCCATTTGGCCCATCGAGCCTGCTCCACCATTCAATCATGGCTGATCCTTTTTTCCCCTCCTCAGCCCCACTCCCCATCCTTCTCCCTGTCACCTTTGAAGCCGTGTCTAATCACGAACGTAATCTCTGCCTTAAATACGCCCGATGACCTGGCCCTCCACAGCTGCCTGTGGTAACAAAATCTACAGATTCACCACCCTTTGGCTAAAGAAATTTCTCCCCAACTCTTTTTCAAATGGACGCCCCTCTGTGCTGAGTCTGTGCACTCTTTTCCTAGAGTCCCCCACCATGGGGAACATCTTTTCCACATCTACTCTTTCTGTGCCTTTCAACATTTGAGAGGTTTCAATGAGATCCTCCCTCATCCTTCTAAATTTCAGCAAGTATAGACCCAGAGCCATCAAACGTTCCTCATATGATAACCCTTTCATTCCTGGAATCATCCTTGTGAACCTCCTCTGAACCCTCTTAAGTGTCAGTGCATTTTTTCTGAGATGAGTTACCTCACATCCTCCTTCACTCCAAAGAGAAAAGCCCTAGTCTCCTCAACCTATTCTCATAAAACATGCCCTCCAATCCAGGCAGCATCCTGGTAAATCTTCTCTGCACTCACTCAAAAAAAAATGTCCTTCCTATAATGACAATCTAATTCACACTATTGAAAACTTATGGCCCATATTCCAGATTCCCTTACATCTTGTGCTATATAAAAGTTTGTCCGGAGTGTGCATATGTATGTGTATGTATCGGGTTCAGTCATTTTTCAGACTAAACAGCAGAAAGGGGAAAAAATGTCATCAAAGTGGCTTTGAACATTGGTACTAGGCAGTGTGGTCTCAGCATCTCAGAAACTGGGGTTTTCAAGTCCAACAGTCCCCAGAGTTTACAGAGAAGAGTATAAGAAACACATAAGAATAATTTTCTCCATACTGAGAGAGATTTCACCAAAATTATCGTAGAGGTTTCATAAACTGCCCTAGAATATTACATTTGACTTCTCATGGTAACGTTGATGATTTTTTAAATTTTTTTAATTTTCAGAGTAGGATAAATAAAGAAAATCTGTTTTGTACTAATAGAAAGGTGGATGGTACAACTGATTGTAATGTCTTGGGTTGTTGCTTAGGAAATGACACTCATTGTAAAGGTTGGTATCCTTCATTCCATGTTTTACACATTCACAGACCAATTGATTCCAGCCCAATCTTATAAATCACTTTGTTCTTTTGGCGTATTTTAAATCCTAAAGAGTAAGACATCAGTGTATATATAAAAAAAAGATGAAGTACTTTGCTCCAGGAATTCTATATTCTATCTGCATTGATTCTGCATGCTTTGATATTTAAAGGCTTTTCAAATGAAAGCAGCATATCACTCTTTTCATTAATACAGCTTCTCAGTTCCTACACGTTCGCCAGTTGCTGAAAAAAATTACCATCAGATATGTCTTCTAAATGTAATAAATGACATTTAAAATTTCCACTTAAGTATCAACTGTAATGTATTGAAACATCCCAGCTCACTTTGCAGGAGCGCAATCAAACAAAATTTGATATTTAGCCACATAATGAGATAATGGGCCGGATATTCCTGGAAGAACCATGGCTCCAATGTCTTCCTTGATGAAGAGGATCAAATGAGCTAAAGCTGTGGAGCCAACAGAGTGGGTTCTGACTGGCACGTCTTGTGCTCCCTCCCCCATGTTTGGAAAGCCCTGACTGCTTCCGATAGCTCAACGTCTGTCAAAGGTTTTTGAATTATTCAATATGTTCCAGAGAGTCAGAGGCATTTAGAAACGCTGCAGGTAGATTTAACTATATATTTTGAATAAAATAAAATGCAAAATTTAAATTAGCTTTAAATGCTGAAATATAATTAAAACCCTTAGGGTAAAATAAAATAAGATTCTGTAGACCAAATCAAGTACATAGTTAGTTTACACAGCCCACCATTGATAATATCTGTAACAAATGCCACCTCAAGAAGATAGTATTCCTCTTCAAAGATCTCCACTACGCAGGCCACACCATCTTCTGAGGTATTCTTCTGAGGTGTTGTCAGGCAGGAGGTATGGATATCTGGAAGTCCCACACTACCATGCTCAAGAATAGCTGCCTTCCTTCAACTCTTGAACCAACCTGTACGTCCTTAATCATGACAGTTCATCAACACTGTAACCACTTTGTTTACTCTATGTTGCAATAGTCTTTTGTTTTAATGATGTTCTACCTGGTAAAAATTGCTTCTGATATATGTTTATGTTTTATTTATGTTTATGTTTTCCTCATGAATGCTGCTTACATGATGCCATGTACCTATAATACTGCATACGTGTAAATGTGCAGATGACAATAATCACGACTTTATCTTTTAGAACAGGCTGGAAGCGGGACAGACTGAGGAGTCCAGCAAGAGATGACACAGGCTAAGAAAAGGGGGTAGGCCATTTAGGAATGGGATGAAGAGAAATGTCTTCGCTCAGAGAATGCACTTCACTACTAAGTCCCAATAGTGACTGCTATTACATCTGAACAAGACTCCACCCGCGTGTTGAAAGCAGCTTGTTAAGAGAAGTGCAGTACATCATAGGTCAGTAGCCAAGTTCAATGCTGATTCTAGCAGTGGAAGGAACAGAGATTTGAACCCCACCCCTACACTTGCCTCTAATCTTTACCTTCACAACTCATGAGCAGGTGCCTTGCAGAACTGTGAAGAACCAATGGACAGCAATCCCCTTTAGGACTAAGACCATTTGTGATTAGTCAGTGAGATTTGACACATTAGGTTAGGCAAACACATAGTCCATGCAGGGGATGCTGGATTTACAGAGCATTGTATGGGTGGAAAGATTGCTGTGAGGCAGAGATGTCCAGACAACAAATTAGGCAACGTTCCTCCTCCTTTCTCTCTTCCTCTGGGTGTTGTTTGTTACTCTGCAGAAGCATGATAATGAGGAAGAAAGGCTTTAACAAGCAAAATTACGGTTGTCACTAAGCAACGCTCACCAGTGACTTAGAAACTCACAAATAATAGTGCCATTTTCTCCAACTATAGGTAGCAGTTACTTACTGACTCTTTGTGATGATAAATACATTTCCATGAATGGAAATTCAAGAAGTTGTACAGGAATTATCCATAATCCATTCAGTGTACGTGATTATTGACCATTTCACGAAAGCACCAAATGTATATTCCACATGTGAGTTCACAATGGAAATGGATAATACTTATTTGTGAAAATTCAGGCGCCAGTTCAAAGGTGCAGCTGTAGATTTGCTGCCCCAAAACTCCAGTGGCTCGGGTTTAATCCTGACCTCCAGTGCTGTGTGTACGAAGGTTGCACATCTTCCCTATAACTACGTGGCTCCCTCATGGTGCTCCTGTTTTCTTAAGACGGTAAAAGGTCCAAAATGTCGGTGGTGGTGATGGAACCTGAGGGACATTACAAGCAATGGACCAATTGTTTGATAGGATGGGCTCTTGACCTCACAATTTACCTCACCGTGGCTGTGCATCTTATTGTTTGCCTCCACTGCATTTTCTCTGTAGCTGTGATAGTTTATTCTGCACTCTTGTTATTGATTTTCCCTTTGTACTACCACAATATACTGATGCGGTGAAATGATCTGTCTGGATGGCATGCAAAACAAAATGTTTCACTGTGCCTTGGCACATATGACAAAAAAAAAAGCAATTTCGAAGTACATTTATTATCAAAGTATGTATGCAGTATACAACCTTGAGATTTGTCTCCCCACAGACAGCCATGGAATCCATTCAAAGAAAAACATCAGCCCCCACCCATGTGCAAGAAATGAATTACGAAAGGAATGAGTGAAAACCCATCTCCAAACTTCTTGGCCTCGAAAAGGCTGCTCGCTTCCTGGAATCCTCTTGGAGACAACAAAGCGCCAGATCTCTCAATCGGCCCGAAAACACACCGTCAAACTGTAGGTCACAGGCTTCAACAGTACCAGAACCACATTTGATTAAAAAAAAGAATACGTAAAAGTAGTGAAAGAAGCAGTTTCGTAGACCATCCTTAGGCTGTCACCCGTGGCAGGGTTGTTCGCTGACACCATCTTCCAATTACTGATGTTGGTGGATGGAATATACTTCGTGTTTAATCTGGGCAAATATAAGGTGTTGCACGTTAGGAGTTCAAACATAAAGAGACAGCACACTGTGGATGGCAGAACCCTTAACAGCATCGACGTACAGAGGGATGGATCTTGGGGTTCAAGTGAATAGCTCGCTGAAAGTGGTTGCACAGCTTGATAGTGCAGTAAAACCTATGGCATGCTTCACTTTATTAATTGGGACATTGAGTTCAAGGGTCAGGAAGTTATGTTGCAACTTAATAAAATTCTAGCTAGGCTGTACCCAGAGCATAGCGTTCAATTCTAGTCACCCGTGAAGGATGCAGATGCTTTCAAGAGGGTGCAGAAGAGGTTCATAAACAAGCTGGCTGGATAAAGCAGATAACCAGTACTTATTACCCAGGGTAGAAGTGTCTAATATGAGAGGGCATGCATTTAAGGTGAGAGGGGAAAACTTCTAAGGAGATGTTCCAGAACATGGAATGTTGACTAGTACAGCACAGAAACAGGCCCCTACACCCACAAAGTTGTGCCAAACCATTGAAATTAGCAATCAAATTCAAGATCAAAATTGTTTTATGTCACTTTTTGTACACAAGTGTTAGACATGAAATAATACGCTCGGATGCAGTGCAGCACAAAAAAACACAGAAGATAAATAACACAATAATAATTTAAAAAACACACAATAAATATAAATACAGAAGATAGCTTATAGACATAGATTGATCACATGTCCATATAGTGACACTAAGATATACATAAGGTGACTGACGGGAAAATAATAAAGTAGTGGTGGAGTTAGTGGGTGGAGGTGTTGATCAGCTTTACTGCTTGTGGAAAGTAACTATTTTTAGTCTTTGGTCCTGGTGTGGATGCTACATATCCTCTTCCCTGAAGTAGGTGGGACAGAGAGTTTATGAGCAGGGTGGGTGGCATCCTTCATTATGATACCGGACCTTTTCTGGTACCTTTCTGAAATATGCTCTTGATGGCAGGTAAGCTGGTGCCAGTGACTTGATGGGCAGATCTGACTACCCATTGTAGAGCTATCCTGCCCGCCACAGTGTAGTCTGTGTGCCATGCAGTGATGCAACATGTAAGGATGCTCTCTACTGCGCATCTGTGAGCTTTCCTAACTGTGCAGGATATGTTCTGGGACCATGAGAGGTTGGGTGTGATGTGCACTCCCAGTTCTACTGCAGTCCCACCAATGTAAAGGGAATTCGACTGTTGTGTGTTCTCCTGATGTCAATAACCATCTCCTTTGCCTTGTTGACATTGAGGAAGAGGTTATCTACCTGGCACCAGGCCTCAAGCTCTTCCACCTCCTCTCTGTAGGCCACTTCATCGTTGCTGGTGATGAGCCCTACCACTGTCGTACCATCGGTGAACTTGACAATGTGATTACTCGGGTGTTTGGCCGTGCAGTCATGTGCGAGCAGAGTGTATCACCATTGGGCTCAACATACAGCCCAGGAGTGTTGGAAGAGGAAGCCATGTTGAGGATGATGGGGAGGGAGGAGCAGTTGTGCATCCTGACTGTCTGAGGTCTGTTTGCTAGGTAGGCCAAAGCCAGCTGGTGTACTTAGACCGAGGAGTGGGAGTTTGTTCACCAAAGTCTGTGGGACATTAGTGCTGAATGCTGAACTGAAATCCAGAAACAGTATTCTGACATAAATGTCCTTGTTTTCTAGGTGTGTCCGCCCCAGCTGCATGACCGTGTGACATGCTATGGCATCTGTCGTAGAGCAGTTTTGTTAGTAAGCATATTAGTGGGTGTCCAATGTGGTAGAGATGGAGTTTGTGATCTGTGTCATTACTAGCCGTTCATACCACTTCCTGATGATTGGCATCAGTGCCACTGGGTGGTTTTGAAGGTGTAGAGTTGTTTGGTATAGGGATGATGGTGGCTGATATGAAATACTGGTGACGGTTACCTCGCCACCCAGATGACCAACTAAACTAATCTCTTCTGCCTGCACCAGGGCCATATCCTTCCATTTTGTACCTGCCTCGATCACCACCCCAGAGAGCACATTCCATGCACCCACCAGCTGCTGTGTAAAAATCTTAACCCACACATCTCCTTTGAAATTTCTCTCTAACCTTAAATACATGCCTGGTATTAGACAATTCAACCTTGGGAAAAGGATGCTGAGTGTCTACTCTATCTATACCTCACATAATCTTATAAAGTTCTATTAAATCTCCCCTCAGACACTGCCACACCAGAGAAAACAACCTAAGTTTGTCCAACCTTTCATTATAGCACAGCCCCTCTAATCCAGGTAGTATCCTGGTAAACCTCTTCTGCACCTTCTCCAAAATCTCGCTATCCTTCCTATAATGTGCGACCAGAACTATATGCAATACTCCAGATGCATCTTAACTAAAGTTTTATAAAGCTGCAACATAACTTCTTGACTTTTGCCTCAACTAAGAAAGGCATTCTATATATTCTATATATTTTGTTAACCAACCTGCGTAGCTACTTTCAAGGAGCTATGAACTTGGACCCCAAGGTTCCTCCGCTCATGAACACTGTTAAGAGTCTTGCCCTTAACAGTATACTGACTTTTTACATTTGACCTACAGCACTTCATATTTGCTCAAGTTAAATTCCATTTGCCATATCTGCAATTAGTCTACATCCGGCTGTATTCTTTACCAGTCTTCTATTCTATCCACAACACCACCAAACTTCATATCTTCTGCAAACTTACTAACTCCACCCCCCGCCATCTGCATTTTCATCCAGGTCATTCTTCTTGGTAAATATTGATGTAAAATAATCATTAAGGACCATACCCACATCCTCTGCATCCAGCAGGTATTATCTCCTTCATCCTTGGCTGATCCTAATCTCTCCCTACTTATCCTCTTGCTCATCACGTGACCACTTTTGGCACAAATGTTTTGCAGTTTACTTATACATCTGATTTTGCCATGAAAACTAATTAATCATTTGTCCCTAACATAAATTATTAGCTGCATTTAGCCCTCCTTTGATTATTAGTGTTTCAGCTTTTCTCTTACTGTGAAGCATTCCTCTCTTGAGTTTCCAATTACCATGAAATGCATCGTTACCTTCAACTTCCAACGCTGTCTGAGGGTGTGCTAGAAGTGACATTGTTCTGGTGCCAACATAGGATGCTGACAAGCTATTAACCCTTACTAACCTATACATCTTTAGAAATTGGGAGGAAGCCAGAGCGCCCCGAGGAAACCCATGCAGTCGCGGGGAGAATCTACAAACTGAACCCTGAATACTGGCACTGCAAAGCATTATACTAGCTGCTACACTACCATGCCATGCACATGTAGAGAATAAAAGTACGTGAACCGTGAGCAGGAAGGGGGCAGTTGGTTAATTAGACAGTATTAGTTTAAATAGCTTGGCACAACATTATGGCTCAGTTTTAATGTGAACGACATTGCTGGAGAGACAATGAAGCTAGTGGCTATTGAAGTGTTTTATTCAACAAAATGATACACTCTTGGAGGCAGTGGCCAGTTTGACCCAGTATTACGTGACATTTTATATGCTAAAGATCTATGGTAACAGCAGGACAATTCAATAGTTACAATGTATTTACAATGCTTCCTTTGAATTACATACGATTTTCATACCACTTCCTTCACACCCACACTCCAGGCACCCAAAATGAATTGTCTGGTTTTCAATTAACTGGTGTTCACAGCTCCAGGCAACTATTGTCCAGGGCTTCATTTTAAATCTAAATCGACAATCTACATTCCGGTCTAAAGATTGGTTGTTGAAGTTCATATTTGCTATAATACCCTAACTCCAGAATACACCCTAACAGGCCGAAGGGACTGTTCTTGTTCTGTACTATTCTTGTTAGGTACTACTACAAGGAAAATTACTGAAGGAATGGGATTATATATGAACTGGCACAGACTATGAGTTGAAATGGCCTCCCTCTGTATCATAAGGAAAAACAAAAAAAGTATGTCAAAATACATGCCAGTGTGGCAAGCAGTTCATATGTTTTATTTGTGAATATTAAGGGGTCAACAGCCTAATATTAATGTGGAGGACGCAGTTAATCAAATGTTCTGTATCTTTAATGAAAGCCAAATTAACAATACGCATTTTGACTAATATAGCCCCTAAAGAGATGCAAGTCGCATTGAGCTACACAATTCTGTCCTGCTCTTTTGTATCATGACCAGTGTATCAATGGATCATGAAACTTTTGTATCCTAATGGTGTCTTTGGTTATCTCAAGTTGTAATGTTGGAAATACAGTTTCCAATTTGTACACGGTATTACGAACCTGCGGTCTCGTTTACTGTGAGTGTCACTTTAAGAGTGCCTGAGTGAGGCGGGACTATGACGTCAGTCACAGGCTGTGGCAGCCTACTTGGGAGGAGGGAGGAGAGAGAGAAAGAGAGAGAAGAAGAAAAAAACACGAACAGTTACTCTCGCAGTCTTCGCAAGATTTGGGAGCTATGAACTGCCGGGCAAGTTTGCTCCAGAAAGGGGTGAAGCCTAAAGCTTTCCCATTACCCAAAAGATTGGGTTAACCTACGATACGGGACACAACAGGTGTGTGACGGTCACTTCGTATAATCCATTGGAGTGGATTTAGGGGATATCCTTTGAGACCACTTGTGTTAACCCTTGCCTGGGTTTGTTGTATGGTAACCGCTCAAAGACAATATTCCTGTGTCAGGTCATTTTCAGTGATAATTAATATGTGGACGGATTTTACGGACAAGATCTTTGACAATGGTTATTTTGTTTACCCAGAGGGAATTTGTGGAATTCGACGTAATCACCTTCTCTCTACGTTATATCCCGGACGAGCCCCCAATTTTGTTATGAAATTGTAATGTTTTAGAAACGAACCAGCAGCAAGAGATGACACATGGAGTCTGGTTTTGGTGTTAAGTTACTATATTATGAGTAGATATTAATAAAGATAGTGGTTTTAACATCAAAACCAGACTCCATGTGTCATCTCTTGCTGCTGGTTTGTTTCTAAATCATTACAATTTCGTAACAACAGCAAAAAATCGCTAACAGCCACTTGATATTGAAATGAAAATCTACTTTACAGATGCTACTTGAGTAGTAGATTTTCTTGCTCCTCTTAAAAACCATGCTGTTGATTCTTTTTTTTGCATCTTCCTAAGATAGCTGAAGAATATTAGTGGTAGCCAAATGGCAAAAGAGATGTTTGTGTGCGATACCAGTAATAAAAACACTGAGACATTTTAAAAAATACAGAAAAAAAACCTGTAGAAGATTATGCTAGGATTTTTCTAATTTCTCAGCTATTTGAGTAAATTGCAATTCCAGTCCGAAACATTATTGATCATAGATTAAAGCTTGTACTGCGGACGATGTCTGAATGGGATCAGCTGTTTTCTCCCTTATCCTTCGCAGTTCTATCCTCAGGGTATTGGCAGCTGTTCCAACACAATTTCCTACGATAAAAAAGCTAAATCTATTTCATTATCTGTAAAGCGCTTTGGGAATACTGAAGTCCTGAAAGAAGTGTTATTAATAATGTTTTTTTTTCTGAAACCAGGTTCACAGATAATGCACCACCCCACTTGTGTGAGCTGATCAGAAATGCTTGCAACTCGTTGAGCTCGGGGGGGGGGGATATCACAGAATCATACAATACAGAAACAGGCCATTTGGCCTGCTAAGTTTGTACCACCAATCAACCATCAATACTACACAGATATCACTTTACTCTCCCCATTCTCCCATCAATTCCCCCCAAGTTCTTTCAAACCCCTACACACCACAGGCAACTTACAGTAGCCGATTAACCTGCTTCCTGTACCTCTTTGGGATGTGTCTACCTGCCTGTAGACATCATCTACCTGCTGAACCATGTCTACGCCCACCTGGACAGGCCAGCGAGCACTGTGAGGGTCATGTTTTTTGACTTCAGTGCGTTCAATACCATCCGTCCTGCTCTGCTGGGGGAGAAGCTGACAGCGATGCAGGTGGATGCTTCCTTGGTATCATGGATTCTTGATTACCTGACTGGCAGACCACAGTACGTGTGCCTGCAACACCATGTGTCCGACAGAGTGATCAGCAGCACTGGGGCTCCACAGGGGCCTGTCTTGTCTCCCTTTCTTTTCACCATTTACACCTCGGACCTCAACTACTGCACAGAGTCTTGTCATCTTCAGAAGTTTTCGGATGACTCTGCCATAGTTGGATGCATCAGCAAGGGAGATGAGGTTGAGTACAGGGCTGCAGTATGAAACTTTGTCACATGGTGTGAGCAGAATTATCTGCAGCTTAATGTGAAAAAGACTAAGGAGCTGGTGATAGACCTGAGGAGAGCTAAGGTACCGCTGACCCCTGTTTCCATCCAGGGGGTCAGTGTGGACATGGTGGAGGATTACAAATACCTGGGGATCCGAATTGACAATAAACTGGACTGGTCTAAGAACACTGAGGCTGTCTACAAGAAGGGTCAGAGCCGTCTCTATTTCCTATTAATATTTACTCTTCTATCAATTTTCCTTATTACATCTGCAGCGAACAAGGCCAACGAAGGCCAAGGAGACTGGGGTACTTTAACATTTGCCGGATGATGCTGAGGATGTTCTATGAGTGTGTGGTGGCCAGTGCTATCATGTTTGCTGTTGTGTGCTGGGGCAGCAGGCTGAGGGTAGCAGACACCAACAGAATCAACAAACTCATTCGTAAGGCCAGTGATGTTGTGGGGATGGAACTGGACACTCTGACGGTGGTGTCTGAAAAGAGGATGCTGTCCAAGTTGCATGCCATCTTGGTCAATGTCTCCCATCTACTACATAATGTACTGGGTGGGCACACGAGTACATTCAGCCAGAGACTTATTCCACCGAGATGCAACACAGAGCGTCATGGGAAGTCATTCCTGCCTGTGGCCATCAAACCTTACAACTCCTCCCTTGGAGGGTCAGACACCCTGAGCCAAGAGGCTGGTCCTGGACTTATTTCCTGGCATAATTTACATATTACTATTTATGGTTTTATTAGTATTTAATTATTTATGGTGCAACTGTAACGAAAACCAATTTCCCCCGCGATCAATAAAGTATGACTATGACTAAGTATCTGACCCTGCTCTGATCCACATCAGTTGTTTTCTTGCCTGACTGTCAGTTCCCCTCTCTAGCTCAGTGGCAATGAGGGCAGTTGTGGCTAGCCTATTGCTAATTTACATCATCTGAGCAATAATCAAACCAGATGGATCTTTGTCCAAATGGCTTAGTGTCAACAGATGGTGTCTTTATTGGTTAAGACATTAAGGAAGCTTGCTGTAAAATTGAACACTACTCCATTTAGATTATTCAGTGAAATACAGCGTATTACACTGAAGAAAATTACCTCTATGTGTAAGGTACACTTTCTCTTCCTCAGAACATCTCTAATAAGGAATTATTATTGTTTTTATCATACACCAGAAAAATATTATCACAGATACTTCAGAGATTGAGTATTAATTAACTGTCAAATGGCCCAGCTGTGGGACCATTTGGAGATTTATTTGCATTATATCCAGAATCTATGTTGCCTAGCAACATGATAGGATTAATACATCAACTTTATCTTGAAGTTGGGCTCCAGTGCTGGACATTTGCTAAGAAGTAAGTTCCAGTTGTGCACTTAGGCACTGTGATATCTTCCATAAAATTTGGATTTCAGAGAATTGTAGTGAAAGGCTCAGAGAGCTCAAAATTTAAATTGAGTAGCAACTTTTTTGCCTCCTTTAGGACAAACAACAAAGCATAGTCAACCAAATCTGTGCTCTTAAATCCCAAATCCCTCAATCATCTCCTTGCAACCTGTTCTCTCTGACAAGTACATCAATCTGATGTGTTGATTAGTTGGTTATTGTAAATTGCCCCTCGGTGAGTGTTAGAATTTGTGGGTAAGGCGGCTGAAATGTGAGGGGGATATGGGACATTGTAAACAGGTGCTTACCTGGTCATAGTGGGCTGTGAGGTTTGTTTCTGTGTTTCACAGCTCCCCACCTTCACAATAAATCTTCTGATACCCAGCTACACTTGGGCAATTGATAGTTCAAAGTACAAAGTAAATTTATTATCAAAGTACATATACGTTACTGTTCATTTTTCTTGCAGGCACTTACATAGAAAAAAGAAATACAATAGAATTTTATAAACTGAAATATACATAAGCAGAGAAAGACTGAAAAACAAACTGTAAAAAAAGACACTGTACAAATAAAAATAATACTGAGAACATGAATGGTAAAAAGTCCCTGAAAGTGAGACTGTAGATCGTAGAACCAGTCCAGGGTACTGGTAAATGAAATTATCCAACACGGTTCAGGAGCCAGATGGTTGTAGCTGTTCCTGAACCTGGTAGTGTGGAACCTAAGGCTTTTTTTTACTGAGAATATGAAGGGTAAAAAGTTCCTGAAAGTGAGACTAGATCGTAGAACAGCTCCAGAGTACTAGTGAATGAAATTATCCAACATGGTTCAGGAGCCAGATGGTTGTAGGGTAGTAACTGTTCCCGAACCTGGTAGTGTGGAACCTAAGACTCTTTTTTTAAACTTCCTGCCCAAAGGTAGTAGTTGGAAGAGGATATGATCTGGTGGTGGGGGTCTTTGATGATGGATGCTGCTTTCTTGTGGCAGTGCTCCATGTACATGTATTCAATGGTGGGCATGACTTTGCCTGTGATAGACTGGGCTGTATCCACTACCTTCTATAGTTTTTCTATTCCTGGGCATTAGAGTTTCCATACCAGGCTGTGATGCACCCAGTTAGAATATCTCCACTGTGCATATGTAGAAATTTGTCGAAGATTTTGGTGACGTTCTAAAACCTTCTGAAAAAGTAAAGGCACTATTTTGCTTTCTTTGTGATGACACATGTGCTACTCCCAGCACTGATCCTCTGTTATGTTAATGGCAAGGAATTTAAAGATACTCTCCACTTCATTCCCCTAATGAAAACAGGCTCATGGACAGTAAACGTTACATCAATGGGATGTGGAAGGAACTGGAGCTCCCAGGTGAAACCAAAAGGGTCACAAACTCCGCAAAGGCAGCACCTTAGGTTGAGATCAAATCTGAGTTGCTAGATCTGTGAGACACTCATTGATGATTCACAACTTTATAAAGATATTGCTGCCTCTGATGTTGAAATGGAGAGAGGAATATGATAAGAAATTTGTCTTTGATCACCAGCACTACATACACCAACCTTGAAAATGCAGCTTCTTTGGTTGGAGTAGATAGTAATGCAGGGACTTGTATAACCAGCTGTCAATGTTCTTGCATGCCCGTAGAACTAGCGACCAAAGATGAATTACTCTACTTAAGCATTTATCTGCCATTATTAACAATATATAGGCTAATGTCTTAAATTTTGAATTACACTCAGAGGAGTTTTATATATTTAATTTGCAGTGTAGATTTAAGAAACAATTCTCATAAATTTTCTTATAAAATTATATTTTGATGTTAAAATGTTGAACGTTGACCGCTTTCTCTGCTGAATCAGAATATTCATTATTGCTTCCCCAGTCTAAGCTACTGTACAACCAGATCAGGAGCAGGTGTAAAACAGGCACATTTAATCTCACTTGCTTTCCACCCTGTAAAGCTTGTCTTTCTCCTTCTCCTATTCCCGTGATCTTGTGCCTGTTAAAAACACTTACATCATTACATCTTCCATTTCTAATGAAAGATTCTTGGTGTGAAACTTAACTCTGTTTCTTTATCCACAGCTCGTTGATCTGCAGATCATATACATTTTCTTTTCTTTTAATTTTTGCCATATCATCAGGACTGATATCAGGTAGATCTCGCTTCTCATCATATGGCAACAATTAACATTTCTAATGGATGCAGTAACGAATAGACAGAATCGATATCTTGATAGACAAACAGTTGCTTTAGCCTTCAATGCAGAGTGGAGCATATCCTGACGGACTGCATTGTGGCCTGATTCAAGATTATTTACTGTCAGTTACAGTACACAAATGCACAAGAGAATGAAACAATTGTTACTCCAGGCCTGATGCAGCACAAAAAAAGAAGATAAAGAACCCAAGAATGATTCAAGAAGCACGATAAATAGAAATATGCAAAAATTGTTTGTGGACTTCAGAAAGGGGAAGACGAGGGTGCTCCTCATCAAGTCCTCATCGAGGGATCAGTAGTGGAAAGGGTGAGCAATTTCAAGGTCCTGGTTGTCAACATCACTCGGGATCCAGATCCAGTTCATTGATGCAGTTACAAAGAAGGGACAGCAGTGGATATAGTTCATTGGGAGTTTGAGGAGATTTGGTATCTCACAAAAGATGCTCGCAAATTTCTACAGATGTACTGTGGAGAGCACTTTAAGTGGATGCATCATACCCTGGTATGATGGTGGCGGGGTTGGGTTGTCTCTGCACAGGATCAAAATAAGCGCTAGAAAACTGTGAATTCAGTCTGCTTTCATCATGGACACTAGCCTCCACAGCATCCGGGACGTCTTCAAGGAGCGATGTCTCAGAAAAGGGGTGTCCGTCATTAAGGAACACAATTACCCAGGACATGCCTTGCTTTGATCTCATTGCTACCATCAGGAAGGAGGTACTGGAGCCTGAAGGCACACACTCAATGATTCAGGAATAGCTTCTTCCCGTATGTCATCAGACTTCTGGATGGACATTGAACCCATGAACACTACCTCACTACCTTTTTTTATCTCCATAAAGTGACACTAGGCACAGGAGTGTCTGTACATAGACTGACAGGAAATGATTAAGCAGTGACGGTGGAGGGCGGAGGGGTAGGTTAGTGTGGGGAGATGTTCATCCGCCTTACTGCTTGGGAAAAATAACCGTTTTTGAGTCTGGTGGTCTTGGTGTGGATGCAGTGTGGTCTATGAGCAGGGTGGGTGGAATCCTTTATAATGATACCAGCCCTTTTCAGGCACCTTTCTGTATATAGGTGGGTAGGTTGGTGCTGGTGATGTATTGGGCAGTTTTGACTACCCATTGCAGAGCCTTCCTGTCCACCACGGTGCAGTTTCCGTACTATACAGTGACGCAGCTTGTTAGAATGTTCCCCACTGCACATCTGTAGAATGACGTGAGTACAGATGTGCGTAGTCCAGCTCTGTTCAGTTTCCTCGGAAAGTAGAGGTGGTGGTGAGCTTTCCTGATTGTGCTTAATGTGTTCTGGGACCATGAGAGGTTGTATGAGATGTGCACTCCAGGAGTTCAAACTGAAAGGAGCTTACATCATGAAGGCTCCTGTCCATCCAAGCCATGATCTCTTCTCTCTGCTGCCATTGGGAAGACAGTACCGGAGCCCTAGGCCCCTCACCACTAGGTTCAAAAACAATTATTATTCTTCAGCCATCAGCCTCATGAACCAGTGTGGATGACTTCACTGACCAAAACACTTTCAAGAACTTTGCAACTTATGTTCTCAATATTTATTTATTGTTTTCTTTGCATTTGCACTGTTTGTCATCTTTTGCACATTAGTGGCTTGTCAGTCATCGTTTATGTGTAGTTCTTCATTGATTCCATAGTATTTCTGCATTCTACTGTGAGCGTCTGCAAGAAAATGAATCTCTGGGCAGCATATGGTGACATATATGTTCTTTGTTAATATAATTACTTGGACATTGGCAAGTCACTGGAGGCATGGCAGAACTAGGCAGAATAACAATTCAGCATTGTGTAGATGGCTGAAGGGCCTGTTTCTCTGACCCTATGACTCTGAATCATTTAAGAAATAACAATGTTGTAATGGAGAAGCTGAGCGAATATAAGTGGATTGTTAGTTGCTCCTGTCATGTTACCTACTGAATACCTTATTGTGGGTTTACCATCTGGAAAGAGAGTTGCCGCACGTTCACAAGGGAACAAGTGGTGCACAAGTAAACTGCACCTAACTGCAACTACAGGCTGTATAACTCAGGATCCCAAGGAATGCACAGAGTTTGGGATTGGAATTCTATACCCTCAGGATCCCATTCTCCATCCTGTGTTGGCTTGAATGCAAGTTAATACCATGTTTGGGGATGGTTAAGAATTTCATATTGAATATAATACATGATCTAGCTTTAAGTGTTATTTCGGTTACAGTCTTTTTCTTCTTGGGTCCTTAACTCCCAGTGGAGCATAGGCCATTGATGACCTCCCATCTCCATCGTCCAAAGTCAAAGGTATGGCTGGAGTTCATTAATGTTTCTGTGATCCACTGTATCCATTGTGCAGAGGACTGGCCTATAGCCCTTTCACCATAGCCCTGTTGGCCAGCCTTACCACGTTCCTCGTCTCACAATGGGGACGTAGGGTTGGACTTTGAGAGGCAGCTACATCCACGATCCGTATTTTTTGTGGACATTGGCCAAAGGGAGAGTGAAGAATATTTGTTTCTTTCTGTTTAGTCATGAATCTCAGCACAGGTAATGGGATTTATGCACAAGAACATTACTGACCAACTGCTACATACAGAGTTAGTTCCACAGATTGTAGAGTGATGGTGCAAGAATTGGAAACAACTACTTAGCAATGGGAGAACCATGAAGTATATTCTTTGTTCAATAAAAACAGGTGCAATTGTTTACGCAAGAGCCTGTGACAGAGTTGGATAATAAAATAAAAATTGTGTGTGGTGACAGGAAATCAAAAAGATTCAATGACCCTCACCATCAAAAGTCAGCCTATAATCTCATTTCCTCAAGAGATCTTCCCTCCTCAGCTTCTAACCTTGTAGTGCCTTAGCCTTATACACCTCCCTTCTACCTTCTGCCCAAGGTCCACCAGCAGGACTGTCCAGGGAAACCCATTGTTTCAATCTGTACTTTCCCCGTCATACTTACTACTTCTACCTTGACTCTATTCTTTATCCCTAGTCCAGTCTCTTCCCACTTACATTTGGATGCCCTCTACTATCTTGAGTGCTTCCAGTTCCTCTGTTGCAACTAGTTTGCCTTCACTATGAATGAACATCCCCATCCCACATTAGAGGGGACTGCTTGCCCTCAGATTGCAAAGAGCAGATCTTTCTATCTATGTCAGAAAGGCCAAAACGTTTCTGCATATCATCAGCTTGACTCAGGTTTCCTTTCTCACGTTTGTGTAGGTCTCCACAGCAGCACATGTCCCATAACCTTACTGTCTACAACATATCACACACAAAGCATCTCATGAACTCAACTGCCATATTATATCAATGAGTCTCATTCATCAGAGATATTTCTTTCGTTTCATTCATTCCTTCCCTTCCTTTAAAGCTATTAAAAACTAATCTGCTTTCTTCCTTTTCCAGTTCAGAAGAAACATTTCCCATTCTACAGGTGCTGAATGTTTTTAGCACGTTATTCTAAGACTCAGTATGCATGTCATAGAGTCATGGAACACTACAGCACAGACGAGGGCCCCTCGGCCCATCTAATGCATACCGAGCTATTATCCTGCCTAGTCCCACAGACCCGCACCTGGACCACAGCTTTCCAAACCACTCCCATCCATGTACTTATCCAAACTTCTATGAAATGTTGAAATTGAACCAGTATCAACCACTTCCGCTGGCAACTCATTCCACAATCTCACCACCCTCTGAGTGAAGAAGTTCTCCTTAAACATTTCACCTTTCATCCTTAACCTGTGATCTCTGGTTCTAGTCTTACCAACCTCAGTGTAAAAATCGTGCTTGCATTTACCACATCTATACCCCTCATAATTTTGTATACCTCTTTTAAATCTAGGCCAGTAGTTACCTCTTTTTCATGTGGATGGATTGGTCTAGGTTCCTTGGTTGTGAAAAAAAATGTGATAGGGTAATGCCTCTTGTCTGACATGTCAGATCATCTGAAATAAAGGTGCCTTTGTGTAATGTTTCCGTAAACCAATATTTAATTCCCATTTGAAAAACATTGAACTAGGAATAACTCAAATAAACATTCATTCAATGCCATTCTGAACAAGTTAGACTGAAATTGCACAGCAGCCTGTACTAGAAAGGCATCAGTGTCCGTTTGACAACTCCAAATCCATAAAATATCTCCTTAATATCAGAAAATTCTAAATTAGTGTGCATTTTCCTACTGGATGTGGCAGGTGTTGGCAGTCTGTTGATATACCTCATCGTATATGAGCTATTTAGCCATCAACTTCCAATTCTCTATCTGACAATATTGCGTGCTTCTTACTGAGGTAATGAGCTTGCAAGAAAGAACTCGAGGTTATTCCTGAACAGGGTGAAGTCATTGTGGTCAGAAATGTATGACAGCTTCACAAAGCAACGTTGCTAGCATAAGTGAATTTTAATACGAGTAAGTACAGGCAGATTCATTTTCCACATGTATTTATATCACAGTATTGGAGCACCAATTATATGGGAATGAGCAAAGCCCTTGACAATGGAGGTCAAAGTTCTCAGAACTTATCTGGCCAAAGGAAGTTACGGTTACAGGATTAAATTGTGGCATTATTCAAAGATTCCAATTTGAACCTTATATTCCCCCAGATGGAAAGGGGACTAGCTGTAAAACTAAACCTTTTATTTAATGTAAAGCATTCCCTCTGTTACTATTGACTTTTCTGGGCATTGGCCAATCTCTTATGATCCCATGTACAATTCTTTCAAAAGGACTATTTATACCCTGATTTATTAATTCTCTGAAAACAAGTATCTTAATGATTAAGTATAATTTCCAATGTCAGATCAAAATGGTTCCGTAAATTGCTGTGAACAATTGACTAGATGATAGGGGATCTCCCTGGGACAGTGCTTTCAGCAATGTTAGATGAGGTGGAGATGCTTTGTGTCAGTTACACCTTTTTCCTGAACCAGTTTGCAGTTTACATTATAAAGCTTGCAAGAGAAAATGATTGGTTTAAATGAGGCAGCTTCAAGTCTCTGACCCATTGTGAAACTGCCAGCAAGCAACACCACTGTCATTTTCGATAATGTTCTCGCATTGAATTGCAAGACTACCACATAGATCATGTCAAACACTTGACCGACAAAAGACCAGTTCAAGTTCTGGAGGTTGAATTGAGACCTCACTGCACATTCAACCTACCTTTCTACATTACAGTGTGAGCTACTTTTAGAGAGAAGAAATAACTTATTTCTAATATAAAAATATCAGGCACAGAAGGTACACATAGTGGCCATTTCACCAGGTACTGCCTGCACCCAATTAAGTGGCCACTGAGTGTATGTTCATGGTCTTCTGCTGCTGTAGCCCATCAACATCAAGGTTCGACGTGTTGCGCATTCAGTGATGCTCTTCTACACACCACTGTTGTAATATGTGGTTATTTAAGTTACTGTCACCTTCCTGTCAGCTTGAACCAGTCTGGCCATTCTTCTTTGATCTCTTTCATTAACAATGTGTTTTTGCCCACAGAAGTGTTGTTTACTGTATGTTTTATGTTTATTTACACCATTCTCTGTAAACTCTAGAGATTGTCGTACGTGAAAATCCCAAGAGATAAGCAGTTTCTGAGAGATTCAAATCACCTTGTCTTGCACCAACCATGATTCCACAGTCAAAGTCACGTAGGTCACGTTTCTTTCCCAGTCCGATGCTTGGTCTGAACAACAACTGAACTGCTTGACAATATCTGTATGTTTTTGTGCATTGAATTCCTGCCACCTGATTGGCTGATAAAATATTTGCATTAATGAGCAGGTGTGCCTAATAAAGTGACCACAGTGTGCAGACTGGGCAAGTTAAGTTTTTGCAGGCCAGCATCATTGGTAACAACCTGATCTCAAGTTTCCCTATTATGTGGTCATTAACAGACTGTGTCTGTTGAGAAAAGAAAGTGACCTAAATATATCCTTAAAACAATGAAATGGTTTGATTTAGTAGATGCATAGAGAACTTTTCCACTCATAAGGAGATATAAGTAGATAACTGGAGACCTTAAATACAAGACAGTCACCAAGAATTAACTACTGGGGATTCAGTAGGGTTTCTACATAGTGATGGAAATGGGCAACCCTAAAAGGAGTTGTGTTTGAAGTGAAGAGGATACATTTAAGAAGAGGTAAGGAAACAGCCGATGGAGAATGAGATGTTGGATTGTGCTAATAGATTTACCTGAGAAAAGATGGGAGGAGACTTAACTGAAGCATAAAAGCTAGCATGGAATGATTGGGCTAAATAGCCTGTTTCTGTGTTCTTACCATTAAATGCCTCTATTGGCTTATATTTTTTTATGAAGGAACCTAGTCTATGTAGTTGGCAGCATAGAATTAGATATGCAGTCTATTTCGCTGTAGAATGAGAATGTAGCAGCGTACTGCCAAGACAAGAAGTAGCATTAAAACAAATTAATGAAACGGATCTCAACAAGATTTTACCAGTGAGCTTAAATCTAAACATCATATCTCAGTGATGCAAGGTAAAGCATTGATGTGCACAGCCAATAGATGGAGCCAATGTGTTACATTTTTAATAGCTTTTACAATAATTATCGTTAAATCTGTACTTAAGATGGTAGTCCTGTAACCCACAACTCTGGTGGCTATGGACTATGGCCAACATCATGTCATGTTGTTATCTTCAATGTACTGTACACCCCCCATTATCTAAAGAATGATATGGCTATCATGTATGGATATTTTGTCTTCACTTGAATGCACATTAGGATTAGGACATAAGCTGCATCTAACAAACTTTCAATTCTCTTTCTAACACCTTGAATTTGCTCCTCATATTTTAAAAAAAATCACACAGCTGTCAACGTGAGAATTCATCTAGCCTGCATAAAAATGCAATCCATTCCTTCAGCGTTAAAGAATTCCCTTCAGTGTTTTGCACTGCAGCCATCCAGATATGATTACTGAGATTGAAGAACGATTTGCAAATAAGGTTTGTAGCTTTGATAGTGAGCTGTCTCTGGTGTGTGAGACCTTGAGAAGAAGCCGAGGTAGCTTTGAGGGTTTAAGTTTTCAAAATGATGCAACATGAGGAGAAAATGACATGTTTTCGGGCTAAATCTGTTTTGATGTTGAGGTGTCATTCGGTACAATTACAGAGAGCACCAGGAGAGAAAATTGCATTCTGCATCTCATTGTCTTGAGTGAGCAGTGGTGAACAAGATGATTTTCAGTCATATGTGGCCTTGCTTTGCCTGTAAGTTCCTTTAAGTGCTTTATGCAAAACGGCTCAGGGACTTCTGCCTTCTGGAAACATATTTTGCTGGGTGACTTTCTACATGTTCACAATTCAGAGTGACCAGATGCAAGTGACTGCAGATGCTGGAATCTGGAACAAAACAAAACAAGTGCTAATGGAGGAACTCAGCAGGTCAGACAGCATTAGCAGTGGGAAACGGAGAGTTGGCTTTTCAGGTTGCTGGAGGATCTCAGCAGGTCAGCACTTGAAGTCGGAAATGGAGAGTTGGCTTTGTAGGTTTATGGAGGATCTCAGCAGGTCAGCCAGCATTGGTAGTGGGAAATGGAGAGTTGGCATTTCAAATTGAGACCCTTCATCTGGATCTTGCAAGACTGACTGTTACTATTTCCATAATGCGAGTCTCCAACCTTGCCTTAGCACAACTTTTGCTAAAGCCCACCTCGGGGCCACTCTTAACCTCTAAACTTGATTATCCTGGCCAGCTATGATGAGTCGAGTTAATCCAAGTCGAGTTTATTATCATGTGCATAGGTATAGTTTGGTACGGATAGAATGAAAAGCTAGCTGGCAGCATCATCCTATATTATAAATCAATTGTGCATCCTTCATAAAGCTAACTCATACAGAACCTCATGGGGTCACACAGCATAGAAACAGGTCCTTTAACCCACTATGTCTACGCTGATCATCACACACCCATTTAGCTTCATCCTACACTAATCTCTGCAATTCCTCTCAATTCCCACCAGATTCTAATACTTGACAATTATTTTGGCAATTAAGGGTTGCCAATTAATGTACCAGCCTGGACAACTTTTAGATGTGGGAGGAAACGGGAGCACTTCGGCAAAGTCCATCCTGTCAAGGGAGAACATGCAAATTCCACACAGATAACACTAGTTCAGCAGGATTGAATGCCTGTAGTTGAAGCTTGAGACAGCTCCATCAGCTGTATCAGTGTGCAACCCCTCCTGTTTATCCATCCCTTATCTACATGTCTTTATTCTTCCACGTCAAAAAGACAGTTAGCCGTATCTTACCACTTTTGGAGCATTAAAAAGACGTAGTGCAGTGGACCTTTACGAGGGAGCTAGCTGGTATCTGAGGGAGAACAATGTGGGAATTGTTATACTGTGGTTTCAGCTTTGTCAATTATTTGTGATTCTGTGGATACTGGGCATGACTGAGGTGTGAACACCCTTTGTTGGTCAACTTTAACTACCACTATTGGCAGCAACAGGTTCTAGACCTGCACGTCCACACACTGTGTACAAGAATTATCAGAATGCACAAGGCGTTAGAGATTGGTAATGTTCGTCTGACCCCCTGTTGTCTTAGCGAAGATATGTAAAAAAATATATTGTCATTTAAGCCTGTTAGAATTCTTGAAACATATCTTAGACTCTATTGGCAGTCTCCATGAAAATCACTGTTGAAAGTATGAATGGAATAGAATTAGAAAAACATACAACCCAGAAATATGCCCTTCAGCCCATTACATCCATGCAGATTTTTTTTGCCGATCAACCTTTCCTCAAAAATAGTTTAACTTAGGAAAAAAATATAGGGAAGCAAAGAAGAGTGTCCATTTCTTCAGTGGACAGTCACTGGACAGAGGAGAATACTCTTCAGATTTGTTTCATTGAACATTGATGTAGAAATGTACTCCAAAGGTACCAGAAATTTTCCTCTGTGCCTCACACCCATCGCCATTACTGGTTCTCTGATTAGAACTGAGCAATTATTATCGATGTATGGGCAGTATTTCTCTGTGTGCTTGGTTCTTTGCTGAACTGTATTCAAATTATAGAAATTCATTTCTATTTTGATCATTATTTGCCAGTCAATGAATGAAAGACTAAATAATTTACTGGTATGAAATTGTTTTCAGTTACTGCTGAGCTCAATTGAATAATAAGTTTATATTCACAACTGCAATAAAACATTAAACAAGCATTTAGAAAAAATAAGTAATTTAATTGAAGCAATAAAAAAGAATTGAATATCAATCACGTACAGGTCTAAGCCTTAAAAGCTGCAGCACAGTCATCTAAATGAGCCTATTTAATTGACAAGTACCACACATACAGTGTAGCCGGTTTTGTCATGTGGATTGTTGGCAGCTTCACATGGAACTTGGGCATGTTGTATAAAGATTGGGACATTTGTGGCTTCCGGGAGATTGTGGAAAAGCCAGCTTTTGCTGACAGTTATACTGTAGGTGTTTGCTGTAGTTTCTGCTGTTGTTCTCCCCATGGGGTCTGGTGACAGATTCTGAATCTCCTGCCATTCCTCAGAAATTACACTAGGGCATCTACCCACTTAATCTCACCCTGGCGTGAAAGCAATTTGGTTTTTGCTTTTGTAACTTGTACCAAAGGAGACCCTGAACTAGTTGGCATCTGAGGAAGTATGGGAGCTGTATTTTCAGTTTTCCTTTTATTTGTGATCGTGTGGGTACCGGTCATGTAGGAGGTATGAGCACCCTTCGAAGGTTAACTTTACCTACCATTGATAGCAGTGAGAGGTTGCCTTTTGAAGGAGCTACCATGCTTGTGCTAAGGAAACTGTCCCCAATGTGAGGCACCTGAAATATGATGAGCTCAAAGAAAAGGGAAAGCAGTGAGTGTGCAGAGTGATCTGTAGTCTACTATTCAGGCACAACATAGCCAAGGCTTTTCTTGTACTGCAGTTGTAGCTTGCATTAATTACCCGTAGAGAACAATTTGCAAATTGCAGGCATTGTCTTCTTGCTGGACTACAGTGGAAGTTCAGGTTGATGGACAATATTGCCAAAGCAGCGTGATGCTTGGTACTGAATGACAGTCATCGGTGTGCCTTTAGTGACCTTGAAGCTTCATTTCATGGGATCTAAAACTTTGATAAACTTCTATAGATGTATAATGGAGAGTATTTTGACTGGCTGCATCACAGCCTGGTATGGAAACGCCAATGCCCTTGAATGAAAAATCCTACAAAAGTAGTGGGTATGGCCCAGTCCATCCACCTCATTGAGCACATCTACATGAAATGCTGTCGCAGGAAAGCAGCATTCGTCATCAGGGACACCCTACTACCCAGGACATGCTTTCCTCTCTATGTTGACATCAGGAAAAACGTGTAGGAACCTCAGGACTCACACCATCAGGTTCAGGAGTAGTCACTACCCTTGAACCATCAGGCTGTTGGACCAACTTCACTCAACTTCATTTGCCTCACCATTCAAATGTTCTCACAGCCCATGGACTTTTCATCTCATGTTGTCAATATTTATTATTTATTTATTTATCGTTGTTGTTATTATTATTATTATTATTTCTATCTTTTTGTATTTGCACAGTTTGTTGTCTTCTACACTCTGAATGCCCAAATTGGGTGGTCTTTCATTGATTACATTATGGATATTATTCGATGGATTTATTGAGTATGCCCACAAAAAAATTCACCTTAGTTTTGTATATAGTGACATATATGTGCTTTGATAATAAAATCTCTTCAGTAAAAGTTCCGAGGCAAGAATCTTCTTTTTGGAAAAACTGACTTTACAACACCTGTGAGAGTAAAGTTTTGATTCCCTTTCCGGAGTTCATTCAATGTCTGACGTGCCTTCTCAGCCACAATAATTAAGGGGAAATCAAAAATAGAATGCAGATGCCGGAAGTCAGAAACTAAACTTGAAAATGTTGGGAAAACTCAGCAGGTCAGGCAGCACCTGTGCAAAAGAGAAAGAGTGTTAAATGTTTCCGTTCAGAACCGGGGATGAGGGAAAAATAATGACTTGGTGAAATTAATTCTCCTCTTGTCAGAACACGTGTAACATGCATGCAGCGGTGTGCAACAAACTGCGATGTCCAGCATAGTCTACAGCCAAGCAGCTGACAGAAAGCAATACCAGTCAAGGCACCAGTGTAGCTTCAGCTGTGTTTGCAGAATGCGGCATGTCCCATCGTCATTGCCTTCCCCAAAATCCAGGCTACGCACGTTTACTTCTTGAGCAGGTGAAATAAATAAGAAACAACTGGTTCTGCAGATGCTGGAAAACCAGAGTAACACGTACAAGCTGCTGGAGGGACTCAGCAAGTAAGGTAGTATCAAAGGCAGATAAGGGGAAGAGGTAAGGGGGAGCCAGAATGGGGAATGGAAAAAGAAAGAAGGAGCAGGGGGAGAAAGTTACTATCGTCACCCAGCTTTTCACTTTATACCTCTCCCTCACCCACCTACCTTCGCCCTCACCTGGCTTCACCGTTGCCTTCCAGATTGTACTCCTCCCCTCCCCCACCTTCTTATTCTGGCTCCTTCCCCCTCCCTTTCCATTGTGCCTCAAGGGTGTAGTTACTAGGTACTCTTTACCTGTGCAAAATCTATCCCAT
This sequence comes from Mobula birostris, assembly GCF_030028105.1. NCBI lineage: Eukaryota > Metazoa > Chordata > Chondrichthyes > Myliobatiformes > Myliobatidae > Mobula > Mobula birostris. Next base: position 7,393,259 of record NC_092400.1, on the reverse strand, counting down.
GTGTTAGTTAGGAATGCAAGAATTAATTCTGCAGGGAGATTGATGTCAGCACGACACGTTGTGCCGGGTTCATGTGACCACAAAAACAAGGCAGTATTTTTCCTTAATCATTTTCAGCCTATTTAATTTAGTTATTTGCCAGCCTATCACTTGCAACTCATACTCCTTGCCCTCCCCTACCCCCTCTTGTGATTAACATTTTTGTTATGCAAATGATGTAGGATACTAACCTTGATTCATGACCCATATTACACTGTAGTTCAGTCCAGCCGTATTTAAATCTTGTAATGCCTTGCTGAATTTTGAGGTTTTCAAATATGACTTCCATGACCTAATTCTCTGCTTAACCTGATGTGCAAGGCATATAAGTGTTTTTGAGTCTCTCTTTTGTGCAGGCTACAAGATTATATTACAATTGTACTAATCATGTGGAATGTATGTAGATGTAACATTATACCGCCGGATTGCTCTTTACTGACTTGAGGTAATTGGTATGAATGGAGCACTTAGCATTTTATAGTTGCTCTTCTTCAGTCATTGTCAAAGAGCAGTTAGATAAATAAAGAAAATTAATTTGAGAGCAAAGAGCCAGAAGAAAGAGCATGTGTTAAAGGAAAAATACCTTCACTGATCAACAGATTCAGGGCTATTGTTAGCAAGTCCATCAAACTTGGTAGTAAGGTAATGCCGTTTGTCGTCCAAGATTACTTTTACCACTTTTATTGGAATTTACTTTCATACTAGACATCAAACTTTCCACTGTGCAGAATGTGTTCAACTTGTTAGAGAGCCTCAGCCGAAGTCCTCTTTCTCCTACCCAGATTCAGGGATGTAAGGTTCAGGACGTTGAACAGTACACAGGAACAGGTCCTTTGACACACCATGTCTGCACCAAGCATGATACCAGTCTAACTAATCCCATCTGTCTACACTTTATCTCTATCACTCTGCTCCTGCCTGTTCAAATACCTGTCTCTTAAACACTGCTGTGATATCTGCTCCTACCATTTTCCCTGTCAGTCTGTTCCAGGTACCTGAAACTCCCTGTGTTAAAATAAAAATCTTCCATTAACCTCTTTGGTAAACTTAGTCTCTCTCTCTCCTTTAACCTTTGTCCCCTAGTAATTGATATTTGAGAATAAAGATTATGACTACCAATCCTATTCTTGCCTCTCATAATGTCATATATTTCTGTGATGTCCCCCTCAGCCGCCAACACTCCAGAGAAAATCCAAGTTTGTCCAACAACTCTCTCATACTTTCTAATCTAGGCAACATTCTGGTAAACATCCTTGGCACCTTCTCAAAAGCCTCCATATCTTTCCAATGGTGAAATGACCAGCACTGCACATGATACTCTAAATGTGGATTGATATTTGTAAGTTTTACACAGCTGTGACATGATTTCTCTGCTCATATACTCAATGGCCTGACTATTGAGGGCAAGCATATGAAGCATTGTTGAGCTAGCAGAGAGAATGGACTGCTCATAAAGCTATGGAGCGTTAAATGCAGCCCTTCAGCTCACTGAGTTCAAGTGCACGTAAACCCTACACTAACCCCATTTTACTCTCCCCACATTGCTATCAACCATCCCCAGATCCTGAAGCCGTGAAGGTTAAGAGGAGACCTAATCGAAATTTATAGAATTGTGACAGGCACTGATACAGTAGACAGACCATACAGTAGACAGACCATACCTTTTCCACGGGGTCGAAATGTATTTTATGGTGAGGGGGGAAAGGTCAAAAGAGATGTGTAGGGCAAGGGTTTTACAGAATGGCGGATGCCTGGAATGCATTGCCTGGGATGGTAGTGGACGCAGATACAACAAAGGCATTTAAAAGGTTCTTAGATAGGCACATGAATACACAGAGAATGGAGGAGTATTGACATGTGCAGGCAGGAGGGTTATCATTTAATTGAGTGCCATTAGCTTAATTAGCTTGATGGCATAACATCACGACCTGTCCTTGTACTGCTCTATGGTATATGCTCTATTTGGCCACTCACCTACAAAGCAGGGGCTGTATACCTCCCAACCAGCATGTCTTTGAGGTCTGGGAGGGAATCAGAGGAATCCCATGTGATCACAGAGAGGAGTGAACATAGATGAGACGAAAAGTCAGAAGTTAAGCTGGGTTGCAGAATCTGTGCATTAGCAATTCTATCAGCTGCATGACTGTTGGCCAGAGGTCTGGGTAATAAGGTCATTAATACTACACTCTGCTTTGACTCACCCTCGACTCGGACTAATGAAGTGTTCATGAAACGCAGGTCTGAGGAGACATGACAAGAAGCTGATGCTGAGAGAGTGATAGCACTCACAGGGACTCAGGTACAGTATTTACGTACCTACTGCCTGTTATGCTGCTGGCATTTAGTCTGTTCTCTACCCTTTCACTTATTCGGCATGGGTGACCCTACCAAGAGCCAAAGCACAAAGCCCTGACTCCAGCCAGCATAGCTCTCCAGGTCACTGAGGCATGCAAGCCTCCAAACCCAACAACAAGTCTGTGGTCCTCTTGGGGGCCAGGTACAGTCAAAACCAAAGTAATTAATTATCAAAGTACGTATATGTCACCATATATTTGAGACAGATTTTCTTACAAGCATTTACAGGAAAATAAATACAATAGAATTTATGAAAAACTATACAGAAACAAAGACTGACAAACAACCAATGTGCAAAAGAAGACAAGTCATGCAAAAATAAATAAATAATATACAGAACATGAGTTGTAGAGTCCTTGGAAGTGTATGTCCTGCCAAAAGGCCAAAAGGGATAAAGGAGGAAAAGGTGCTGTAGAATCTTCACTAGTAATTCAGAAAGAGGAAGCTTCTTTACACAAGGTATAGATGGAAAAGAAGCAAGAGTTCATGACAGAGCCAGAAAGAGCGGAGTCAAATATCTTTTTCTTACTCTACCACCCTTTCCCTCAGGAATTACGGTGCTTGCTCCTCAGAGAGATTGAGAGTTCCAAGGTTTAGTGCAGTACCTCATACTGCATCACATTCCAGGGCTGTGTCTAAAAACCGGACATTTAACTTAATCATTATCTTCCAGCACTATGACATCCAGTTAACTCTATAAGGTTCAACATACAGTCAACAATGGTCCTGATCACAGTTAACCATAGCAAGGAATTATGATCTCTAGGGGGAATTAACAGACAAATGCACTTCAATTTGCACTGAGAGTCGTCTGGTTAATCAGAATTTGTGAAAATATTTACCTCCTGCATTCACTAAACTCGCACATCTTTCTATTGACATGCACCTTGCAAATCTCGTAGTCTGACTTCATCAGGATCACAACCATGCATGGCCCAAGGTAAAAGTAAGTTTGCTTCTTACAGACCTCTTCCCCCTTCCTTTCCAGTCCTGCCGAAGGTTCTCGGCCCAAAACGTCGTCTGTTTATTCCCCTCCTAAGAAGCTGCCAGGCCTGCTGAGTTTTGTGTGTGTTACTTCATCTTAAACTCAGTGAGCTTAAAAGCCATGTAAAGAGATGGCTGACACAATTAGAACAGTAGAGTTGTGCAGTTATTTAAATAATGCATTTTACATTGTGCCTGTCATTTGAAGGACAATGAACGTTATTTTTTTGCATTCAAAAGACTGTGATGATTTTGCAAATATTTTCTTGGTGTCAGGAAACTGCAGAAGACATGGTTCAAGCCTCTGGATTGAATCTGCATCTATTAAGGCTGTACTCATTCACAAGCGCTGTCTATCCAAGTTAATGTCTGAAAACTGAATGCATTCATCCGAAATGTCAGTGAAGGCTCTGGCCCCATTACTAAACAGGGAGATTTAAATAAGTGCATTTCATTGCTTCATGATGGCAGTTCTTAGAGTGGTCCAAATTCAAAGAAGGCATTTATTTAGAGTTTGTTCATTTCAATGGATGAATCTCTGGGTCTCCCTCTTTCAAAGATGTTGGTGGATATTACTGAGGTTTTCTGCATTTATGGATTTGGGCTGTGGGCTTTTTTTCAGTCTAATAGTTTTTATATTCTGTGTTTTCACCTGTTCTTTGTGTGGGGGGTGGTGATGCATTTTTTAGTGGTTTGTGTAGGGGCAAAGGTTTAGGGTGTCAATGCTCTTGTGTTATTTTTGTTCATTTTTTTGTGTGGGGAGAGGAGATTTGGAAGCCGATGTTCTTGTTGTAATTTATGTGGGGGGGGGAGGATTTGGGGGCCAATGTTCTTATTACGTTTCGTGCATGGGGAGGGCTGTTTGAAGGGTTGATGATCAGTTACCATTCTTTTTTATGTGGGGGCAGTGGGTTTGCTGTACCTCTCTGAACTGATGTCTGTTGTTTTTCATGTTTCGTGGCTATCTGGAGAAGACAGATCTCAGAGTTGTATACTTTATGCATACTTTGATAATAAATGAACCTTTGAACTTTTGGAAAGCAGGATGGTGACATCTTGAAACAAAACTTACAAATGTATCTATTCTGAAGGCTGTCAGGGTTTATCTAATGTCTTTCAGGTAGATTCTACTTATTCAGTGGATAAGCAAAGTTCTCCTTTATTGAACTTTTTAGTAGATTTATTTGGGAAGGAAAGTATTTGAAATTGATGGCCCACTGCTGTAATTTATTGCACAGCTGTGTATTTTACCAATTAATGTTCAATTCAGTCCTCTGACTTAGCATCGCCAAGCTAAATATATAGATCGATACACCATTGCCAACGTGATAAGCAAAAGCAATCCTTACGTGACTGCTGACATGACAAAGCTTTTCACGTTGCAAACTACCTGATTACCAATTATTTTCAACACAGCGTTGTGACATTGCAAAGGAGCTGTTATTAGATCTGCTACTTATTTTTGCAGTTCCTAATGTGAATAGACAATTCCCCCCACATTAGGTTGAAATGAACAAGCACACAGAGGAGATTATTACAGAACAATAACAGCTTTGACAGTCCACAAACAGATCAATTGCTTAGAAATCTGGAGCGGTCCCAGTTTATAATTTATTCATTGCATGCTTAATATCATTGTCCTCTTCAGTATCCAGATCATTACTTTGCTCAACTCCACTTTTCTGCTTTCGTTGACTTTGAAGGACTCAATCTCGGATTCAGCTGCAGACACGGGAGTCACCATGGACATTCCTCTTCAGTCTGCCTTAACCTGCCAGTGTCATTCTCTGGTTTAGTATGGGCAGAGCTCTCTGCTTCGAACAGGCACCTCTTCGTCATACGCGGCGCAGCTGGCGTCAATATTCGGTAGAAGCCTGGCTGAAAATGACTTGCAGCACGGCAATCTATGCCTGAAATGAAGAAACACAAACAATAAATAACTGAAATGCTGCCGGATCAACTTTTTTTCATTTCGGGCAGCACAAATGTGCAACCAGGAGAATGCCAGAGGCTTTGGTTCAATCCTGACCTCAGATACTGTGTGTGTGTGTGTGTGTGTGTGTGTTCCCTCCCACTTCCCAAAGATGTGTGAGTTAAGTGCCCCCTACTCAGCTACGTTGCAGAAAATGGGAGGAATGGATGAGAAGAATAAAAAAATGGAATTAGTGTAGAATTTTCTGTAAAATGCCATTTGGTGATTGGTGTTGGTTTGATGGACTGTAGGGCCTGATACTGTGTGGTGTGATTCTATGACCCTGACGATCAGAAACATAAAAATTACACAGATATATGAGGCTCAATTTTAATGTAACTTTTGGGTGAATTTGGACTTAATGGGTTTTAGGCTGTTACATGTGAAAGTAGAGCCCCAGCTTTCAGTTTTAATTCCAGACTAGCAGAGGCAGCCCACCAATCACCCTTAAGAAGGTGGATGCTCCTGGAGGTTAATCAATTCTTTTGTTGAATTTACTTAATCTGGTATCCTGAGATCTGGGAACAGTAGGAAGTAGAACATGAAAAATACCAGTTCAATAAGCTAAATACTTGTATAGCATTGCATACTTAGTGGGTATTTTATTAGGTAGCCCCTGTACCTAATAAAATGGCCACTGAGTGTATGTTCATGGACCTCTGCTGTTGTAACCTATCTACTTCAAGGTTCAATGTGTTCTGCACACCGCTGTGGTAACATGTGGTTATTGAGTTACTGTCTCCTTCCTGTCAACCTGAACCAGTCTTACCATTCTCCTCTGACCTCTTTTATTAACCAAAGTATTTACGCCCACAGAATTGCCACTCACTGGCCTTTTTTTCTTGTTTTTCTCTGTAAACCCTAAAGACTTTTGCGAGTGAAAATCCCAGGAGATTAGCAGATTTGGAGATATTCAAATTACCTCGTCTGGCACCAGCAATCATTCCACAGTCAAAATCTCTTAGATCAAATTTCTTCCCCATTCAGATGTTTGGTCTGAACAACAAATGAACCTCCTGACCATGTTGGCATTAAGTTTCTGCAATATGATTGGCTGATCAGATATTTTCATTAATGAACAGCTGTACTTAATAAAGTAGCCACTGAGTATATAAACCAATACATAGTTTACTCCACTCTTTAAGAAGGGAGGGAGCAAAAGACAGGAAATTTTAGGTCATTTGTAGGTTAGTAAGAGGTTAGAGTCCATTACTATGGATGAGGTTTTGGGGTCCTTGGAGGCAGAGAATAAAATAGTCAGCATGGTTTCCTTAAAGGATTTCCTCAAAGATCACAGACTGTTGCAAGAAATATAAGGTGATTTTAACTTTCTACAAATTGACTGGGACTCACATACAGTTTGTCCCAGTCAATATGTGGAAATTTAAAATCACCTTGTGTTTTTTTGCAGCAGGGCTAAATGGGATGGAGTTCGTAAAATGTGTTCAGGAAAGTTTCCTTAATCAATATATGGAAGTCCAACTAGAGAGAGAGTAATGGTAGATCTCCTGTTAGGGAATGATATCAGAGCAGGTGAGAGAATTTTGTGCACTGAGGGCATGAACCAGATACAACTGAAAGAGGAGGCAGTGTTTGCAGTCTTGAAGCAAATTAGGCTGGATTTTTCCCCAGGGCCTGACAAGGTGTTCCTTCATACCTTGTGGATGCTCAGTGCAGAAACTGCAGGGGTCTTAGCAGAGATATTTAAACCAGGTGAGATGCTGGAAAAATGGACAATAGCTAATGTTGTCCATTGTTTAAGAAAGGCTCGAAGAATAAGCCGGAAAATTATCAGTCAGTGAGCTTGACATTAGTAATGGGCAAGTCATTGGAAGGTATTCTAAGGGACTGGATATATATTTGGATAGCCAGAGACAGATTAGGGATAGTCAATATGGCTTTGTGTGTGGTAGGTTTTGTTGAACCAATCTTATAAAGTTTTTTGAGGAAGTTACTGGAAATGTTGATGAAGGCCGTTGACAAGGTGCCACATGGGAGGTTGGTCATGAAGATTTAGTCACTTGGCATTCAAGATTAAGTAGTAAATTGAATTAGACATTGACTTTGTGGGTGAATCTAAAGAGTGGTAATAAATGGTTGCCTCTCTGGCTGAAGGCCTGTGACTAGTGATGAGCTGTCAGGATCAGTGCTGGGTCTACTGTTGTTTGTCACCTGTATGAACAATCTAGATGTTAAAGTGGTCAACTGGCTCAGCAAATTTACAGATGACACCAAGATTACGGGTGTGGTGGATAGCGAGGAAGGCTATCAAAGTTTGCAGCAGAATCTGGACCAGCTGAAAAATTGCAGATGGAATTTAAAGACAAGTGTGACGTAATGCACTTTGGGAGGACAAACCAGCGTAGGACTTACACAATGAGCAGTAGGGCATTGAGGATTGTGATGGAGCAGAAGGATCTGGAAATATAGATCCGTAATTCTTTGAAAGTAACATCACAGATAGGGTCGTAAAGAGAGGTTTTGGTACATTGGCCTTAATAAATCAAAGTATTAAATACAGGAGTTGGGATGTCATGTTCACATTGCATAAGACGTTGGTGAAGCCGAATTTGGAATATTGAGTGCAATTCTAGTCACCTGCCTACAGGAAAGATATCAATAAGTTTGAAAGAATGCAGAGAAAATTGACAAGGATGTTGCCAGGACTTGAGGACCTGAGTTATAGGGAAAGGTTGAATAGGTTAGGACTTTATTTCCTGAAGCATAGGAGAATGAGGGGAGATTTGAAGTATATGAGGTATACAAAGTTATGAGGAGTATAGATACAGTAAGTGTAAGCAGGCTTTTTCCACTAGGTTTGGGTGAGACCAGAATTAGAGGTCATGGGTTAAGGGTTAAAGGTGAAATGTTTCAGGGGAACATGAAGGGGAACTTCTTCACTCTGAGGGTGTGAGAATGTGAAATGAGCTACCAATGCAAGTGGTGGATGCAGGATTGATTTCAACATTTAAGAGATATTTGGATAGGTACGTGGATGGGAGGGGTGTGGAAGGCTAGAGTCCAGGTGAAAAGCCATTGGGACTGGGCATATTAATTGTTTGCCATGCATTAGATGCAGTACTGTTCTATGACTCTATGACAGACCTGTTGGAATTCTTTGAGGAAATTCTTTCTGGAGGAATGGAAAATTACAGATGTCACTCCAGCCTTTAGGAAGGGAGGCAGGCAGAAGAAAGGAAACTGTTTCAGTACGCTGGATGAAGTCAGCAGGTCAGGCAGCATCAGTTAGAAATGATGAGTCAACGTTTCGGGCCGGAACCCTTCATCAGGTTCCGGCCTGAAACGTGGACTCATCGTTGCTAACTGATGCTACCCGACCTGCTGAGTTCATCCAGCGTACTGAAAGTGTTGCTTTGATCACAGCAGCTGCAGATTATTTTGTGTTTAGAAAGGAAACTGTAGGCTAGTTAGCCTGACTTCAGTGGTTGGGAAGATGTTAGCATGTATTGTTAAGGATGAGGTTTCAGGGTACATGACATGACAAAATAGGCCAAAGTCAGCATAGTTTCTTTAAAGGGAAATCTTGCCTGCTAAATTTGTTGAAATTCTTTGAGGAAATTATAAGCAGGATAGCCAAAAGGAGCATCAGTTGATGCTGTTTATTTGGATTTTCAGAAGGCCTTTGACAAGGTGTCACACATGAGGCTGCTTAATAAGAGTCCATGGAATTGCATAAAAGATACCAGCAAAGATGGAAAATTGGTTGACTGGCAGGAGGCAAAGAGTGGGAATAAGGGGGGTCATTTCTGGTTGGCTGCCTGTGACTAGTGGTGTACTGCAGGGGTTGGTAATGGGACTGCTTCTTTTCATGCTTTATGAATTGGATGAAGGAATTGATGGATTTGTGGCCAAGTTTGCAAACCATACGAAGGCAGGTGGAGGAGCAGGTAGTTTTGAGGAAGAAGGTGTCTGCAGAAAGACTTGGACAGATTGAGGAAATCAGCAAAGAAGTGACAGATGGAATATAGTATAGGCCATGCACTTATAGATGCACCGTAGAAAGCATTCTTCTAGGGTGCATCACAACCTGGTATGGAAGTTGTCCTGTCCAAGACCAGAAGAAGCTGCAGAAAATCGTGAACACAGCGCAGAACATCACACAAACCAATCTTCCATCCTTGGACTCACTTTACACCGCACGCTGTCAAGGACATGACCCACCCAGCCAACACACTTTTCGTCCCTCTTCCCTCCGGGAGAAGGCTCAGGAGCTTGAAGACTCATACGGCCAGATTTGGGAACAGCTTCTTTCCAACTGTGATAAGACTGCTGAACGGATCCTGACCCGGATTTGGGCCGTACCCTGCAAATATCCGGACCTGCCTCTCGTTTTTTTTTTTGCACTATATTACTTTCCATTTTTCTATTTTCTATTTATGATTTATAATTTAAATTTTTAATATTTACTATCGATTTGTAATCCAGGGAGCGGGAAGCGCAGAATCAAATATCGCTGTGATGATTGTACGTTCTAGTATCAATTGTTTTGGCGACAATAAAGTATAAAGAATAAAGACGTGCAGTATTTTCTAAATGGGGAGAAAATTCAAAAGTTGGAGATGCAGAGAGACTTGGCAGCCCTTGTGCAGAATTCCTTAAAGGTAACTTGCAGGCTGAGTCGGTAGTAAGGTAGGCAAATGAAATCTTAGCATTCATTTCGAGAGGACTAGAACATAAAAGCAAGGATGTAACGCTGAGTCTTTATAAGGTATTGATCAGACCATACTTGGAGTATTATGAGCAGTTTTAGGTCCATTATCTAAGAAAAGATGTGGTGGCAATGGAGAGTGTCCAGAGGGGGTTCATGAGAATGATCCGAGGAACAAAAGGGTTAGCATATGAAGAGCTTTTCATGACCCTGGGCCTGTACTTAGTGGAGTTTAGAAGAATGGGGGTGGGGGGGGGATCTCTTTGAAACCTATCAAATATTTAAAGGTCTGGATAGGTTGGAGGTAGAGAGGATGTTTCCTTTAGTGAGGGAGTCTAGGACCAGAGGGCACAACTTCAGAATAGAGGGATGTCTATTAAGAACAGAGATGAGGAAAAAATTCTTTAGCCAGAGGATGGTGAATTTATGGAATTCATTGCTACAGTCGGCCGTGCAGCCCAAGTCATTGAGTATATTTAAGGCAGAGGTTGATATGTTTTGGTTAATCAGGACGTCAGAGGTTATGGGGAAAAGGCAGGAGAATGGTATTAGGGGGATAATAAATCAACCATGGTGGAATGGCAGAACAGTCTAGATGGGCCAAATGGTGCACTTTTGCTCTATGACTTATGGTCTTCTGGTCTAAATAATAGACAGAATAGACAAAGGTTTGTTGATGTTGTTTACTTGGATTTTCAGAAGGCTTTTGACTAGATAATGCACATGAGACTGCTAAACAAGAAAAAAGACTATAGTATTACAGGAGAGATACTAGCATCGTTGGAAGATTGGCTGACTGTTAGAATGCAAAGAGTGAGAATAAAAGTGGCCTTGTCTGGTTCACTGGTGTTCTGTACGGGTCAGTCTGCTTCTTTTCATGTGATATGCTAATGATTTAGATGATGGAATTGACAGCTTAGTGGCCAGGTTTGCAGATTATAAGAAGATTGGTGGAGGAGTACTTAATGTTAAGCAAGCAGGGAGTCTGCAGAAGGAAAGAATGGGCAATGAAGTGGAAGGTGAAATACATCACCCAGGACATGTCCTCTTCTCATTGCTACCATCAGGAAGAAGGTAAAGGCACACAATCACCAATTCAGGAAGACTATATCCTCTTTGCCTTCAGATTTTCGAATGGACATTGAACCCATGAACACTACCTCACTACTTTATTTTTAATTTTGCACTATTTATTCAATATAACAATTCACAGTTATTATTATGTAATGCAATGTATTGTGACAGCAAAGACAATGATTTTCATGACAAACAAGAGAGATCATGATAGATGAGAATTTCATGACATATGCCAGTGATGTTAAAACCGGTTTCTGATTCTGAAATATAAGTGCTTTGGTGGAAGGAATTAAGACATAAGCTATTTTCTAAACAGAGAGTGAGTTCAGAAATCTGAAGTACTAAAATACGTAGGAGTCCTAATACTAGATTCCCTATAAATTATAAGCACAAGAGATCCTGCAGATGCTGGAAATCCAGAGCAACACACACTAGATAGATGAATTAGGGAGGATCTCATAGAAATCTCTTAAATATTCATAGGCCCGTTTTGATTGGATATGGAGAGGATGTTTTCAATAGGGGAGAGTCTAGGACCAGAGGGCACAGTCTCAGAATAGAAGAACATCCCTTTAGAACAAATATGAGGAGGAATTTATTTCCACGGATGGCTGTGGAGGCCAAGTCATTGGGTATATTTAAAACAGAAGTTGATAAGTTCTTTGTTAATTGAGACATAAAAGATTACGGGGAGAAGGCAAGAGAATGGGTTTGAGATGGATAATAAATCAGCCATGATGAAATGGCAGAGCAAGCTTGATAGGCTGAGTGGCTTAATTTTGCTCCTGAGTCTTATGGTCTTATCTCCAAACACTGATTTCTCTCATAATGTCTAACTCTCACTCCTTCTGCCTCCCCCTCCAATCTCCAACCCCTGTCTCCTGACTGGACACGCATTCACATTCTTTCCTGCCAAATTCTGATCTCCATCTGTGAAACACAATACCTTATCTTCCCCCACCTTCCTCAGCCACCATAACACATAATGTTTACCTGAACGTGGCTCTTTGCTTTTCTGTGGCACACGTTGTTTAACAAGCAGACAAGCCAGACGGGAAATGCTCTCCTTAGAGCTACAGTACAGCTCCAAATGGCTCCAAAAACAATATCCTCCTGGTTTCCTCATAAGAATCATCTGTATTTGTTCCATTAAATACCGTGCACACATTATTTTTAACATAGGTTAATAAGATAGAAGTCAAAAGGTCTTGCATTCACACAGTATAAAAACAGACCAACATATTGATGTCATCTATTAAGTGAACATTTTGTACCAATCCTATTTACCATCATGTGGTATACAGCTTTCTATGCTTTGGCATGTTACAGGATCCAGGAGCAGAATTAGACCATTTGGCCTGTCACATGGCTGTCAATCAATCATGGCTGACCTTTTTTTCACCAACCCAATTCTCCCACCTTCTCATACCCCTAAAACCCCTTACCAATCAACCACCTATTAATCTCTGCCTGAAACACTCCCAGTGACTTGGCATCCATTGGCCTCTTTGCAATTCAAGTGCTGTCCACGTAGCTTTTAAATGTTATGAGTGTACCTGCCTTCCTCAAGATCTCAGGTAGTTTGTTCCAGATTCCAATCACCCTCGGTGTGGAAAAAAAAACCACCTTAACCTTCTTGACTCTTAATGCCCTCTAGTGTCGACCTATACTTTTCAACACTTCTGCTGTCAGACGTCTCCTGCTCTCTCACCCCAAAACTTAGCGTATCTCTGAAAAATGCCCCTCTTTTTATTTCTGTTGTAAAATCCAAGTACCAATTTTGGTCAGCTTGTCTGTATCCTGTGTGTTGTCAGAAATCTCGTGAACAGTTACAGAAATAAATGCAAATGAATGTCAAAAGATCTGTGGAGAATTAGAAAAATATAGCTAATGAGGTGCAAGTTTATTTTGAAATGATTTTCTCTTCTCAGGGATCCAGGAAGCAAAAGCATCACAATATCCGTCTTTAGCAATTTAGACTGTGGATTTTCTTAATTCGCATAATGTCCATGTGTTATAAGCTCTTTGCAAAGAAATGCATTACACTGCTTCACAACAGCAAGTGGCATAGATTCTTCCGCATTAGGTGGATCTTTTATTGCCACTTGCAAGCAGATCCTTCTCAGTCTCACTACTCCGCAAATCCTTTTAAATGTTGCACTAGTGTATTAATGAGTGCAATTATTGTCACTTTGCTATCAGTTCTATTTAATACTGAAACATGAGCTGTAAGCCAATAGTGTCTCATGCTGATGCATGGACTAATCTAGTAGTGGAATGGACTGTAATCTATTAGACTGGTCAATTCGTGCTGGGGCTAAAATATATAAAATTTCCCACTGGATTATTATATGAGCTGCCAGGACTGATGGCTCTATCGCTCTTGAAAATTTAATGTTGTGCCTAGATTTCACAACCTGAAAAATTACATTTAAGTTAAAATGTGGAAGGAATTTATGTGGAGGTCTATGTGCTGTAGCCTTATTAATACATCATTCAGAGTTTTCAGCCTAACAGATTTCACTGTACGCTGATGGATTTCTCAGGTTAGTTTTATTTCTTCATTTCATTTTGTGGACTCTGCCTGTCAGAATAATAAGGCAATTGCTTCCAGGTTTTATGCCTGACATTTGGCCCAGAGAATAAGTTCAACAGCAGGTTGCTACTTGCATGTATTCTCTAGTTGGAGAAAAATGCCTTTCAGAGTGTATTTTGTCCAAATCTGATCCACAGGGTATTTTAGCCTAAAATCTCTGTGTATGTACATAGCAGCATTTTAAATGTCTCTCTGTCTTCCATCTCCGTGAAGCCACTGGGCAGAACATGTTAAACAATATGATCTTCGAGATATGTGCTCAAAAGGTTTGAATAGTGTTTCCCCCCCCCCACTCCATTTCTGTTGTAAATTTACTTTCACTAGCCTTCTGCTTCTATTTCAGTCAATTAAAAAAATGGATCTCTGTGGTATACAATCCAATTTCAATCATAAATTAAACACAATTGAAATAGGGACTTTATACAAATTGCATTAAGTGAGCCATTCTCACTGAGAATTCCCTGTGTATCCAGCAGATAACGGATAAAGGATCCTGGACTTGTGCAATACCATTCAATTCCACATTTATCACTAAAGCAGGTTCAAAAGCTAAGTAATGTAAGCCCACGCTGTTGCTCCTCCGTTGAGGCAGGTTCGTATCCATCTCTCTTTCGTCCACTTTAAGTCCTTCACACCTGGAGCAAACTCCAAACCGAGTTCACTGCCATTATCTATCTCTCCCGTGGCAATCAATCTGATAATACCTGCAGACCACCGTACACCATTCCCCAGCATTTTTTAGTCATTCATTCATTCCCAGGTTGTGACTGTCACAGGGCAACACCGACCAGCATTTATTGTCCATCCCTCAGTGATTCAGCTGCACAGGAAGTGAAGGCATTGGTGGATGTGGAGTCATGTACAAGGGCAGGATGTCAGACTTAATGAATATTAGTGAACTGGATAGAGTTTAGGGACAATCCTGTAGCTTTGTGCTTACTGTTATCAAGGGTACCTCAAACTTAAATTCCACAGTTGCCATGGTAGAATTTCAATTCATGTATCTGAATCAATGGTCCACGGCTCTGGCTAACAGTGCTACTGCACTCCCAACTACTAATTCACTACTCCAACCTACTCCCTGATGGTACTAATGCTAAACCATCCCCCCCCCCAAAATTCAAAGGCCATTAAGCCTTCATCACCATTTCACTATCCTCCATTGATTAGAAAGTCTAACCCCATTCACATCTTCCACATCTAACCTCATCTTCACTGATGTCATCACCTTAATACCCACCCCTCACATCAATCCTCTGTCCATCAATCATCCCTAACTCCTCTTACAGTCCCGAATCCATTCTTCCATCCTTGGGCCTCTCTCCTCTGTGATCCCTTTGGGCCTCAAAATAATATATTTTGGACCTTTTATATAGCAGTTACTAACATGTACAGTACCTGTGAGGTTCTACCCCAAAAAGGTTTCCAGTCAGGTGATACAGTCCAAATGTTTTCATGCCACATTATTGCTTACACATAATTTCCACTTGGTTATTCTTTGCTGGACTCTCTCTGCACTTGCATGTGCTTTCTGTAAGCACTCTAGCCAGAAAGAACAAATTTTCCAAACATGCTGTATGGGATCTCACCGTCGAATGAGACCATCTCTTGGTCTGATGGCAAAATCCTAGTATGCTCAACTATTTGCCTATCATTAGGACAATGGAAAATACCCTTTTAAAGTCTTCCACTGTTCAATTAGCCAACTGTATGTCAGCGAAATCAGCCAGCCAATTATTATACTTCTGTCTCATTTAAAGACCCATCAATTAGTACCGCTTGGTCGATATTTCAGTGGAGCAATGCAAATTTTCCATCTAAATTATTTATTCAATTCCATTTTAAAGATTCCATTGAATTAATTTCGACCAACGTTTCAGCTACAGTACTCTAATTCAGATCATGCTACCTACTGTGGCATGTAAAGTAAATTCTTGCATATTCCCTTGGATATTTTGCCAATGATCCGTGTCTTGGTTAGTGAAAGCAAATTCTCTCTGGCCAGTTATTCAAAACTCGCGATCAGAGCCCTTCACGATAAATGTATAATGCACTTACAAAACAAGGTGCTTCTATCAGATAAATGTGATTTACCTCAGGACACAGTTAAATTATCTTCCCTCTAGTAAATGTCTCCAACCTTCACCCTCACTCCCCTCCATCTGCCTCTTGGTTTTCTTTCTATATTTGGCTGTCTTTCACCTGCCATTGGCTCCTAAATTCACCTCCCTCCCTTACCAGGAGGAACCTGCCTGTCATCTTTCACTCCTTCTCGGTCCACCAGTCATCTCAGATTCTTGTCCAAATAATTCCCCTCTCCTCTTTATACTGGCCATCTCGCCACTCCACTCTCAGACTTGATGCAGGATTTTGGCCCAAAATACCAATAATTCATTTCCTCCAGCAGATGCTGCTCAGTCCTTTGAGAGTCTCCAGCAGATTATTTGTTGCTCTGTTTGACTTACCTCTTCATTTGTGTATCTGATCTAATTTTTATCCATAAGTCTTCTACAATATCCATTATCATCCTTATTTTACTGTTGTCTGTCAATCTGACATACGTATTCTGATTTTGAATCTAAGGCATTTGTGTATATTAAGAACTAGACCAATCCAAGTACTGATTCCAATAGGACACAAACTGATACCTAGCTCCAGGTTGGCACTGCACTTTTAATAAGTATTTGCTCTTGACTTGTACATTCCTCATCTTCTATCCTGTTTTCCTGCAGCTTTTTGTTTAGTAATCTGTAATCAACCTGCAATATTACATGAGCAGAAATTGCTGGTCATACTCAGTATTTGTGGAATGGGAAGCCCTTTTATTAACAAACAAACATCAAGAACTTTTCAGAAAACAATGGCAGACTCTTACCTGTAATAAAGCAGGGTAAATCACAAGCAAGAGAAAATCTGTGGATGCTGGAAATCTGAGCAACACACACAAAATTTTGGAGGAACTCAGCAGGCCAGGCAGCATCAATAGAAAAAAAGTACAGTTGACATTACAGGCTGAAACCCTTCAGCAGGACTGGAGAAAAAAGTTGAGGAGTAGATTTGAAAGGGGGGGGAGGGGAGAGATAAACACCAGACGATAGGTGAAATTTGGAGGGGGAGAGATCGGAGAACAACTCAACCTAACTATCACCCTCCCGAGCTACACACCTTCCAAATTGTTTCCAATGTGAATAATCTACTAAAAGTGTGGAAAGGCAAAGGAATGGCTAAAGGCAAGCTAATTTATATTTTACATGTTAATTCAGTATATTGTATAGTACTTTAAATATAATCATCAGTCCTCTTGGTGTGGTGGATCATATGAATCATTAAACATGACTGACTGTAATCAGGCTGAATTGATTGTATTCTAATGAGGATTCCAAACTATGATGTGAGGCTTATCAGCACCAACAGAGTGTCCTCAACCTCTTACTGGGCAAACACCTAAGACCTTCAGAAGACTCCCTGGAGAGAGAGCGAACAGATTAGAACTTAAACACGAGGAATTCTGCACATGCTGGAAATTCAAGCAACACACATCAAAGTTGCTGGTGAACGCAGCAGGCCAGGCAACATCTCTAGGAAGAGGTACAGTCGACGTTTCGGGCGAGACCCTTTGTCAGGACTAACTGAAGGAAGAGCTAGTAAGAGATTTGAAAGTGGGAGGGGGAGGGGGGAGATCCAAAATGATAGGACTTATTTCATTGTAATGTAGGAAAATGAGCAGTGTTCTTATAGAGGTGTATAAAATCGTGAGGAGAGTAGACATGGTCAGTGGGCACAATCTTCTTTGCAGGGCTGGAAACTCAAAACTAGAAGGCACAGGTTTAAGGCAAGAGGGCAGAGAGTTAACAGGAACCTGAGGGCGGGGAAGCAACCTTTTCACCTTGAGGGTGATCGGTGTGTGGAATAAGCTGCCAGAGGAAGTGGTTGCAGTTATATTAACAGCTTTTGAAAGGTAGTTGGACAGGTTCATTGATAAGTAAGGATTTAGAGGGATATGGGCCAAAAGCAGGCAACTGTGACTAGTTCAGATAAGACTCTTGGGTGACATGGTTCATTTGGACTGAGCATCTATTTCTTTCTTTCTTTTCAAATCTTTTTATTATTGTTATCCAAAATTTACAAGAGTACATCGAAGTAAGCAGCACTTACAATGTGTCAAGAAAAAAAACATTATTATAAAGATTGAAAAAATTTTGGTGATTTAAAAAAAAGAGGAAAAAAACCCTTACTAAGCAAGAAAAGTGAGGGAAAAAAAACCCCATGAGGTGTTCAAACCCGGAGCCATGCGTCATGCAAAAAGCTTCTAAAGATAAAATATCAAACTGCCAGCAAGAAAAAAAATGTACCAAAAATTTACAATTAGATTGTGGAGGAAATCTATCAATTAACTCAAATGATAATAATGAGCAAATAAACCCCATCTTTTCTCAAAATCAAACATAGGTTCAAAGGTTCAACTTCTACTTTTCTCCAAACTAGAAAATAGCATCACTTGAGAAGGACTGAGCATCTATTTCTGTATTACTTGCCTCCTCAACTCCATGGCTCACGTAGTGAAGTTCATCCTTGAAAATCTTCCTACCATGTCATCCAACAGTGATTACAAGATCAAAAGCTGAATGAGGAATATAGATGACATGAATCACAAGACAGTTGCTAATAATTGTCAGGGAACATACTGTGTATTTAGTGTTTTTTTTCATGGTCAGGAATTTACTGAAGATAATGTCCAAGGAAGATTTGACTGAAATACAGACTCTCACAACTACCTGGTCTATTCCTGTTCCCACCTTGTCTCTTGCAAAAATGCCATCTCCTTCTCGCAATTCCTCCATCTCCGCTGCATCTGCTCTCAGGATGAGGCTTTTCATTCCAGGACGAAGGAGGTGTCCTCCTTTTTTAAAGAAAGGGGCTTCCCTTCCTCCACCATCAACTCTGCTCTCAAACGCATCTCCCCCATTTCATGCATATCTGCTCACACCCCATCCTCCCGCCACACCACTAGGAATAGGGTTCCCCTTGTCCTCACCTACCACCCCACCAGCCTCTAGTCCAACATATAATTTTCCGTAACTTCTGCCACGTCCAACAGGATCCCACCACTAAGCACACCTTTCCCTCACCCCACCCCCCCGCTTTCCACAGGGATCGCTCCCTACGCGACTCCCTTGTCCATTCGTCCGCCCATCCCTTCCCACCGATCTCCCTCCCGACACTTATCCTTGTAAGTGGAACAAGTGCTACACATGCCCTTACACTTCCTCCCTCACCACCATTCAGGGCCCCAGACAGTCCTTCCAGGTGAGGCGACACTTCACCTGTGAGTTGGCTAGGGTGATATACTGCATCCGGTGCTCCCGCTGTGGCCTTCTTTATATTGTTGAGATCCGATGCAGGCTGGGAGACCATTTCGCTGAACACCTACACTCTTTCCGCCAGAGAAAGCAGGATCTCCCAGTAACCACACATTTTAATTCCACATCCTATTCCCATTCTGATATGTCTATCCATTGCCTCCTCTACTGTGAAGATGAAGCCACACTCAGTTTGGAGGAACAACATCTTATATTCTGTCTGGGTAGCCTCCAACCTAATGGCATGAACATTGACTTCTCGAACTTATGTTAATGCCCCACCTCCCCTTCATACCCCATCCCTCATTTATTTATTTATTAATCATTATTTTTTTTTCTTTTCCCTTTTTTTTCTCTCTTTTTTCTCCCTCTGTCCCTCTCACTATAACTCCTTGCCCATCCTCTGGGCTTTCCCACCCTCTCCCTTTCTTTCTCCCTAGGCTTCCCATCCCATGATCCTCTCCCTTCTCCAGCCTCGTATCCCTTTTGCCAATCAACTTTCCAGCTCTTAGCTCCATCCATCCCCCTCCTGTCTTCTCCTATCATCGCGGATCTCCCCCTCCCACTTTTAAATCTCTCACTATCTCTTCTTTCAGTTAGTTCTGACGAAGGGTCTCGGCCCGAAACGTCGACTGTACCTCTTCCTATAGATGCTGCCTGGCCTGCTGCGTTCACCAGCAATTTTTGTGTGTGTTGCTTGAATTTCTAGCATCTGAAGATTTCGTTGTGTTTGACTGAAATAATTCTTTTACTTGGAATTTTCGTGCAATCAAGCTAATCAAGATTTTTTTATAGAACGAAATTTCATTATATTTTAACCTGACATCTCAGCGATTTGGATATTTCTTGTCTTATCAATAAACTACAATTCAAATTGCCCGTGGGATAGATGTGAGGGTCCTCTAACATGAAAAGTCCCAACTGACAGATTACTGCTGATGAATCCAAACCAGTAAAACTGCCCACTGCTTGGTAGCAAACTCAGAAATGTGTGGAGGTGCTAGAAGAGGCTCCCTTGAAATTGACGGTATATGAACGAGGGATGTCACAACTATCTTTTGCTCTCTAAGGTTCGGTAAAAAGAATGGTGTTGAGGATGGATAGAGCAAATTTTACTATGCATCTGGACACCAAAGGTTAGGGGGCTGAAATCTGGCACTGGAAGTAGAAATTAAGACAAAATATATTCACCTTCTGGGATGACAATAGCTCAATGGCAGATGCAATCTCAATGGCTCTCCACACGGCTTTAGACCACCTGGACAATGCAAACAGTTACACCAGGATGCTGTTCATCGACTGAAGCTCAGCATTTAATACCATCATTCCCACAATCCTGTTTGAGAAGTTGCAGAACCTGGGCCTCTGTACCTCCCTCTGCAATTGGATCTTCGACTTCCTAACGAGAAGACCACAATCTGTGCGGACTGGTGGTAACATATCCTCCTTGTTGACGATTAACACCGCAGGGGTGTGTGCTTAGCCCACTGCTCTACTCTCTATATACACATGACTGTGTGGCTAGGCATAGCTCAAATACCATCTGCAAATTTGCCAATGGTACAACCATTGTTGGTAGAATCTCAGGTGGTGATGAGAGGGCATAGAGGAGTGAGATTTGCCAACTAGTAGAATGGTGCCACAGCAACAACCTGGCACTCAATGTCAGTAAGACGAAAGAGCTGATTGTGGACTTCAGGAAGGGTAAGACAAAGGAACACATACCAGTCCTCATCTTGGGCACTAGCCTACAAAGTACCCAGGATATCTTCAGGGAGCAGTGTCTCAGAAAGGCAGCGTCCATTATTAAGGACCTCCAGCATGCAGAGCATGCCCTTTTCTCACTGTTAGCATCAGGTAGGAGGTCCTTAAGCCTGAAGGCACAAACGTAGTGATTCAGGAACAGCTTTTTCTCCTCTGCCATCCGATTCCTAAATGGACATTGAATCCTTGGACACTACCTCACCTTTTTTAACGTACAGTATTTCTGTTTTTTGCACATTTTTAAAAATCTATTCAATATACATATACTGTAATTGATTTGCTTGTTTATTTATTATTATTATTATTATTTTCTCTTCTAGATTATGTATTGCATTGAACTGCTGCTGTTAAGTTAACAAATTTCACGTCACATACCGGTGATAATAAACCTGATACTGATTCTAAGTACTCTGCATTTATTGCTCACACTGAATGGCCCACCTCCTTCAGCCATTGCAATCATAAGTAAACTCTCCAGATCAAGATGGTATAAGACGTGAAGAGAACCCCGTAGTTGCTGGTCTTCCCATCTGCCTTGTCCTTATTTATTAATTCTATATTTAGTTATTTAGAGATACAGCATGTTAGCTGGTCTTTCTAGCCCAACAAGACTGCACCGCCCCATTACATGCATGTGACCATTGAACCTACGAACACATGTGGCTTTGGAATGTGGGGGAAAACCAGAGCACGTGAAGGTAACCTGCACGGTCACGGGGAGAACGTGTAAGCTGCGTACAGACGGTGTCGGGAATTGAAGTCACTTTGTTGATACCGCAGGAGCGTTACGCTAACTGCTACACTACCGTGTTGTCTTTTTCAATAGAGGGAGCAGTGTTACTGATGGGAGAATTCATAGTGCAGGGACGTATTTATTTATTATTGAGAAACAGCATGGAATAAGCCCTTGTGGCTGCTGGAGCCATGCCGCCCAGCGATTGCCCGATTTAACCCAGCCTAATCACGGGACAATTCACAATGTCCAATTAACCTACCAACTGGTAGGTCTTTGGACTGTGGGAGGAAACCAGAGCACCCAGTCACATTCACAACACACAAACTCCTTACTGGCAGCAGTGAGAACTGAACCCAGGTCTCCTGTACTGTAAAGCGTTGTGCTAACCACTGCACCACTGTACTGGCTTGTTATTGGAGCCGCCTGTACTATCGACTTCTACGTGCTTTGTAGGTGGGTCCTACTGCGGTTACATATTCAAGAAGGGAATTAATTCAACAAGATATATTCCAGTGTAAGGCTTTTAGTTGATGGTACAGTGGTCAGACCATACTTAGAGTATTGTGAACAGTTTTGGGCACCTTATCTAAGAAATGATATGCTGGTATTGGAGAGGATCCAGAGGAGGTTCATAAGAACGATCCTGGGAATGGGTGAGGAGTGTTTGATGGCTCTGGGCCTGTACTTGCTGGAGTTTAGAAGAATGAAGGGGGGGGGGAATCTCATTGAAACCCATTGAACATTGAAAGGTGTAGGTAGTGTGGGTGTGGAGAGGATGTTTTTTATACTGAGGAAGTCTAGGATCGGATGGCATAGCCTCAGAAAACAAGGACGTCTCTTTAGGACAGAGATGAGAAGGAATTTCTTCAGTCAGAAGGTGGGGAATCTATGGAATTCATTGCCACAAACAGCTGTGGAGGGCATTGGGTATATTTAAAGTGGAGTTTGATAGGTTCTTGATTAGTAAGGGTGTCAAAGGTTACGGGGAGAAGGCGGGAGAATGGAGTTGAGAGAGAAAATAAATCAGCCATGATGGAATGGTGGAGCAAACTCTTTGGGCTGGACTAAATTCTGCTCCTCGGTCTTATGCTCTTGAGTTACTCTCCATAGGGTAATCCCTGACGTGCTCATGTGGTTGTATTGATTTGGAGCACCCATTTGATATTCTAATCAGAGTTGACCTCTAGGGTGTTGACAGTGGAGAGTCAGTGTTGATGATGCTCTTGAATGTCCAGGAGAGGTGTGGCAAGTATCTCTCTATTTGGAGATGGCCATTGGCTTGCACTTTTATGACATAATGCTATTTGCCAACTTTCAACCCATGCCTATATATTGTCAAAATCCCAAAGTACACTGTGAACCCTTCCTTAATACCAAGGACTTGTTTCTGATGGATTTTTGTGCAGTGAAACCTTGTTTTTGCACAGTTGCTTTCTATGCTGAGATGTAAATTTTACAAATAATTTGTGTTCTGTGCATTGTCAGCATCTTTGAGCCTGTGATACTGCAAGAATCTCACAATATTTGTGCATGCTTGACAGTAAAATTGAATTTTAATTGTTGAAAGATTTTAAATCATATTGAATTGAACAATTGTCACCAACCAAAATGGTTAAAATAACAACATAATTCTGTCAGTCCTCACTTTGTGACAAGCAGCAGCCAGGACTTTCTGTACCTCATCAAAAACTATATACTCCCAATTCCAAAAACAAGTGACAGCCCAGCTTTGATAGCTTCCTACATCGGATTCCATTACTGTATCTATTCACTCAACCATGCTTCCTTGGCTAGAGTATATTCATTTCACATTTTGACTTGGTTCCACTAGTCTTTTTTGGTGTATTTTACCTCTAATAAGTAAACTAGGTTGTTGGAACATTTCAAGAACAAATTACATACAGCACTAATCTCCCACACTAGTTTAAAAGTTGTTTTAAAGACTGTCCTCCACAAACAGAATGAGCCACTGGTAAGTTAATTCTTATTGAGCTTTTGCTAATTGTACACATCTACAGCCCTCTGAGGTGCGTCTCAAAATTAAGCTGCTTGAATGTATTGAGCACATGAACAGGAAAGGACATTATTGAAAAGTGTTTTAATATACTCTTCTATAATTTATTAGGAGTCTTACTCCTGGATCCCACTGAGGTCATTTAAAAATATAATCCCGTTCAAAGTTATGGTATCACATAGCACAGAAACTGGGCCTTTGGTACATATACCTATGCAGACCATCAGGTATTGATCTATGCCGAACCCATTTATCAGCACCTGGCCTGCAGCCTTCCACATCTCAACAATCCATCCAGTAACTTCCACCCAGCCACTCAGGCAGTCTTTCTAGATCCCAACCACCTTCTGAGTGAGGAGATTCTAACCACCCTCTGAGTGTAGGTAGACTGAGGTTGTGGCAAGGGGAGTGATTAATGAGGGTACTTTTTTTTTCTGATGAACTCATATCTGACTGTTTTAATCAACCTTTACTAAATTAATAGTGAGTGCATCATGGAACATGGTTTAAATAAAACACCTGTTTCATAAATCAAATTGCGGTAGTAGATTTTATACTTTTAATGTTTAAATCAGTTGAATTGGAAATCTGAGAATTATTGCTACCAAAAGATGCACAATTTTGGGTTCAATATGGGTAAACTCCACCCAAATATATTGCGCAGTCTCCGAAGTTAATTCTGAATGAACAGAAACATTTGCACTATAATAGCAAATGGTCTGAATGAATTAGGACACACTCGGCTGTGTTAGATATTAAAGCAGGAGTTCAATATATTTTATGTTGCTTACACAAGTATAGTCAATCTAGTTATAATTTATGACTCAGAATCAGTTATTATCACTCACGCAGATGATGTGATACTTGTTATTCTGTGGCATAAGGACATATCAGTACTATAAATTGCAAAATAAACAAACAGTGAAGGAAAGAGTGAGGAGAACGTGTTCTCTCGTTTATGGACCATTCAGAGATACGATAGAGGAAAGTAAACACTGTTTCTGAATTGTTGACTTTGCACACTCCTGTTCCTGTTATGGCAGTAACCAAAAAATGGCGGAAGAAGTAACAGGAAAGGATAGAGGGGGTTGTTAGTGATAGGTGCCTCCTTCTTGAGGTTGTTGAAGGTGTCCACGATGGTGGGGAGGGTAGGAGCTGGCCAAACCCTCAGCAGCTTCTTGTGATGTTGTGTATAGGAGCCTTTATATTAAGCTGTGATGTAGTCAGAATCTTCTCTGTTGTATATATTTTTGCAGAAGTCTTAACTAAATACTGAATCTCCTCAAACTCCTAATGAAGTATGTTCAGATGACTAGATCATTTCTGACATTTTCCCTTTGGTTAGAACTCCTCACTCATACCTTTAATAAATGACCAATAATTGGGTAGAAGACTTTCCACTGAAACTCCCTAAAGGGAATTAATCTTCTTAGTTATTTCCTTTAGAAATTCTAACATTCCTTAGGAGACTTATTACTTAACAGCTGTGTGAATTGTACATATGTGCAAATCCATGAGTCTACAGGTTGAAGTGATGAATGACTATCCAGGCTGAGAAGCGTCGATCGATCAATCATTTTGTCCAATGCTTAAAGATATTTCAAACCTAAATTCCTGAGCCAAGAATCTGACTTTCTAACTTAGGTACTAATCAGTAATATGAAATAGGATGTATCTGAAGTGTTAACCATTCAAAATTAAAATAGAAATGCAGAATTGTCAATGGATTGAGAATTACACGAGGAGAATTACACTGTATTGAAGTTGCTAAGGGTACAGGTTGTAAATTGGCCTTGACAAGTTACAGGCTTTGGATTTAATGGCATCACATAATTGCACCTTTCACGTCAATTGGAGATGGAGAATGATATTAGGTGGTGTTACGTTTTATAACTTCAGAAACTAATAGAAAGAAAAACATGGGGGCCCGGGATAACCTGTTTTTTTAGTTTTAATTTAGTGAGGCAATCAAGTATGACATTCATGTACTTCGTAGATATAACCATACTGAATTATGTAAACAAACAAAGAATACTTAATTAAACAATATATTTACAATATAACTTACAATATATAGATATCTATAGCATAGTAAATTATACGTTGTCCCATTCAGGCCAAAAGATTTAATCGCTGTGGAGGATTTCTTCCTCTTGCGGAATAATGTCTTTCCTGGAAAAGGAGCTTGGTAGGTGAGGCATGTGGCTGTGAAATAATCTCAGGTTTTGGGGCGTCCTCCATGCTGGTTGTAGCCGTTGACTTTGGGACTGCAGGAAGTGGTTCTGACTATTGTGGATTCTTTTCTTCTCTAACAATTGACTCCGTCGCCTCAAATGATCAATATGTTATCTCCTGATGACATCAGACACACTCTCCATTGTGTACGAGAATGGTCCAGTTCTGTCCCTAATCTTTCCAAGGACCCACTTTTGATCACCCCTGTAATCTCTCATCAGGACTGTTTGTCCAGCAGTGAAACATTGAACCGCCTTCCTTGCGGAGCTATCAATTTGTCTCATCTGTTGTCCTGCATACCCCTTCTGAGATTGGGTTTGAGGAGATCCAGATGTGAAGGCAAGAGGCAACATCAGAACAGCACAGCTGTTAATTTTTGGTTGAAGGGTATGCTGCTGTTGGTATCTTCTGGACGTGTTGGCGTCCCAAACAGTGCAAGGCAAGCTGCTTGACCAGCTGATATATCCCAGGCCGCCAGACAAAGCTTACAGGCAACACATTCATTTTCAACATGCCTAGATGACTGGCATGTAGATCCTTCAACACTTTAGCTATCAGGTTGGAGGGTATAAGTCTCAATCCCCACATAAGGCAAGCGCCCATCAAGGGGAAGTTTATCCTGGTGCTAGTAAACATGGGGAAACTGGAATCTCTGCTGTACATTTCAGCCATTTTGGGTTGCCATGTGGACTTGAGACAGTATTTTTTTTTAGCTTCCCTTTGGATCATCTCTGCCACAAAAGAGAGACTTTCGATTTGCATTGGGGAGAATATATCCAGGGGAGCTTCATCTGTCATAAAGTTTTCAGGAATTTCCTTTTCTAAGGGAAAACAGTACAATCCATCAGCATTTTCATGATTAGTTGTCCTTTGAATTCGATCTTGTAATTGCATCCTCCAGGAAACCAAACCCATCTCCGCATTCGTTCTGCTGCTGTTAGTGGAACACCTTCCGTGGATTGAAAATAGACACTGGTGGCTGATCAGTCATGAGGGTAAACTCTCTTTCATACAAGTACTGGTTAAAACATTTTACATCCCAAACCAGACTCAAGGCCTCTCTGTCAATCTGTGTGTACTTTTTCTCTGCAGCAGTAAGGGAATGCGATGCAAAGTCCATGGGGCGTTCACTTCCATCACTCATAACGTGACATGACTGCACCTATACCATATGGTGAGGCATTATAGGCAAGCTTCACTGGATAATGTGGATCGTAATGTGTGGGTACAGTGTCTGACGTCACCACTTCCTTTGTTTTTTGGAATCCATCTCACACTGCTCTGTCCATTTTCATTTCTTCCCAATCTATAGTAATGAGTTTAGGAGGGGGAGCACAGCACACAGCCTTGGCGAACTCTTGAGTTGAGGATGATAGGGAGGGAGGAGCAGTTGTACATCCTGACTATCTGAGGTCTATTTGTTAGGAAGGCCATCACCCAGTTGTACAGTGGTGTATTTATACTGAGGAACCAAGTTCTGTGGGACAATAGTGTTGAATGCCGAACTGAAGTCCAGAAACAACATTCTGACATAAGTGTCCTTGTTTTCTTGGTGGGTCAGGAGCAGCTGCATGACAAATGCTATGACATCTGTCATGGGGCGCTTCTGTCGGTAAGCATATTGGAGAGGGTAGCGTCCGGAGTGGCAGGAGTAGAGTTTTTGATGTGTGCCATCACCAGCCATTCAGAGCACTTCATGATGACTGGCATCTGTGCCACCGGGTGGGTGTCATTTATTTCTGAAGCTCTGTTACGTGTGGTGGTTGATTTTATGACAATAGGTAGGTGTGATGGTCACAGACGGTGCACAATATCTGCAAAATTTCACTATTCAGTAAAATCTGAACTAAGTTGCCATGGATTGGAATTTCTTTTCTCTGGGAATTATAAATGCTTCAGCAACATGAGGTGATAGTCTCTCCATTGAACTCAAATATCTAATTATAAATTGGAGAAAGGAACAGCAGATTGATGAAGGTCAGTGCGGTGTGTTGGAAGAAATGATTTAAAGGAACAAAATGGTTCATAATTTAGCATTGTCACAACAAGGTTTCTCAAAGTGCGAAAAGGACATATCACTTTAGAATGGTAGAATCAGCCAGCTTGAAGCAAGACACTGGAGTGGCCAAGGGAAACCCATGCAGTCATGCTGAGAGTGTGCAAACTCCATGAAGATATATTCCAAGGCGGCTAGCGGGCTGGGGTTGCTGGAGCTGTGAAATGGTGAATCTACTGGCTGTATCCATGTCACTGATTAGAACTCAGCCCTTTCAGGGGAATATTCTCTCCGTAGCACAGTTGTACTCATTTATCTCTTCATTATTTTGTCCCAAATAAAGAAAAAAGGAAATGTTTCCCCATTTTTGGCTTGGACAAGAAGAAGCTTTGGTCTCCATCCTGTCAATGATACTACACCAATCTTGGAAATATTTATTGCTGGCAACATCATTAGCAATGAAGCACCTTGATGACCTTCAGTACACAGTTTAACTTAGGAGATTAATACATTACTGTTGGAAATGGCTCCCGTCAAATGAAGCATTATATAGTGACTGTACTTTCTAAAAAAAATTCTCATAATATTCCTAGAGGGCTTTCTGGGCTAGTATTTATCTTCCGATGTGCAGTACCAAAATCAAATATTTGTAAAACCCTGTGACTCACAACTAGAGCTTGCAGAACTCATAGAGTTTCCATGTTGAGAGGGTTTCCGTCAGGTGCATCAGTTTCTTCCCATTTTCTGCTTTTATGCTGGTAATTCCCTCCTGTAAATTAGCTGTGATATAGCTAAGAAGCAAGAGAGTCAAAATTAGGAGTGATGAGTAAACCATAAGCAGAAGAGATTCTGGAAGTCTTGAACCACACGTGCAAAGTGCCAGAGGAACTCAGACTGACAGATAGCATTTGTGGAGGGGAATAATTTTTAGGCCGAGACCCTTCATCAGTGCGAGGGAATGGATTACAGCTCTTCTGAGAATCATCATCATTATCATTCTGAGCCGTGTTGGACTGGGAATCAGTATGGACACAATGGGTCAAGTGGCTGGCTTTACTGATGTAGTGTGTACAGTGTGTACTTTGTTCTTTGTGCTCAAAATTAGCTTTTTATAACATTAATCACATTCCAAAAATATGCAAATAGCTCACCATTGCTTTGGGCTACTACATAAACGCAAACACCACCTTTCTTTAAAGTGAATAACACACTCTATTGTCTTACATTGCTGCCCTGAGTTTCAAAACTCAAGCGAAAGATATTTTAAAAAGATTCACACTTCAATAGCTCATTGAGGGATGAGTGTTGTGATCAATTTGGAAGCAGCAAAAATTCAAATAGTTCCAATTTAAATTCAAGTAATCACAGTTCAAGGCTGCTGAGGAGATTTTCACTGCACTGTGATGCAGAGAGCCTTTCATATACATAGACTTGCTGGACCATGGAAATGAATACTTAAGGCAAATAAAACAAAAAAAAAATCATGCTGTAAGCTTTGACAGGAAAATCAGTTTACGTGAAAATCTGGCTAATATGGATTCCTTGATGGGGAAACATATTAAATTTTGGAATTTATTAGTAAAGCCTCCAACTGTTAATTTGACTGTGGAATTGGCCTGTGAATTCAAGGTCTTTGTATTTTATTCTATAATGGACACATTTCTGGAAATAAGACAGCACTGCTTCGGGCACTCAAACTGTTGAGAAATGAAACTGAGACCTAGCCTTTCTCTGTGACCATTTTCCTCTATGGAAGAGAACTCATTGCACCAGATCAAGCTCATTGTGTGAGTGGATTTCTCAGCGATGGTGAGCCTGTGGAATTCATTGCCACAGATGCCTGTAGATGCTGAGACATTGGGTATAAAGCAGAGGTTGATAGGTTCTTGATTAGTCAGTGTGTCAAAGGTACAGGGAGAAGGCAAGAGAATGGGGTTGAGAGGGGTTATAGATCAGCCAAGATCGAATGGCAGAGAAGACTTGATGGCCAAATGGACCAATTCTGTTCCTATGTCTTGTGATGTTATGGTATTATTGATGGAAAACTGCAGCAAATTCACTGGATCTGTTGCAAGTGCCTGTAATGGTGTGGAACTAGACTGTAACCAGCTGAACTTGTATCATTAAGAAGCTCCATGTCCTGGTTCTATGAGTGTTGAATGACAGAGTGTTATCCATTGACTGCTGGCCTACAGTTGCCTAGAATTCTGTGTTTGTGCTCGGTGACATTGGAATCCCACACTGAACGACATTATTTCTCAAGGGCATCCCCTTGATGGAGCTGAACACACCCTTAAGCCCCAGAAAGGTTTCTGATGGTAGAAACTTAGAAACAATGAATAGTAGTAGTCCATTCATCCCTTCAAGAATGCTGCACCATTTAATTGGAGCATTAATAATTATGCAGATTCAAACCCTGTCCTAGCTCTGTCTCTTAATCCCTTTAGACCCAAGAGCAATATTGAATTCCTTCTGAGTATCTTTATCTTTACTGATCAAAAGCTATATGAAGGAAAGTTTTAATATTCAAATTTAAATTCATCCAATGCATTCCATTTACAGTTCTTTTCTTTATTTATTGAGATCCAGCATGAAATAGGCCCTTCAGGCCACATTCCCCAGAAATCCCACGTTTTAATTCTAGAAAATTTATAATGACCAATTAGCCTACCAACTGGTATGTCTTTGGACTGTGGGAGGAAACTGGAGCACCCGGAGGAAACCCACACAACTATAGGGAGAATGTACAACTCTTTACAGGCAGCATCAGGAATTGAACCAGAGTCTCCTGTAGTGCGAAACATTATCCTAACCACTACACTACCGTGCCGTCCCATGGTTTGGTACCAGTCAGGATTTGATTGCATTTAATCCTATGGATTACCTCTTGAGAGATTTATTTTACCAGTGGAACAAAAGTCCTCATTTTCTGAACTGTTCAATCCTACCACAGTATTTCATCCATATAAGCTAAAGGTATATTTCTCAGCTCCAGTTAATTGATTATAATAAATGATTTACTGTAACAATTTGTTTTCATATATCAGGATTTTTGCAACCTTTAGATTATGAGAACACTCAGTCCTCTTTTATTGTCATTTAGAAATGCATACATGCATTAAGAAATGATACAATGTTTCTCCAGAGTGATATCACAGAAAACAGGACAAACCAAAGACTAACACTGACAGAACCACATAATTATAACATATAGTTACAGCAGTGCAAAGCAATACCATAATTTGATGAAGAACAAACCGTGGGCACTGTAAATAAAGTCTCAAAAGTCCCCGAGTCGATCGACTTCCGAGTCCCCGATAGCAGGCGGCAAAAGGGAGAAACTCCCTGCCATAAACCTCCAGGCACCGTCAACTTGCCGATGCCTTGGAAGCAGCCGACCGTAGCCGACACTGAGTCCATCCGTCCGTAAACTTCGGGCTTCTGACCAGCCTCTCCGATACAGCCTCCCGAGCGCCATCCTCTGCCGAGCGCCTTCGATCTCGCCCTGGCCGCTGAAACATGCAAAGCCGAGGATTTCCGGGCCTTCTGCTCCAGAGATTCCGGTTACTTCACAGTAGCAGCAGCAGCAAAGCAGGCATTTCAGAAGTCTTCCAGATGTTCCTCCATATGCTCATGACTGTCTCCATCAGATCAGAATTGTGCACGGTCCCCTACCTGACAGATAACAGACATCATCACCGAAGTGGCCGCGCACGCTGCCATTGCGCCGCCATCTTCTCCTCCTCTGCTAGAGAACTTTAGTGCGAAATTGCTCTGCATAAATGGAAAACCACAAATGGCATCAGCCAACAGGACCAAAGCAGAAGGATCAGGGCTTCTCCTTTAAGGTGTGTGTAGAGATTAACACCATGAAAGGAACAAAGACGAGCTTATTTGATTATTCTGCTGTCACATTATAACTCTCCAGGGTTACTCAAGATGATTATTTTCAGTATCGAGCTAGATGATAACTAGCAATTAAATCTGGTGTTTCAGAAAATCTGCAGGCAGCTGCTATGACAGAGGTATCTTATTTATCAGCTCTACAGCTAGATAAAGGTCAGCAAGGTTACCAGTGCTGTAAATTTCGAGAGTGATCATGAAACCTCACAACATATGCATTATACAGGAAGTGTTATACTCTATTTAATTTTGGTCTTTTTTTAATTCATCCCTAAAGCTTGTTGGCCATATTATTACTTCGCTGAAGCTCCCAATTTCTCCATTGTTACCAACTTACCTAGTTTTAGTCTAAATCTGAGGTTTACAAATCATTTGCCACTGCAGGGTACACTTGTGACAGTCAATGTACCCACGTAGTTAACATCCTGCATATCCTTTTAAGGAAATAATTTGCATCTGTATCACATGGGCTGCAGTGCAGGGCTAATCGGCGAATGCCCCCTCACTGCCCCCCTCCATTTACGGAGTACCCTTCAGTCACCTTAGTACCCCTTCCACTGTTCAAACTCCTCCACAGCCCTTGTCTTCCCACTATCTCCGTAAGCCTTCCAGCTTATAAAATTTCTATCCTCAAACCTCTCAATGAACCTCTGGAATCATCTTTTATTTTGTTTCTTACTTATATACAAAAGGAGAAAGTAGTGCAAGTTCTTTCCATTCTTAGTGCCAAATATTCTACACATTTAATGTTGCTAGCTCTTTACATGGTGGTGTTAACACATCATTTGTTCAGTTCACCATTGGCACTCTGGTGTCCTCCTGTGCTAATGCATCCTTCCATTGTTTGACGGGCTTCTTTGCTGTCTCAGCCCCTCAGTGTCCAGTAGTGGAAGGAACCTACGCTGTGGTCCTTGCCCACAGAGCCTTTGCAAAGGCCGCACCAAGTTTCAATGTATGCCCTGTGGACGTCACAGTGTGCTGAAAGACCAACAGGTTTTGGGCTGACCAAACGGCATCTTTCACCAAGTTTCAATCTGCCAGCAACACACAATGTCTATGCACGTGTCCTGTAAACCAGAGTCTTCCGTTATGCAGCTGTTCATGATGAACCTTGACAAGGACCCTTGCATCCTTCTTCAGACCCACTTAGTAAATCTACAGCCTGCAAAAAGTCCTACTGAAGAGTTTTCCTCCTTTTCTGCCAATGACAATCTTCCTCTGCTTCTTCCACTCCTTAAACGTATAGTTTTTCCTCTCTAGAATTCTCTATTCTGAGCATTGTGGAAACTAGGTCAACTCGATGTAATTTTGAAAAACTGGGGAGTTGAAGAACTGGCCCAGAAATGGAGCTGAGGCCTGGAGAAGATCATCTAAGATTATATTGAATGGGAGGGGAAAAGAAGTCCCAGAGATCTGGAGGGGGTCAGTGAGGGGGCACATGCCAAGCAGCCCATCTGATATAGATCACAATCATGCCTATAAGTCAAAATACAGGAAGAAAGTTATATGGGTAGAGTTGAGATGCCCAGTGACTGACTCCTGCTCCCATTTTCTTGTGCTCCTATGACCTTCTTAGTTACCTCTTTAAATTTCTCCCTTTGGTACTCAAGCTTGATGCCAAACTGTGTCAATACTCCTGTAAAGCAACTTTAAGCATTTCATTGCATTACAGATATGAAACAAATAACATTGTTGCTGTTGTTTTTGTAAATTATGGGCCTTTTTGGCTTATTAATGGGTCTGTACAAACTCTCAATAGTTATAACAATGAATGGAAATTAGAATTAACTATCTTAATTCTAGAAGAAGCTATCTTTGTGGCATAGCAAGCCCATGCACTGAATATACTCAGTGCGTACTTTGCTAGCTACCTCCAGTACCTAATAAAGTGGCCACTGAGCGAACGTTTATGGCCTTCTGCTGCTGTAACCCATCCACTTCAAGGTTTGATGTGTTGTCCGTTTAGAGATGCTCTTCTGCACACCACTGTTGTAACACGTTGGTTCAGCAACGGTTATTACCCCTCAACCAACTGGCTCTTGAACCAGTGTGATAACTTCACGCATCTTCACTCGTCCCAACATGGAACTCTTCCCACAACCTGTGGGCTCACTTTCAAGGACACTTCACCTCAGATTCTCAATATTTGTTGCTTATTTATTTAATATTATTATTTCTTTGTTTTTCTTTTGTCTTTACACAGTTTGTTGTCTTTGGCACATTGGTTGTTCGTCCTGTTAGATGTGGTGCTTCACTGATTCTATTATGTTCCTTAGATTTACTGAACATGCCCACAAGGAAATGAATCTCTGGTGACATACTGTATATGTACTTTGATAATAAATTTACTTTGAACCGGTCTGGCCATGCTCTTGCATTAACAAGGCTTTTGTTTTTGCCACAGATCTCATGCTCACTAAATGTATTTTTTGTTGTTTCTTGCACCAGTCCCTGTAAATTCTCGAGACTGTTGTGCGTGAAAATCCCAGAAGATACTCAAACCACCCCATCTGACACCAACAACAATTTGAGAGTCAAAGTCGCTTAGATCACATTTCTTCCCATTCCGATGTTTGGTCTGAACAACAACTGAACCTTTTGACCATGTCTGCATGCTTTTATGTGTTGGGTTGCTGCCACATGATTGGCTAATTAGATATTTACCTTAACGTGCAGGTGTACAGATGTACGTAATAAAGTAGCCTCTGAGTTTATATTAATTGATTGCTAATGAACAGCAATCACCAATGTCAAAATATAATGAACTGCATCAAAAATCGATACAGAAAATGTGGCTGAATTGTTAGTTAATGTAGCTTCCTAACAGAGAAAAAATAAATTCCTTAATACCGATGAAGGCTGGAACCAATTTAAGAGACATTTATATAAGCCCATGTTGATTTGTGTTGCATACTGGTTAAATGTAGCAGATCAATGTGACTATTGTTACTGGAAGTATCAATTGTCCGCAGTGTCACCTGGGCGAGAAAGGTTTGTCATTTTAGTACAGTGCATACTGTAGCTGCCATGCTGAGAGACTCAGGTAGGGTTTCTATATAATGCAGTGCCCAGTTATTCCACACTACACTAAGATCAGTGATTGAGCCTGCGTCCAAACGTCCTCAGTGATCAACTTGACTTACATGTTCAGGAAGTGCAAAATGCTCCATTATTGCAACAAAGTAACTGAAATACGGTTCTGTTCAATCCCAGTGACATAACAGATGACTGAGAACTTCTAAAAATAGCTCTGCACCATATTGAAGTTATACTGCAGTCAGTGTAATGATAAAGTGTCGGATTGCCGACTGTAGGCACGCTCCCCTCCACCCCTTGTAACACCTGGATAGTTAAATTGGCAACTTGACCTAAAATGTATCTGTAAAAGGTGAAACAGTAAACACTTTAAGCTGGTTTGTGACGGAACAGCTGTCTGTATAACTATTGCCGGCTCTGACAGGAACCATAGTGGCCAGTCCTTTTTACTAGTCAATCCAGGAAACTCTGCTTTGGAGCATCAATATGCAAGTCTTCTATCTCTTTCTCCCTCTTTTCTCTCTTGTTCATTCCCCCTCTCTTTTCTGTCTTATTTTCCCTCTTTTATCTGACGCTGCTGGTGGCTTTTGTTGTGCAGTTGATACTTTTAGTGGAGGCAGCAACAACTCTATACATAACCTGTGTCTCAGAAAAGATTATTTCAGCTAGAACCAACCCACGATTCTGGCTTATTTGTTGCTTATCAACTATTAAATTCAGGCAAGAGAGTGAACTGATGGAGTTAGACCAGACTAGGATATATCGTTAGATTATGCAAGTCAGTAAAATGACAGAGCTGTGCTGCACATTATCTGAAAGGTTATAATTCTTGCTGGAATCTCTTGGATGGTGTCTTGTAAAAATGGACTCAATGATGTTAACTAATTGGTTTATGGCAATACAAGAAAGACACAAGCTGTTAAATGTCTCATTGATCCTTGCACATCAAGTCCTGGGCGATGACAGAATTGCCAGAGTAGGACTATGTAATAGCTCCTGAGGGGAAACTCAGTAAGTTCAATTGCCTCCTTCTGGAATCGATTCTCTTAAGGTTTTCTGGATGTTAACTTCATTTGTAAAGGATATTGCTTCAGATCCTAAAACGTAAATTGAAAAAAAATATAACTCCTCAACCCTTCACCCTGACAGCACCATAAATCCTGTGGTTGGTCAGGGCCTAATACAAATTAGATCTTGATTCCCCTGCAGTGAATAAAAGTGAGAAGGATCTTACAAGTATCATGAAAGGTCAGACCATCTGCAAGAAGCAAACATGTCAATAAATATATTGTAAGCATATATAAGTAGGAAGATATATATTAGTATTCCTAACATTTACTTTATTATTAGAAAAGGCTGGATAACTCAGTACAGATCCATCATTATCTATTGAAATAGTCTACCATAAGGCAAAAAAAAAAATCTATGGGAATAAAGGCTTTACCAATAATAAAAATAATTGGAGTATTTAAGAAATCAGTCAGTTTGATGGCATATCTATGCACATTTGTTTTGTGAATTGTGCTGAAATAAAGCTCAAGTAACATAATTGGAATCCATTGGAAAAAGCATTTTTATGTTTCAATATATGAATACATGTTCAATAGAAAAAGAAATCCAAAAGGTTTTGTAAACATGGCGATACAAAGGAAGCGATTTCAAGGCGTTTCCTGTTCTGCGGGAGCTTGTTGGAGGGACACCTTAACGTCTCACCAGGAATGGGAACAGTATGCAAGCCCTGGCGGGTGAGTTAGGATGGGATGCTTGTGTGGATGGTTACAGTGACAATCTAATGCTGGGGAATGTCATTGCCAGTTTGAAAGAGGTTGAGGAAGCCACTGCAAGGCTCAAGAATTACCGCTCTAGGGAACTCATATCGGGTCCCTTCCCAGCAGTCCAGAATGTGGGCTGGAATCTAGTCAGGGTTTCTTTTAACTTAATACGAAGGTTTCTTTTAATTAAATACGAACACAGCTTCACGTGAATTGTGACCTGCATCTTAGAGATGAGGAACAAACTGTAAAGTTTGCCATTCATAAGGTAATCTCCAAATTTAAGTTGACAAAAGCTCTTAATTAGAAGTTCAGTTTTGGAATGTGTATTAACATAACACAATGGAGTGTTTTTAACTTTAACAACGTTCCATTGAAATCAATATAAGGATAAAACTGGTAGAGTGCAAAATGGGTAATCAGCATTTACCATCCAAAATTAAAATTGTAATACTTCTTTAATCAATTTAGATTATGAGGACACTCAGTCCTCATTTATTGTCATTTAGAAATGCATGCATTAAAAAATGATACAATGTTCCTCCAGAAAGATATCACAGAAACACAGGACAAACCAAGACTAAAACTGCCAAAACCACATAATTATAACATGTAGTTACAACAGTGCAAAGCGATACCGTAATTTGATGGGCACGGTAAAAAAAAAGTCTCAAGTCCTGATAGCCCCATCATCTCACACAGACGGTAGAAGGGAGAAACTCTCCCTGCCATGAGCTCCAAGCACTGCAAACTTGCCAATGCATTGGAAGCACCCGACCGCAGCCGACTCTGGGTCCGTCCGTAAACTTCAAACCTCCAACACCAAGCACCGAGCACCATCTCTGCCCAGCGCTTCGACCCCACCCTGGTCGCTGAGCAACAAGCAAAGCCGAGGACTCGGGGTCTTCCCCTCCGGAGATTCTGGACCACACAGTAGCAGCGGCAACGAAGCAGGCATTTCAAATGTTTCACAGATGTTCCTCCGTGCTTTCACGTCTGTCTCCATCAAATCAGGATTGTGCACGGCACCCTACTTGACAGATAACAGATATCGTTCACCGTAGCGACCGCTGCAAGCTGCGTCGCGCCGCCATCTTCTCCTCCCGCCTTCGTGGTTAGTTAAAATTCTCTGAGGTGTATGCCTGCATCATGGAGGAATCTTCTTTCAGGCAGTTTCAACAATTGAAAGATTCCATTTGACTTCAAGCAAAACAGCATCTAGAATTGTTGATAGTTGTTTGTTTGTCGGGCAAGAACCATGGCGAATGCATATCACTGAAGAACTGAAAGAAATATGAATTCGATTGTTCTGCTGAAGGACTTGCAAAAGATTTGAGTCAATGAATCAGCCATTTCTTTGCCGGAGGACTTGGGTTTGTGAATACAATGCCTTATAAATTCCATCACTTGTCTAATGATCAGAGAACAATAACCTCTTTGACCAAACAGCACAAACCAATAGGTTGAAGACAATTATGGCACCATTTTTTCCTGTGTTGCAAATTTAAATATTGCATTGAAATTCACATGTTGATTTAAGGTCTGTGACTTTGGCTGCTTCAATTACCGTTGCTAAGGTAAATTTCAAGCAGCTGTTATGTCACTAACCTGTTCCTTGGTAGCATTTACGATGCAGTTACTATAATGGCATGCAGCCCTGAATAATTAATGTAACTGGCATCTTGTTGCAGGGCTGGGGTGTTTGCTTATGTGTTGTTTTGCCAGGATTGAAATACTGGGAAAATTCTGGGATAATTTTTCCAATTTCTTCTTAAGTCTTTGATTTAACAAAAGATTTGAGTGCATTAATAAGAAAGTAGGAAACTGAGAAAGAGTGGGCATTTTAGAGAGGGTGCAGAAGAGGTTCTTCAAGATGCTGCCTGGATGTGCTACAAGGAGAGGCTGGACAAACTAGGACTGCTTCCTTTGGAGCAGCGAAGGTAGAGAGTAGACCTGATAAAATAATGAGTGGTGTAGATAGAGTAGACAGCACTATCTTTTCCCTAGGGTCAAAATATCTAACACTGGAGGGCATGGATTTAAGATGAGAGGAGGAAAGTTCAAACATGTTGTGCAGGGCAGCTTTTTCACATAGAGTGGTAGATGCCTGGGATATACCGACCTGAGGAGCGGTGGTGAAAAATACTAAACTAGTTGTGAGGTAGAAACAATGAGATGATAATATAGGTAGTATAATATCAGAAACATCAGCAGGAGTGGGCTAATCAACTCCTTGAGCTTGCTCTGTCATTCCATAAGGTCATGGCTGTCCCAATCTTGGCTTCCGTTCTTTCCCTATACCTCATGATCCCTTATAATTTAAACATCGGTCAATCTCAGCCTTGAATGTATTCAGCTTTTCCGACTGTATATTTTTGTGCAACAGAATTATTACTTCACTGTATTGAGGACTGAATCACATGTGCTACTTAGGATTTCTAGTAAGCAGGCAATGTTTAGCGAAATATGAGATTTGAGTAAATTTGCATAGGTTTCTGTCGTGACACAACAGAATGGTAATAACATGAGTGAGTCAAGTACCTCTAAGCTGTACTGCAATCTTAAATAATGATTTGCTTTTATAGTCGAAGATGGAAATGATTGTTCAAAACTTCAGTGTCGCAGATTCAAATTGGTTGGAAGTAAATACTTGACCTTGGGTCGATGTTGAAATGAAGATATGCTACAGGGACATTTAAAGATGCATTACAAACTCATGGCAGGAAATAACTATTTATGGAGGTCACAACCCACTGGGAGAAGAAATTCTTTGTTGTATCTGTCTGAAATGGTTGACTCATTTTACTGAAACTTTTCCTTCATTCCCAGTTCTAGATACACCCATCAGGACCAATATCCTTCGTGCATTCACTTGCAAATCCCCCTGAGGATCTTATGTGCTTCAATGAGCTCACCTCTCATTCTTTGAAACTCAATGAGACAAGATCCAAGGGGCAATGAGACAAGATCCAAGGTGCCCCCTCCCTCTTTCCATGTCACAAAAGTCAGATTCTTACCAAAAGATGGTAGAAATCATCTTCTCTGATATGAATTTCTCCTAGTTGCAACTACAATGGATTCTGCTTAACTGGGGCTCATTGGGACCAGTAAATTTTGGCCCAATTAAGCGGCTACCCAAATTAGCCGCAGTTTCGTGGAAATAGTTAAAAAGATATAAAAAAGACAAACTGCAATTGAACAAATTATGTATTTAAATGAAATACACAACAAATTAGAACACTACCAATGCTACTAGTGGTTATCCATCGTATCCAATGATGACAGGAAACCTTTGTGGGAGAGTTCTTAAAAGTAGAAAACCCTTTGCACTGGGGAAGTTCCACTCTCTCAACCTCAGAAGTCTGGATCCAGTGGTATGGGGAGACGTCACAACTGGGATATTTCCTGGTTGTAGTGGATGACCATGACTTCTTTGGCACCTCGTCACGCCCTTCGCTCTCCACGGAGCATTGCAGAACTGCCTTCCTGGCCATTGGATCTCACTGTAGGTCTCTTCCATCCAGACTGTCAGAGCTGACTTTTCATGCTAGGGTAGACATGTCCCTATCTCACTAGGGTTTGAGACCCACTAGTTACCCCTAGCTCGTTAGCCCGCCTGTCAAAACAGTGTACTGGCCATGTGTGATGCTGTCACATAAAAACAGCTGCTTGGAGCCACAAGTGAGAGCTGAGCCTTCTGTGGGGACCAAAGGTAACATTGAAAATAATTGTCGATAACTTCAAACTGCTCTGAGAGGCTGTTTAAAGACTACATCTGCAGCATGCTACCACCCACACTGGACCCCTTACAACTCGCCTACCAACAGAACTGGTCTACTGATGATGCCATGGCCACAGCCCTACACACTATCCTCACTCACTTGTAGAAGAGGCATGCATACATTATTACGCTGTTCCTGGACAACAGTTCAGCATTCTGCAATATAATTCCCTCCAGACTTGACAGGGAACTCAGATACCTCAACTTGCACCACACTTTGTGCAGCTGGATCCTAGACTTCCTATCAGATCGGCGACAGGTGGCAAGGGTGGGCTGCCTCACCTCTGCCCCTCTGACCCTCAACACAGGTGCCCCCCAAGATTGTGTCCTGAGTCCCCTTCTTTTCTCCCTTTACACCCACAATTGTACTGCCACACACAGTCCCAATCTGCTGATCAAATCCGCAGGTGACCCGACTTCGATCAACCTTATTTCTAGCAGTAATGAGACAGTTTATGGAGGAGAGGTTGACACCCTGACACAGTAGTGTCAGGATAACAACCTCTCTCTCAATGTCCAAAAGACAGAAGAGCTAATTGTGGATTACAGGAGGAGTGGAGACAGGCTCGGCCCGATCAACATCCATGGGTCTGCAGTTGGGAGGGTGAGTAGTTTCAAGTTCCTCGGTATACACACCACTGATGATCTCACCTGGACTGTCCATACCTGCTTTGTGGCAAAAAATAAGCCCAACAATGTCTCTTCCACCTCAGGCGACTGAAGGGTTTGGCATAGGATCCCAAATCCTCAAGACCTTCTACAGGTGCAGCACTGAGAGCATCTAGACTGGCTGTATCACTGCCTGGTATGTAAACTGCATCAACTTTGATTGCTGGGCATGGCAGAGAGTGGTACGGACAGCCCAGCACATCTGTGGAAGTGAACTTCCCTCCACTAAGGACATTTATAGCAGCAGGTGCAGAGAGAAGGGCTGGAAGATCATCGAGGACACCAGTCACCCCAACCATAAACCGTTTCAGCTGCTTCAGTCTGGCAAATGCTATGCAGCATTAAAGCCAGGCCCAACAGGCTACAGGACAGCTTTCTACAAGCCATTAGACTTTTAAATTCACATGTCTGTACATTGCAACAGAGTCTTAATGCAAAGATTTTTACTCCCTCATGTTGTGGGATGGATGTAAGATTTAAATAAATTCTGAATTTTTCATAGTTCCTAACTTGTTGAAGTAGTGAAAGTGATTTCATTTTCATTTCCAGCCATTTCTGGCATCTTCATGCCTCAGTGCTTGAAACCATTGTGAACACAACAGTTCTGAATTGTTTTGCTGCTTATTTCTCACCAACTATCCGTGACAAAAATTACTGCTTTTTGAACACAAACACACACAACTGAAGTTATTTAAAAGCTATTCAAAAGCTATTCACTCTTAGCACAGTGTAATGTCTACAACTGATACTACTTAGAAAATATTTAGCAACTGTACCCTATTCCAATTAAGCAGCATAGTGTCCCAAATAAATGAAGGGAATCCCGGCTATTTTCTCAACTACTTTTTGTTTTTTAAGAGTTGACTCAAATAAGCAGCTCTCCCAATTAACTGGAATCCACTGTATATTGCTTCATA
This sequence comes from Mobula birostris, assembly GCF_030028105.1. Taxonomy (NCBI): domain Eukaryota; kingdom Metazoa; phylum Chordata; class Chondrichthyes; order Myliobatiformes; family Myliobatidae; genus Mobula; species Mobula birostris. The sequence goes on along the minus strand of NC_092400.1, from coordinate 7,351,384 downwards.
TTTTTTACTGGATATGCAAAGTGATATTTGATATTGTCCACAAAAAGACAGATACACATTGTTCGATGGTGTTGTGCTTTAGTGCAACATTGGTGCTGTTCTAAGAATGGAGTCATCACTCAGACTTGAAATAATTATTTTTATCAGAGCTAATAAGTTTGGGGCAGCTGCCTTGAATGCTGTGCCCTTGTTCAATACAGCAATTGATCAATGATGCAATAACTCCCTATTATTTGAATATATTGTGGCTCAGATATTATATCTTGTTTTAGATTTTTAGCAAATGATTTAGATTATGAAGATTTAGATTATGAAGACACGTAGTCCTCTTTTATTGTCATTTAGTAATGCATGCATTAGGAAATGATACAATGCCTCCTCCGGTGTGATATCACAAAATACAAGACAGACCAAAACTGAGAAAAACTGACAAAACCACATAACTATAACATATAGTTACAACAGTGCAACAATACCATAACTTGATGAAGAAGTCCATGAGCACAGGAAAAGTTCAAAGTCTCTCAAATGTCCCACATCTCACGCAGACGGGAGAAGGAAGAAAAACTCTCCCTGCCATGCCGACCACAGTCCGACTCTGAGTCATCTGAAAACTTTGAGCTCTGATCAGCTCTCCGACACCGAGTACTGAGCGCCATCTCTGTCCGAACGATTCGACCTCAATCTCGGTCGCCAACAGCAGGCAAAGCCGGGGATTTTGAGGCCTACCCTCCGAAAGATTCCTGACCACGCAGTAACAACAGCAGCGAATGAGCATTTCAGTATGTTTTCCAAAACTATAATATTTGAATAGATCTGCAGAGCTTTTAATTGTGGCACAATGGAATGAGCACTGAAGAGTTGAAGCGATTGTTCAAGATTACAGTGTTACAGATTCAAATTGCCAGAGTAAATATCTTTACATTCTACCAGTATTGAAATGAAGCAGTGCTTTAGGGGCAGCTATAGCTGTTATACTATCCCATAATAGAAAATGAATTCCTACTGACGTTGCAGTTACAGTTGATATGGGTTACAATGACCTCAAAAATACTATCCCTGCAAAGTTCATCACTGAATAGTGCCCTGTTATATTTGTACTCTTACGGCCTAAGATCAGCAGGAAAGTCAGCTCACTCAGTTTTCGATTGGTTACTATTTTTTTCAAACTTTTTGCAAACAACAGCTTGTTGCATTTCTGCAAATTCCCCTCCATGGATGCCGTAATGAGAATAATACACAGTTTGTGGGGAAGTGTGGTGGCGGGTGATTTGGATGTGGTCTCTGGTCTTGCTGTAAATATTTGTAACCCTTTATATTTACGTTTGTGACACTCCTCTTATTGACTAAATGTTTAGAACAAAATGGGGGGGAGAAAGGCTGAAGATTGGGCCTGTTTGAAAAGCTCTTTCAAAGACATGACACAAGCATAATGATCCCAAAGCTCAGCTGGAGCAGGAGCATTCTATGACTTTATGATCCGCTTTGAACACATTTTAATAACATTGCCTCTGACAACAAAGCTTAATCCATCTGTTGTTGCTCTTGATTTCCTGCATCTGCAATCTCTCTTGCATTTAATCCATTTTCCTTTTGCCAGAACTAGTGAAGATTGCAATTTTATCAAGCTCAGGTTCTTTAAGACCGGCAGACACCACTCCCACAATCCTGGTCAGTGAGCAGCCTTTATTTATTCCAATTCACCACTATTAAGCTGTAGTCACTGTGCAAAATGACCAAAACATTATCCTTAGCTATTGTCATCATCTATATAATATGAATGAGACTCTAGGGGGATTGTTGCATTAAAAATGCTTTTCCCTCTTTCATCAGTACCTAGGTCCTGTAAGGTCAAGAAACATTGTAAACAAATGGCCTCACCCTTCCTGTGATATCAACCAATAAGTTGCACTGAAGTAGTACCTCTGATTTAATAAAAATCCCAAAACACCTGATAGGAGAGTTGGCACCAAGCTGATGAATTGTTATCCAGGGAGATGAACAAACACCTTGCTTGGAAAGTGGTGTCTTAAAGAAGGGAAGTGAAGCAAGAAGGTGCAAAGTTCAGAAGGAGGCCAAGAGACCAGGATTGGAGGAGCATTGATACCCCGAAAGGCTCCAAGGCCAGAAATCGGGAGGGCTGAGGCCAAAGAGGGATTTCATAAGAAGGCTGTTAATTTTAGTATTGAGCTTCAGATTCATAGACAGATACAACACAGAAACAGGCCATCAAGTCCACGCCTAAAATTAGCCATCCTTTTGCGTGAATTCTGCATTAACCATTTTTATTCTCTTCACCTTCTCATGTACTGCATCCAGATGCTGCCAATCACCAGCACACTAGAGCCAACTACCCTCACTAGATAGGGGTGAAACCCATTTGATCTCAGTGACGTGCAACAGCATCCAAGGTTAGTACTGCACTTGGGTCTCTGGCACGCTGAGGCAGCATCTCTATTGGCTTCATCACCGTGCCACCCTACACCTTTAACTGATGCAGGGCACATAGACAAGCACAAAGGTGAGAGGTGCATGGATTACAGCCACGTTATGGTACAGCTGCTGAGTTTTGAATTGTGACGAGAATACACATAAATTAAGATGTTAGCTGGCCTGGGCTGGCACCAGTGGGATCAGCAGTTGGTCTGCCACCTGTCTTCAGGAGAGAGAGAGATAAGGAAAACAATGGAGCAGCATTTGGAGATGTTAATGAAGGGACGGGAGAGAGTAACGGAAGGAGAGCTGTCAAGATCGGCTCCCCCCCCCCTTGAACCCTGAACTGTTTGAAGTGATGGACAGGCGATACCCCAGCAGGGGGATAAAAAGGGACAGGTTTGCTAATGCAAGACACACACGACACCCCGAGGTAACGAGACCCTGGAAGCGGTGCGTCTCCCAGAAGCCGGTGGGAAGTTTTTGGACGGCTGATCGCGGGATCAAGCCATAGATGCTCAGGGTGGAAAGGCACGATCGGCGGGAACCTGGTGTGTGTCCACCCTTGCCTGGGTGCCAGGTTCACCGCAGAGAAACGATCGTATCGGGAAACGGAGGGGTCACGGTCGGTGACCTCAGATGACATCACAAAGGACTCACCCAAAAACTGACTGCGAAGGTCTGTGTGGAAGCCGTTTTGAATATTCATTCGTTTTGCTCTCTCTCTCCTTCCCCCCACTGTCCATCTCTCACGGCAGCGATTACTGCGAACTGAACTGAACTAAATTGAACTGAACTTTGCGTCACTTTGAAACTGGTCATTTACCCCTAGACAACGATAGAGCTTGATTGATTCTGTTATCTTAATTCTGTGTACATGTATGTTTATCACTGCTGAACTGTTGCATTCATTATCCTTTTGATTAGAGTACTGTGTTGCTTGTTTCTTTAATAAAACTTTCTTAGTTCTAGTAATCCAGACTCCAACTGAGTGATCCATTTCTGCTGGTTTGGCAACCCAGTTACGGGGTACGTAACAGAATAAACCTCCCAAAATGTAAGAGGTGGAATGAGAGAGGCCGGCTTGATGATAACCAAGGTCCAGGTGAGCTGAGGTGTGCATGGATGTGGGAATAGTGTAATAGATGGTTGTTGGTTGGTGTGGACTCGGTGTGAGGAATATTCTGTTTCTGTGCTGCATTACTCCAGTTCACAGATGGGAAAGAGGTGATGGTGCAATGATTATAGATTGCGGGATATAGGCCAACAGACAGGATACTGAAGGAACATCTGTGGAGAGCCTTCACCTGGACTGATGCACCACGACCCTTCAAGTCACCACAGATGCCACCCGACCCACTGTGTTCCTCTGTCACCTTCTTAAGCAGTGAGGTAGTGCTGGATTTTGTAAGCAAGCTGATGTGCTTGGATGAAAATGGCTCTTCAGATTTTGTTTGTAACAGAAACAGAGGTGGTTTCTGAATCCAGAAGAGAATTTAGAACAGGTGATGTTTAACTAACAGAAAACTATATAAATTGTGAAATGGGAACCAACTGAGTCAACCCTTCAGATAGTTAGCACAGGCACACAAGCCAAGGTGTTTGGATCAGCATTGCAGTCTTCCATGAGGTTTGCATTACATAGTGGAGGGAACATGGAAGAATTCAACAACTAGTACTTGATGCATGCAGCACCAAATATGCTTCAAGGAGACTGCTATGATGCAAAAAAAAACATCTATTTTTAATTGCATATTGTAGTTTGTAATAACATCTTGGAAACATAGATCATAATCACAGTAAGCTGGAGAACTTCATTTTGGAGGCAGCCCAGTCTTGATAGATGAGAATGGGCTGTGTAAAAATAATCAGAATACTCAGTGTTGATAGATTTCCTGCCCTGGTCGAAGGCAGATGTCAGTGCAGTAAGTGCGATCATTTGTGAGTCCTGCTGTGCACTTCCTGTAGCAATCAATAACCCTGTCAGTAGCTCAGAGAATGCTTTGTTTATAGTGTGCATAATCTCCCCACCCCTCCCGAGAGAAAAAAAATCAGTAGCCCAGCTCTTCATTAACGCAGCGGGAAGAACAGACCGCTGCCTGGCGGATATAAACAAAACAAAAGCAAAGCGGCAGCTGTGAGAGCTGCAGATAACCAGTTGAAGGGATTACAAGGTCAATCACATCGATCTCAGAGGGTGTCAGATACCAGCAGCTGGAGGGAGAGAGATGTGATACCCTGTGACTCGAGTCACGCAGGTGAGAGTCACTGATCTTTTATTTCGAGCACAAAAGGGCCACGAGCTCCAGCAGGTAAGCAGAGAGCTGCATCCCCCTGATGTGTGCACGAATAAAGGGCGAGGCCCTGAATGGAGGCTTCAACAAAAGCTGCAGTGTTAGCAAAAGGAGTCTCCCATTCATCAGCCTGTGTTTGCCACCGAGAATGACAATCAGCATGAATTTCATCTGCTCTGCTGTTGGAAAAGATGATAAAAAAAAACAAACAAGGGCAAATTTAACTTCACTCACAATACTGAACTGATTCCACAACCTATGAACTCACTTTCAAGGACTCTACAACTCACGTTCTCAGTGTTATTTATTTATTTCCTTACCTATTTATTTACTTGTTTTTAATATATTTGCAGTATGTCTTCTTTTGCACATTGATTGTCAATCTTTAGCTGTAGTTTTAAATTGATTCTATTGTATTTCTGTGAATGCCTGCAAGAAAATGGATCTCAGGGTAGTGTATAGTGACACATATGTACTTTGATAATAAATTTACTTTGAACTTTGAAAGTTGCAGGATAAACTGACACAACAATGTTGTGCTGTGTGTTATTATAACATTTATAATGGCCAATCAGCACGAACTACACTTTGCTTTTTCAAGTCTCCATTGCCAATTCTGAATATACTGAATGGCTCGAACCATTAGCCGTGCAGTGCCAACCCTCTGCGAGACCCTGCTGCTACCAGCTGACCACCACTTCTTAAAGGGATACGGATTGCCACACGAGCAGATGTGGGGAAGTGAACTGGAAAGCTGTGAAGATTTCATACTTTAGATTCGGGCTAACATTCCATCATGAATTTTTTGCTCGTGTGAAGCTTACAGAGAGAAAAGGTTAATATCGATGGTCCTGGCCCTATATTCACCGTAGTTTTGAAGGATGAGGGTGGAATCTTATTGCAACCTATTAAATGAAATGGTAGAGTAGCAGCTTGCGACGTTGGAGTTAGGAGTTCAATTCCAGTGTCCTCTTTAAGGAGTCTCTGTATGCCCTCCCCTTGGAATTCACAGGGTTTCTCTGGGTGCTCCCGCAGTCCAAGGACATACTGGGTAGGTTAAATGAGCATTGTAAATTGTCCTGTGATTAGGTTAAGGTTAAATTAGAGTTGTCAGGGTAACTGGCATAGCGTAGCTCAAAGGGCCAGAGGGCCTACACTGCACGGTTTCTCTAAGTAATAAAACTAAAAAAGATATTAGAAGGCCCAGATAGAGTGAATGTGGAGAGGATGTTCTCTGTTCTCTATAGTGGTGGGAGTCTAGGACTAGAGGGCACAGAATACAAGGATGTCCATTTAGAACAAGATGAGGAGGAATTTTTTTAGCCAGAGGGTGGTGTGTCTATGGAATTCATTGCCACAGACAGCTGTGGAGGCCTAGTCGTTGGGCACATTTAAAGCGGCAGTTGATCAGTTCTTGATTAATTGGGTATCAAAGATTACGGAGAGAGGCAGGAGAACGGAATTGAAAAGAATAATAAATCACCGTGATAGATTGGAGCAGACTTGATGGGCTGAATGGCCTAATTTTGCTCCTATGTCTTGTGGTCTTAAAAGTATATACAGTGGTAATAAATACAATAACAGGTGCAAAGCATCAGAATGTGGAATGCTGCAACTGGATCTCGTTTATGTGCCCTGCATGGGAACCAGTTGTGGAGGGTGTAGAAAGGTGGGTGGGTGACTAACAAGGACCTTGAAACACTGCAGTTATATGTGAGGGTTTATTAGCCTCTAAGAGCTGAGTCATTCAATGTGGCATGGCTTTTGACGCACTGTTGTACTGGTCACAATAGGTAGGTTGGGAAATGACTGCCTTCAATTAAAAAATATTTTGTTGGCAGCTCCAAAGCAGGATACTGAGGGGACTGCCTAAGATGTAATAAAAATACTTTCTGTTGTTGCCTCTTCTCCACAGATAACTGTTCAATAACTAATATTGCTCAACATGGAGGCTTTCAACAACTTTGTTGCCTTAGCAGCAAGAGGTTGAATATTTTCAGCTGAGCAACCAGTACCCATCCGAGATTGAAACATTATCAGTTTAACAATAGGCTGTTGGTTAACTGGAGTACAGGTACAATATCATAGGATTCCACTCATTAATTAGTGCAGTGGTGTTCCCACAAACCCGCAGAACAGGAATTGCTTCTAAATTTTATTTGTTTAGTAACTTAAGCATCCCAGCAGGGGAGTTATGTCCTCTATAACTCACCACCATGGTTAGAAGGAGGAAAGAGATATCTAACAATGATACAAATTACTTCCCAGAAGTAATTAATGGGCTGTGCAATACTTTGGGTTCTCCCGAGGCACAGAGAGTGTTCCAAAGGTACAGGTTCTCCTGTACTTAACCGCTTTCCTGAAAGATTGGTCTGTAGTGATCCTAGAGTGAAGATAAGGAAAATGTATGCAAGCTTAGAATGAGTTAGGAGAGGACATTTCAAAGGAATAATGACAATTGCATTTCTGATTCATTTTGTAATCCACTGCCTCTAAGCTGATTACTGTATTCAGAGCTGAGAGATGATTGGAAAGCCCATGTCATTTCAAAGCTGAAAATGAAATTAGTTATAACTTGATTTGGTAATGGTGGCTACATTTACTGAGTGGTGATTAAATTGTGAGTGCAAACTATTACAGACATCACAGGATGTCTTCTCTTCATGGACTCTGTCTCAATCTTCATCCATACCTTTTAAACCAGGCTTGATTTTAACTAAGATTCTGCAACCCATATCGTAACTCTCATACAGTTCTTCAACATAGAATGTCAACTCTGTTTCTCTTTCTGTCGATGTTGTCTGACCTGCGGAGTGTTTACAACTTTTATTTTAGTTTTCCGGATTCTGCAGCCACCCTTTTCATTATTTTCCTTTCTCAAGTGAGTGTGCTGCCAGCATTGCATATCGATGAGAAGGTAGGGAGTGATGAAACCTCACTGGTTGTATATCATTGGCAGCAGTATGCAGCGCTCCTGATAAGTGTCCCCAGTGGATAGTAGGGAGACACCAATGATCCTCTCGGCCGTTCTCACAGTCCTTTGTAGGGACTTCCAATCCGATGCTCGACTGCTCCCATATCAGATGGAGATGCAACTTGTCATGATGCTCTGAATGGTGCTCCTGTAAAATGCAGTTAAGATGGGTGAGGGGGTGGGAAGCCTTGCTTTACTCAATCTCCTTAGGTAGTGGACAAGTGGCCGTGGTTTCTTGTTCGGGGAGGTGACATTGAGGGACCAGGTGAGGTAATCTGTGATGTGAACTCCCAGGAACTTGGTGCACTTAGCTCTCTCCACGGAGAAACCATGTAGGTTTTTGCAAGTAAAAATGGTGGAGGCAAAAAACCGTAGCAACTCATTTATCATACTCCAAACACTGAAGACAAAGCACGGTAAAAGTACTTCACGTAATTAACGTTATCACATCAGACGAGCGTATAAAGGTGAACTCCAGCCCAATGACAATGATTGTGAATTATGTACATTTCCATCAATTACATTACCCTACACGGCCCCCCAGAATTCACTAAAACCGGCTTTGTGAGCCTGTCTGGAGCTCGGATGAGCTGCTCGGTTCGGGTCCTATGGTCCAGAGGTGGAGGAACAACACAGGTGTCTGGCTCGTCCAGAGGTGTGTTGACAGGCTCGTGATCATGTCGTGATGACAGGAGCATAGTGGCTGAATCCTCTGAATCTTGCTGGGCTGGTTTGAGGTGATCTACTGGAAAACATTCAGGTTTATCCCTCTTATCTATGATAAAAGTCCTTTCTCCCTGTTCCAAAATGCAGAACAGGCATTTGCAGTGAGGGGGCCTAAAGGGATGTTGGACATCATGGTGGACGAAAACAAAACGAGGCAGAATGTAGGTTAACAGCAAACCAAGAGTGCTGTACGCCAGGATGGGAGACAGCAATAGGGGCAAAGGAATTGAATTTACTGAGGCTGCCATGCTGGCATAGTCAATCCCTATGTGTATGGCCTCAGTGGCTGACTGTGACAGGCAGCCAGCCACGGCATTGTTTTTACCCTTGATATGTTGTATATCAGTTGTGAACTCAGTTAGCCAGGTGGCGATTCTGCCGAGCAGACCATGAGTCTGATATTTTGACTATCACGTGCACAAGGGGTTCGTGGTCAATGAACACTGTGAAATGGCCGCCCTCTAGATGAAAATGAAACCACCGGACAGCGGGACAGGGACCAAGAAGCTCACGGTCAAATACGCTGTACTTCCTTTCAGGCTGAAGAAGGCGAGTGGCTGCCACACGCCTCCGTCCAACTGCTTGTGCACAGCACTCACAGCACAGTCTGAAGCGTCAGTAGTGATGGCTATGGATGCATAGGGGAGTGGGTGCACCAGTAGGGTGGCATTGTTAAGAGCTCATTTGGTAGCATCAAAAACCCTGGTCATGTCCACTGAGTTCATAACTTCAGTTTAAGTTCAATTGGGAAATCAGAAATAGCAGCGGATTTTGATGGGAGTGGTTTTGTGTCTTCTGCAGAGATGCGATTGCTGAGAAAGTCAATAGTTGACAACCCGAACTGGCACTTAGCAGGGTTAATAATCAATCCGTGTTGGCGTAAGCTCTTGAAAAGTGTGCGAAGATGAGATTTGGATGCACTGGTGACAAGTATGTCATCCAGCTAAATGAAAAGAAAATCCAAGTCTTCTAATACCGAGTCCATCAGCCGTTGGAAAGTTTGTACTGCATTTTCAGTCCAAGCTGCATCTGTAGAAACTCAAAGAGGCCAAACGGGGTTACCACAGCCATTTTGGGAATGTCCTCCGAGCGCACAGGCACCTGATGGTAGCCCCTAATAGATTGGCTTTGGGAAAAGTTTAACTTTCTGGCTGAACGTGCTGAAACCATGATCGGATATGTTGTCCTCGATAAGGTGTCGGTAATTGCCACATAGGTGGCAACTACCATCAGATTTAGAGACCATATGGAGGGGTGAAGCCCAGGGGGGTATTTAACTGGCGTAGAATTCCAAGTTTTTCCATTTTGGCAAACTCAGCCTCGGCGGTTGCCAGCTCTTATCGGTCCAGTCTATGTGTGCGGGCCTGGACGTTGGGCCAGCTGTGGGAATGTGATGCTCGACCCCATGTTTTGTGACTGTAGTGGAGAATGTGTGCTTGGTGATGTTTGGAAATTCGCCCAGCAGTCGAGTAAGCTCACGTTTGGTGGTGCATGTGCTTCACAGAGTTGTGGTGGGGAACTTACTGAGGGAGCAGGGTAACAGCCCAAAGTCTTTGACATCCACAAGCCAGCAGTCCTTCAGGTCAACTAACAGCCCTTGGGCACACAGGATATCTGCACCAAGCAGAGGTCTAGCCACTTTAGCCAGGACGAAGTCCCATGTGTGACATCGCCCGCTGAAACAGAGCATCACCTGTCGTGTCCTGTAAGTTTGGATCCTGCTGCCACTGGTGGCCTCCGGCGAAATTTCGTCACTCTTTGCCTTCTCATTAATAGGCGATGCTGGCAGCACACTCACTTGAGCACCCGTGTCTCACAGGAAGCTTCGTCCTGAAAGGGTGTCTATGATGAACAGTGGGTGTTTCTGGCAACTGGAACCCACAGTGTTCACAGACCTCTGATATCCTGATGCGCTGGTACTGTCAAAGCTGCAAGGCAGTCGGCACCTCCTAACGTTCATGCCAAATTGAGCGTGGTAAAAACACAGACCTGGTGTTGTCTGTCTTGGAGCATTCATTAGGAGTCTGTTTTGTGTGCTTATGTTGGAGGCCTTGCTGACCAGGTATATTGAGGCAGGGACATAAGGAGGAGGAATAATATGCCTCTGCCTGGCTGAGTTTAGACTATCAGCCATTTCAGCAGCTCTCTATAGTTCCTCACGGTGCATTAGCGAGGGCTATGCAAATGTGATCAGGCATCTGCTACATGAAGAGTTCCTTAAAAGTAAAGCCAGGATGGCGATTTCCCAGGAGAGACAGCATGTGGTCCATTAGCTCTGACCGCTTAGCATCACCAAGGCCGGGCAAGCAGAGCAACTGTTTGGCGCACTCAGACTCCGATAGTCCAAAAGTCAGTAAAAGGTGAGTTTTCAGCAATCGGTATTTATCATAGACTCCACTCGTACAGCTATAGAGTTGCTGAGTGATGCAACCACATAGAAATATTTGGCGCCATCTGCGGAGGTTTCTCACAGCACAAATTGGGCCTTAGCTTATACAAACCAAGCCACGGCATTTTGCTCCCAAAGCTCTGGCAATTTTGAAGTGACTGCTTTGGCCAACATGTTCAATAACCTTAGAATCATCCTAGAGCATTGGGGTCACCAATGTAGATTTTTGCAAATAAAAACGGTAGAGACGCTTTATGTTTAAGAAAAACCTTAGGAACTCTCTTATTGTACTCCAAACACTGAACACAAAATGTGGTAAAAGTATTTTATGTAGTTACATCAGCTCATCAGACCAGACTCTTAAACTGAACCCTAAATCAATGTCAGCGGCTGTGAGTTATGTACATTTCCACCAATTACATTACCCTACCGTATCAAGGGACCAAGTGAGGTCATCATCAGTGATGTAAACTTCAGGGGAGGAGCCATGAATTTGCAAAAGGGATGGTTCAGCAGCACCTTCCTGAGGTCCACGTGGTCTTCACATTCAGAGGTTGTTTTTTTCACACCAGTCCACCAGCCGTGCCTCTCTACTCCAACTCATCATTGCTGTCGATGAGGCCAACCACCGTTGTGCTATCTGAAAACTTGATGACACGGCTTGAGCTGAATCCTGCAACGCAGTCATGCATCAGCAGTGTGAACCCCTTAGATCACATCTCTTCTGCATTCCGATGCTTGGTCTGAACAACAACTGGACCTCCTGATCATGTCTGCATGCTGTTTTACATTGTGTTGCTGCCATGTGTTTGGCTGATTGGACATTAGCAGTAACAGGCAGGTGTACAGGTATATCTAATAAACTGACCACCGAGCGTATTAATATACAGTCCGCTAAGCCAGGGGTCCCCAACCTTTTTTGCACCGCGGACCGGTTTAATATTGACAATATTCTTGTGGACCGGCCGACCGGTGGGAGGGCATTAATCACGACCGGATATAGGTGATAAGTCAACTAAGTCATTTATAAGTGGCTAATACACCCAGTTTCATTTCTAAAAGGGTTTATCTAATGAATTTAATATTAAACACACAGCGCATATTTTCCCCGTATGAACATATAAAATCATTGCAACACACCAATATCGCTGAATCAGTGGGAGCCCTGGGCTTGTTTCCCTGCAACAAGACGGTCCTATCGAGGGGCGATGGGAGACAGCGATACTCGAAGGCGGTTCCTTATGTCCAGTCTATTCCGCAATTTAGTTTTCGTTGCATTCATTGCAGAAAAGCCCGCTTTTCAGAGATATGCTGTTGGAAATGGAAGCAACATTTTCAGTGCTTTCGTGGCTATCTCAGGATATTCAGCCTTGACTTTGATCCAGAATGCTGGCAGAGATGTTATGTCAAACATACTTTTCAGCCCACTGTCATTTGCAAGCTCGAGAAATTGATCTTCTTCCCGTGCTGACGTGGATGATGCGTGGGTAATGACCTCACGTGTGTAATGACCTCACGTGTGTAATGACCTCACGTGCGTTCAAGTTCCAACAGTGGGCGTGACAGGGAATGAGGAAAGGTGCAGCTGACTTGTATCGTTTCATATTGCCAAATCGTATCGTTTCCTCGCGGCCCGATAGCACATGCTTTGCGGCCCGGTTCCGGTCCGTGGACCGGTGGTTGGGGACCACTGCACCAAGCCACCTTTGGTCCTGCAGTCAAGGAGGTAGCGGCTTCTAGTAAACTCAACCAGTTAGCATTCTCTCCAGCATCCAGGATAATCCTCGGGGGCTATGGTTACATATGTTTCACAGGCAAGCTAATTCAGTGGTGTATTGCAAATGAGCCTTTTATCAGTCTGCTGCCAATGAAGCAAAATAAGACAGCGATAGAAGCACTCAGTAGGCCAGGCAGCATCAGTGGGAAGAGGAACAGTTGACAGTTCAAATCAAGTATCCTTAATCAGAAAGATTCCTTGTCAAGCTAATTGATTGCTGGTGATGGGGACGTGGATGGGGTGGGGGGGCCTCTCGGCCTCTCAAGTGAACTGGTTACAGAAGTGGAGGCACTCTCAAGGGACTGAGGTATTTATTCTCCCCAAAATGTCTGCATAGGCAGTAAAAGTTGAAGCTCAAAGAAAATCTCGATAGATTTTAAGAAATGTTAGGCACTTGGCTTGGCAACAACAACTTAATGCAGTCTTTAATATTGCAAGAAATCCCAAGTCACAGGAGCATTATCGATCAGAACTTGACACCAAACTACTTACGTGTGTTATTGCTGAAGGTCTCACGAGATACCGAAGCTTATGGAGGGACAAGGCAAATTAGGCAGCAATTTTAGATTACCCTGTTTAACTAAACATATTTGACAATATGAATCTATTGTGCAATTTCTACTGTAATACTGGAGAGTGCTAATAGCCTCATGATTATTCCTACTGCAAAATCCATGTTGGAAACAAATAAAGGTGACACATAAAGAGGCAACAACTTGGGTGACACAGTATCATAGTGGTTAGCGTAATGCTATTATAGTTCCTGTGACCCTGGATGAATCCTGCTGTCCATAAGGGGTTTGTACATTCTGCTCACTAGCATATCAACGTGATCTTTCAGCAACCGATTCCTTGTTGGACTGGGAGATAAAAGTACTCCCAATAGAAGTCAAGGTTTGAGTTTTATTTAGACAGTAAACTAAGTTCTCAGATCTGTGAGAGAAGCTAGCGTAATTAAGTAGGCTTGAGACAGATCCTGTTAGTGGTCTTCAGCACGCACAGCTTTGAAGATGCCAAGTTCACGTCCTTCAGTTAACTAAAGACAAGTATGCTATTAGTAGTCCATTGGCCGGCTAGTAAGGCTGGTCTTCGACAGTTATAGAATATCTCTTGCTAATTGAGAGAAATTGCTATTTGCCAGCATTTGGATCATCGTGTCACATTGCTTGCAGGGGATGTGATTTTGTACTTCAGAGACTTTGTGATTGCAGGTAAAGAGTTTGTACACTCTTGCCGTGACCAGGTGGGTTGCCTCCCACAGTGCAAAGACGTACCAGTTGGTAGGTTAATTGGTCATTGTAAATTGTCCCGTGATTAGGCAAGGATTGAATCCAAGGTTCCTTAGTGGCCCCGCTCGAAGGGCCAGAAGGTCCAACTCTGCACTATAACTCCATAAAAAAAAAATCTCTGCTTTAGTAATGTATATTCAAATACTCATTACTGGAATTCTATAATATGAAATGAACATCTGAGACGTGACATATATACCAGTCAGAATATGAGTGGTAAGCAGGGTCATGTGTGGAAGTTTAAATTTGATCATTTTTAGAAGGGGATGTTAAACAGATGAACATTGCACCTATTCCAGCTTTCCTGGACATCCATAACATCCTTCATAATCGCTGAGGACTGGAATTCCATATTTTGCTCACCCAGTTCCATCCCCCGTACCTGCTGAAATGTTTTCTGCTGTTACTAGAGCTACACAGGCCCCAGGCATTACAAATATTTCTGAGGATTTCATAAACATTTGGACATCCCAAAAAATAATCAAGTTCGAGTTTATTGTCATCCGATTACATGTGCACACAACTCAATGAAACAACGTTCCCCCCGACAGCAGCGCACTCACAAAACGCACATCACGGACAACACATAAAACAAAACATTGCAACAAATAAGTTAATAAAATATCATTCAAAAGGCATACAGTGCGCAGCACAGGTGAACAGTAAGCAGTTGGCCGTCCTTGTGATGAGGCCTCAGTGGAGGCAGGGTACTCAATCGTTCAGGGGGAATATGTCACCCAGTCTAGCAGTCCTAGTCCTGATGCTCCTGTACCTCCTTCCTGTTAGTAGTGAGTCACTGAGATTGTGGGATGGATGGTCAGGATCCTCAACAATGTTTCAGGTCTTCCGTCTGAAAAGTTCCCAGTGAATGTCATAAATAGGGATGATGGAGACTCCAGTGATCTTCTTGTAGTCTTATATATGATATATAATCTCATATAGCATATTATAGATGCATCTTTTCACCGTTTCGTTTCCTTGGAATGACTTTTCACTTAAGTTATCCCGAGTTTAGAAAATGACGTTGAACTTGACAGTTTGAAATGAATTGACTTGCTGAAGGGATACTACATCTCCTAATAAAAAGATATTAATATTTCATTCATCAGACAGACTTGGTTCCTTTAAAACCTGCTCCCCGACTTTTTTTGACCTTGCATTGGACTTTGTTGCCGTAACAGGAATTCTCAATTAAACAAAGCAGCCGCTTTCATTTCTCTGAACCAGTGTGAGTTCCCGTAAAGCTCTGCAATGCAACTATTTATTGCAGCCTAAACGGAAAGTGATTGAATCTCACTACTGACATGACATTCTTCAGTGGCAAGAACTTGCAATCTTCCTTCCGACGAGTGAGCTGCGGCTTAAGAATTGCCATTTACAAGGCTGCTTGTGTTCTTGAAAAATATTCAGTGAGGACCAGCAATTAATTATAGACAGTATTTATGCCGAGACCTTCTGCCTCCCTATGTTACATGACTCACATTTATAGAGTATGCCACTTAATGAAGAACTGGCTGACCATTTGTAATTGGCTCTTTTGGATACTTCAGGGCTCTGGCAGGGAAGCTGACTGCAATGGATGTCAAAGTAAGAGCCGTGCATTCCCATCTCAATGACTCCTTTCTGAATAATTAGAGACCTTTTCTATTGAAGGCAGATAGCTTCAGCACAATTAAGACATGTCCAAGTTCCGACTCCAATTACTTATTTAGAAAATGGTGAATTGCATTGCACAGCCACAGGCAGAAGGCCAGCGTGAAACGGAAGGGCGTTTCCACCACAATCCATCAGATGCCAGTAGAATTAAGAGCAACATTATCTTATTCATGTTGTCTTTTTGCGTACAGTTTTAGAGACTGCTCAAGAGGTAAGTATTAATTCTAAAAACACAATGAAAATTAAACTGCTAACAAGATCATGGAGCTGCAATTGTGTAAAAGTCCATCACAAAGGCTTATAGGATCAGAAGGCAGATGCCTTCTTAAAAGCCAAGGCTTAGTTGGCACAATCCTATGAAGGTTGTGTGTTTGTGTCCCACTTCAGATACTTGAGCACAAATTTTAGACTAACACTGCCATCCACCTATAGTTATCCACTGTAAAAACGTGGTCTTTCAGATGGGATGTTTAACTAAGGTCATAACCATGATGTCCCTCTCAAGTGGATGTAGAAGACTCTACGACACCATTAGAAGAGAGCATGAGAGTTGTCTCTGTGTCCTGAATGAATGTATTTTTCAATCAACATTTAAGCATGGATGATTTGGCATTTTATCACGAGGCTTTTTGATGGAGCTCGCTACAGTGTCTCTGCAGGGCACAGTACTATACTACAGCTACACTTCATTTGGTATTACAAGTTAAATACATCCAGAGGGTACTATGGCTTATATTGGAGTCGTGGGAGGTTTGGTCAGCAGGGTATTGAAACCTGCGACTAATCACTAAATACTGTACATTAAAGATGGGCATGAATGTTCCAGTGTGCCCCTCCAAATGTATAAATTCTTCCACATACTCCACAAATATAACATGTCAGGTAAATGAATATGCTTCCTTATTTTCTTTTATAAAGAAGTAGCACAAAGAATTAATTGTTTTTTGTTGAGTTGTGATGTATCTAACTATAGCTTCCCTCTTATGTTTGGTGTGATGAACTCAATATATTGGCTTTCTGTCTTTTATGTTATGCAAATTAACAGCTGCAAAGACAAAGAGCTATTACTAATTGTTCATCAATATCATGAAGTGATGAAAGAGGTAGCCAGGGATGGTACCAGTGAATTTGTGCGGGCCACAACTAATGTACAGAATAATGAATCTGATCATGCCAAATCTTATTAGCACAAATCTGGAAAAGTCTGTGCAAAGATGCAGAGAAATTCTGTTTGCAGGATGTAAAATTGAGATGCAATGGATGCTACAAATCTGATATAAATATAATGAATGCTGTGAATCAGCAGCTCAGGGATTTACTTACGTTTCCTTCAGTGTAACATCCCCCCTCCATGATGTGATCTTTATTTTGGAGAGAACAAATGCAGATTAGGTGACAAATGTTCAGTCCCCAGGTTGATCCTGCTCCTTCCGACCTGACAATTTAGCTTCCTGGAGACACAAGAGATGACAGGTGCTGGAATCTGGAGCAACAACAAAAAATGGAGGAACTCAATGGGTCAGTCAGCACCCATGGGTCCCTTTACCTGGACCGGTCTTGGCTTCCAATACTTATCCAACAATGCTCAATATAAACTCGAGGAGCAGCATCTCATTTCCCAGGTGGGCACTTTGCCGATTTTTAGATCCAGTGCTGAGTTCAACAAGTTCAGGTGGTTTGTGTATCCAAAATTTGTTTCAGATTTTCACCATTCACTGTGCATTCCCTTGGTCACAACCATGATTCATTAGCACGCATTGTGCATCTCCTTCAGACTGTTTTAAATAAAACAGAAAACTAAAAGTGTGCAGATTCCACACAGAAAAAAAAACACGCAGTTAATACTTAAGACTGTTGATACTTTATACTTTATCCTTCATTACTGATTTGAAGAGTTTACTATTCACCTCTTAATAGATGTTATCTGACTGGCTGTGTACTTAGCATTTCGCCTTGATTTCTGCATTCTAGCATCTGCTGTTTATTTCTAGTCAATTTTTATTCTCCTACTTGTCCTATAACCTTATTCTTTTGCTGCCGTATGCTATCATCTCTTAATAAATAAAATCTTATGTCTTCCACCCATCACTGTTCCCCCTCTTTGTTTTCCTCTCCCTTCTCCACTTTCTCTATACCTCAAAACATAGTTAACTCTAATTTTGCATTACTGATGAAACCGTAACTCTTTTATTCTCCCCGTAATGTTGCCTGGCCTGGTGAGTAAAATCAAGATGGCGCCGGCGATAAATGATGACATTTTACGGGCCACTCACCAATCTACTAATTTTTCCACTCTTGAAACTTCTTCTAGAGCACTAGACACTAGAATACTACAGCACAGTACAGGCTTTTCAGCCCTCGATGTGCCAACCCATATATTCCTTAAAAAAAGTACTAAACTCACACTACCCCGTAACCCTCCATTTTTCCTTCATCCATGTGCTTGTCCAAGAGGCTCCTAAATACCCCAAATGTTTTAGCCTCCACCACCATCCCTGGCAAGTCATTCCAGGCACCCACAACCCTCTGTGTAAAAATCTTACCCCTGATGTCTCCCCTAAACTTCCCTCCCTTAACTTTGTACATATGCCCTCTGGTGTTTGCTATTCGTGCCCTGGGAAACAGGTACTGGCTATCCACCCTATCTTTGCCTCTCATGATCTTGCAGACCTCTATCAAGTCTCCTGTCATCCTTCTATGCTCCAAAGAGAAAAGTCCCAGCTCTGCTAACCTTGCGTCGTAAGACTTGTTTTCCAATCCAGGCAATATCCGGGTAAATCTCCTCTGCACCCTCTCCATAGCTTCCACATCCTTCCTATAATGAGGTGACCAGAACTCTAAGTGTGGTCTCACCAGAGATTTGTAGAGTTGCAACATGACCTCTCTACTCTTGAACTCAATCTCCCTATTAATGAAGCCTAGCATCCCATGGGCCTTCTTAACTATCCTATCAACCTGTGCAGCGACCTTGAGGGATGTATGGATTTGAACCCCAAGGTCTCTCTGTTCATCCACACTCTTAAGTAACCGACCATTAACCCTGTACTCAGCCTTCTGGTTTGTCCTTCCAAAATGCATCACCTCACATTCATCCAGGTTGAAATCCATCTGCCACTTTTCTGCTCAACTCTGCATCCTGTCTATATCCTCTTGTAACCTTCTGAACTGCTATCGCTGCAATCTGCAGCCTGGAATTTCCCTTTAACCTTTAATTTTCGCATATTGATTATTTGTCAATCTGTAGTTTTTCATTGATTCTATTGTATTTCTTTGTTCCTCTGTGAATGCTTGCAAGAAAATGAATCTCTGGTTAGTATATGGTGACATTTACATAATTTGATAATAAATTTACTTCAAACTTTGAGTATTATTTTAGATTGTTATTGCAGTCCTTGATGCTTTTCTCAGCTTAGATGCTTCCTGGAGCCAGAGCATCGCAAACCAGGGACAGAGCAAGGGTTAGGGTGATACCAGTTAGGTTATACAGCAAGGCGCAACACTGAATGCTTCAGAATACAATTTTTGATTAAATCTAGATGAAGCTCAAGCATGATTTAATCCAAAATTGTATTCTGCCCCTTGCTGTATATCCTAACTGCTTTTCACTTTGGCTCTCAGCCAAAGAATAGTTTCCTCAGACAAAAATTTATTTTGTATCAACTATACATAGAGTGAGTCTGTAGTGCCAACCATACATTGAAGTCTGAACAGTAGTGGCGATAATCAACCGATTTTATATCTGATTTTGACAAATCCAAACTTATTTTAATTCATATTTGGCTGTGGTTTTGGTTCAATGGGAAAGTGAGACGATGAGTTAATTTAGAATTTGTTTTTATTTGTTCTGTGGATGCCAGGTTGAAAATCACCCTGCAAAAACATTGCATGTCTGGACTTTTGGTGATCTCAATTTTACTCCCAAAGTCATTCAGTAATGTTGAAATAAAAGTAACTGCACATTGAATATCCTTCCTACTCCTTCACGTATTTGTGCACAATCTCTTCAGCTTTGTGAGCAGAAAATCAAGACTTGTTTAGATTCCTCCGGACATCAAGGCCCAGTGAGTACATTCAGTAGGAAAAAAATAATTATTTCTTTACATCCATGGAAAATGCCTAAGGTAAGTAGACAGCAATTTGCAGTGTAGTAGGGAGAATGTTGTTGCAGTGGACTCTATTTGAATTTGGTTATTATATGTACTGGAGTGATTGTTTCAATTTCTGATTAATTTGACTATCACAGCAATAAATGATCATTCAATAATATGCATTGATGAGGAAGAATATTCTCATGCAGCTTGAACTCTTTTGCAGGCTGCAGTTGTTCATGCGGTCAGTCACTGCAGGGAACAGGGAGACTTGAGGAGTAAA
Organism: Mobula birostris; assembly: GCF_030028105.1. Taxonomy (NCBI): domain Eukaryota; kingdom Metazoa; phylum Chordata; class Chondrichthyes; order Myliobatiformes; family Myliobatidae; genus Mobula; species Mobula birostris. The sequence continues at coordinate 7,331,475 of NC_092400.1, read as the reverse complement.
GGATGCTTATGACAGAAGATGTTAGATGTTTGGTAGAGTGAAGTCTTGGTCCGATCACAAGTAAATCCAAGACAAAAGGAAACCAGGCTTCGCTGCACAGCTCTGGCTAAGACACGCTGCTGTCGATACCGAACACAAGAAAAAAAGATGCGATTTTGGCAGCTACATTCTGGAAATTGTTCCTGATTTTACTTTTTAGTGGGGATGGCATGGGAGGAGATTAATACCCTAGAAGTCATGCTGGAGGAACCCAGCAGATCAGGCAGCATCTATGGGGAGGCATAGACAGTTAACGTTTTGGGCCAGGACTGGAAAGGAAGGGGGAAGAATAAGAACAGCACACACAAAATGCTGGAGGAACTTAGCAGGCCAGGCAGCATCTATGGGAAAAAAAATACAGTCGACGTTTCGGACTGTACTTTTTTCCATTGATTCTGCCTGGCCTGCTGAGTTTGTCCAGCATTTTGTATACGTTGCTCGGATTTCCAGCATCTGCAGATTTTCTCTTGATTGGGAAGAATAAGAAGGTGGGTGGGACAGGGACGAGTACAAGCCAGCAGGTGATGGGTGGAACAAGGTGAGGGGGATGAAAAAAGAAGCTGGGAGGTGGAAGGCGGAAGAGGGGAAAGGCTGAAGGAGAAGAAAGCTCATAGGAGGCGGGGGGGGGTACACCAGAGGATTTTGTTCTCAGGTGATTTAACTGTTTATTAATCTTTTTTTTGTGTCTCTTCTGTGAACAGTGAGGGAGAAATCTTGGGGGTCAAGGTGCCTGGTTCCAACACCACTCCCTTTGATGGATAACTCTTCCATTTGTGTTCATTTTTTCCCCATGTGTTTACATATAACGGCTATGGCTGAAGCACCAACAGCTATCGGAAATATTAAACAGGCCAGTTGAAAAAACATGTTACATTGGAATTAGGTGCTTCAGGCTACACATTTATGTAAAATATGTCAGTGGGCACTTTGTGGCCTTGATGTCACCCAAGTCCTATCTAGGTCATTTCCTTAAGGGTTTGGATCTTCTTGTAGTTTTACCCATTGTACAGGCTGTAGTTTCTGCACTCAATCTCTCTTAATTTTCAGATTTAACCTGCTTTTCTTTGCTGCATGCACAGAGCCTTGCTTTATAATTCTCCTGCTCAGTCTCTCTACCTCCTACTTTTAATCATCTGCCCTATTTAGCCTGGTGCCTATTTTTCACCGGCAACTTCTTCTCAAGGACTTTGGAGAATAATCCTGTTGAAGGTTGAAATAAATAGAGAACGGTGCACAACCTTGAAGTGCTCATCCCTCGCTTTATCTCAGTGTTCAGTAGCCTGGAATGGAACATGTAGCATACTGATTTCCCAGGACCAAGAAGAAAGCCATTTTAGATATTTCAGGTCCTCAGTCAAGTTAAGCAGATGGAAAAGATGAATTAAGCTAAAATTAACATCCACAAAATGCTGAAGGATCTCAGCAGATCAGGTACCAGCTATGGAGAAAAATGACCAGCTAGTGTTTTCAGCTGAGACTCTTCATGTGGATGGGTATCAGCCCAAAACATCGATTATTTATTCCTCTCCATAGATTCTGACTGATTTGCTGAGTTCTTACAGCAGTTTTGTGTGTATTACTCTGGATTTCCAGCATTCCCAGAATCTCTTGTGGTTATTAACTTAAGATATAATCCCCAAATAACTCAATTCTGGGTTTTAAAAGCTGAAGATAACGGGAGGATAAAGAGTCTAGGGAATGAGTTGCATTGTTCTTCTGAAAACGATGGTTAAGTATATGTCCAATAAACTGTACCTTCAATGTGATTGGATATGGAAAGCAGGTAGAATGTGTAAAGTGCATTGTAACTGCAGAAGGATTTAAGCAACACACATGAAAGTTGCTGGTGAACGCAGCAGGCCAGGCAGCATCTCTAGGAAGAGGTACAGTCGACGTTTCAGGCCGAGACCCTTTGTCAGGACTCGGCCTGAGACGTCGACTGTACCACTTCCCAGAGATGCTGCCTGGCCTGCTGCGTTCACCAGCAACTTTGATGTGTGTTGCTTGAATTTCCAGCATCTGCAGAATTCCTGCTGTTTGCAAAAGGATTTATATGGTTCTATGAGAAGCAAGAATAATTAAAATGTAGAGGTGAAAATCAATTGTACACGGGAGGACCACCATCTGCCTATTGCCATCCAAGGGCACACATTTTGACTTGGAGATGCATCATTATTCCTTTATTGGCAGAGGTCCAAATCCTGAAACACACTCCTTACAGTTCTGTGGGAGTATCTTCACCACCTTCTCAAGGGCTTTTTAGGGAAGGGTAATAAAATGTTGGCCTTGCCAACTGCATCCAGGTTCCTGCAATGGTATGATTCATAAACTGTTAATTATTTTTGAAATTACTTTAAAATATTGAATTGTATTGGTGAATAAATGGAGAAGGTAATTGTAAATTAAAGAGTCAAAGGGAGGAAAAGCTTTGGAAGAATTTCTTGATTTCACCAAAAGGATCAAAAGGCGAGGCAACAATCACAGTGTGGACTGAATGATTAGAGATGAAAGTAGATGAACCCACACATAGCTTGGATGAGGTTGCATCATAGTAACATTTATAGAACTGCCAAATCCCATCAAAGGCTTTCAAGGTGTCCAAGGTAATGCAAGGTAATTGGATGTGATCAACCATGGGCTTTTGAGAGCATAGAGCATTGACAAGGAATCATATCTTGTTTGTAACGCATTAAAATCAAACATATAAATTGATTTTGTATTGTTGTACTGAGGTAAGTTTCAAGCCAAATTTTCACTTGATAGATGTCAGGCAAAGCTGTTAAAAATATGGCAAATAACATACAGCTGGGCTTGGTTGGCTAATTAGCTGATCCCCGAAAACTTCACGTGAATGCATGCATAAACTCGGCTTACTGTTTGTCTGGCATCGCAAAGGAGTGACAAACAAAATTGGAATGACCCAGTTACAATGAGAAATGACTTTGCTGTCACCTATAAGCATACCAGATTTCAGTAGATTTGCACTTTCCAAGTGACAATTTTGGATCATTCCAGATGGAAGGAAAAATTTGTGCTATAATTGGATTCCAGAAATAATCCAGCTGTCATACAGCTATTCTGCAGCTAGCAAACAGCAGGTTATGTTGTCCACCTCTGACTCAAAGTTTTGCTTCTGTAAATATGCTTTATCTTAATGGATGAGCCTGTGGTTAATTAAACCATCTTGCTGTAAAAAATTAATTTAACCGTATGAATTCAGTATTCCCATATGGTGGCACAGAACTGTAGTCTCTTCACATTCCAGTGGATTTTTAATGGGGCTTGGGTCAATGCTGACATTTATATAGTCATTTTGGCAGCTATTGATATTAATATCAATCTTTAATATATCCTTCAGAGTCAAGCTCTGCCTATTGTAGATTTAATTGTACAACAAATGACTCCCAAGCAGCAAAAGCATCATTTTTGTCATAACAAATTTGCCTTGTAAGTTGGTGAAATTAAGTGTCAAGCAGAAGGCTGAGAACTCAAAGATTCAAAGTACATTTATTATTAATGTATGTACGCAGTATACAATCCTGAAATTCATCTTCCTCACGGACAGTGATGAAACAGAGAAGAACCATTGAACCAATCCATTCGAAGTAAAACATCAAGTATCAACACCCCCCCCACGTACAAAAAATAAATCAGACAATTGGCAACAAAAAAAACAAAAACACAGAATATAAAACGCATAATCAATCAAAAGGCGTATTTCAGTTTGGTTAAGCTCAGTGTACATTACCTGCCGGCCATCCCAGTTCAAAAAGCACCCAAAAGTAGGAACAAAAATGACCAGGACTACAACTAGAGACTAGAACACATCATAACCCTGAATTAGAGTCCGAATCTAAAATCCATGTCAATTAAACCTTGCTCTGGCACCATCTGCGGACAGCATCGAGAGAGAGAAAGATCATTCGAATGCCGGGACCTTCCCTTGGGAGCAGTGAGCGAGAGAGAGTGAGAGACTGCCACATGCAGCCATCTTCTCCAGCAGCAGTGAGAAAGATTCACAGTGTGAAGATAAAAATTAACAATCAGTTCTTTTTTGTTCCATGTTGAACACTTTATTTTAAAAATTGGTGGACTGGACTGTAATTCAGGGATTCATCTTCGAACCTGCAGGAGTATGCTGCAGTTGTTACCGACTTCATTTAGACCTGTGTGGATGAGTGTGTGCCTACAAAGACCTACTGTACATTCCCAAACCTAAAGCCGTGGATGAACCAGGAGGTACATCATTTGCTGAAGGCTAGATCTATGGCATTCAAGTCTGGCGACCGAGGCCCGTACCAGTAAACCAGGTATGATTTGCAGAGGGCTATTTCAAGGGCGAAGAGACAATTTCGAACGAGGTTGGAGATGACATCGGATGTATGACAACTCTGGCAAGGTTTTCAAGGCATTACTTCCTACAAAGCAAAACCCAATAGCATGAATGGCAGCGATGCTTCACTACCAGATGAACTTAACACCTTCTGTGCCCACTTTGAAAGGGAGAATATAACTACAGCTGTGAAGATCCCTGCTGCACCTGATGACCCTGTGATCTCTGTCTCAGAGGCCGATATTAGGCTGACTTTAAAGAGGGTGAACCCTTGCAAAGCAGGTCCCGATGGAGTACCTGGTAAGACTCTAAAAACCTATGCCAACCAGCTGGCAGGAGTACTCAAGGACATTTTCAACCTTTCACTGTACGGGCAGAAGTTCCCACTTACTTCAAAAAGGCAACAATTATACCAGTGCCTAAGAAGAATAATGTGAGCTGCCGTAATGACTATTGCCCAGTAGCACTCACATCTACAGTGATGAAATGCTTTGAGAGGTTGGTGATGACTAGACCGAACTCCTACATCACCAAACCAAGGACTTGGACGCATTGCAATTTGCCTATTGCCACAATAGGTCAACAGCAGATGCAATTTCAAAGGCTCTTCAAACACAACACAAACACCTACGTCAGGATGCTGTTCATTGACTATAGCTCAGCATTTAATACCATCATTCTCACAATCCTGATTGAGAAGTTACAGAACCTGAGCCTCTGTACCTCCCTCTGCAATTGGATCCTCGACTTCCTGATCGGAAGACAACAATCTGTGCAGATTGGTGATTACATATTCTCCTTGCTGACGATCAACACTGATGCACCTCAGGGATGTGTGCTTAGCCCACTGCTCTACTCTCTCTATACCCATGAATATGTGGCTAGGATTTATCTATTCATCTACTAATTTGTTGATAATGGAACCATTGTTGGTAGAATCTCAGATGGTGACGAGAGAGCGTCTATTGTTGAACGTACAGGAACGCGATATGCCAACTAGTGGTGTAGTGCTGCAACAACAACCTGGCACTCAATGTCGGTAAGATAAAAGAGCTGATGTGGACTTCAGGGAGGGTAAGACGAAGGAACACATACCGATTCCCATAGAGGGATCAGAAGTGGAGAGAGCGAGCAGTTTCAAGTTCCTGGGTGCCAAGATCTCTGAGGACCTAACCTGGTCCCAACATATCAATGCAGTTATAAAGAAGGCAAGACAGCAACTATACTTCATTAGCAGTTTGAAGAGATTTGGTATGTCAACAAATATGCTCAAAAACTTCTGTAGATGTACCGTGGAGAGCATTCTGACAGGCTGCATCACTGTCTGGTATGGAGGGGACCGAAAGAAGCTGCAGAGGGTCGTCAATCTAGTCAGCTCCATCTTTGGCACTAGCCTATAAACTACCCAGGACATCTTCAGGGAGCGGTGTCTCAGAAAGGCAGCATCCATTATTAAGGACCCCCAGCACCCAGGGCATGCCCTTTTCTCACTGTTACCATCAGGTAGGGGATACAGAAGCCTGAAGGCACACACTCAGCGATTCAGGAACATCTTCTTCCCTTTGCCACCTGATTCCTAAACGGACATTGAACCCTTGAACACTACCTCACTTTTTTAATATATATTATTTCTAATTTTTGCATGATTTTAATCTACTCAATATATGTATACTGTAATTGATTTACTTATTAATTTATTATTATTTTTCTTTTATATTATGTATTGTATTGAACTGCTGCTGCTAAGTTAACAAATTTCACCACACATGCCAGTGATAATAAACCTGATTCTGAATTTGACTCTGGCCTTGCAACTCTGGACTGTACCTGAGCTGAAACATGGAATCCTCAACCTACATCTGTGCAATGTTCAAAGTGTCAATATTGCACAACCAGATTTAGATTAAAGTGGCATTAATTTTCAGTAGGTATCTGAGAAAAGAAATGCTAGTTGTTAATAAAGTTGGACTTTATGGTGTGAGAATTTCACCTAATCAAGCAACATTTCCAGTCAACGCTCTGAGAATCTGTCTCCTTCTCCATTCTTTTCCAGTCCTGATGAAGGGACGTGGCCCGAAATGTTACTTCAAAAAATTGTGGAATAGTGAAATCACATTTCAATGTTTGTAATCTGAGTTGACCTTGCAAGCTTTCTTTCTTGATGAAATAGCTTCTTTAAACATCCCAGATGGACTATTATTTTGATCAATAACTCTGTCCCTTCCAGAATAGCCCTGTCCTCTATGTAAAACCACTGCCATGCATTAAATTGGACACAGAGGAAGAGAACATCATGCTAAATGTGCAATTCCTATACTGCATTTAAAGGAATTATTAGCTTGCTCATTGTGTCATTATCGTGAACATTTCAGACATTCTGCTTTTCGCACTGTTTGACCTTTACCATTTAGGGAAATATCAATAAGCCGATTGTTTTATTAGTTTGGATCGTCACAGTTAAATATTGGTTGAGCTCTATTCAGTGGAATAGCTTCACTGCTGGAAGAGTAGATGGTCATTAGACAATTCTGTAAGTAGCATGAGGAAGCACTCATTAAGCAATCCAATTAGAGAATGTTTCACAAGACCAAGTGAGTGAAATAGGCAAGTTAGAATGACAACCCTGTAGCAATTCAGGGTTCAGTTGTCATTGTCACGTTCCAGTGAAGTCCTGTGGTTATGTAACTCACACCATAGCACATTTTCAAATCCAGGAATGTTGGCATGAACTAAAATGTGCTAGCAAATAAAAGGACTACCTTGTTCCTCTTGTCATGTTGTGAACTAATACTGTAGATGATTTTTATATAGTGGTCATTGATGTCTAACTCTGAATGGAATCTTAACAATTGTTTTGAAGACGTTGTTATTTTGCATAAGATCAGAAGACTTAAGAGCAGAATTCGGCCATACAGCCCATCGAGTCAGCTCCGCAGAATAACATAATTTCTAAAGAGAGTGATGGAGGAGATAGAGGAGGTGGGGGGGGGGGGTGGATATGATCCAGAAACCACAGGAGTAGAGAAGGAAATTGAAGAAGGCTGGAGCCCTGGAGGTTGTAGGAGCAGGTTAGATTATGAGGTACCATGGCAGGATAGGTGTCCAAATGTTTTCTCTCATGGGAGAATCTTGAACAGAGGGCATAATTTCAAGGAAAGCAGGGGGTGACCTTTTAAAACCAAAGTACATATAAGTTTCTTCTCACAGAGAATGTGAATCTCTGGAGAGTTGTGGAGGCCAGTTCATTAGAAGTACTTAAAAGGTAGATGGATAAATCTTTGAAAGACTGAGGGATTTAGGACGTTCAGGATCAGCTGCAGAGGAAAGGCCTGAGAGAATTCGCACAATAGTATAGCATGGTGGGGCAGATCTGAGGGCTCAGTAGTCTAACTGACCCTTGCTTTTCCATATGCTCTTGTGAGAGACGAGTCTCAGCCTAAGGTGAAATAGTACCCAGTGACAAAAAAAGAAAATCTTTCTTGGTCTGGGTTAGGGAGGTGGAATAGTATATTTAAAGGGGGCAGATGTTTATGACTTTGGTTTGCTGGGTGATTAGATAAAGGTATGGTGCATCTCACTCAATACTAGAGGTTGAATAAGCTTATCAACAGCATAAAGGAAAATGATTGGTCAAGAGAGATGATGGGGAGGGATAGGGTCATCTCTAACACATATAAATCTTGATTCCATATCTGCATGTTTGATATTATCAAGAATATCAACCTAACACCATTATCCCATAATAATCAAGAAAGGTATTTGGAAGAGGAAAGGTCCTCATATGAATGGTTGGGGTTCCCAAGGTGATGATGTGAGAAACCCCAAAGAGCTATGCCATGATTGTTGGTCTACAGACAGAAAGTGTTCCTGATGCAGTGTCAAATACGCTGATGTCTACTGAAGCTTAAAGCACAATTAAGTGTTTCATCACTCACACTAATGGGGAGTGTTAGCAGTTGCAGACTGATGAGTAGGCTCTTGTGGAATTGGCTCCAGCACTGGCCCATTGAAACCATTCATCATGAATATAAATTATCACTATATACTCTAGCGCTGACATTGAATGGATAAAAATGCAGCACATAGATAGAAAACTCACTTAACATTTATCTAGTCCATTCTCATCCAATCACCATTGTGTCTGTGGTTCATCACTCAGGATTTTTTGTAAGAACAATCTGCAGGAGATTCAATAAAATCCATCATCATTACTCCAATAAAAAATACCTTTATCTAATTATAAAAAATATATTAGGCAGTGAATTGCACCAATGATTGACGAGACAAGTGATTACTTTGCTGAATCCTCAAGGTTAGGAAGGTCATGTTTGTATCCAATTCCTTTATCTGCTATTTCATCAAAGGTGTATATAGAAGCCAGTCACATCCCAATTATACACTTAGACTGGTATCTAAAAATTACCTGCAAATACATTATACAGGTATGTAAATGTATTCAAAATTTGGAACAATGATACATTTGAAAACAAACCATTCGTGATAACAATGTCATTGCTGTGACATTAACAATGTAATACTGTACTGTACGTGGCCATCCTTCATGATTTTATACATTTTCATGGACAGCAGGAAAGTAATACTCAGTGTTAGAATGGTTATAGCATACAGGGGGCTTTAGGGAATAAGATGTTCAGTGTAAACCATTTAATTAACTGCTGGTGTTCTTTTACACCAATCCACCTCCAACCCCGCACTTCCTGCTAAGTATTGTGTTTTATATAGGATAGACAAAAATACTTCCCAGCCAAAGAATTAGAATCATACAGCTACCATAAGGTCATAAGACATGGGAGCAGAATTAGGCTATTCGGCCAATCGTATGGCTGATTTATTATGCCTTTCAAACTCATTCTCCTGCCTCCTCCCTGTAACCTTTGACACCCTTATTAATCAAGAATCTATCAACGTTTGCTTTAAATATGCCTAGTGACTTGGCCTTCACAGCTGTCAGATTCTGCAGATTCACCATCCTCTGGCTAACGATCTTCCTCCTCATCTTTCTTCTAAAGAGGCAGCCTCGTTTTCTGAGGCTGTGCCATCTGGTCCTAGATTTCCCCACTCTAGGAAACATCCTCTCCAAGTTTGTTCTATCTGGGCCTTTCGATATTTGATAGATTTTAATGAGATACTGGAATGATGTTCAATGGAAAAGCTGTTCTGATGATTTGCTGCATTCAGGGAAGTCATATTTCTAGATCTCTTGTTAACCAGGTGATTCTTCTCCTTTCAGGATGAGGACAGGAACAATTTCAATCCACATTTTCTTATCACTCGGATCATTTATTCTGAATCCCCGACTGTTCAATACAGCTCCTGAGATTTATTTTGCTGGTTGTTATAAAGAATTCCCTAGGTACGGATATTATATTCTACATCATATAGAGGGCTATCTTTTCCAGCTAATTGACTGAAAATTATTTTGTTATAGCCCTGTTATTAGAAAAATAATCTTACTTCTCATTTGTTGAGTGTTATTTCAGGTACGCTACTTTTCACAAACTGTTTGGAGCTTTTTCCTGAAACATATCACTCCATCAGTCTTCCAGTCTTCCCTCCAAACTGCACTTTCCCATAACTTGTACCATAAAGTAAAGGCATCCGTTAGTCTTGCGAGACCATGGATCTGCGCCTGGAAAGTCTTCACTCTCCAGGGCGCAGGCCTGGGCAAGGTTGTATGGAAGACCAGCAGTTGCCCATGATGCAAGTCTCCCCTCTCCACGACACCAATGTTGTCCAAGGGAAGGGCATTAGGACCCATACAGCGTGGCACCAGTGTCGTCGCAGAGCAATGTGTGGTTAAGTGCCTTGCTCAAGGACACAACACTTTGCCTCGGCTGGGGCTCGAACTCACGACCTTCAGATTGCTAGTAACTTGTACCATATGAAGGGGCATATACAGTATATGTGTGTGTGTGTGTGTATATATATAAAAAGAGAGAGAGAGAGAGAGAGAGAAATGAGAATGCATGCAGTGTTTTTTCTCTCCTCAGGTTGGGTGATACTCTAAATAGAGGTTATAGGTTTAACGTGAAAGGTGTATTCAAAGGGGATCTGAGGGACAGGATCTTCACTCACAGGGTGGTGCAAGTGTGGGACAAGCTACCAGTGGAAATTGTAGACGCAGGTTCAGTTATAACATAGAAGAAAAATTTGGAAAGGTACATGAATTAGAGAGGTAGGGTGCAGATAGACGGGACTAGGCAGGTAACCAGGCTGGCACAGATTCGATGGGCCGAAAGCTGCTGCTGTGCTGTAGTGCGAGAAACTCTATGACCCAATGTAAATTACACTGGTGTTTCACTAAAGCAGAAGCCAATGTGGAGCTCAACACTAACACTGGCAATCTTCCAACTTTGCCCTTGCCTCAGCTGGAACTGTCATCCAAACCCTTGGCACTCAAGTCATGAATACACCCATGTTTTCTTTGTTTCTCCCATTTGACCAGTCTTCAGTTCATCCAATCATCTGCTTCCGACGTGCAGACTTTGATTCACACCTCATCCCAACACTCTCAGACTTGCATTAGCTTCCAGTTAAGCAAGGACAGTTTCAAATAATTCCTCCATCCTCTCATCCCTCCCAGTCTCTGTAATCTCCTCCGCTCCTTCAACCTTCTGAAATTCCTGTGCTCTTCATAGTCTAGCCTCTTGTCCATTCCCAAAATTGCTCCATCACCAGCATCTGTGTTGAGAGCTAAAGCACTGAACATTATTTCCTAACCCCATCTCAATCACCACCACCACAGTCATGCATCCTCAACCAACTAAACCTTTCTAGTTCTTTACTTTCCTTCATGAAAATATTCTTTACCACCAACATTTATGATCACCAGCTTTTATTATCTCCCAATATGGAACGGCGTTAAATTTTGTTTCATAATATTGGTGCTCAAGTGTCTCAAGGCATGTCTACATGTATGTCTACAAGTTGTTGTTGAAATAAGGAAACATGCTTTGATGCACCAAGTGGTTACAACCTGGAGCGCACTCTTTGAAAAGGCAGATTTAATGCATTCTCTTCATTGGAGGAACTGCACACTGTCCATAAAGAAGCAAAACTGCAGTTCTATGAACAATGAAGTGGGAAAAGGATAGCCCAGGCATGTTGGGCAAATGGCTTTGTTATGTCCTGTATGAATCCTTGATGGTCAAAGCAAGCTAAACTGCTTTTCATATATTGTATTATTAGGAATCCTGAAATTACCTCGACACGTTCCTTTTTGCCTTTAACTAGCTGTGATGCTGCATTGCAATACATGATGCATTACACATTTTGTGCTATTTCCAGTAATCCCAACCATTCACCCTGTCAGCTACAATTTTCTGGAAGCTGCCTCCACCTACTTAAAGCAAATTTTTGAAGCGCAAGGCAGGCTGAGTATGTTTCCAGCCAGAGGAATCTAATTTCTTCTCCACAAAACTCTCAGTAGTCTAGATTGAAAATGCGTAGAGGAAATGAGAATGACTAAATCACATTAAGGGATAGGAGTGCGTGGTGTTATTGTTATGTGCAACAGTAAAGAACAGTGTTACAGCTTTCTACAATTTGATTAGGCTGTGCAAACAAGATGCTCACCCATCACAGAGGTGATTTTCCTACTTGTTGAGTCATCTAAGAGTAATAATAGATTAGCAAGTATACCAGGAATCACAAAGGTAACAATTACCTCCCTGATAAATGTTATCTGCATCAACAATAAATCCAGGGGAAAAAAAATAAAGGGTTTGTACTATAACTATTCCTATGACTAGCTTAAGATAAATTTAAACTTCCTTTGGTTATTTTCCACCTTTTTTGAAGATAGTCGGGAAGAATATTGTCATCCAGAATTGAAATTCTACAGGTACAACTCTTTTGCAGTGATTGTGCTCTCCCGCTGGGTTGGATAGGTCAATTATAATTTCTCCCACCTTTGCCCTGCCTTTTCAATTCTATTTAACTAATAAACTAAAAACCAAGAGCTGAATATCTGACCTTAACCTTTCTTAAAATAATATCATTCAACTGCATTTTAACTTATGCATATTCACCTACCATGTATTCAATTTATTCCTATTATGCAGAAGATATTTACATGTTGATTTTAACATACGACTTTATTTCATACCTGCCCAATACAAAGCAAGCACAAAGTAATTTACAATTGAATTTTATTCATCATATTTTTTCAATGACTGCTTTGAAGACTTGGTCATTACAATAATCAAAGCAGTTGCAAGCTCCAATCCTGTTTTTAGCAATCAAATGTGAATGATGGGAGCCAGCAATCCGCTGATGTAATTCTCATCATCTTCTGGATGAAAGAGCTCAGCCGATTGTCTGCAAGGTATTTAACTCATCGCCATCATGAGAAACACACACACACAAAGTGCTGGAGGAACTCAGCAGGCCAGGCAGCACCCATGGAAAAGAGTCTAGTCGGTGTTTCAGGCCGAGGCCCTTCAGCAGGACATTGAGAAACTGCCCTTGAAATATCTGACAGCTGCAAAGTTATTTATCATGTTATCTGACCCAATGTTGTAATATTGTTTATTTACAGTTTTCCAGGTCCAGCTTTTATTTTGAGTTGATAGATACTCCTTGTAGCACCTATAACTATCATATGTAACTGTGCCATAATAAGATGGCAGCATCTCGAGTGGGCTAACTGTGGATGTACTCTCATTGACTGTCAACAATCCACTGCAGTTCACTATCTGCAAAGATAATCGCTTGAGCTGGTACATTGGGAAATTCCCTATACTCAAACTGAACTCAAAAGGGGTGTTGTTAACTCGTGTATTTATTACAAGGATGTTATTTTGTAACTATTTAGTACTGATTATATGCTTTAATAATGACTTCTTTTAATTATCTTTTAATGCATTTTAGTGGAAGGATTATACATAAGAAAGTAATGCGGACAAAGATTCAGTAGCCATGCAGTCATTACTGGGACCTCAGGCTCTAAGTTCCGCAATGAGGTTCTCAGTTCCTGTTTGATCTAATAGTGGAGATGTTTCAGCCTCATAACTACAGTAGCCAATAATTTAAGATCAGAAACATTCAGAAAATACCATAAATTGCCCCATTTTAATTTGGTGTTCACCCCCTAAATCTTGCATATACAAGTTATGTGTTGCAATACTACATTTCCTCTCTTTAGGAAATGCAAAGAAGTATCATTTTTTACTTCTTTGGCAATGTTCAGTGTTAAGTATGTAAAACATTACAGAGAAGACTAGAGTAATGAAATCCAACTCTAACCTCATAGCTTCATGTAGCTTCCATGTGCTGCCAGCACAAAGAATTGGGGACATGTAGCACAGGGGCAATCTGCTTGTATCCACACTAACTTCCTTCCACTCTAATTACTCAGACATATAATAGGCATTCCTTTAGATATGCCAACTCTTCTCTTTTCTATGAATGGTGAAGTCATTGAGGTGGCTGCTGTAAGATCATGAAACATGCGGACATGTTATCTTTTTGTCCAGACTTCTGGAGTCTAATCTGAGATTTTTTTTTAAATTAATACTTCTTAGGAGGAGGTGTACATTTATAAGCAGAAGATCCAGATGTGTAAATACCATCTTCTTATGCAGAAGAATGAGGGAGGATCTCATTGAAAGGCATCGAACGATGAAAAGCCTAGATAGAGTAGATGTGGAGAGGATGATTCCTGCGGTCAGGGAGTCTAAAACCAGAGGACACAGCCTCAGAATAGAGGGATGCCCATTTAGAATGGAGATGAGGATGAAATTCTTTAGCCAAAGAGTAGTGAATCTGTGGAATTCATTGCCTCAAGCAGCTGTGGAGGCCAAGTCATTAGGTATATTCAAGATGGAGTTTGATAGGTTCTTGGTTAGTCAGGGCATGAGGAAAAAGGCAGGGGATTGGAGCTGAGAGGGAAATGATGAAATGGTGGAACAGAATCGATGGGCCAAATGGCCTCCTTCAGCTCCTATATCTTATGGTCTTATCATATACAATCCTGTCATAGCAGCATTATTGGACATAAGCAACTGCAAGTATACCTATAATTATTTTATTTTCCTCTAACAAAAATTGATTGTTGCTGGCATTACTTATTATTGTCATATTTACCAAGATACAGTGAAAAGCTTGTCTTGAGTAGCGTTTATACAGATCAAAACATTGCACTGTGCATTCAGTTAGAATAAGCTAAAACAATAAAGTGGAAAAACTATTGACAAAGTGTAGTGCAGGTAAAGGATAAGGTCATAACGAGGCAAAGAGTCCACGTTATTGTAAAAGAGGTCTGTTCAAGAGTCTGATAACAATGGGTCAGAAGCTGTCATTGAGCCTGGTAATATGTGCTTTCAGGCTTTTGAATTTTTAACTCCGTGGAGAGAAGAGAGAATGTCTGAGGTGGGTGGGGTCTTTGATTTGACAGGCTGCTTTACTGAGGCAACAAGAGGCTGGTTCCTGTGATGTGCTGAGCTGTGTCCACGACTGCAGTTTCTTACGGTCACCTGTGGAACAATTGCCATACCGAGTCATTGTGCAGCCTGACTGAATATTTTCTGTGGTGCATCGACAAAAATTGGCAAGGATCGACAGGGACGTGCGGAATCTCTTTCACCTGAGGAAGTAGAGGCATTAGCGTGCTTTAACAAACATTAGTTGCCTCTACTTAAGTTCACTCAGTCTTAAATATGAGCTTGAACTACATGATTACCCTCATTTATAACAGGAACTTCCAAGTGAAATATTGTGAGTATAAGCACTCAGTACAAAGCAACTAATGAAAGACAAATTAGATCTACTGCAGTATTAATTTCAGTGACAGGTCAACATTTAACCAACAAACAGCAATGAATATACCATTTTTGAATGCTAATAGTTCTTTAGTGATAATTTATACTTCATTTAATGGAATCATTTAATTTCATGTTCGAAGCACAATGAAAGGCCAGTGATTGAGGAGGAAATATTATACCCTAATGGTAATAGATGCCAATTAATTTGGAAGTGTGAGTTTGGTGGGTTGAGGCAATTGTGGAGAAAGGAGGCAAGACATTTCCTACTTATTGCTAACTGAGATCTGTACAATCAAAAGTAAATTGATGATGGTTGGACTGATTAGGGCTCCCTTGATCCCTTGAGCACTGTCGTAGGAAAGCAGCATCCATCATCAAGGACCCCCACCATCCAGGCCATGCTTTCTTCTTGCTACTGCCATCAGGAAGGAGGTACAGGAGCCCCAGGATCCACACCACCAGGTTCAGGAGCAGTGGTTACCCTTAGCCAGCAGGCTCTGGAACCAGAGGGAATAACTTTACTCATGCCAACCCAGCACCGTACTGATTCCACAACCTATGGACTCACTTTGAAGGACTCTACAACTCGTGCTCTCTTCTCAATATTTATTTCTTATTTATTATTATTATTTTGTTTCTTTTCTTTTACTGTGTTTACACAATTGTTCTCTTTTACACAGTGGTTATTTGTCCACTGTTGCATACAGTTTTTCATTGACTATATTGTACTTCTTTGTATTTACTGTGAGGGCCTGCAAGAAAATGAATCTCAGGCAGTATATGGTGACATATATATATCTTGATAATAAACTTATTTTGAACCCTGAAATTATGTTTACTTTGAACTTTTGATGCACGGGGGCATCACCTAATTGCCCATCTCTGCAAATCAGTGGTAATTTTCTCTTCGTGAAGAAGCAAGTTGAAGTGTCATGCATAGTAGTGCAGAAAACCACAGGGACTGAAATGAAGAATAGGGAAGACATAATAACGTTAAGAATTTATATAGTGGGTTTTCGATAATTCAATGCTATGGCATTAAATTCCCACTTTACCATGTTATTATTTATGATACTTAAATTAGCCAAACTAAGTTGTCAGGAACGAACTATACAACCCTAATAATATGTTTCCAAATTTTATCCTATTTTTCTTCTGCCAGACTTGCCAGTAATTCATTCAGAGCAGCACACTAGCTGGCGGGGCTGCTTGTTGTCTCACATTTCCAGCAGCCAGGTTTAATCCTGATCTCAGGTGCTGGATGTGTGGAGTTTCCCTATTACTATAGATTTTTCCCAGATGGACTGGTTTCTTCCCAAGGAGGGTTAATTGTCCTCGATAAATTACCCCAAGAGTGTAGGACAGTGGTAGAATTTGGTGAGGGGGGGGGGGAGTTGATGGTAATATAAAAGAGGATTAAGAGAAATGGGTACTTGTAGGTTGGCGAGGACACAATAGGTCCGTTTACATCTTCTTGATAACAACACTTCCTTCACAAGTGATTCAGGCTGCCGAAAGGTTCAAAAGCAGTGACAGGAATCTTGTAGTCACTTTGTTGAGAGACAGCAGAGCTGGAAGTAAGGCTAGCAATCAAAGTCCAAATTTGTATACGTTGAATGTCAATCTTGCTAATGTGTTAACCCATCCTTGTGGCATTTATGATTAATCATTTCTAGCCTCCTGAATGGTTTTTTTTTGTGTGAAGAAAGAGGTGTCAGGAATACAGTCTGTAATGTAAGTGCATCATTGCTCTACAATATTTTCCCCGAGTAATTTATTATATTCAATGTTATTGATATTTTGTCATTCCAAAGCTTGGGAAGTATCTTCCAAACTCCTAGAACCAGCTCCAAGAACCTGCAGACCTTTGGAAAGTAATATATTGTTTAGGGAGTGTTTCACGCACGGCAACTGACCTCTGCTGCTTTCGTCATTTTTGTTTTAGACTATAAGACCATAAGACAAAGGAGCAGAAGTAGGCCATTCAGCCCATCGAGTCTGCTCCGCCATTTTATCATGAGCTGATCCATTCTCCTATTTAGTCCCACTCCCCTGCCTTCTCACCATAACCTTTGATGCCCTGGCTACTCAGATACCTATCAATCTCTGCCTTAAATACACCCAATGACTTGGCCTCCACTGCTGCCCGTGGCAACAAATTCCATAGATTCACCACCCTCTGACTAAAAAAATTTCTTTGCATTTCTGTTCCGAATGGGCGCCCTTCAATCCTTAAGTCATGCCCTCTCGTACTAGACTCCCCCATCATGGGAAACAACTTTGCCACATCCACTCTGTCCATGCCTTTTAACAATCGAAATGTTTCTATGAGGTCTCCCCTCATTCTTCTAAACTCCAAGGAATACAGTCCAAGAGTGGACAAACGTTCCTCATATGTTAACCCTCTCATTCCCAGAATCATTCTAGTGAATCTTCTCTGTACCCTCTCCAACGTCAGCACATCCTTTCTTAAATAAGGAGACCAAAAGTGCCCACAGTACTCCAAGTGCGGTCTTACCAGCTCCTTATAGAGCCTCAACATCACATCCCTGCTGCTATACTCTATTCCTCTAGAAATGAATGTCAACATTGCATTTGCCTTCTTCACTACCGACTCAACCTGGAGGTTAACTTTAAGGGTATCCTGTACGAGGACTCCCAAGTCCCATTGTATCTCAGAACTTTGAATTCTTTCTCCGTTTAAATAATAGTCTGCCCGTTTATTTTTTCTGCCAAAGTGCATAACCATACACTTTCCAACATTGTACTTCATTTGCCACTTCTCTGCCCATTCTTCCAATCTATCCAAGTCTCTCTGCAGACTCTCCGTTTCCTCAGCACTACCGGCCCCTCCACCTATCTTCGTATCATCAGCAAACTTAGCCACAAAGACATCTATTCCATAATCCAAATCGTTGATGTGCAATGTAAAAAGAAGTGGCCCCAACACGGACCCCTGTGGAACACCACTGGTAACCGGCAGCCAACCAGAATAGAATCCCTTTATTCCCACTCTCTGTTTCCTGCCAATCAGCCAATGCTCTATCCACGTGTGTAACTTTCCCTTAATTCCATGGGCTCTTATCTTGTTAAGTAGCCTCATGTGTGGCACCTTATCAAGGGCCTTCTGAAAATCCAAATATACAACATCCACTGCATCTCCCTTGTGTAGCCTACTGGTAATTTTCTCAAAAAATTGTAATAGGTTTGTCAGGCAGGATTTTCCTTTAAGGAATCCATGCTGAGTTCTGCCTATCTTGTCATATGCCTCCAGGTACTCTGTAACCTCATCCTTGACAATTGACTCCAACAACTTCCTAACCACCGATGTCAAGCTAACAGGTCTATAATTTCCTTTTTGCTTCCTTGCCCCCTTCTTAAATAGCGGAGTGACATTTGCAATCTTCCAGTCTTCCGGAACCATGCCAGAATCTATCGAGTTTTGAAAGATCATCGCTAATACCTCTGCAAACTCCACAGCTACTTCCTTCAGAACACGAGGGTGCATTCCATCTGGTCCAGGAGATTTATCTACCTTTAGCCTATTCAGCTTCCTGAGTACTTTCTCTGTCGTAATTGTGACTGCGCACACTTCTATTCCCTGCCACCCTTGAGTGTCCGGTATACTGCTGATGTCTTCCTCAGTGACGACTGACGCAATATACTCGTTCAGTTCCTCTGCCATCTCCTTATCTCCCATTACAATTTCTCCAGCGTTATTTTCTATCGGTCCTATATCTACTCTCACCTGTCTTTTACTCTTTATATACTTGAAAAAGCTTTTAGTATCCTCTTTGATATTATTTGCTAGCTTCCTTTCATAATTAATCTTTTCTCTCTTAATGACCTTCTTGGTTTCCTTTTGTAAGGTTTTAAAAACTTCCCAATTCTCTGTCTTCCCACTAATTTTTGCTTCCTTGTATGCCCTCTCCTTTGCTTTAACTTTGGCTTTGACTTCTCTTGTCAACCACGGTTGCATCCTTTTTCCACTTGAAAATTTCTTCTTTTTTGGAATATACCTGTCTTGCACCTTCCTCATTTCTCACATAAACTCCAGCCACTGCTGCTCTGATGTCCTTCCCGCCAGTGTCCCCTTCCAGTCAACTTTGGCCAGTTCCTCTCTCATGCCACTGTAATTTCCTTTACTCCACTGAAATACCGACACATCAGATTTCAGTTTCTCTTTTTCTAATTTCACAGTGAACTCAATCATGTTATGATCACTGTCTCCTAAGGGTTCCTTCACCTCAATCTCTCTAATCACCTCTGGTTCATTACACAATACCCAGTCCAGTACAGCCGATCCCCTAGTGGGCTCAACAACAAGTTGTTCTAAAAAGCCATCTCGCAGACATTCTACAAGTTCTGTCTCTTGAGATCCAGTACTGGCCTGATTTTCCCAATCTACTCGCATGTTAAAATCCCCCACAATTATCATAACACTGCCCTTCTGACAAGCCTTTTCTATTTCCAGTTGTAATTTGTAGTCCACATCCCTGCAGCTGTTTGGAGGCCTATAAATAACTGCCATCAGGGTCCTTTTACCCCTGCTATTTCTTAGCTCAACCCATAAATATTCTGCACCTTCCGATCATATATCACCTCTTTCTAACAATTTAATATCATTTCTTACCAATAAAGCCACGCCTCCCCCTCTGCCTACCTTCCTATCCTTCTGATACACCGTGTATCCTTGGACGTTTCAGCTCCCAGAGACATGCATCCTTTAGCCAGGTCTCAGTGATGGCCACAATATCATACCTGCCGATCTGTAGCTGTACAACAAGATCATCCACCTTATTCCTTATGCTGCGTGCATTTAAGTACAACACCTTAAGACCAGTATTTGGTACTTTTCGCTTTAATTTCACTGCAACTTTATTGCACTGCAGCTCATCCCAATGGCTACAAATTTGCCCCATCACCTGCCTGTCTTTCCTGACACCTTTACTGCTCACTATCTTAGATTTATTTCTGTTTTCCCCTTCCTCCGCTCTATCATTCCTGTTTTGTGTGAACCTCCAGCATGCCTAGACCATAGTGTTAAGGTCAATTTACCTTCCTTTATTTATGGTGGAGGCAATTAAATTGTTTTTGATGAGGGTCCATGTGCAAATCAAAGTACCAGTAAATATAAGCATTTTCACAGAAATTTCCATCTCATCCCAACTCCTTTCTCCAAATCTTCCTTCCAATTAAGCCATTACAGAATCTGACTGAGAAAGGATTCAATGCAAGCAAAACAAAGGACGTATTGTATTCTTCCATCTTTGACCCCCTCCCCCAACATGTGCCACAATCATACAGCGCTTCTGAAATATATAATTTATTTTGTTTGCTCTGAATTGATTTCATAATATAGTCTGCTATAATTTGATTGATGGCTACTTGGGATCCATGTATTTATTGCAATTACAGTACGGGGATTACGTGATAGGGAGATAAATCAAACCATTATATAATGCCATTCCCTCATAAAATAGTGGTAATTTAATTTAACTGTATGACCTTCTCTCAGGCAGTCTAACATGAACTCCTGAGTAAAATCTCAAATAATTCTGCTGTTGTGAACCTCAATATTGTGCCGAATGATAATGCCAGATCTATAACTTGCCTCAGGATTTACCTCAGCTCCAAGATGCATATATTGGTTCCATTTTACCAGAAAGCTTTCTTGGTCTAGTTCTCCGCAAACAGTTATGTATTAGCAACTTAATATAGTTAAGTGCTATATTTACCCAATAATGTATATTCGGCACAAAAAAGGTAAAAATAAAGTGGGAAATGATATTTATAATTGTTTTGATAAAAGACTTCTCTCGCCCCAAGCTGCCAGGGGAGTGTTTCGTGCACAGTATCTGTCCTCTGCTGCTTTAATCAATCTCTTAGTGAACCTCTACCATGCCTAGAGTATAGTATTAAGGTCAAAATACCTTCCTTGAAAGCAAGCTGGATGAAATCAGCCTCCCAAGCACAAACAAAGGGTTGAACTTAGGTCTTTCTGTGTCTTTACAATTTAGTTGCTGTTCATTTCCATTCTGTGATGGCATGCATGGACTAGAAGGTCAATAGATTGCCCTTCAAACCTACTCCCCCAAGCCTTTGTTCCGTCACAGACCCAGCAATGATGAGATAATGACAGCCTATTTCTAGGATGGTGTGAAATGGAGGGAAAACTGAGGGCCGAGGGGCTTCCCATGGGCCGGCTGCCCTACTGCTTCTTTGGTAATAGAGCGCACTTGTGAACTGGGTGAGCACAAGTTTTCTTAGCAGAATACAAAACAGCAAAGTAGTTGGAAATACAGCTTTTTTTGTAACAATTTTTCCGTGACTGCTTTGGTTTCCAACCACATTCCAAAGGTGCACGAGTTATGGTTATTAAGTTATAGGTGCTGGAAGCATGGCAACACCTCAGGGCTGCCTCCACCACATATCAGACAATGTTTCTGCTACAAGTTGGAAGGCTTGATTTCCAATGATCACCAGTACGAGGAATAGTGCCTCTGTTAGGTCAACTATTGAATTGAATTGAATTGACTATATTCCTTACATTCTTCACGTACATGAGGAGTAAAAATCTTTACGTTACCTCTCCCAAATGTGCAATGTGCAATTTATAGTAATTTGTAATAAATAGTATGTACAACAGGACAGTCAATATAGCATAGAAATAAATTGTGTCAGTGTGAATTAAACAGTCTGATGTCCTGGTGGAGGAAGTTGTCCCAGAGCCTCTTGGTCCTGGCTTTAATGCTGCTGTACTATTTCCTGGATGGTAACAACTGGAACAGTTTGTGGTTGAGGTGACTTGGGTCCCCAATGATCCTTCAGGCCCTTTTTACGCACCTGTCTCTGTAAGTGTCCTGAGTAGTGGGAAGTTCACATCTACAGATGCGCTGGGTTGTCTGCACCACTCTTGAGGGAAGTACAGTTCCTATTACCAGGCAGTGATGCAGCCAGTCTCAATTATGCCCTATCAGGATAACATCAACTGCAACATCGGCCGAGAATTGTGCATTGCAAGATCCAGACGTAGAGTGCAAAGAAGCACCATCTCAGTAGAGTGCCTCGGTGCTCTCTTGAATGTGAATGAGAGGACTCTTCATCTGCGGAAAGCTGATTGTTCCTTTGCAGAGCTCCGTCATCAGGTTCATAAAGTTTTGTGGTAGTCCAATACTCAACATCGTCTTTGTCCATTACTGGTACAGATTCAATGGGTCAAATGCCCTGCTTCTGTGGCATAACAATTTAACGATTCTATGAAGAACATGCCCAGTGACATCTAAAGTGATTAGAATCTGGAATCTTCACTTCTTTGCTTAAATGGACACCTTGCTGATCACACCAGATCCCAACAAGCCATTTCGCTGGTCATGTTGTGGAAACGTCTCACGGGATGGCATTTTCCCAGCCAGGGACAAATGACTGAAGAAGAAATCTTCAATAAGTTTCCTCCCTACATTTCCATCTGCCAATTTAACCAGAACTAATTTGCATGTTTTTGATTGTGGCTTACCACTCAACGTCATAGTATCTGACTCAAATTTCTGTTTGGGTGCCTAATAAGAAGCCCTTTCATACAACTCCACTATTCCTTCTGCTCCTTATCTTAGTAATTCTGTAAACAGGGACACAGGAGCCCTGCATTTCTTGCAGAGGATGAAGTATGGCACAACTGATTGTAAAAATAGATATACATTCAGTATATTTGAATTCAAATAGCACCAGACAAGGTCAGCCTGAACAATCAAAAACCTATTCAGATTTATTACATTACAAAATATATTTATACTCCAGGCACTCATCTGAGATTAGTTCCCCAATGTTCGGAAATTTAGCGCCAGATATAGAGCGCATCTTTTGCTAATGGATTTGTATTCCAAACGACAGCTTGTGTGACTGAATCAGACTATCAAACAACTTCTCTGATTTTATGATGTTTTCTCAGGTACTGTAACCGTATACTGTTTATTGGGTATTTTAGCTTTCTCATTTGAGAGCAAAGCATACAGACGAGCAGATTCATAGTCTCCAGCCAAAATTCGTCTAATGAAAAATGTAAACTGCGATGTCCCAGATCCATCTTTCTAATTTAACTGCTCAATTGAATATTAATGTACAGCTTTAAGACCTACCCGAAGAGTTTAATGAAGAGGAAAGACGGAAAAACAGAGCGTGGTGACGGAGATTCTTCTACTCTTGAGTAATATGAGGCAGGCAGACCAGAGACTGATCATTGCTGTTCTGTTCCATCAGCCTACAGCTTCTCATCTCATGCCTTTGTGCACACTGAGAGCTGCGTCTGCTGCAGATGCCATATGCCATCAGCATCACTGAGTTGGGAGACTCTGCTGATTACTATTTCAGTGGAACGTTTTTGTTGATGTTTTGGGTCCTAGTCCTTCAGGTACCAGGCTGATAAGAGGTAGGCGCAGAAACTGTACAAAGAATCAAGCCTGGGTGATCAGAATGGGAATTAAGAAGAAATAATTAAGTAACAATGGGGTAAAAATTATTTAGCTTGTGTAATAGTCAGATTCTCTGATTACATCTCATCACAAAACAGTCATTGTGCCACAACTGTTTTGATGTTAAAATGTGCGCTGAATTTCGATATTGGCTCTCACTGTAATAGAGAGGGCCATGGAGTCCTTCAGCCCAACACATTTGTGCCAACCAAAATGCCCATCCAAGGGAGTACCACTTGCACACATTTGACGCATGCCCCTCCGTACCTTTCCTATCCGTGGACCTCTCCAAGTGTCTTTTAAGTGTTGTTACTGAACCTGCTTCAACCACTGTTAACTCACCCTGTGTAAACACTGTAAAGGAAAGCATAGGTGGTTTTGCAGGAGAGCTTGCTACACAGCGAATGCGTTATCACTTTCTCTGCTCACACTGATCTCCTTGGGGGGGGCACTGTGGTGCAGTCAGTAGAGCCGATGTCTCAGCGACCAAGGTCCCACTTCAGTCCTGGCCTTGTGTGCGCTCGGTGTGGACTTTGTGCACTTTCCCTCACACACTCCAAAGATGTGGGGGCTGGTAGGTTCACTGGCGTCTGTAAAATAGTGTGTAGGTGAGTGGGAGAATTAATGAGAAGGTGGGAAGAAAAAAAAAGCAAGGGATTAAATGAAGGATTAGAGCAAAAATCAATGGATTGTGGAGCCTGTTCCCATCCTGTATAAGTCTGTGACTCTATGGCATTAAGCAGGAGCTCCACCCATTTAGAGGGTCCTTTGCCCCCCCCCCCCAGTAGAAGGAATTAACTACAACCGACCTTGGGCCAACACAATCAGCATTCTGGCAAATGTGCATGACAGCTGGCAGGGACTCTGTCAAAGTCAAGGTCAAGTTTACTGTCAGGTGCACAAGTACAAATGCTTGTATGCACAGGTGCAATGAGAAACTTACTTGCAGCGGTATCACAGGTACAAAGCACTGGAGACCACCATTCGCCCCCCAAAAAAATTAAAATCCACTTAAATTGTGGAAAATCATACAAGAACAGAAAAATGCAGTTCATTGCCATGCAAAGTGACATTTCCTGTGTGGAGCAGGAAGTGTTTCATTATAATTTCTCTCCCATAAAAAAAATTAGAGGGTTATAAAAAGAAAACACCCAGATATTTTTCCCTTGAGAAGAAAGAGTGCAGTATGGAACAGACTGACTTCACAAGCATGAAGTTTCCTTTCAGTGCATGATATGAGTGTGCTCTGCTTTGCACACAGTAGACTGCACACATTTACGGAGAAATGCAGTAAATTAAAGCCCAGGGGGATTTTCACTTCCACTGACATTCCAACACCCACAAAAAAAAACACATAGTCCCACTCTGTACCATTATTCCTGGGCAGTCACTAGGCTAATGAAGTAAATGTATGTGCTTCAGGGGTCTCGGGTGTATTAATCCAAAAGAAGCATGTCTTCAAAATGTACTATTTTTCAAATCCCTTGTTTTCATAGATTACATTGCTCAATGATAAAGCTAAAAACTGCAAATGACATTGAGGCCCATTGTTGCCTTCTTTTCCCACATCACTGAATATTCTATATTGATTTTAATAGCAGTTGACTAAAAGCAAGGTTTGGGCTGTCTATTGAGCTTCCTTATGAAATGAAAACCAAGCTGTCAAACACAATTTCTCTGCCTTTGAATTCAGTTCAGTTGAAATTACATTAAGTCATCTATCCATGTCTTCTTTTCCTAGATCTATTCATGAGCAACAATTTTTATTTGATATGTCTCAATTATTTTAACACCTCTATGAATTTCTATCTTGCCAATGAAAGTCACACATTTGTAAAATGACTTAGAATTACCTTGGAGCAGGTTGGCATGAGCTCTCTGAGCTTTTAACTCAATCTCTCCAGGATGTTGTTAATTGGGGTTTGATGACTGTGTTGTCACTGATGATCATGGGTAGGTGGCCAGTCTGTGTCTTATTTGAGACGGTCAGAGTTTGCCTGGTACAACTGCTGCACATTCAACATTGTCTAGGGTGATTTTAGGGATGGACTTCTTCATTATCCAAGGAGTTGTAAGTGGAGTAAAAAGTTGTGTAATAATCAGCAAAATAATCCCTACCTCTGACATAAATATACAAAAGTTCATTCATCCAACAGCTGAATATTTTGGGGCAAACCTGGGACATTTTCATGACAATCTCCCATGTTTTTGTCCTCTTCTTCTTTGGCAGCCCTCAGGAAACAAAGTTGACTTGTTTCTCTTCCAGTTCAGTGGCTTCTGTGGTGCTTGATGAGATCAACGTGGGGTCTGCATATTTTGCCATGGACCTGGGGGGGGTTCCAAGATGGGCTTTGGAGGGCAGGAGGTTGGTATCTCCTACTCCTGCACCAATTTTCTATGTTTCTATGTTTCTACCTGTGAGGCAACTTTCACTCAATATCAGCAAGACCAAGGAACTGATTGTAGACTTCAGGAGATGGAATCCAGAGGTCTATGAGCCAGTGGGTGTCACTATGTCAGAGGACCTACCCTGAACACATCATATAAATGTAATTACAGAGAAAGCTCACAAGCGCCTCTACTTCATTAGGAATCTGCAGAGATTTGGCATGTCATCAAAAAATCTTGACAACCTCTATAGATATGTGCTGGGAAGTGTATTCACTGGCTGCATTGTGGCCTGGTATGGGAACACCAATGCTTTTGAGTGGAAAATTACTCAAAAGGTAGTGGATTCAGCCCAGCACATCACGGGTAAAGCCCTCCCAACCATTGAGCTCATCTTCATGAAATATTGCTGCACAAAAGTAGCATCTATCATCAAAGGTCCTCACCACACAGCCATGCTCTTTTCTCACTACTGCCATCAGCTAGAAGGTGCAAGTGCTTCAGGATTCGCACCACCAGGTTCAAGAACAGTTACTGCCTCTCAGCCATCAGGCTCTCAAACAAAAAGGGCAACTACACTTATTCTATTTCTGCTGTTCCCACAACCAATGATCTCATTATCTTTATATTTTTATGCTTTCATTATTTATTGCTATTTATTTATATCTGCATTTGCATAGTTTGTTGTTCAATGATCCTGTTTACAGTTACTGTTCCATAGGTTCACTGAATATGCCTGCAGGTAGAAGAATCTTAAGGTTGTATGTGATGACATGTAAGTACTCTGATAACATAAATGTCAAAGAGATTGCATGTAATAGAGCAGAAATTAGTGGGAAGTTAGAGGCTTGAGAAGCTTTTAAAAACCAACGGAAGGCAACTAAAACAGTCATTAAGAAGGTAAAGATGAAATGCAAAAGTAACTGAGCCAATAATATACATACAGTGTTAAAGAGAGGTGAGAGTGGAAATTGGACCTCTGGAAAACCATGCTGGAGAAGTAGTAATGGAGGACTACAAAATGGTGGACAAACTGAATATATTTTGCATCAGTGTTCACTGTGGAAGACACTAGCAGTATGATGGAAGTTCCAGGTGTCGGGAGTCATCAAGTGTGTAATGTTATCATTTCTAGAGAGAAGGTTTTTGGGAAACTGAAAGATCTAAAGGTAAATAAGTCACCTGGACCAGATGGTGTACATCCCAGGATTCTAAAAGAGGTGGTTGAAGAGATTGTGGAGGCATTGGTAATGATCTTTCAAGAAATACTAGATTCTGGAATGGGATCCGGAAAGCTGGAAAATTGGAAATGTCACTCCACTATCTTCATGAAGGGAGAGAGGCAGAAGAAAGGAAACCATAGGCCAGTTAGTCTGAACTCAGTGGTTAGGAAAATGTTGGAGTCAATTATTAAGGATGAGGTCTCAATGTACTTGAAGGCACATGATAAAATAGAAAGGTGCCTCACTTGAGGCTGCTTAACAAGCTATGAGCCCATGTTATTACGGGGAAGATTCAAACATGGATAAGGCAGTGGCTGATTGGCAGGAGGTAAAGAGGGGGAATAAAGGGAACCTTTTCTGGTTGGGGGCTGGTCACTAGTGATGTTCCATAAATGTCTGTATTGGGACCGGTTCTTTTTACATTATACGTCAATGATTTGGATGATGGAATTGAAGGCTATGTGTAATGTTCGCAGACGATATGAAGATAGGTGGAGGGGTAGGTAGTTTTGAGGAAGTAAAGAGGCTACAGAAAGACTTAGACAGTTTAGGAGAAGTGGCAGATGGAATACAGTGACGGGAAGTGTATGGTCATGCACTTTGCTAGAAGAAATGAAAGGGTTGACTATTTTCTAAATGGACAGAAAATACAAAAAACTGA
Source organism: Mobula birostris (assembly GCF_030028105.1). NCBI lineage: Eukaryota > Metazoa > Chordata > Chondrichthyes > Myliobatiformes > Myliobatidae > Mobula > Mobula birostris. Next base: position 7,303,579 of record NC_092400.1, on the reverse strand, counting down.
GGCGCAAAGAGACTTGGGATCATTGTGCAGGATTCCTTAAAGGTTAATTTGCAAATTAGATCTGTGGCAAAGAAGGAAAATGCGATGTTAGCATTCACTTCAAGAAAATGAGCGTATAAAAGCAAGGATATAATGTTGAGACTTTATGATGTACTGCTGAAGCCTCGCTTGGAGTATTGTTGCAGTTTTGGGCATAGAAAAGATGTTCTGAAGCTGGAGAGAGTTCAAAGGAAGTTCATGAAAATGATTCCAGAATTGAATGGCTTGTCATATGAAGAGCATTTGATGGTTCTGGGCCTGTATTCACTGGAACTCAAAAGAATGATATGGGACCTCATTGAAACTTATCGAATGGTGAATGGCCTTGATAGAGCGGTAGTAGAGAGGATATTTCCTCTGGTGGAAGGGTCTCAGACTAGATTACAAAACCTTAGAATAGAAGGATGTCCTTTTAGAACGGAGATGGTGAGGAATCTCTTTAGCCAGAAAGTGGTGAATCTGTGGAATACTTTTCCATGGGCAGCTGTGGAGGCCAAGTCTTTATGTATACTTAAGACAAAGGTTGATATATTCTTGATTGGTCAGGGCATGAAAGGATATGGGAAGAAGGAAGGAGATTGGGGCTGAGAAGGAAATTGGATCAGCCGTGATGAAATGGCGGAACAGACTCGATGGGCCAAGTGGCCTAATTCTGCTCTTATATCTTATGGTCTTATGATAATAACTTTTACATTGAACTTTGAAATCTCAGCATTGCAAGAGTATAGGAAAATAAATGTACTGTACTTTAAAATAAAGAAAGAGATATTTCAGGTAGAGCCCTTTAAGTGAATTGACCTATAGAAAGAGAATGTTTGAAACTCCATCCCATTTCATTCAAGACACTGCTGAAGGTTATAAAGAAAACCCTCATGGCTAGAACATTTTTTTAGGTAGCTTAAAATTATTGGATATTCTAGGACCTTGTGTGTACAACTTGGCAAGTGGATTCCTTCCTTCATTCCTTCCTTCCTCTCTTCCCTCATTTCATTTCCTTCCTCCTTCCCTCCTTCTTATCATCTTTTCCTCACTCTTTCCTTCTTTTCTCACCCCTTTCCTTCCCTCCTTTCCTCTCTCCCATCATTCCTTTCTTCCTCCCTTCCTTCCCTCCTTCCTTCCCCCCTTCCTGTCCTCTTTCCCCTCATTCTTTCATATATTTCTTCCCTCCTCCTTCCTCTCCAGGAGAAGCAAACTGACATCAACTTTACTCTATGTGAATACAGAACTCTGTGGTTTCCAGCTCCCAACATATAGTTTCTGGTTCAATCTGCACATGATGGGGTGCAGAAAAATAGATGGAGACAGTTCAATTGTTGTCAAGTCAGTAAGATGGATAAAATACTGAATTCTTAAACGTGCATTATGCTCTAGGAACAAGTGATTATTCTGAGTGGTTTGGATAAGCAAAACCAATAGTAAACTGCTGCCAGGTATTATTTTCATTCAGTGCTGAAGGTATACTAAAGGAGATGTTGACATTGAATGAGGTGTAAGGGGAAAAGGAATAAGCTAAACTAACAGTACAATGAAAAGGGACATTGGAAATTCAAAACTCGGCATTAATACCCCATCTCCCAACAAACAATTCTGCCACACATCAAGTCCTCCACCCTGCTATATGGAAAGGATCAAGAGGCAGCCAGAATGACAGAGGGCTGCTGTGTTTCTGTTGAGGTCATCACCCGTCAGAAATGATAAGTGGCTGATTTTGTTTAGCGTTATCTTTCCCCACAGCAGGACTCGATGGAAAGCTGATCAATATCCATGATTGGCATGGCATATTCAACAGATCAGCTCTTGTTAGATTACCAGGCATCTGTGTGCAGTCACAAATCCTAGTGCAGCAGACTCTTCTGGGAAAGGTCGCAAAAACTTGAGATACAGGTCAATAATGACTTGCTAGGGTTTAATTGATGAACGACAAACAACCTTCAGCATTGAGACCATAAGATCATAAGGTATAAGAGCACAATTAGGCCATTTGGCTCATCGGATCTTCTCTGCCATTCCACCCTGGCCTGATTTACTATCCCTCTTTACCCCATTCTCCTGTCTCTCTCCATGATCTTTGACACCCTGACTAATCAAGAAGCTGTCAGCCTCTGCTTTAAATATACTCAATGACTTAGCCTTCACAGACATCTGTGGCAATGAATTCCACAGATTTACTACCCTCTGGCTAAAGAAATTCCCTTCATCACTGTTCTAAACATGTCTTTCTATTCTGATGTTATGTCCTCTGGTCTTTGACTCCCCTGCCATAGAAAACTCTCCACATCCAATTTATCTACGCCTTTCAATTTCACTTACATTTACATTTACTTTACATTTCACTTCAGAAGCTTGCTTCTTTTCCTCAGTTAAGAAGCTTTTGAAGGAGAACTGCATTGAAGTTCAAATATAAAAACCAGAATGCAAAGAGTTCAAGGGTGAAATGTGGAGTGTGGCAATTTCGAAGGCAGCTTCTTTGGATGGTGGAGAGATAAATGTGGGCAGTGAGGCTGGTAGAAGCACTTATCAACCACCTTCAAGTCCTCTGAACTAAAAGGTAATCACCTCAGGTTCAGCTTTAATTTTCTGTTCAAAACCCGGCATCCCTTCTGATATGAGTTACATTTGATAATCTTTTAAAACAAATTCACAATCCAACCCTCATCAGTGTAAACATTGCCTGTTTATGTGTCTGTCTGAAGCCTCCGTCGGTCAGGGTCGACCATAGATATTGTGTCCTAGCTGTCTAGATATGCAAGCCTAGGCAAGACAATATGGAGAGCAAACTGTTGCCCATGTAGCAAGCGTCCCCCCTCCACACATCTGATGAACCCAAAGGAATGGCAAAGACCAATACAGTCTGGTAGCAACAGAATCGCAGAAGTTGCCAGTCAGCATTGAACTCAGTGTAAGACTGCCTTAGGGACTCCAGCTCCGGATTTTTCCCTCAGGGTTTACTCTGAAGCCTTCCCCATGAGTGGGTATAGCTGCAAAGCAGCAGAGGCTCGAGATCAGAGTTTTCCTTCTCCTAGATGAGCTGCCAACCATGGCTGACGAGCCCCATCTGTCCAAAGCGACTGGTTTAAAGGGGCCAGTAACCCGCCTTTGCTTCCTGTCCTGTCAGTAGAAATGGTTCTGTCGCACTGAGTACCTAAGCCACATGCGAAGGCCTGGAGCTGGACTTGGTTGTCAGAGGCTATTTGAGGCGTATGCTATTGGGAGCATTTAATAGGTAGTGGGAGCTTGTCCCCATTACCACCCCCGGCTATAACAACCTTAATGAAACACAGTTTATGTGTACTAGCTGTTGATTTAGATTAGTTTTAAAACAGCTCTTATCACGAATATCTAAATCAACCTGCCACTGATTTGGACCCTGATCAGACTCCTGAAACTCGGCCCAATAACTCTTACAGCCCAGCTCCTGAAGTGGGAGTAGCATGGCAGCATAGCGGTTAATGTAACGCTATTACAGCACCAGCGACCAGGGTTCGATTCTGTCCGTGAGGAGTTTGTTCATTCTCCCCATCACTGCACGGGTTTCCTCCCGTAGCTCCTGTTTCCTCCCACCTTCCAAAGATGTATGGGTTAGTAGGTTAACTAATCACATGTGTGACATTTGGCAGCACATGCTCGTAGGCCAGAAGGGCCTATATCCCTGCTATATCTCCAAATGAGCAAAACCGAAGCACTTTGGGCTCAGAGTTGTCCTGTGCAGTTGCTGCATCTGAGAGGGGTGTACCGTGCTGAGAAATGTAGGATGCAATGGAAGGGCAGGGAAGGTGTGAATGCTGGGCGTCTCATTTGTTTTCACCATCACATTTTTCACCTGCTGAGTGTAATCCTGGACGTGAAGCGATTTGTCAGAATGACAGAAAATTCACTGCAGCATTATTTTTAGCAGGGTCTAAATCCGTGATGGGAAGGGTGAAAAAGTGATGCATGATCAGTTTATTGTTAACATGAGCGGCTCCAACAGCCTCTCATTGTTGTGTGATGAACAACATTCCTCCATTTTGCTTACCCATCCATTCCCAATGCAGAACAAGCCAACACTGACTGCAATCGAGACGACAACCTTTAACAGAAAAGCTTGCCTGGTAATGTGTTAAATCACAATTGAAATACACTAGCCAATGGAAAAAAATGTATTAATTAAATGAAGTGTAAAAACTGTACAGATTATAGGTGTCAGCAGTCGCAGCCAAATACTGCAGTGAGGGCCGAGGTTTTTTTTCCCTTCACAGTCCCTGCCAATGCACACACTTGGAAAGAGATGCTGAGGAGATTGGACAGGTGCAATTTTTGAGAATGTGTACTTGAGTCAGCAATGGAGCTAGCCAGGACGCCGTCTGACAGAATGGTGTATGCAGAACTGTCCTGGACTGCAGCTGTTCAATAGCATGGCTTGCTGAGCAGGTATAATTAAAGTTCAAAGTAAGTTTATTATCTACGTACGTATATGCTCCATATACCACCCTGAGCTTTATCTTCCTGCAGGCATTCGCAGTAGAACAAAGAAATACAATAGAAACAACGAAAAACTATACACAAAGTGCGACAAGCAACCAATGTGCAAAAGAAGACAAACTGTGAATACAAAAAAACAAATAATAAATAATTTTTTTTATATAGGCATCTGTTAGTCTCATGAGACCATGGATTTGCGCCTTGGAAAGTTTCCAGGGCACAGGCCTGGGCAAGGTTGTATGGAAGCCCGGCAGTTGCCCATGCTGCAAGTCTCCCCTCTCCACGCCACCGATGTTGTCCAAGGGAAGGGCATTAGGACCCATACAGCTTGGCACCAGTGTCGTCACAGAGCAATGTGTGGTTAAGTGCCTTGCTCAAGGACACAACACGCTGCCTCAGCCAAGGCTCAAAATAGCGACCTTCAAATCACTAGACAAACGCCTTAACCACTTGGCCACGTGCCAACAATAAATAAATACATACATACATACAGAAAATGTGAATCATTGAGTCCTTGAAAGTGAGTCTATAGGTTGTGGAATGAGTTCAATGTTGAGGTGAGTGAAGTTATCCATGTAGGATCGGAAGCCTAGTGGTTGAAGGGCAATAACTCTTCCTGAACCTGGTGGTGTAGGACCAAAGGCTCATTAACCTCCTTCCTGATGAGAGCAGGGTGAGCCTGGCTTGGAGAGTGGGGGTCCTTGATGATGGATGCTGCTTTCTTGTGGCAGCGCTCAATGGTTGGGGATGGTTTTTCCTGTGTTGGACTGGGCATCACAGGGAAGGCCTACAAGCATTTGCTTTATACTGATGCTCATATACCAAAGACTACTGCTTTTTTTCCAAGTCCAACCTGCTGGATGGGCTACCTTTCAAGATAAAATCCTTCTGATTTGCAAATCCATAATTGCAGAATTACAATGCCATTTGAAGCAGCCCTGTAAAATAAATATCCTTTTAAGGCAACAATTTAAAGCATTGGAATGTTTAAATCAATAAAACATTTAAAATAGCCCTGAGAATTGTCAGAGTTCATAATTGCTTTGCTTTCATTTACCAAGTGCACCATCTTTATTTGAACCGTGGTGCCTTATAAAGAAGAAGCTTTGCTGTGGTTTACTTTCTTATCAATATTTCTCTGTCCTGACTGGAAATTGTTAATGGAACACTGAGGAAGCAGCTTTTGACTCAGTATCGACCTCGATATAAGCACGTTTGTTTAGATCAGAGTTCCCAACCAGTGGTTCAGGGACCCCTTGCTTCATGGTATTGGTCCATGACATAAAACATGATTGGAAGCCTCTGGTTTAGATGAAAAGCTCCTCTCCCTCTCTTCAGCATTAAATGAGTTCTGCAGAAGCACTTATAATAACTGAAGTTTGATCTGTACATCACTGAGTTACAGTTGTTAATTCATTATCGGAGCATAACTCCAGAAGGTTGACTTTAGTATTGTTTCTTATTAGAGGTGCTGGCTCAGGCTGAGCCTGGGTTATCTTATTCAAATTGTTACTGAGAGCGACCGGAGCTGGTGTGGTAGTGGCAACCCACTACTTATCCCGACCCACTTCAGAGCACGAAGTTTACCCTTTCCAGTTTTCCACTGAAAGTCTTACATGAGAATTGTGAGCAGTTTTTGGCGCCTTATCGAAGAAGTGATGTGCTGGCATTGGAGAGGGTCCAGATAAGGCTCACAAGAATGACTCTGGGAATGAAAGGGTTAATGTATGAGGAACGTTTGATGGCCCTGGCCCTGTACTCGCTGGTATTTAGAAGAATTTGGCAGGGTGGGGGGGAATCTCATTGAAACCTACCAAATACTGAAAGGCCTAGGTAGAGTGGACATGGAGAGGATGTTTCCTGTTGTGGAGGGGTCTAGGGCCAGAGGGCACAACCTCAAAATACAAGGACATTCCTTTAGAACAGAGATGAGGAGGAATTTCAGAGGAAGGTGAATCTGTGGAATTTATTTCCAAAGATGTCTGTGGAGGCCAAGTCATTGAAGGTAAAGTTTGATTGATTCTTGATTAATAAGAGCACCAAAGGTTATAGGGTGAAGATAGGAGAATGGGGTTGAGAGGGATAATACTTCAGTGATGATGGAATGGTGGAGCATACTCGATGGACCAAATGGCCTAATTCTGCTCCTACGTCTTATGGTTCTGTGGTACCTACTAAATATCATGAACTGCAATTGATCTACAGTTTGAATGGGAAAGTGCAGGAAATATGGAACAGGCCAGACAGCATTTGCGGAGGGAAGATTCGAGTTAGTTTTCTGGGTCAACAATGATTTTACAGTTCAGCTGAAGGTATTAATGTTACTTAGATCTCGCCACCGTGAGCTATGTTGTGATCAGGAATGTACCAATATATTATGGCTGGCTACCACATTACATGATAGGTTCACTAATACAGGCCTTGGGGCGATGCCAATCATATCCTTCCATGGCTCCTGAAATGTTTCCACACTGGCTCGACAATCTTTTACTGAGGTCACTTCCATTCATTCGATGATTTCAGTCAATACATTTCAATCCTCTCTGTGGTCAGATTATTACAAGTTAATTACTCATTGCCACAATAGATTTAGAATGCGGGATTCTGGCCCGATCGTCAATGATCAGCAAAATGATGTGGGAGAGACTGTGTTCATTTGATGCTTGCTGATATAAATCAGAACCACAGATAAAAGTGCATGGCTTTCAGTTGTGTTGCTGTTCACTTAAAACTCCTTTCCTCTATAGCTGTGTTTCCAGTGTTGAATTCTGAAACACTCGGTTAAATTTGATTTGTTCATGTGAGCTTTATCCTTAAAATGCTAATCATGTGTGATATGTGTTTAATTCGATGGCGAAATGACAGTGATCTGCACTTTGGCATTCAAGTCTGATAAAGCCTAACTGCTTTCAAACTTTCAAGCTAATTTATCTTTTCTTTTATTTTCACCCTTCTTGAAAGTATGTGGTGAACAGGGCGTGTTCACATTGTGAGACTGAGGAACATAGGGTGCAGAGGAGATTCACCAGGATGCTTCCTGGATTAGAGACCATGCCTTAAGAGGGTAGGTTGTGTGACCTAAACCTTTTCTTTTGGGAGACAAGGAGGAAAAGAGATGAGTTGATAGAGGCGTACAAAATGATATGAGGTGTAGATTGAATGAATAGCAAGAGACTTCTTCCGATGGTGAAAATGACTAATACGGGAGGAGAGGGGTGGGCATAATATTAAGTGATTGAGGAACATATTGGGGGGATGTCAGAGCTACATTTTTTACACTGAATGGTGGACCACCCTGCCAGGGGTATTGGTAGACATTAGGTTTCAGTTTAAAAAAAATTCAGATAGGCGCATGGATGATGGAAAGTGGAGGGCTATGTAGGGCAGAAGTTAGAGTTGGTTAAAAGTTTGGCACAACATTGTGTGCTGAAGGGTCTGGACTGTGCTGTAGTGTTCTATGTTCTATCATGTACCATTCAATGTCATAGTTTTACAGTCTCAGATAATTTTTGGAGTACAGGTTCATTCAGTAGAGGTTCTTATTGGCCTTGGCTGGAATGGGATGCGGGGAACAAGCAGAGTTAACCACATCGTAGCATGTTCTTCAGTGGTCGTTATAATGGAGCAAGAGCAAACATAATGGATTGAAGTTGGAAACCCAGGCTTTGAGGGGATATAGTTACAAGATTTGGGGGCAGCCATTTAAAACTGAGGTGCTTAGGGTCCCCTTTTTACAGAGGGTGGTGAATCGTTGGATTTCTCCACCCCAGAGAGTTGCAGAGAAGGGGTCATTTGGGGTATTCAGTGCAGTAGATACATTTTTGCGAAGTCAGGAGATGGAGGGCTATGGAAAACTGGCACAGAAGAAGAGAGGAGTCCTGGGTAGATCAGATAAATCATATAGAATGGTAGGGCTGGCTGGCTTGATGAGCTGAATGGCCTACTCCCACCCCACTTGTCTTCTTACGAAACAAAATATTTCTGACAGAATCTGTAGAGAAACATAACTAATGGAGCAATAATTGAACAATGCTCTGAATATTAGACCTATAAGAACATAACCACATAAGAATAGGAGTTGGAGTCGGCCATCTGGCCTGTCGAGCCTGATCCGCCATTCAATACCATCAGAGCTGATCTGACTGTGGACACAGTTCCACCTGCCTGCCTTTTCTCCATATTCTTTAAATCCCCTGCTGTGCAATAATCTATCTAACTTTGTCCTACATGTATTTAATGAGGTAACCTCCATTGCTTCCCTGGACAAAGAAGTCCACAGAAAAGTAGTTTTCTCTCATCGTCATCTTAAATCAATTTCCGTGAATCTTGAGGCTATATCCCCTAGTTCCAGTCTCACTAACCAAGGGGAAATAACTTTCTGGCTCTTTTTTATCTATCCCTTTCATAATTTTATATGCTTCTATAAGATCCCCTCTCATTCTTCTGAATTCCAGTGAGTAAAATCTCAGGCAACTCAATGGGTCCTCATAGGCTAAACCTCTCATCTCTGGAATCAACATGGTGAAATCTCCACTGCACCATCTTTAAATCCAGTACATCTTTCCTCAAGTAAAGAGACCTGAACAAAAACAATGTGAGTGTTTGGTGTAGCTCTGGACAATACAATAAGGAATTATTTGCAATACCAAAACAGCCAGTGAAATTACACCAAGCATCCTGAGTTATTCCCGAGAAGTTTTTCACTGCACTCCACTGCTGACTATGCATGGAGTACAGCATGAAAGCCCAAATTTTCTACAATTCACCACCATTCCTACTGGGGATCTGTTGCCAGGGGTATTTGGAAACATTGAAAGACCTTTGAAAGTTTTGAAAACTGGGGTTGTAGATTTGACTTCTGTCAAAGATTTACTCAGCTGTCTTGTGAGCCCACCCATCTGACCAGATTATATTCTGGCAACATACAGGGCATCACTCGGCAGCATGAGGGCACTCTTGTCTGCAATTTCAGCCTTACAGATCTACATTTAATAAATTCAGGACAACTCCTTATTCCAGCAGTGAGAATGATCGGTGAATGACACTAAGCAATGCCCTCAATTAGAAACTCAAGAGATCCAATGAGGGGTCTTGGCCCAAAACGCCGACTGTTTATTCCTCTCCATAGATGTTAACCGACCTGCAGAGTTCCTCCAACATTTTGTATTTGTTGCTGTTCAGTTAGTCCAATCACCACCTTCCCCAAAGCCTTTAAATATTTGTTTTCTTTTCAAATACACATCCAATCTGCTCTTGAAAAGATTTATTGAATCTGCTTCCAGCATAACTACACTGAGGAAAAGCAATTCTCCTCATCTCCCCTAACATTTCTTTTACAAGTTACCTGCCAGTGGAAACAGTTTCTGCCTGTTTATGGTATTCATGCCCTTAGAATTGTGAATAATCCTAGTACGTTTCCCTGCACCTTTCTTTGCTACAAGGAGAAGAAGAACAGGGTAAACCCATCTCTGCCTGTCTTTTTAAATTTTAATTCATTTTCTGGAATATTGACATCACGGGCAAGACCGGCATTTAGTCCTGGACCGTCCTGGCATAGTTTCACTTGCCTCGGCACTGAACTAACTCACGTAGCTTGTGGACTCACTTTCAGAAACTTTGCAGCTCATGGTCTCAGTGTGATATGATTACTTTTAAAAATTATTTGCATCATTTGTTCTCTTTTTCACATGAGATTTTTGTCAGCCTCTGGTTTTTCATGAATTCTATCATATTTCTTTATTTTCCTGTGGGAACCTGCAAGAAAATGAATCTCAAGGTTGTGGGGGTGGGGGGTGGGAGTGGTGACACAGTAACGCGGAGGTTAGCACAACGCTTTACAGTACCAGCGACCCGAGTTCAATTGCCACCACTGCCTGTACGTCCTCCTCACGTCCGCCTGGGTTTCCTCCGGGTGCTCCAGTTTCCTCCCACAGTCTAAAGATGTGCCGGTTGGTAGGTTCATTGATTATTGCAAATTGTCCTGTGATTAGGCTAGGATCGCTGGGCAGTGTGGTTCAAAAGGCCAGAAAGGCCTATTCCATGCTGTGTCTCAATAAAAAAATTAAAGTATCAGTATTCTGATAATAAATTTACCTTGAACTTCCCTAATTGCCCTTGAGAATTTGCTACCAAGTCACCCTCGTGAAACTGTTGTGATAGTGGGGAAGAGAGTTCAAGGACTTACACTCAGCTGAGATGAAAGACCAGCAATACTATTTCAAAAGGCCGAAACGTCAACTGTACTTTTTGCCTGGCCTGCTGAGTTTCTCCAGCATATTGTGTGTGATACCATTTCAAAAGTCAAGAACAGTATTCCCATTTACTTGTTGCCCTGTCCTTCTTGATGGTCATCGTCATGGCTATCTCTCGAGGTCGAGGATGATGGTCTTCGTTCTGAAGAAGTGGCCCTCAGAGCAAAGACGCCTGTGCGTGTATTTGTTTAACGTGTACTTGATGTTGCACTTCAAGAAGTACACGATACCTCACAAATCAACCAACTGATCCCAATGGCATGGGAACCACGACGATTGGAGCTGATGGATTTGTTGCAGCCTTCATCCGCCTTCACAGCCATTGAGTTTGAAGTAACTTTGTCCACCTGTTCCATCGTTGAGGTCTTGGTTGGATTGTTCTTTGTCAGGGACCTCACCCTCAACCTTACCGCCATGGGTGACCCTACCAGGAGCATAGCTCCAGACGGCATTGCTCTCAGGATCACAGGACCACACAAGCTTCTCCACCACGACAAGGTGACAATCCACAGAGAAGCTCTTGATGGTAGGGGTTGAGGGTTGGGAATTGTGTTGGAAGAGCCTGGTTGAATAGCTGTGGTGTATTTTACAGGCAGTACTGTGGCTTGGTGATCCTGTTTGCCTGTGTGGAAAAGAAATCTATCATCAGGGTAAAGAGAAAAGGCAACATTTTCAAATAGCTATCAATTAAATGAAAAATAAATGCAGTATCCCTGAAGTTTTAGCACGATTTCCCTTTAAGCAACAAATAGAATCACTGCTTAAGGAACTTCTGCAAAATCAGCATCTTAATCAAATCAATTGGATACCATTTCACAGTGTGCAGTATAATTAATGTACAACAATGTACAATTGATTATCAAGCAAAATAGACTCCTGGCTTTTCAGGATGTTGTTTCTGCTGTGATAAGCGCTGATCAAATCTAACTACCAAATTTGCTGTCATAGACAGTAGTTGAAGCCAATAATACAGAGGAAAATCTTGCCACGAAGAAAAAAGTGAAGCTGATTGTTAGGTGAAGACGGCTGTGAGGAGTGTGAGAAGTGTATGGATACTGGCACAAGATAGACCTGTCTACACTTTATGTATGGCAGCTATTTGGAATGTAATAGAGAGTTTCAGGACAGTGACGTCAAGGGCACAGTCTTTCAATGGCTCTTCCATTATCTTCCTAGAGGGTGGATTTTGTCCATATTTAGAGTCTTGCTGCTGAATTGAAATTGACACAAAGCAGTGTAGTACTGGGACATCTCTGCTTTGAGAGAGCTTACAATGACTTACTCCCTGTAAGAGACAGTGAAACACAACCTGGTCATTTTATGCACACTGCCCCATGTTAAACAGAGAGCAGCAGCGGTAATTGCCCAGTGACCCATGGGAAGTGGACCAATGTTTTTGAAGTGTTCTCTCCACATTACAGGCTCAAGCTGCCATAGAGATGAGGTCAAACAGAGTAGTGACGAAGTAAATGGATATGCACATCAAAACACACAACATGCCGGAGGAGCACAGCAGATCAGGCAGCATCAATGGAAATGAATAAACAGTTGACATTTCGGGCCGGCCGAAAACCTTCTTCAGGACTGAGAATGCCAGAATAAGAAGGTGTGGGGGTTGGGGGGCAGGGAAGGAGGCTAGCTGAAAGGTGATGGGTGAAGTCAGGTGGATTGGAAAGGTCAAGGACCGGAGAAGGAATCTGATAGGAGAGGAGAAAAGAACATAGGAGAAAGGGAATGAGGAGGAGTTAACCCAGGGGAAGTGATAGACAGGTGAGAAAAGGTAAAAGGTCAGAGTGGGGAATAGAGGAATGGGGGGAAGTCTTTTTTACCAGAAAGAGAAACAGATATTCATGCCATCAGATTGGAGGCTACCCAGACAAAATATAAGGTGTTGTTCCTCCACCCTGCTGGTGGCCTTATCTTGGCACAAGAGGAGGTCATGGACCAACGTGTCGGGAATGGAAATCAGAATTAAAATGTTTGCCCTCCGGGAAGTTCACTTGTGGCAGAAGATGCAGAAGTGCTCAACGAAGCGGCCCCCCAAACTTACGACGGGTCTCACCAGTGTAGAGGAGGCCGCACTGGGAGCACCGGACACGAATGACGACCTCAGCCAATTCGCAGCTGAAGTATTACCTCACCTGGAAGCACTGTTTGGGGCCCTGAGTCGAGGTGAGGGAAGGTGTGTATGGGCAGGTGTAGCACTCGGGTCATTGCAGTGATAAGTGCCAGGAGGGAGATAAATGTGGAAGGACGAATGGACAAGGCAATAACAGAGGAAGCGGTGGGGGGTGTGGGGGGGTGGGGGTGGAGGTAAAGATATGTTTAGTGGTAGGATCCCTTTGGCATTAGTGGAAGTTGAGGAGGATGATGGGGTGGTAGGTAAGGAGAAGAGGAATTAACGCTGTTAAAGTGGTGGATGTTCGGGAAATGGAGGAGATGTGGGTGAGGGAAGCATCAATAGCGGATGGAGGGAAATCCCATTCTTTGAAGAAAGAGGACATCTCTAACACAAAATAATCTGCAGATGCTGGGGTCAAAGCAACACTCACAACATGCTGGAGGAACTCAGCAGGTCAAGCAGCATCCGTGGAAAAGATCGGTCGACGTTTCGGGCCGGGACATCTCTGATGTCCTGAATTAGAAAGCCTCATCCTGGGAACAGATGTGGTGGAGGCAAAGAGACTGAGAAAAGGGAATAGCATTTTTACGGGCGATATGGTGGGAAGAGATATAGTCGAGATAACTGTGAGAATGTCAGTTGACAGTTTGTCTCCAGAGGTGGAGACAGAGAATTCAAGAAAAGGGAGGGAGGTGCCAGAGATGGACAAAGTGAATTTAAGGGCAGGATGGAAGTTGGAGGCAAAGTTGATGAAATTAACGAGCTCAGCATGGGTGCTACTCTCTCCCCTATACTATGTGATTTCTTTTGTGTCCAATAATCTATCTATCTCCTTCAGAATCCGGTTTATTATCACCGGCATGTGCAGTGAAATTTGTTAACTTAGCAGCAGCAGTTCAATACAATACATGATGATATAGAAAAATAAGTAAATCATTTACAGTTAGTATATACATTATGTTGAATAGATTAAAAATTATACAGGAACTATATTTCACTCAGAGTTTGAGGAGGCTTGGTATGTCACCAAAGACTCTCCTAAATTTCCACAGGGGTACCATGGAACTGGTTGCATCACCATCTGGTATGGAGGGAACACTGAACAGTGTCAGAGAAAAACTACAGAAAGATTTTCTGTAAACTACAGAAACTCGACCAGCTCCATGATGGGTGCTAGCCTCCCTAGTATCGAGGACATCTTCAAAAAGGTGGTGACTCAAAAAGGTGGCATCCATCATTAAGGGACCCCATCACCGAACTCCTGCCCTCTTCTCATTGTTACCATCAAGGAGGAGGTACAGGAGTCTGAAGACACGCACTCAATGTTTTCGGAACAGCTTCTTCCCGACTGCCATTTCTAAATGGACAATAAACACATTTACACGACCTCACTAAATTTTTCTTTCTCTGCTCTCTTTTTGCCCTACTTATTTAATTTAATTTTATAGGGTATATATGTATTTCTTATTGTAATTTATACTTCCTGATTATGTATTGCAGTGTACTGCTGCCGCAAAACAACATATCACGTCATACATACATAAGTGATATTAAACCTAATTCTGATGCTGCAATGAAAGCCAGCATACCATTTTAAGTACACATTACATCTACATGTTTGCTTTCAGCAGATGGTGTACAAAGACACATAGATCCCTTTATACATCAAAATTTATTTCTCATTTCATCATCCTGAAATTAAATTTGAATTTAAACCCAATTTGTCAACTTTTACAAATACCCTGCTTTTCTTTACCCCATATCAAAGAGAAAAGTTCACTTTTATCTACATTACATTGAACATGCCATGTACTTAATCATTCACTCAGTTTCCTAAGTCATCCTGAATCCTCTTTGCATGCTCATAATTCACAGTCCTACCTAGTTTTGTACTATCAGCAAAGTTAAAATGTTACATTTGATTCCCTCATCCACATCATTGTTATATATTGCTAACAACTAATTATTAGGTATCTAACCAGCCATCACTTACTACACTGAAAAGGATTCAAAGTACATTTATAAGACCATAAGATATAGGAGAAGAATTAGGCCATTTGGCCCATCAAGCCTGCTCTGCCATTTCATCATGGCTGATTCCTTTTCCCTCCCAATCCCAATCTCCTACCTTCTCCCCATATCCCTTCATATCCTGACCAATCAAAAATCTATCAACCTCTGCCTTAAATATACATATAGACTTGGCCTCCTTTGCCAACGAATTCCACAGATTCACCACTGCCAGCCTAAAGAAATTCCTCCTTCTCTCCATTCTAAAAGTTCACCCCTCTATTCTGAGGTGGTGTCCTCTGGTCTTAGACTCTCCCACATAGGAAACATCCTCTCCATGTCCACTCTATCAAGGCCTTTCTCTATGTGATAGGTTTCAATGAGGTCACCCCTCATTCTTCTGAATTCCAGTGAATACAAGCTCAGAGCCATCAAACGCTCTTCATATGACAAACCTTTCAATCTGAGAATCATTTTCCTGAACCTCCTTTGAACCCTCTCCAGTTTCAGCACAACCTTTCTAAGATAAGGGGCCCAAACCTGCTTACAATATGGCAAATGAAGCCTCACCAGTGCTTTATAAAGTTTCAACAGTACATCTTTGCTTTTATATTCCAGTCCTTTTGAAATGAATGCTTACATTGCATTTGCTTCGTTCACCACAAACTCAACCTGCAAGTTAACCTTTAGGGAACCCTGCACAATGGCTCCCAAGTCCCTTTATTATTAAAGTATGCATGCAGTATAAAATCCTGAGATTTGTCTTCCCACAGAAACAAGGAACTGTGGAATGCGTTCGAAGAAAAACATCACATTCACCCCCCCGGCCCCCGACAGGAAAAAAAAAAACAAACCGTGCAAAGAGCAACAAAATAAAAACAGCAACAACACAGAATATAAAACACAAAATCAAAAGGTGTATTTCAGATCTGCTCTGTGTTCCTTATCTACATGCCACCCCGATTTCAAAAATTGTCCAAAAATAGCAAAGATAAAAATTGAACATATCATAACGTGTCAATTAAACCTTGCTCTGGCACCATCCTCCGACGGCATTGAGGGAGAGAGAGATCATTCGAACGCCGGGACCTTTCTTCAGGAGCAGCGAGCGCGAGGGAGGGAGACAGAGAGAGACCGCCATGTGCAGACACCCTCCTCTGGCAGCAGCCAGCCTCCACATCCACCTCGCTGATTTCAATCTTCCTCTGTGCTTGATCAGCGAGGGCCTGCAACCCGTCTCTGGGCATCCTGGCCTCCATACTGGATGCCTTGCTCGCAGCCTCGCGGAACCCTCTCGGAAACGGCGATGCGCCAGATCGCCCAATCAGCCCGAAAACGCACTGCCAGAATGTGGATAGCAGGCTCCAGCAGTATCGGAACCACATCTGAAATCAAAAGGTGACGTAAAGGCAGTGAAAGGAGCTACTTCATGACTGTCTTGAAGATGTTGCCCTTGGTAACGTTGTTCACTTGTTTCTTGTCTCTCAACCAATTTTCAAACCATGCCTGAATACTACTCCCAATTCGATGAGCTTTAATTTTCCACATTAACATCTCATGTGGGACTTTGTGAAAATCTAAATACAGGTAATCTCTTTCTTATTGCTGCTTGGGGATTGGAAGTTTACGCTTACCAATTTTATGAATTTTTTTAATAGGCATCCGTTAGTCTCATGAGACCATGGATTTGCGCCTTGGAAAGTTTCCAGGGCACAGGCCTGGGCAAAGTTGCCCATGCTGCAAGTCTCCCCTCTCCACGCCACTGATGTTGTCCAAGGGAAGGGCATTAGGACCCATACAGCTTGGTACCAGTGTCGTCGCAGAGCAGTGTGTGGTTAAGTACCTTGCTCAAGGACACACACGTTGCCTCAGCCAAGCCTCAAACTAGCGACCTTCAAATCACTAGATGAACGGTTCACAGATGAATGGTTATCACTAGATAACCACTTGACCACTCGCCAAGTCTCTGCGCTCGTGACTTTGTAAATTACCAGTTTGCAATTGGACCCTCGAATTTCTTGTTGGGAGACCTCTTCGCTAGGTATTAACATGGGCTCACTTCAAGGATGGGTGCTTAGCTCACTGCTCTACTGTCTCTGCGCTCATGACTGTGTGACAGCACAACTCAAGTGCCATCTATCAATTTGTGAATGTTGGCAGAATCTCAGTTGATGATGACGAGGATTACAGGAATGTGATAGTTCACCAGATTGAGTGGTGTCGCAACAGCCTCACACTCATTGTCACCAAGGTCAAGGAACTGGATGTGTACTTCAAGATGGGGAAGTGGGGGGAGAACACGGTGGACCTCATTCAGGGGTCAGTGGTGCAAAGGGGTTGAGCTTCATTCAGTGTCTGAGTGTCAGAATTTCCTTGGATATATCCTGGGCCCCACATATTAATCCAATCATGAAGAAGTCAGGTTAGTCAGCGATCCCCAACCACCGGGCCGCAAAGCATGTGCTGCCGGGCCATGAGGAAATGATATGAGTCAGCTGCACCTTTCCTCATTCCCTGTCATGCACTGTTGAACTTGAACATAGGGTTGCCAACTGTCCCGTATTTGCCGGAACGTCCTGTATATTGGGCTAAATTAGTTTGTCCCATACGGGTCCGCCTTTGTCCTGTATTTCCCCCCGCTAAGGTAGAGCGTTCCTATGAAACCTTTCGTGCCGAAATGGCATGAAGCAAAGAAGCAATTACCATTAATTTATATGGGAAGAACTTTTGAGTGTTCCCAGACCCAAAAAATAACCTACCAAATCATACCAAATAACACATAAAACCTAAAATAACACTAACATACAGTAAAAGCAGGAATGATATGATAAATTCACAGCCTATATAAAATAGAAATAATGTATGTACAGTATAGTCGGGAAGATGAAGCCAAATCGATTTGTGGGGGTAAAAATCGGCACGTACTCGCATGCGCACACAGGTGCCCGCACAAGGCTTCATCGTCCTGTTAGTCTTTCCTGGGGTAAAGTGTCCTGGGATTTGACTGCTACTTTTGTCCCTTATTTGGGAGTGAGAAAGTTGGCAACTCTAACTGTAAAAGATATGTTGAGGTGAGCTTAACCATACTTGAACACCTCCCCCCCCCACGACCCGCCGGTCGGCCGGTCCGCAAGAATATTGTCAATATTAAACCTGCCCGCAGTGCAAAAAAGGTTGGGGACCCCTGACATTAGTGGATCTACTTTGTCAGGAGTTTGAGGAGATTTGCTATGTCACCAGAGACTCTACAGTTGTACAATAGAGAGCATTCTGGTTACAACCCCACTGGATGTGGAGGCTCCAATGCATAAGATCACAAAAGGCTGCAGAAGTTTAGAGACTCAGTCAGCTTCATCAGTGGCACAACCCTCTCCACCATTAAGGACATCTTCAAAAGACAGTGCCTCATATAGACGGCATCCATCATTAAGGATCCTCACCATTCCAGGCAGAACACCTTCTCATTAGGGAGGAGGTACAGAAGCTTGAAGACCCACACTCAGTGTTTTGGGAACAACTTCTTCCCCTCCACCATCAGATTTCTGAACCATCCACGAACCCATGTATACTACCTTGCAAGCTGTAAAGAAAATGTTCCTCCAATCCCATTGTGCTCTTGTATTTTGCTGTGTATAGTAACATACAGTTCCACTGTAAATCTTCATACACGACCTAGACTGGAAACACCTGCTCTCCGTATTCAGATAAGCGAAAGTCATTTGATGGGGCGGTAGAATCAAGCTCGGCTGATAGCTTTCTCCCTCTGCACAAGTGACACTTTAACTAATTGTAAGCCTGCTAACATCTCCTGACTGACAGCAGCTAATTCAGCAGTGGCCATGAATCAAACCTGAGACCTTGCTGGTCTGAATGATTCATTATTATGGTCACCATCATTTATAGTCGGCACATTGATGTGTAGCCTGCTGTGAGCATGGCGTGAAACAATATCTCTCAGAGACACTGAGAGAAAACAGGAACAGGAAATATGATGGTGAAAGCGGGAGTATCTACCACTGGAGTACAAATTTAATAGCAATGAGGTTCATTTGCACAGGTCAGGAGTTGGGGAAAGGTATCTGTATGCATTTGATATAATTGGCCTCACTCAATAACTGTCACATTGATCTCGTCCATGTCCTCATTCCCTTATCCAGTTCCAATTGTCCTTGTGCATCCAAAGTCAAAGTGAAAGTAGATTTATTTTCAAAGTACCTATATGCTACCTTGAAGTTCATTTTCTTGCAGGCATTTACAGGAAAATAAAGAAATACAGTAAAATTTATGAAAAACTATATATAAACAAAGACTAACAAACAACCAAAGTGCAAAAGAAGACAAATTGTGTAAATAGTAAAAGAAAATACCGAGAACATGAGTTGTAGAGTCCTTGAAAGTGAGTCCATAGTTTGTGGAATCCGTTCAGATTTGAGGTGATTGAAGTTATCCACACTGGTCCAGGAGCCTGATGTTTGTAGGGTAATAACTGTCCCTGAACCTGGTGGTATGGGACTTAAGGCTTCTGCTTATCATACCCAGTGGGAGCAGTGAGAAGAGATCATGGCCTGGATGGTGAAGCTCTTGATGATGGATGCTGCTTTCTTGTGCCCACTAGTGGGGAGGTCTTTGCCTGTGATGGACTGTGCTCTTGCCCCACTTTCTGTAACTGCTCCCATTCTGGGGATATGGTGTTTCCATTCTGGGCTGCGATGTAAGCAGTTAGACAGATAATCCAGACAGAGGTTTTATCAGTTCGGCCCAATCATCAGACTGTTGTTATAGTTAGGGTTATGAAGGATCACATCCAGAGAGGGTGTTGTTAACCTTGTTTGGTGGTTGACTCTTGCCAGCAGGTGTGAGAAACGTTTCTGAAACACTCTGGTCATGCCAGCTTGGAGCATTGGATTTCTCTTTCAACACATCTGTGTTAAAACTGAAGTGGGCGGATTTGTACCACATCTCCCACTGTTTTTTTATTTTTAACTACTACCACACTCACTCAGGAGATTAACTTTAGCTCCTGCAGTGTAAATTTTAGATACAGATTTGAAGCTCCCATTCTCACAGTTACTAACCAATCAACTTGTTTAGTTTAACAAGCAAATGAAAAAAGCATTAAAATTCTCCTTTGCCTCTCATTTTAAATACTGAGCAGATGAATTTCTCTGCAGTTCATCTATTCTGTATATCTTAAACCTCCCTTTAAACTAGGCTTTACAGGGTTGGGGAGTTGACTTACTTTGCTGAAGGATTAATAGTTCATTTTCTGCAAATTGTTTCCTGTCAATATTCTAGCTTTATGTGTGCTGAGAACCAATCCTGAATATCTGGATATGACTCAGGGCATTGAAGTCAACACCCAGGGAAGATCATATAAGCAGGAGTAGGTCACCAGGCCTCTCAAGCTTGCCCTATCATTCATTGTAATCATAGTTAATGTCCACTGGCCTCTGCTCTTCTACTACACTCTTCCCCCAAGATCCTCAATTCCTTG
Source organism: Mobula birostris (assembly GCF_030028105.1). Lineage (NCBI taxonomy): Eukaryota > Metazoa > Chordata > Chondrichthyes > Myliobatiformes > Myliobatidae > Mobula > Mobula birostris. The sequence goes on along the minus strand of NC_092400.1, from coordinate 7,283,202 downwards.
ATCTTTCATTGCTCTGTCTTTTCCTTTGATAGATCTAATGATCTGGCTTCCACTAGCTTGCAGAGTCTTCCACTCTGGGGGGTGTTTACTGATTGCTTACATTTGATATACACTCTTTTCTGTAATATGTCCCAGGGTGTAACTTGCCTCCGAGATGCCAGTTCACAGCTAATGGGAGAGACTCGAGTCTCAGTGTACAGCAAGGCCCTGCCAAGCATGTGTCACGTTTTCCTGTAGCCTCTGAGAAACCAACTGAGAAACTGGCCAGCAAAAGTGGCATTTAAATCAAATATCTTTGTTATTCTCTCTTAAATACTCTTAGAAATGTTAACGTAAAAAAAATTAATTCACTAAAGCAAATTAACAAACATGTAAAGACCATTAAGTACATTTAAGTTAATTAGATTAGGTAAGAGGAAATTAAGTTTGACTAATTCTACTGACAGTCATTTATCCCCTTTGATTTCATTGGGCTGGCACGAAATCTAATCAGACTGTATGAACTGCCCCATTGGAATCCGTTAAGTTTAGCCTATGGTTGGGAGTCTCAGTCATCTATCCAATTACTTAACAACAGTCCAGAATTTCCTGGCAATAGTAAGGCCCTACCTGCTAATTCTGCATGCATAAATTCATGCACTGTGCTTCTGTGCGTGGCAAAATGGCTCACCTGGTGGAGCCATTATCTCATGATGCCAAAAAAAAAAGTTTGATCCTGGCCTCAGCTGTGTACAGATTGCACATTCTGTCTGTGACGACATGGGATTCTTCCGAGTGTTTCATTCCATCCCACAGCCACAGGTAGGTCAGCTAATTGGCTGTTGTAAATTGCACCCCCCACCCCCAGTGCATAGGTGAGTGTGAGAATCTTAGGGGGCTGGTGAGAATGTGGGGAGAATAATTAAATGGAATTAGTGTAGAATTATGAATCCTAGTCAGAAAACAAAAATCCTAAGGCATTGTGGCATAGCAGTTAGTGTAATCCTATTATAGCGTACAGTGCCAGCGAACTGGGTTCAGTTTCCGCCGTTGTCTGTGAGGAGTTTGTATGTTCTCCCGTGACCATGTGGGTTTCCTCTGGGTGCTCCAGTTCTCTCCCGCATCCCAAAGGCATATGGATTAGTAGGTTAAATGGTCACAAGGGTGCAAATGAGCTGCTTGGGCTCTTTGGTCTGGAAGAGCCCGGTACTGTGCTGCTTCTCCAAATTAAAAAAATAAAATTAGTGGAAATAGTGGCTATTGTTTGGATGGACTTGGCGGGCTGAAGAGTCCTTTCCTGTGCTCTATCTTTCTATGATTCCCTGTACTATATGTGGACCAACCTGAGCAAGGAATTCTCTTCAGTGTCCTCATCTGAATCCTCATTGGCAAAAACTTCAGTTTGCTGGCTGTCAAAAATATCCAAAACCTTCAATGATTCAGAATATGACATAGGAGCAGAATTAGGCCATTCAGCCCATCAAGTGCCCTCCACCATTCCACTATGGTTGATTCATTCTCCCTCTGAACCACATTTTCCTGCCTTCTCCATGTAACTTTGATGCTGTGATTAATCAAGAACCTATCATCTCCAAGCATATCCAGTGACTTGGCCTGCACAGACATTTGTGTCAATGAACTCCACAGATTCACCACCCTCTGGCTAAAGAACTTTTTCTTCACCTCTGTTCTAAATGGATGTCCCCCTGCTCTAAGTCTGTGCCCCCTGGTCCTAGACTCCCTCACTATAGGAAACATCGACTCCATATCCTCTCTATCGAGGCCTTTCACTATTCATTAGGTTACAATAAATCCCCCCTCATTCCTCTAAACTCCAGCAAGTACAGGCCCAGAGTCATCAAATGCTACTCATATCTTAACACTTTCATTCCTGGAATGATTTTTATGAACCTGCTCTGGACCCTCTCCAATGCCAGCATATCATCTTTGAGATAAGGGGCCCAAATTGCTCTCAATACCACAAATGCTATCTGACCACAGCCTTATAAAGCTTCAGCATTACATCCTTGCTTTGGTGTTCTTGTCCTCTCAAAATGAAGGCTAACATTTATTCCTTTATTCCTTCTATCAAAATGCATGACCATAGACTTGCCTACACTCTATTCCATCTGCTACTTCTTTGCCCATTCTCCCAATCTGACAAGTCCTTCTGCAGACACCCTGCTTCCTCAGCACTACCTGCCCATCCACCTATCCTCATATTGTTCATGAATTTGGCCTCAAAGCCATCAATTCTTTCATCCAAAGCATTGACATATAATGTGAAAATAAGTGGTTCTAACACTGACCGCTGCAACATACCATTTGTCACTGACAGCCAATCAGAAATGTCTTCCTTTATTCCCACACTTTGCCTCCTGTATTCAGCCAATTTTCTATCCGCCCTACTACCCTTCCTGTAATACCATAGGCTCTTTTCTTGTTAAGCAGCCTCATGTGAGGCACCTTGTCAAAGACCTTCTGAAAATCCAAATAAACAACATCCACTGACTCTTTTTTTTTTATTTATCCTGCCTGTTATTTCCTCAAAAGTTTCCAACAGATTTGTCAGGCAAGATTTCCCCCAGAGGGAAACCATGCTGACTTTGGCCTATTTTGTCATGTGCCTCCAAGAACCCTAAAACCTCATCCTCAGTAGTAGACTTCAATATCTTTTGCAGCATTGAAGTCAGGCTAACTAGCCTATAATTCCCTTCCCTTCTTAAACTGGGGAGTAATAGTTACAATTATCAGGTGCTTTGGAATGACTCTGGAATTTCGAGATTCTTGAAGGATCATTACTAATGCCTCTACAATCTCTTCAGCTACCTCTTTCAGAACCCTGGGGTGTAATCCATCTGGTTTAGGTGACATATCTACCTTCAGATTTTTCAGCTTCCTAAGCACCTTCTCCTTAATAATAATAGTGGACCCCCGACACACTCACATTTCTGGTATTCTGTTAGTGTCTTCCACAGTGAAGACTGATGCAAAATACTTATTAAGTTCAGCTGCCATTTTTTGTCCCCCATTACTACCTCCCCGGCAACATTTTCCAGCTGTACAATTTCCACTCTTATCTCCGTTTTACTCTTTATAAATTTGTAATACTGAGACATCTGATTTTAGCTTCCCCTTTTTAAACTGCAGGGTGAATTACATCATATTATGATCACTGTCTCCTCAGGGTTCCTTTACCTTAAACTCTGTAATCTGGGTCATTATATAGCACCCAATCCAGAATTGCCACTCCCCTCGTGGGCTCAACCACAAGCTGCTCTAAAAAGCCATCTCATTGCCATTCTACAAATTCCCTCTCTTGGGATCTAGCGCCAACCTGATTTTCCCAATCTACCTGTATATTGAAATCCCCTATGACTATCGTAACATTCCCATTTTTACATGAATTTTCTATCTCCCATTGTTATTAGTAGTCTACATCATGGCTACTGTTTGGAGGTCTGTATATAACTCCCATCAGGGTGTTTTTACACTTTCAGTTTCTTAACTCTCTAACCACAAGGATTCTACATCTTCTGATCCTATAACATCTCTTTCTCAGGATTTGATTTTGTTTTCTTAACCAATAAAGGCATGTCACCCCTCTGCCTACCTGTCTGTCCTTTTGATACAATGTGTATCTTGAATGTTAAGCTCGCAACTATGAACTATTTTCAGCCATGATTCTGCAAACCCCACATCAGACCCTGCAATCTCTTACTGTGCTGAAAGATCATATAGCTTATTTTATCCTATATCTTCATTTGTCCAATACACTATAGACACTTAGGGCATCAGTGAAGGTCCTCCATCTCTGGCAGCCTTCACAGCTTCCTTCATTGTGTCAGTAGCTTCTGCTCGGCTTACTGTCTGTAATGCAAGTCCCAGGTGGAGACTCAGGTATATTGTTGCAAACAGATGTGGAAGGATTCAGCATTGCTGTTTCCATAACAGTTTGTTTGACCAGTCCGGATTGTTAGCCAAGAGCTGAACCCCTGAACCTGGAGGATCAGTGGATCACTCTTAGTCTGGCTTCTCCCCTTTGACCTGTTTGGGTGACCCTACCAAGAGCCAAAGCATAAAGCCCCGACTCCAGCCAGCAGAGCTATCCGGGTCATTGAGGCACACAAGCCTCTAAACCTCGATAAGGATGCGGTCTTCTTGCCGGTTTCTACATAGAGTGTACATCCAAATATAACGCCTTCAGTCCTGTATTCATCAGCTTTTTTGATTTTAGCCCCCTGATACACTTCCACTCATTCCACTGACTGCAATTTTGCCTAATCATCTGCCTGTCCATTCTCACTGTCTCACAACACATTGCATCTACTTGTAAACCAGCTGTCCATCCTCAGCCCTTTCACTCTGGTTCCCATCCTCCTACCAAATTAGTTTAAACCCTCCCCAACTGCTCTAGACAACCTGCCTGTAAAGATATTAGTCCCCCTCAAGTTCAGGTGTAACCAGTCCTTTTTGTACAGGTCATACCTTCCCCAGAAGAGATCCCAATGAACCAGAAACCTGAAGCCTTAAGCCCTGCACCAAAATTCTTCAGCCGCACTTTCATCTGCCAAATCATCCTATTCTTGCCCTCACTGGTGTTCTGAATGTTTCTGAATGTTCTGTACACAGGTAAATTTTCAAAAATCTTTAAAAAAAATCATTAATAACAGAAACATCTAGAAGTTATAACTTTATTTTAAAAATAATTAATTAAAAGGTGAAAGGACTTAAATAAAAGTTTATATTAGATCCATTAATTTAAAATACGTAAATTCCCTGCCTAACATTGTCTTTTATCCCCATTGAAATGAATGGAGTCACTCTACTTGTGCCAGGTTTAATGAAACATTGGTTAAGTTTGACTAAATTTTGGAAGTTGCTGGAAGTTCAAGTCCCACTAAAGATGTTAGTGTGGAAAATTAAGCTTCCACAAAACTCACACACTTATTTCAAGGTTCCTTTTCTATTAAATTATTATTTGACAGTTATGGTTGCTGTCCCTTCACATCGAAACTGGCAACGTGATAATTGTTTGTCCGGCTATTAAAATCTAACCACAGTACACCTAATTACCTCTTTTGAAAGTGCTTCTGTCTTATTATATAAATATACAATATAATGTAGCAGTTCTGACTACACTTGTTTTACTTTAATAGTAAAGCTCACTCTGACCTTTCTGAAATGTGCAAATTGATCAAATGGGATTGTTCTGTCCGAAAAAGTACATTGACGTGTGATGTTAACCTCCCATTCATGTAACAGTGAAGACAAAAGGTTATAGTGGTCCTAACAAATAATGGCAGTCTTATATTATTGTGGCTTCTGCTTATTAAATAAATGTAATAAAGCATTGAAAGAGAGCACTGTCCGATGTGAGATCACAAATGAGTGCTGATAGGTAACTTAGCCAGCATGTTCATTGAAAGAGGCACGGGCACCTATTCGCTAACAGCAGTGAATGTTAGCAAAGTGTTCATAATCAAAATCATCATCACCAAATCTAAGCCCATTCTAATGGGGAGTGTGGGTTGCTTCCATAATCATCATAGCAATTTACTGTATCCTCATCTCCATTACTGATAAGGTTGACATCTGGAGCTCGCAGGATGATTTTGGAGGAGCTGGCTTTGCTGACTTCATTTTTAAAGCTACCTCTGGCGTCTGTGTCTTCCTCAGGACTAAATCCTGACCTCACTTCCTACCAATAATTCGAGACATTTTGTTTAATAGTGATCTTATTTCTAAGTTCTGGGGAACATTTCTAAGTGGAAATAGTCTCTTGGTTTTCCAGCACTAGAGCCATAGCTAAACTTCAATGTACATCATTGGTTTGGAAGTGGGCTGATCCCAGTTATGGCATATGAACCTTGGAAAAACCCTCGTACCTACTTTGTTAGCTTTCGTTTAATATATTCTAAATACATCCTAACGTTTCTCTTTTTGAGCCCCTATTTAACGTAACAATCTTGTCTGTAGCACGTTATCAAATGCCTTTTGAAAATTCATATGTGTAACTTCCACTGGTTATCGCAGTTGAATTTGACAGGTTACATCTGCAGAGTACTTTACTAGAACTAGTGTTACCTTTAAAGATAATATTGACTGTACCTAATCAGATCATGAATCTCTAAATTCCTATTACCATTCCTTTAGTTAAATTCTAACAATTTTCCTATCAGACTCCAGACTAATTAGATTGATTGGATTGATCTTAGAGTGGGTTAAAAGGCCAGCACAACCTCATGAGCCACAGGGCCTGTATTGTGCTGTAATTGGTTTACAGTCTTCTAATTTTCTCTCCCAACTTTCTTAAAAAATAATGTTGCATTTGTTACATTCCAAACTACTACAGACCAAAAAAGATAGGAGCAGAATTTGACCACTTGGCTCATTGAGCCTGCTCTGCCATTCCATCATGGCTGATTTATTATCCCTCTCAACCCTATTCTTCTGCCTTCTCCCAGTAAATAATTAATCAAAAACCTACCTACCTCTACTTTATATATACCCAGTGACTTGGTCTGCGCAGCTGTCTGTGACAATGAATTCTGTAGGTTCACCACCCTCTGGCTGAAGTTTATTTTTCTCATCTCTTTTCTAAATGGGAATCTCTCCTGTGCCCTCTAAATGCCCCCCACTACAGGAAACATCCTCTCCATATCCACTTTATCCTGACTTTCAATATTCGATGGGTTGCCATGAGATCCCCCCTCATTCTTCTAAACTCCACGGAGTAAAGGCCCAGAGCTATCAAACGCTCCTCATATGTTAACCCTTTCAGTCCTGGGATCATTCTCGTGAACTCCTTCTGGACTCTCTCCAATGCCAGCACATCATTCCTTGGAGAAAGGGCCCGAAACTGCTCGCAATATTTCAAATGCAGTCTGACCAATGTATTATAAATCCTAATCATTACATTTTTGCTTTTGTATTCTAGTCCTCTCAAAATGAATGGTAACATTACAGTCACCTTCCCTACCACCGACTCAACCTGCCGGTTAACCTTTAGGGAATTGTGCACGAGGACTCTCAAATCCCTTTCCACCGCTGATTTTTGAATTTGCTTCCCATTTAGTAAATAGAGTACCTCTTTATTCCTTCTGCCAAACTGCATAACCATGCTCTTCTCTACTTTATATTCCATCTGTCACTTCTTTGCCTCTTCCTCCAATCTGTCTAAATCCTTCTGCAGACACCCTGCTTCCGCAACGCTACCTGTTCCTCCACCTATCTTCGTACATCCATAAACTTGGCCACAAAGCCGTCAGTTCCTTCATCCAAATCAACGTGAAAAGAAGTGGTTCCGACACCAACCCCTACGACATACCATTAGTCACGGGTACTAGAACAATTCCATAATCTAGACCATTTGGAAAATCGTGAGTATACCCACAATTTCCAGAGCCATTTCTTTCAGACCCACTGTTTCAGACTGACAGATATGGGAGACTGACCTGGTTTAATTTCTTTCAACTCCTCAAGTGCTTTCTCCCTCATGAGTCTAACTACTTTAAATTTCTCACTATAATTAGCCTTTGCTTTCTTTCTTTTAGCTTTACATTTATTTCTGTGGGGAAGACAGCCATTTCTTTCTCTTCTAATCATTTCCCATTTAGTTCTATAGTTAAACAGGGCCTTTCAAACCACATTGAATATCGGGCACCCACCTGCACTAATCCCATTTTATTCTCTCTATGTTATCATCAAGTGCCCACAGCCAAAGAGTTGTTTCCCCTAGGCAATTAATTTAGCAACCCAGGCAACTATGAGATCTGAAAGGAAACTAGAACAGAGAAAGAGAGAGGGAGAGAACATGAAAATTCTACCAGCACCAGGGTGTCAGGATTGAACCTAAGTCCCTGGAACTGTGAGACAGTAACTCTGCTACTGTGCTATCCATAATCAGTATTGAAAAATTAGTGCAGAATACCCATGCTCAGAAACACAATACAGTATTTTAAAAAGAGGACCGATGTGCATAAAAAGCCTCTGACAATGATAAGGAAGTATCAAGGTTCCATTCAGAGCAGACTTGATTAATCCTGAGTTTTTGACATTTTCATTTCTTTCAGTATGAACTATGCATTAATATACTCAGATAAATGTAAACGATCCCATTCTTCTACTCCAAGGGAAGAACATGACAGTTCTCCTCAAGTTTCTGGCTAATATTTGTTCCTCAAATTACACCACCAGAGAAATTAGTATTTGTTTGTAGAAGCATGTTGTACACAAATTGGCTGCCATGTTTCCAATGTTACAACAGCAATTGGATATAAAAGTACTTAAATTGGCTGTAAAGTGCAATGAGCTTCAATGGATGACATAAATTCAAGTACTTCCTTTTCCCTTTCCTGCTGTATACTCTTTAAATATGTAGTGTTGGATCCTGAAGGCACTTCTAAATATTTAATGAGATAAGGCTACATTGGTTTGTTTGGATAATAAAACATGTTAACTCTCCAATGGGAAACCATCACTTCTGTGGAGTCTGTCAGCAGTGAAGGGAAATGCTCACTGTAGTTTCCAAGATTATGCACATAGCTCCAGTATTTAGTAGTGTGGCATGAAGTGCTGGGATTATTTCTTAATCCTCAAGGCATTGCTATATCCTATTATTTGGAGAAAGGCATCCGTCACAGCTAGCCGACGTCCATGTTACCTTTACAGAGGGTTCAAAGGTCAATCATTTTACTACCCACCACCTCAGCCCCCACTGTGCAGCTACTCCACACACACTGTCAAAAAAGGAAAACGTTAGAAGATTGAATTATCATGCAGTTTACTTTACAGTAGAGGGGGCTTTTGTACAGCACAACCAAAATGTGGAGCAGAACAAATCGCAACCTTCATTAAAATAACTGTATTCAATGCTGAATTTTCCTTTGCGTATCATTGGATGCCTAAACTGAGCAATAAATATTTCACAGACAAGAGAAAGTCTGCAGATGCTATAAATCCAAGCAACACACACAAAATGCTGGGGGAACTCAGTAGGCCAGGCAGCATCTGTCGAAGAGTAACCAGTCAACATTTCAGAGACTTCATCAGGACTGGGGGGAGAAAAAGAAAAGTCAATATTTCAGTGGTTCAATTTAATATCAGAGAAAGTATACAGGATACAACCTGAAATCCTTACTCTTCGCAGACGTCCTCGAAACAGAGAGGAAAGAACCCCAAAGAATGAATGACAGAAAAACGTTAGAACCCAAAGCCCCCCCTCCTCCCATGCACAAACAGCAGCAAAGCATCAGAAGTAAATCCTTCAGAAATGATCTGCTTTTCCCTGAATCTATTGATGATGAGAAGTCAGCTGAAGGTCACACTTTATAACAAGTGTTTAAGCATCAACACCAATGGTATAAATTTACAATAATTTCCATCAAGAATAGAGCCAATCAAGAACGTGTTTAATACTACTGTTGATCTGCAACAGTGTAATATTCACAATCATGCAGAAAAATTCTTAAGTACTTGCATACAAATATGCTGGAAATGAGAAGCTGTATCTGCAATAGGCAAGTGGAGCATTTTTGCCAACTGTCAAGTTCGTGACTTCCAGGTGCCAGATGTGTCAGCCTTGGGGAAACAGCTGCGTTTTACTCAATTCCCTTCCTTATGCTGTTCCTTACTACTAGGTAGAAGTCAAAGTCAGTCCAAGTGAAAAAAAAGAGAGCTGTTTACTTGTAACAGCTGCTGACCCAGCTTTCTGGAAGAATGAACGTTCCTTTGAAAGATAAATGGAAATTATGGGAGAGGCTAATATATGAAAGGAAGCTCAAAATTGTTTCCATGTGGCAGAGTCAGCTCAGTGAGTTCATATCATGTGGTAATAGCAATTTCAGATACCCTAGATTGGGGTTTCATTTAAGCCATTTACAAAATTGAAACACAAAGAATAACAGCAATATAAAAATAATCATTTGAAATTTGCCTTCAGGTAGCAACAAACTGAAAATCATTTGGTGTGTTGTGCAATGGGAAAAGGCACTCCAAAGTGAAATTGACATCCCTGTGACATGTGTGAAGTGCACTGGAAAGATGATCTCGACAAACATGATTGTATCCTGGATACAAATCTGGTACAATATTGGAACGACTTAGCCTAATGGAAGGCGAGAGGTCCATCCAGCAATTGGGAAGCCCTTGCATTCACTAGAATTCAGAAGAATGAGGGGGGATTTCAGTGAAACTTATCAAATATTAAAAGGCCTAGATAGAGTGGATGTGGAGAGGGTGTTTCCTATAGTGGGGGAGTCCAGGACCAGAGGGCAGGGAGTCAGAATACAAGGACGCCCCTTCAGAGCCGAGATGAGGAGGAATGTCTTTAGTCAGTGGGTGGTGAATCTGTGGAACTCGTTGTCACAGAAGATTGTAAGGTCCACATTGTTGGGTATTGTTAAAGCAGAGGTTAAAAGGTTCTTGATTAGGGTGTCAAAGTTATGAGAAGGCAAGGGGATGGGGTTGAGAGGGATAATAAATCAATATAATAGCAGAGCAAATTTGATGGATGGAATAGCCTAATTCTCCTCCTATGTTTTATGGACTTAATCAGACAAAATCCTACTGGCAAACAATGATGTGGAAGTGCAATGCTTCTAGTGGGAATTTATGACATCATTGGCCTGATCTGGGGAGTGAAGAACATGCCCGGGGATCTTGGACACACCTAATTACAACCGCCCTTGAAAAAGGAGACATACCAGGTTGTGATATTGACAGAGGGGTCTCTCTGCTGGCTCCTACAAGGAATATCATCGATCGGACCCTTCTCAACTGCCTCCACCCAATGGCAAAGAGTTCTTCCTAGAACTGTAACCTAGGTTCTGTCCATCAAAAAGTACAAAGGACAGGATCTGCACCACGCAGCAAGTCTCGGGGAAAATAGTGAGCAGCAGCACTAATCACTGAATGTGGCCTTCCTGGACTTCATCATCAATTCCACCAGCTGAGAGGTGCTTCATAGATTTTTGTTGCCCTTTGTTCTTCATCTGTCCCAAGATGGCATTCAAGCCATGAAGGAGCTGGTGGATCCAGCACTGACCCAATCCCAGTACGGACAGGATCTAAGCAAGGGGATATCATCACCTCAAATCCTTCCTTAATCCCGATCACTTTAATACCATGACTCATCTTAAAAAGGTTCCTAAAGGATGAAGAGGGAGCTGTTCATCTTTCACTTTGTAATGTAGATCACCCCAACTTCAGGCATCAAGTTGAAGAAAGGACGCAATATTTGCATGTGCATTCATTTGACATCTAGGCAGGTTGTTGTTGACTTCTTCAATGAAGCATACGAGAAAATTGACCTTAAAAAGCCAGAAGACAAACCTCCTCTACCATTGGCATAAGTACACTGCCATACAGTCCCACCCACCAACAATTTGGTTCCATGATGAGACCTTGCAAAATATGCATCAAGTCCCTTATCTCAAGATCAACTCTACATGGGGGCAGACAATGATGACAGAGTTTGCCACCATCCCTTCCACTGACAAAGGAAAGGAATGTATCAAATTCTGCAAGAAACTTATGCTCTTCTGAACAGTAGTGATTTCCTCATTCCTGTATGCTTCACGAGTACTTACAGAAGGCACCTTGAAACATTGGAGAGATATCACCAATGCTCTGTCTGCAAAATCCTCCAAGTTTATTGATCATCCAGGAACAAATGCTATATGATGGGGTTAATACGGAAAGTGCTCACTGTTTGACTAGGGCAAATTGGGCTGATTAGACTTTTTATATCAATATGATTCTATGAGGACTCTAACCTCCTCAGTGCACTGAACTGGAAACAAGTCTTCCGTGATCTCAAGAGATTCCTTAAAAATCATTTTTTACTGGATAATCACCAACTAAATATGAAGTTTGGCCAAACTTAGAACATTGGACCAACCAGCATCAGCTTAGCACCTTTCTAGCATGGGAGCTCACTTTGAAGTTGCTCTGAACTCGTGTGGTCAGTTAATTGCAGGTGAACATGGGCAGGACACACTTTAAATAGATGTATGTTAGGCATGTAAGTGCGTAAGTATATGCAATTATTGTGCTAAGTAATTAACACGTGCTGTTTATCTCTTCTTCCCCCCCTTAAGTACTCTCTTCCCTTTTCCCCCGCCACACAGATGCTGTGGTGGAGAATATTAACTCTGAAGTTTCACCAACTTTGCCTGATTTCAGAAGATAGCTTCTGGGCAGCCTAACTGCTATAACGGTATTGTAGAATGATTCCTCTACAGGGGAGAGCAGCGCCTGCACTTGGAAAGGAATTTGTTAGTATGAGGCACTTTGAATTGTCCCAAGGCTATGATTGGCACTCCGTAAATGAAGTTCTGGCATTCGTCATAAAACAATGATACATAACTTTTTAATTGTGAAGGATGAACTATTATATAAACTGCAGCTGAGAAAATGCTTCATTTTTCTATTGCCATTAGACTTGGTTTGATTATTAATGGCTTATTTCATTTCTAGATTACTGAAGCAATTTAAAGTTAAAACATTATTTTCTATATCCATCCTTTGCCTGCTTTGACAAGCCATATAGATTATGTTTGAAAATTAGCATGTTATGGTAATGGTGTTCGTGTGCTGAGAGCTCAATCTCCAAAAGAATATGCCTTTAGGGACAAATAATACCTTAAGCATGAGGTGCTTTGACAGGGTGAAATGAATAGATAGGAAATATTATACATATTAATAGATAAATTCATACACTGACAAGTTAGAAAGTTTTGCTGTAGTTCTAGAAGAGGATGAATAAAATCAATTTTTAACTATGCCTAAAAGCCAGTTTTTTATAATTAAAGTTAATGCTTCCCGCTATATTTCAGTGGATCAGATCCACCACAGGTTCTCTAACCAGATTTATCTTTGCTTGGAGGTAGCATTTGTTGTAGCATTTTCTGGGCTGGCACTCATGATGTGAATGCCAATGCCCATTTCCTTCGCCATCTGCAGATAAGAGATACGTGAAAACGTTTTGAAAAAGCAAAAAAGAAAGCAAACTTATTTAAAGTTGTTCTTGCTGACATTGTGGATGCTTTTTCTCTCTACGCAATCAGTGTGACTTACTGCATGACCCCATGATTAATGCAGTTTAACTATTCACTTTGAAAATTAATCCCACAGTCCATACATCTTGAGCACATCATTTAACAGTAACACAGCGTTTTGAGGGATGATGCAAAGTGATTAATTTGAAATGCACAAGAAAATTCCAAGTTTGTTTTCATTCTGTTACATGCAGTGCTGAAAATATGGTTTTATTTGTGTGAACAAGACAGCACGCATTGCTGTCACTTGAATCTTATCAAGCAAGAGGAGAAGTAAGAAGGTGACACCAGAAAAATATAGGGATGACAGGACTTATAGCAGAAACTGGCAACTGTTGTGCCTAATATAAGGAATTAAATGGCAAGCCAGACCATTTCGGAGCCAATTGCAATGAAACATGACTAGATTTATATATAGTTTAAAGGTGGTAGATTTCCTTGCCTAAAGGACATAAGTGAAGTAATTGGGTCTTCAAAGCAATCCAAAAAGTTTTTATTTTAACTTCCTGAGTTTGACATCCCAGATCAATAGTCTGTGCTTCCAGATATGGCCAAACAACTTAGCATGATGCCATTGTTCCTCCTGGTTCCTTATCTCTCAGAATATGAAACAAATTTGTTATCATTGACTGTGATGATGCACAGTTTGTTGGTTTGTGGCAGCAGTACTGTGCAAAGACATAAAGTTAGTATAAATTACAAAAATAAATACTGGGCTAAAGGAATAATGAGACAGTGTCCATAGACCATTCAAAAGTCTGAAGGCAGAGATGAAGAAGCTGTTTTTGAATTGTTGACTGTGAGTCTTCAGGCTCCTGCACCTCCTCCCCAAGAGTAGGAATATGAAGAGTCCTCAATGGTGAGAATCGTTAGTAATGGATGCCAACTTCTTAAGGCACTGCCTCTTGAACATGTTCTCGATGACAGGGAGGGATGTTCCATCATGGAGTTAATTGAGTCTACAACCCTTTGCAGCCTCTTGTGATACTGTGCATTGGAGGCTCCATATCCGGCTGTGATGCAGCCAGCCAGAATGCTCTCTACCATACATCTAAAGAAGCTTGTAAGCATCTGAGTATAGATTCTTCAGTATAGACTATGTGTGTCCTCTTGACTTTCCCTGGTTAAGAAAATCTATTCAGCTTAGATTTAAGATGAAAACAGAAATAAAGCTGAAATACATGACCGAAATTTTATCAATAATACAATATGTGATTTCATTGCCTCTTCTTTTTAATATAAATCTTATATTTTTATTGGCTGTTTGCTTGGATACCATTGCTAGAGTAAAGAATTGTATTTCATCAGTTGTGGCACACTCATTGACTGCTTTAGTTAACTTCTCTGGAATCTCATTCCCATTCCCACACTCACTCTGGCACCAACAACCCCAACCCCAATCTTGAGACAATTCCCACTCACATTCACTTGACACCCACACCACCAACAACTCCACATTCCTTTTATAAGACCTCTCAAACCATGTTTTATTTAGCCAATGCAGCTAAAGCACCACAGGATTTTTTTAATGTTAAAAATGCTACATACAAATAAGTTATTCCAATTGCCCTCTCAGGGGAAAAACAATTTAGTCTTCAATTTGAATGGGTCAGTTGAAGACATAACAAACACACAGTGTCAGTTTGAAAGAAAAGCACTCTGCCTTGATGTGATAGTCACTCTGTGAAAATTAATTCATGAGAAACTAGAACCAGAATCAAGTTTATTCCCTGCATATGTCATGAAATTTGTTGTTTCTTGCTCACTACCGATCAACACTGGACAGCTGTGCATTTAGGAGATAAAGTGTGGAAAATTCCCGTCTTTGTACCACAGATTCAAGATGACGTTATGGTAAAAGTGTTCATTATACAAACATACAGTGGGAAATGTTCTGTGCTCAGGAAATACCTTAGTTTATATTAGCCTGCATGGAAAGGAAAGTAATATTTTATTACCTGTAATGTCAGCTGAAGTGTAAGCACACTCACATGCACATTAAGTTCTATTGACATGATGTTGTACAGATTTTCATCTGTAGAGTTAAGTAATATGAAGTTCTGTCCCCATGTCTAAAGCTAAGACACTCATAAAATATTTCATAGGCTCGTTAATGTTCTATGTGGTACTTGTGGATTTAAGGTATTTGTCTGTAGTATCTGGATGTTCCCAACCTGAGGAAGAAAAACTGAAGATGAAATAGGTATTGAATGCTATTGTTATATTCTTATAATGTACCCAGGGCACAATGTAGGGATTTGTATATGAAGACCATTAGTTGTGTGACCTTAATTTTTAATTGCTAATTTTATTCACTTGCGTCTCCTTATAAGTCAGCCCTTGTCCAATTAATTAGGCATTTGATGCTGCAGTTTCTGAGTTCTCTGTTGATTGGTAATTAAGGCAATATAAACCATGACAGGAAGGAAGGAGGGTTGTGGGTGGACTATGTCAGTGGTACCCAACCTCTGGGCCGCCAAGGATGCAGCGGTAGCCGGAACGCACCCAGCACATCTTTAAGAAAAAAGTCGAAATAAACAAGCTAATTAATTAGGTGCCACCTGGCACGTAAATGTCAGCCCAGATCAGAGGCAATGCAATCGCCTCCGATCTGGGCCGACATTTACGTGCCAGGCGGCACCTAATTAATTAGCTTGTTTATTTCGACTTTTTTCTTAAAGATGTGCCGGGTGTGTTCCGGCTACCGCTGCATTCTTTGTGGCCCAGAGGTTGGGGACCACTGATCTATGTCAAGGCTCAGAATGCTATTGTCCATGCAGAAGTGCTTTTCATGTAAATAATGAACTATGAAGTTAAGAGTGACCCAGAATTTGTGCTTCACCTTCATTAAAGAACTGTATCAAAGGAAAGTTGTACTATTAACAAGAATAATGCAGTTTTCCATGAACAAGGAAAGAATAACATGAACTAATTTTTTCTCACTTAGGACATGAATTTGAAAAGCTTAAGCCTTTATACTTACCATTTATTGGGCCACAAACATCATTTCCTTTCACTACCATTCTGATTGTCTTTAGGTTTCTGTAAACATCTACCATTGTTAACTCCAATGGAACTTGTGTCCTAATAATTTTTTCTATTGAAGTTGCAATATTATTGCTACACCCACTAGCTACATGCTCCATTCTCTGACTGAATCCCAATTCCTCTTTCATTTCAAGGTAGAAATATTCTGATTTATCAATCAACTTTCTGGTAATCTCATGTAACCCTCAGGCTCGTCCAGCATGTGTTCGTCTAGGGGAAAACAATTCCGGGCCCCGCCAAACTGAAAAATCTCGTTTGTGTGGATGCTGCTTGATGTGTTGCCTGGTTACAAATCCGCACCGCAAAGTATCAGACCGTACGCCATATGCAATTAACTGATTGAACTTTATAAATCTTAATCTGAATAAAGGGTTAGTAAAGCAAATAAAAAAAGTTCCATTTTAAGGGGAAAAAAAGTCAAACATGCACGTTAGAGCTCACTGATACAGCTATTCATCAACCATTGACCTCCTCTGAGTGTCGCCGACCTTTGAGCATCGCTCCTCAGTCCGCTCTGTCCAGTGGTCTTCCAACTCTCTCTCCATTCGTGTCCTGTCTCTCCATCGCTCCCTGACGAAAGACCGCGAAAATCTCTCTTCCAGACTCACAAGAAAGAACAACATTTCTCCCATTGGATAACACATATTTTAAAGCCCCGTTATCCCCAATCATAACCCAAATATTGCTGCTACAGAGAAACCATTACTTTAACAGTGGAACATTACATAGAAGCCATTACATTAGCCTTAGCCGTGAAACCTTACAGTGTGTTACACTCAAAACACAATAGAACAATTGATTCTGAGTTTTCATTGATCAGTGACAACTATCTCACACTACTGGGCCGGGCCAGCATTGAGTGTGCCTGAGATTTAGGCATGGAAATTTTAATGCATCTCAAAAGTCTGTTCAAATGTCACAACTTTCCAGGTGTTGGAGATTTTAGCATTCAGGAGATGAAGGGGGCTGGGAGATCAGCGGAGCTGGAGATATCAGGGGGTCACGTAAAGGGCTTCTCAGAGTCAAGAATCACATATCTAGCTCCAGAGAAGCTATGTGAAAATAGAACGTTGGGCAAGGTAAGTGGTTTGCTGTACTGAAGGGCAGAACGAGGCAAAGATTGACATGTTTCCTGAGAATTTAGGTAACTTCTTACTTCCAGTACAAGCTTCCCAGATCGGGGCAGCAGAAAGCAAGTCACTTTGTCCTAGGATGCCTCATTCTGCTTACCTCAGTACCAGTAGTCCGGGTTTTCCATGAATGCAGCAAAATAAGCAACACCTGATGAACAAAACAATTCCACACAACTCCTACCAAACCCACAACCTGCACCGAATGGGCAGGGGCTGCAGGGATGTGGGAACTCTCCCTCCGGCAAACAGAAGGCTATCCTGACTTTGGAATAGATTGCTTATCTTTCATCATCATTGGCTCCAAATCCCAAAACTCCCGACCCAGTAGCATTGTGCGAGCACCTTCACTGAAAGGAGTACAGTGGTTCAGGAGAGAAGGGCACAGATGACTGGCTTTGCCCAAATCCCACATTTGCGTAAATGAGAGGTATACAATTAGCTCTGGAAAACCTTTATATTTGTTGGAACCCTGGCATTCTTGTCCCATCATTGAAATTTTCCCACAACCAATGGACTCAATTTCAAGGACTCTTCATCTCATTTTCTCAATATTTATTGGTTATTTATTTATTATTATTTCTTCTTTGTATTTGCGAGTTTGATGTCTTCTGCACTCTGGTTGAACGCCCTAGTTGGGTGCTCTTTCATTGATTCTACTAGGGTTATTATTCTATTGATTTATTGAGTATGCCCACAAGAAAATGAGCCTCAGGGTTGTATATGGTGACATATATGTACTTTGATAATCAAATTTACTTTGCACTTTAATAATTCAACAGTTTTGCACCTTTCAGTGTTTTTACCCTGAAATGTGCATATTTTTACTGAGGTTATAGGTTCAAGCACTTGTTGACCTATTGTTCATATTTGGCCGCAGATATCCATTCAAAACATAAACAAACATTAACCCACAGGGAACATACTTCTTTTGCACACATCACTGAATCTCCAGCAATCTTAAACAAAGTCGAACCAATGTATGAAGCTATGAACAAAATCCCATTAATTTGCAATCTGTTACCTCATGTACAAACATGACCCATTCTGGACTGGATCCAAAATATGTATCTCGCATTTCCCATTGCAATGGGAATGTCTTCTGTTGCAATGTCAGTTCAGTGAAAGGGTCCTTCACTTCAGGCAAATATTATTGATCTTTTTTTTTTATGGCATCTTATAATGCAGGTTTTCCACTTCCTGTATTGCTTGCAGTTTTTTCTTATCCAGTGACAAGTTTTCCTCAGTCAGTGTTTTGACAGAAATTAAATTGGGCATAATGGGGACAAGCCTTAGTGTAGGTCGAGTGCCAGAAGCCAGTTTGAAGGTACTTGAAAGTGAGCTTTCACTCAATGCATTTCCCCAAAGGTTGGTACTTAACACAAGTAGACTGGCTTCCTGACTAATTGAAAAAAATAATATGTAAAAGAAAGCTGAGGTATACAAGCATTTTGTCCTTATATTTCCATTAACAGTACTCCATAAAGCCTACTTCATCTATAGAACAACATATCCTTTCTACATTCATTGAAAAGTGCAGCTCCCATATTTTTTCTTGATCTGTGTGAAAATCTCTCCCAAGAGCAACTGCTGGGGTACAACTACAAAGATACCTCAGTTACCCAGAGCACTTCTCCCCATCTGGATTTCAGCAACTGTGATTGGCTGAGTTTTGTAACTCTTTGACCCTTAATGACATGTGACATTATTGGACCTTATTTCAGGTGATCTCAAAATACACTGGGAAGATAAGCACAGATGATAATGGATTATTTCTGCCTGTACTCCTGATATTATCCCAGGGGGTACCAAGCAATCTCATTTTTGGCTGATATACCTTACTCTGTTTGAATAATAAAATTGTTTGAAAAGAAGGGAGTTAACAGCTGGATGTTAAGATCTAGAATCAGATAATTGGCTCATTCTCAGTGAGAATAAAATATAAAAATGATAATGATTTGGTCTCAGGGAACTCCCAAGGTTAGCTCACAATATTTATGTATGGCATCTGACTGACAATAGACCTGACAGTGGGATCTTGTCAAGGGAGCAGCAAGCATCATGGAGAAGAGCTGAGCATTTATAGTCAGAGTAAACAGTTTGTCCCCACTCTGGAACTGTGGGTATGGGAAGAGGGCAGGGTTGATTTATGTTTGTGTACTTAGTCTTTCCGGAATGGGGCAGAAAAGAGATGACTGGATAAAACTAAATGTCTTAAACTGTTTGAAGACAGAGGTTAGGAGTGAAGAAATGGCGCAGAACCCAAATTACCAGAGCAATCTTAGTCTGAGTGTGCAGAACATCCTGCTAAGGTTTATTTAAATACAATGTCAAACAAAGGAATAGATCATCATTGGCCAGAGACCAACACAACGATTATATTGGCACCAAAATGCTGCAGATCTGACTTTGTAGATAGAAAACAGTCTCTTCCTTCCCAGCATTGTTTTGTTCACTCGAGCATCACCAGCTGAAGTCGATCAGAGGTGTTTCTTAAGGGCACAATATTGAAAGATTCTGCTTCTAAATTGTATTACAACCTAAGTTCTCATAATTCTATAAATCTCTTTATGTTTATGCTCTACAATATTAGGTGTCATCATTGCACAAAAGCATTTTTGCTTGTAACCATTTAGTGTTATATCCGAGTTCTGAATTGTGTTACTAGCCTATTTCTCTACAGTGATGTAGCCTGACAGTGTCATGCCCCATCTGCTTATAATATAACAACACTATAATAACCATATTTTTATTGCCTTATCTCTCCTTAATAATTTGTTCTACAACGTAATACTCGATCTTTAATGCACTGCTGGTCAAATTGATTTCTAGAGTAGTAGCAGAATCTTAGAGTGTTCTTTCACTGCACGTACTGTTTCAGACCTGAAGTTTCAACTGGGGTTCCATTGACCTTAGCCTGACTCATGCCCTGCTGGAGATTTAAATATTGCCTGGAAGAGCGCTGTGTGGACGTTGTGGTAAAAGTGCGTGTATAGAGGTCACTCCCAAGAGTTTAACTGGGCGAATAACATTGATAATAATGTTGAACTGGGCTGATATTACAAAATACCCATATTAGGAATGAATTGGAGCCCGTTGTAAAACCAGGGCCAACTACGAATATTGCCATGGAAATACTATTCCTTGTTTGGACTAGCTCTCTGTGTATAATACAGCATTAGGCTACCAATTCAGGTTGTTCTGCATTCCTCCAGTCAGACTGAACCTTGACGTCTGATTTGCAGCACCAGATTACTGTTAGTACAAAGCCAATGTCATTCTCAACTTGTCCTGAATTAAGCAAATGCCTAACCTTGATTCTGGCATATTATAAATAATGGCAGTTGAGCACTTTGCTGTTATTGCAAACTCACCACTAAATATTAACGACAACTTTTGTGGAACAATGCATTGATTAAAAGATTGATTAAGCCAAATTATAAGGAGAAGATTTAATTCAAACAAGTGAGACAGAAAATGTATTATTCTTTATGAATTACAAAAATGTATTACCACTGCAAATTGGATTTAATATATAACACCTACAATCTTACACAAATGTTTATTTCATCTTTGCCTCAATATAAATCTGTTGTGACTTACAACCTCATTGGCCTTCAGTTTAATGTATGCCTGAAATATTTAAATGAGTGATATTTGTAATGCAGCAATTTTAATCAGGATACGTACCATATAATTAGCATAACAAGACATAACATTTCATTTTCACACATTGCAATATTTTACAGTAAATTAATTGGCCACAAGCAGGTCATCTTTTATGTGTATCAAAACAGAAAAAAATCCAAGTACAGACTTAAAAGAGCATGGAAAGTGCCTGAATATTCTAGAAACTGGAGTGGGAGGATTCCTTCGAGTGAGTTATGACACTTTGTGAGCCTTCTTTTCATTTGCTGTCACTAAAATATAAAATCTTGACAGCAGCACATGATTTGCACAGAACCACTTATTTATTTGGAATTTAGAATTTCCCTTCTTGCTGAATTTATGTGTATATGTTTTTCAAAAGATAAAGGGTGGATACCAAGAGTCAGAGATTTGATTTGAAAGGGAAAAATAGAAAAGAAAATAGAGAAAACATTTTTATGCAATGTTGTTCGAATTTAGAATGTATTGCCTGGTGGAATGGTGTACACAGATCAAATAATGGTGGGTTCCAAAAGAGAAATGGATATGTAGTTACAGGAATATGAAGAAAGAGCAAATACCTGGATTGACATTAAATAGATTAACCATCTGTTTCCTGAATCAGCATGGGTAACTTCACCCACCACAATTCTGTACTAATTTACAACCTACAGGCACACCTTCAACTCTCTACAACTCATGCTCCCAGAATTATTTATTTTTCATTTGCCCAATTTGCCTTCTATTGCACATTGGTTGTTTGTCAGTTTTTGCTTATCTACAGTTTTTTTTATATAAATTCCATTGTAGTTCTTCATTGTCCTGTAAATGCCTGCAAGAAAATTGCAATGCAGAATAGTGTGTGCTCAAGGTCTTCTGCTGCTGTAGCCCAACTTCTTCAAAGTTCAACGTGTTACACATTCGGGGATGCTCTTCTGCACACCACTGTTGTATCATGTGATTATCTGCGTTTCTGTCACCTTCCTGTCCGCTTGAATCAGTCTTGCCATTCTCCTCTGACCTCACTCATTAACAAGGCATTTTCATCCACAGAGCTGTTGCTCGCTGAATGTTTATTTTTGTTTTTTACACCAGTCTCTGCAAACTGTAGAGCAGGCGTTTCCAACCTGGGGTGCACAGACCCCTCAGTTAACGGTAGGAGTCCATGGCATAAAAAAGGTTGAGAATCCCTGCCCTAGAGACTGTTGTTCATGAAAATCCCAAGAGATCAACTGTTTCTGAGAAACTCAAACCAAACCTATCTGACACCAACAATCATTCCACGGTCAAAGACACTTAGATCACATTTCTTCCTCATTCTGATGTTTGGATTGAGCAACAACTAAACTTCTTAACCATGTTTGCATGCTTTTTTGCTTTGGGTTGCTGACACATGATTGGCTGATTAGATATTTGCATTAATGAGCAGGTGTACAAGTGTACCTAATAAAGTGGCCACCTTGTTACTTCAATAATAAATTTACTTTGACATTGATTATTCTTGAAATATGCTGACCAGTGGTGTGCCTCAGGGATCTGTTCTGGGATCCCTACTCTTTTGTAATTTTTATAAATGACCTGGATGAGAAAGTGGAGGGACGGGTTAGTAAATTTGCTGATGACACAAAGGTTGGAGGTGTTGTGGATAGTGTGGAGGGCTGTCAGAGGTTACAGCGGGACATTGATAGGATGAAAAATTGGGATGAGAAGTGGCAGATGGAGTTCAACCCAGATAAGTGTGAGGTGGTTCATTTGGGTGGGTCAAATATGATGGCAGAATGTAGCATTAATGGTAAGACTCTTGGCAGTGTGGAGAATCAGAGGGATTTTGGGATCCAAGTCCATAGGACACTCAACGCTGCTACGCAGGTTGACTGTGTGGTTAAGAAGGCATACAGTATATTGGCCTTCATCAACCATGGGATTGAGTTTAAGAGCTGAGAGGTAATGTTGCAGCTGTATAGAACCCTGGTCAGACCCCACTTGGAGTATTGTGCTCAGTTCTGGTCGCCTCACTACAGGAAGTATGTGGCAACCACAGAAAGGGTGCAGAGGAGATTTACAAGGATGTTGCCAGGATTGGGGAGCATGCCTTATGAGAATAGGTTGAATGAACTCGGCCTTTTCTCTTTGGAGCGACGGAGGATGAGAGGTGACCTGATAGAGGTGTACAAGATAATGAGAAGCATTGATCGTGTGGATAGTCAGAGGCTTTTTCCCAGGGCTGCAATGGCTAGCACGAGAGGGCATAGTTCTAAGGTGTTTGGAAGTAGGTACAGAGGAGATGTCAGGGATAAGTTTTTTTACGCAGAGAGTGGTGAGTGCATGGAATGGGCTGCCGGCGGCAGTGGTGGAGGCGGAAACAATAGGGTCTTTTAAGAGACTCCTGGATGGTTACATGGAGCTTTGAAAAATAAAGGGCTATGGGTAAGTCTAGGTAATTTCTAAGATAAGGACATGTTTGGCACAGCTTTGTGGGCTGAAGGGCCTGTTTGTGCTGCAGGTTTTCTTTGTTTCTATGTTGTATGTTTCCATGCTGCTGCTCATTCAATAACCTCTTGCCTTGTGGTGAGGACAGAAATTGCTGGACAGCATTTTTTTCATGTCCTGTCCTATTGTTCCACTCCTCAAGATTCAGGTGAGAGAGACAACTCTGCTGCAGAAGAGCAAGTGGCCAAGACAATTAACTGGTCATCTAAACAGTTAGATTGTAGGGTTAAGTCCCAAATTATAGATAACTACGGTGCAGTTTTCAAGGAGTGCACTATATTTTCTTGTGAACAATCTGCTTGTAGATTCATCCCACAACGCTACTCAGTGAGTGGTAGGGTGGCCCCGTGAGAAGGTTCCTCCGTGCTAATAGGTGAATCAAAATAGTCTAATTTGTACGTGAGGGCAAATGTCATTTTAGCCTTCATCAAATATCAAACTGCCTCTCAGCCAGGCTCAGAAGAAGGGAACAGATGTGGACGCAACCAGAGACAGTATGGAAAGAAGCCAAGAAAAGGAGGCACACAATTAAGTCTTTGTTTATAGTCAGGGAAGTCCTCCACTTGACACCTACTGTGGATGCTGGCAGAGGGAATGTCATGCTCTATCAGATCATTGGTGCACATGGCTCAAAATCAGGTAGAAAGAGAGAAACGGACAGCCAATTCACTGCAGCTTATTTCGTATCTACACAAAGTTAGACTGATACAGCACGTGTCGAGCAAGTAGATCAGTTCATCTCCGCATCCCTAGGACAGTAATTGCTATCTTAAGCTGAGTCAGCATGAAGACTTTCTTTATGTTTTTAACTTTCTTCCATAGCACATTGTGCACTTAACAACTGAGATATCGAAGACCAAACCATCGGCCTGAACACTGCAGCAACTAAACCTGCAATAGCTCTGACAAATGGTCATTAGCTTCACACATTCACTGTCTTTCTCCTTCCACAGATGCTGCCTGGCCCAACAAGTGCTTCCAGCATTTTGTTTTTATTGCATTGTTGTAATTAGTTTCTGTTTATTCAATCAGAGACATTGGATTTATTGCCATGCCCATTTTCCTGTAACAAGGGGGTTATGAGATGACTTCTTGAACTGCTGAAGTCTCTCTGGTAAAACTACTTCTGCTGTGCTCTTAAAACCATAAGACATTGGAGCAAAATTAGGCCACTCAGCCCATTGAGTCTATTCTGCCTTTCCATCATGGCTAATTTATTAACCCTCTCAATCCCTTTTTCCTGCCTTCTCTTCATAACCTTTGACACCCATACTAATCAAGAACCTATTAACCTCAGCTTTAAATATATTCAATGACTTGGCTTCCACAGTCATCTGTGGCAATGAATTCCACAGATTCGCTGCCCTCTGGCTAAAGACTCTATTCCTGGTAGAGTTGGAAGATACTGTCAGAGGGACCCTGACAAGTTACAGACCAACTCAACCAACTTTGAATGAAGTTGTAGGGGAATGACATGAAGTTGCATTCACATCCTTACTGCCTTCGCAACACACACAAAATCTTGGAGGCACTCAGCAGGTCAGGCAGCATCTATGGAGAGGAATAAGCAGTTGACATTTTAGGCTGAGATCTTTCAGCAGGACTTGAAATGAAGAAGGAAGAAGCTAGAATAAGAAGGTGGGGGAGGGGAAGGGGTGCAAGCTGTCCGGTGATAGGTGAAGCCATGTGAGGGATAAGGTGGGTGGTGGGGAGGGGGGATGAACTGAGAAGCTGGGAGGTGATAGGTGGAAAGTGTAAAGGGCTGAAGAAGAAGAAATCTGATAGGACAGGAAGGTGATGCATGAGAGAAAGGGAAGGAAGAGCGGCACCAGGGGAAGGCGATGGGCAGGTGAGGAGATGGGAAGATGAAAGAGGGCAGCCAGAGTGGGGAATGAAAAAAGAGGGGGAAAGTTTACCAGAAGTTGGAGAAATCAATGTCTGTGCCATCAGGTTAGAGCCTACCCAGATAGAATGTGCGGTGAAGCTCGTCCAACCTGAGAGCGACCTCATCATGGAAGTACGGGAGGCCATGAACCAATACGTTGCAATGGGAATGGGGATTGAAATGAAAACAGTTGGCCACTGGGAAACCCTGCTTGTTGAGGCTTTTCTTCTCCTCACCTGACCATCACCTCCCCCTGATGTCCCTCCTCCTTCCCTTTCTTCTTCTTCTGACAGACTATGAGTTGTTGCCCTTCCAAACTGAGTGTGGGCTTCCTTTTACTGTTCTTTCACTGTGTTTCGTCTCTGAACTAGGCAAGCAGTGAGAAAAGGAAAATAAAGAGTGCCAAAGTCTTGCAATGTAAAGTTTACTTTTTGTTAGATTTTGGAACAATTGCATGTCAAGGAAAATTACACACCATTGACAGGTATGAACTATACCAGTCTCAAATGAAGGTAATTATTGTCTTCAAAGGTGCCCATAAATTCTTAGTTTGGTCAAAGAGAAGTGTGTAGCTGATGGAAGAATCGATTTCATTTCGGAAGCTCATCAACACAGCTTTTCAAAGTGCTCTCTGCTGACAGTCAATTGCAATGTCCAATAAAGCACAGCAATGAATGTCTTGTGTGTCTTGAATGGTCTTGAGATTGGGAAAAGAACACTGTAAGGAGAAAAAGAGAAGTGCTGTTGTTGTAGATCTCTGTGTTAGCCAGAAAAGAATTAGTTGCTCAGTTGAAAACAGTCACAGAAACACACGGGGAAGATTAGGACTGTCATTACATAAAAACCTGATTAATTAAGGCTTATCTGTGCTTTTATGCTGGTTGCTGATGCTCCTGATTAATAACAGACAAGTAATAGGGTGTTATCAAAATGGATTAGGTGGACAATTGCTGAAGCTGAGAATTAGATAACGTGTGTGCCTGACCTTGAACTGATTGGAGTCTGTTTAAACTATCACAGCAATATTTATCAAAGTGATCTATCTATCGCGATTTGGGCCTTGTGGACTCCCTTTCAGCCTATGCTGCAATGTCCTTCCAATACAGCCAGTGGTCGTGGTGCACATAGGTACCAACGATATAGGTAAAAAAACGGGATGAGGTCCTACAAGGTGAATTTAGAAGTTAGGAGATAAACTAAAAAGTAGGACCACAAAGGTAATAACTTCTGGATTACTACCAGTGCCACGTGCTAGTCAGAGTAGAAAAAGGAGGATATATCAGATGAATACGTGGCTTGAAAAATGGTGCAAGGGGGAGGGATTCAAATTTCTGGGGCATTGGAACCAGTTCTGGAGGAGGTGGGACCGGTACAAACAGGACGGTCTGCATCTGGGCTGGACTGGAACCAATGTCCTAGGGGGAGCGTTTGCTACTGTTGTTCAGGAGGATATAAACTAATGTGGCAGGGGGATGGGAACAAATGCAGAGAGACAGAGGGGTGTAAAATGAGGGTAGAAGCAAAAAGTAGTAAGGTGAAAAGTAAAAGTGGCAGGCAGGCAAATCCAGGGCAAAAATCAAAAAGGGCCACTTTTCAACATAATTGTATAAGGGCTAAGAGTGTTGTAAAAGCAAGTCTGAAGGCTTTGTGTGTCAATGCAAGGAGCATTCATAACAAGGTGGATGAATTGAATGTGCAGATAGTTATTAATGAATATGATATAGTTGGGATCACAGAGACATGGCTCCAGGGTGACCAAGGATGAGAGCTCAACATTCAGGGATATTCAATATTCAGGAGGGATAGACGTGAAAGAAAAGGAGGTGGGTGACATTGCTGGTTAAAGAGGAGATTGACGCAATAGAAAGGAAGGACATTAGCCAGGAGGATGTGGAATCAATATGGGTAGAGCTGCATAACGCTAAGGGTTGGAGTTGTGTACAGGCCACCTAACAGTAGTAATGAGGTTGGGGATGGCATTAAACAGGAAATTAGAAATACATGTAATAAAGGAACAGCAGTTATAATGGGTGACTTCAATCTACATATAGATTGGGTGAACCAAATTGGTAAGGGTGCTGAGGAAGAGGATTTCTTGGAATGTATGCAGGATGGTTTTCTGAACCAACATATCAAGGAACCAACTAGAGAGCAGGCCATTCTAGACTGGGTATTGAGCAATGAGGAAGGGTTAGTTAGCAATCTTGTCATGCGAGGCTCCTTGGGTAAGAGTGACCATAATATGGTGGAATTCTTCATTAAGATGGAGAGTGACATAGTTAATTCAGAAACAAAGGTTCTGAATTTAAAGAAGGGTAACTTTGAAGGTATGAGACATGAATTAGCTAAGATAGACTGGCAAATGATACTTAAAGGATTGACGGTGGATATGCAATGGCAAGCATTTAATGATTGCATGGATGAACTACAACAATTGTTCATCCCAGGTTGGCAAAAGAATGAAACAGGGAAGGTAGTGCACCCGTGGCTGACAAGAGAAATTAGGGATAGTATCAATTCCAAAGAAGAAACATACAAATTAGCCAGAAAAAGTGGCACACCTGAGGACTGGGAGAAATTCAGAGTTCAGCAGAGGACAAAGGGCTTAATTAAGAAAGGGAAAAAAAGATTATGAGAGAAAGCTGGCAGGGAACATAAAAACTGACTGTAAAAGCTTTTATAGATATGTGAAAAGAAAAAGATTGGTTAAGACAAATGTAGGTCCCTTACAGTCAGAAACAGGTGAATTGCTCATGGGGAACAAGGACATGGCAGACCACTTGAATAACTACTTTGGTTCTGTCTTCACTAAGGAGGACATAAATAATCTTCCGGAAATAGTAGGGGACCGAGGGTCTAGTGAGATGGAGAAACTGAGGGAAGTATATGTTCGTAGGGAAGTGGTGTTAGGTAAATTGAAGGGATTAAAGGCAGATAAATCCCCAAGGCCAGATGGTCTGCATCCCAGAGTGCTTAAGGAAGTAGCCCAAGAAATAGTGGATGCATTAGTGATAATTTTTCAAAACTCTTTAGATTCTGGATTAGTTCCTGAGGATTGGAGGGTGGCTAATGTAACCCCGCTTTTTAAAAAAAGGAGGGAGAGAGAAACCAGGGAATTATAGACCAGTTAGCCTGACATCGGTGGTGGGGAAAATGCTAGAGTCAATTATCAAAGATGTGATAACAGCACATTTGGAAAGTGGTGAAATCATCGGACAAAGTCAGCATAGATTTATGAAAGGAAAATCATGTCTGACGAATCTCATAATTTTTTGAGGATGTAACTAGTAGAGTGGATAGGGGAGAACCAGTGGATGTGGTATATTTGGATTTTCAAAAGGCTTTTGACAAGGTCCCACACAGGAGATTAGTGTGCAAACTTAAAGCACATGGTATTGGGGGTATGGTATTGATGTGGATAGAGAATTGGTTGGCAGACAGGAAGCAAAGAGTGGGAATAAACGGGACCTTTTCAGAATGGCAGGCAGTGACAAGTGGGGTACCGCAAGGCTCAGTGCTGGGACCCCACTTGTTTACAATATATATTAATGACTTAGATGAGGGAATTAAATGCAGCATCTCCAAGTTTGCGGATGACATGAAGCTGAGCGGCAGTGTTAGCTGTGAGGAGGATGCTAAGAGGATGCAGGGAGACTTGGATAGGTTAGGTGAGTGGGCAAATTCATGGCAGATGCAATTTAATGTGGATAAATGTGAGGTTATCCACTTTGGTGGCAAGAACAGGAAAACAGATTATTATCTGAATGGTGCCGGTTAGGAAAAGGGGAGTGCAACGAGATCTGGATGTCATTGTACACCAGTCATTGAAAGTGGGCATGCAGGTACAGCAGGCGGTGAAAAAGGCGAATGGTATGCTGGCATTTATAGCAGGAGGATTCGAGTACAGGAGCAGGGAGGTACTACTGCAGTTGTAAAAGGCCTTGGTGAGACCACACCTGGAGTATTGTGTGCAGTTTTGGTCCCCTAATCTGAGGAAAGACATCCTTGCCATAGAGGGAGTACAAAGAAGGTTCACCAGATTGATTCCTGGGACGGCAGGACTTTCATATGATGAAAGAGTGGATCGACTAGGCTTATACTCGCTGGAATTTAGAAGATTGGGGGGGATCTTGTTGAAACATATAAAATCCTAAAGGGATTGGACAGGCTAGATGCAGGAAGATTGTTCTCAATGTTGGGGAAGTCCAGAACGAGGGGTCACAGTTTAAGGATAAAGGGGAAGCCTTTTAGGACCAAGATGAGGAAAAACTTCTTCACACAGAGGGTGGTGAATCTGTGGAATTCTCTGCCACAGGAAACAGTTGAGGCCAGTTCATTGTCTATATTTAAGAGGGAGTTAGATGTGGCCCTTGTGGCTAAAGGGATCAGGGGGTATGGAGAGAAGACAGGTACAGGGTTCTGAGTTGGATGATCAGCCATGATCATACTGAATGGCGGTGCAGGCTTGAAGGGCCGAATGGCCTATTCCTGCACTTATTTTCTATGTTTCTATGTTTCAATTGTGTTGTCAGTTGTAAAACAGGACACCTCCTCGAGAAGAATTATGTTTATGTTGAGAAATCTGAAGAAAAATATCCTTCTTTTTCATCATTTTAATACACCACAGATTTTCAATATTGCAGGTAATTCGTGAATATGAAGAAGACATTGAATTGCATGATCTAATTATAAGTTCACCTTAAGGCTTATATGACAGGTCATAAACCCCTGCTCCCCCTCCCAACCAAACATATTTGAATCGCACCTGGCAAAAGATGCTTACTCCAGAACTAGTGTTTAACTTCCTCAAAGTTAAAAGTAAATTTATTATCGAAGTCTGTACATTTCTTTAGGTACATTTGGTTTTCATTAGCAAAAAAATCGAGTGTATTACTTTTTTCTCTGGTACAATGTTCAAGGCCTTATCAAGTTTAAGATTGTTTACATCATTATTTCAATATTTACTATGCTGCTATTCATGTTTCAATCCTCACCCACTCAAAAAATTTATTGCCTTACAAAGTAAGATTCTTTAGTATGCCTGTAAAAAGTGATACAACACTGTATCATGCAGCAGATAAGTTTAGTTCTGTATTATAAAGCATTTGTTGATCTATGTATCAGTGGGATTTATCACATTCTTCTCGTGCCTGTGTGATGAGAACCCTAGGAGAGGATGGTAAGGACCCAGGTGCTGGAATATCTAAGACTAGAACTGAGACACTATTTTGAGACTGGGATGAGAACAGGGGTCTTTGACTAGATGCTAGATTAGACTAGACGAGAATCCAAACGAGACAGAAATCCTTCAACGCGGTCACAGACTGAACCGAGGATGGGCTGACGATTGAGCACCGAACCCGAGCTCAGGTGCTCTTTCCATATCCAAATCTTGGTGCCAAAATCTGGCTACCAATTAGTGGAGTGGGCCTGAAACTTTAAAGGGACTGCACCAGTCAGCCATTGTCCGGAGAATCGGCACATCTAAACCCTGGAGGTTGGCACGTTTGGGTGCGTACCTTAACGAGCAGTTTTCTGAAAAGATTTCCTTTGACTTTACAACAGTGTTATGAAAATCTATTTAAGACATTTCCCTGTACACAATTTGCATAGACACTTCTGCACTGTAATGTTATTGCCCCTGGAATCAAAGTCCAAAGTTCAAATTTATTAGTAGAAGTATGTATACCATATACAATCTTAAGATTCAATCTTACATTGATGCCTTAACTTGTAAACTTGAGGATTTGCAACTGAGATTATTTCAAAGGAAGTGACCTGTCTGCATATGACTAGAACTGGGGTGGTTGTTGTAAGGAAACTCCAGAAGTATACGACATTATCAAGCCTATCCTGGACCTGACTGTTTGTTATGCTGTTGGTGTTTAGGGCAGCAATGAAGGTCCTCCGTTTCTGACAGTGTTCAGGGCTTCCATCATTGTGTCAGTAGCTTCCTCTCAGTTTCCACCACTGTCAGTCATGCAAGTTCTGGGTGGAGACTCAGGAATACTGTCTCATTCAGATGTAGAAGGATTCTTCATTGCTGTTTCCATAACAATTCTGTTTGACCAGTCAGGGTTATTAGCCCTGAACCTGGAGGACCGGTGGACCACCCTGATCTGTCCTCACCCCTTTGACCAGTTTGACATGAGTGACCCTACCAAGAGCAAAAGTATAAAGCCCTGACTCCAGCCAACACAGCTCCCTGAGTCATTGAGGCATGCAAGCCTCTAAACCACGACAAGGCTGTGGTCCTCCTGAAGGATAAAGCCTATCCATGTGGGTAGAAAACACTCAGTTCTGGTAGAGTTGTGGATTTTTTATCCCCTTTATCTCACCTCCCTGTTTTGACAGCTTATATCTAGCTGAAGTACGTTTAACTCAGTGGAGATCTTTATCATGTACCTGAATTAATTAAAAATCAGCAATGATTACAATGATTCTCAAAGATTTATTGTCTTAGGAATAGTTTAAATACAACCTTGTATCTGTTTCTCATTGCATGATGACACAACAAGTGTACTTTACTGGCTGAAAAGCACCGTGGAAAGACTTTCTTCTGAGATTGGGAAAGTCTCTGGAATTAGAAGGGTAATTTAGCTCATCATATTGAGGCAAATTCTTTCTATCAGTTTTCAGAAAGAAGGAAGGACCAGAAGGATATGCCAATAACTTGAGGTAAAGAGAAGAGCGTGGTATAAATGGTAGAGACATGTTGGGCCTTGGACTGTAAGATCTATAGAAGTAAGAACCAGAATCTGGTTTGCTATCATAGACATTTGGAAACAGAGAGAAAACCTACAGCACAATACCTGCCCTTCAGCCCACAAAGTTGTGCCAAACATGTCCCTACCTTAGAATTTACTAGACTTACCCATAGCCCTCTACTTTTCTAAGCTCCATGTACCTATCCAAAAGTCTCTTAAAAGACCCTATCATATCCGCCTCCACCATCATTGCCAGCAGCCAATTCCATGCACTCACCACTCTTTGTGTAAAAAACTTACCCCTGACATCTCCTCTGTACCTACTCCCCAGCACCTTAAACCTGTGTCCTCTTGTGGCAACCATTTCAGCCCTGGAAAAAAGCCTCTGACTATCCACACAATCAATGCCACTGGTCACCAGCCTCCATGCAGAAAATGACCCGTCTACAACCACTCTTTGCCTTCTGTGGGCAAGCCAGTTTTGGATCCCATGCCTCCTTACTTTCTCAATAAGCCTGGGGTACCTTACCAAATGCCTTGCTGAAATCCATATACACTACATCTACTGCTCTTCCTTCATCAATGTGTTTAGTCACATCCTCAAAAAATTCAGTCAGGCTCGTAAGGCACGACCTGCCCTTGACAAAGCCATGCTGACTATTTCTAATCATACTACACCTCTCCAAATGTTCATAAATCCTGCCTCTCAGGATCTTCTCCATCAACTTAACAACCACTGAAGTAAGACTCACTGGTCTATAATTTCCTGGGCTATCTCTACTCCCTTTCTTGAACAAAGGAACAACATCTGCAACCCTCCAATCCTCCGGAACCTCTCCCGTCCCCATTGATGATCCAAAGATCATCGCCAGAGGTTCAGCAATCTCCTCCCTCACCTCCCACAGTAGCCTGGGGTACATCTCATCCAGTCCCGGTGACTTATCCAACGATGCTTTCCAAAAGCTTCAGCACATTCTCTTTCTTAATATCTACATGCTCAAACTTTTCAGTCTGCTGCAAGTCATCACTACAATCACCAAGATCCTTTTTCATAGTGAATACTGAAGTAAAGTATTCATTAAATACCTGTGCTATTTCCTCCAGTTCCAGATACACTTTTCTACTGTCACGTCTTATCCTCTTGCTCTTCACGTACTTGAAGAATGCCTTGGGGTTTTCCTTAATCTTGCCCGCCAAGGCCTTCTCATGGCCCCTTCTGGCTCTCCTAATTTCTCTTCTTGAGCTTCTTCCTGTTAGCCTTATAATCTTCTAGATCTCTAACATTACCTCGCTCTCTGAACCTTTCGTAAGCTTTTCTTTTTGACTCGATTTATTACAGCCTTTGTACACCACGGTTCCTGTACCCTACCATAACTTCCCTGTCTCATTGGAACGTACCCATGCAGAACTCTGCATATGTCCTATGCATATGTCATGAAATGTATTTTGTGGCTTTAGTACAGTGCAAGACATTAAAAATAACAATGCGTCACAAAATATATAGATAGTCAAATAGTGCAAAAGAGGAATAGCAAAGTAGTGTTTATGGGTTCATAGACGATTCAGAAATCTAATGGTGGAGAGAATGAAACTGTTCCTGAAATATTGCATGTGGGTCTTCAGCTTCCTGTACCTCCTCCTGATTGTATTACTAGGAAGAGCATGTCCACTTTAAAGGCATAGGCATGCTGCAAAATTAAGATAATTCGACAACAGTAAGCAAGGATGTGGAACATCTCAGTGATAGAAAATTAACAAAAAATGCCAGAAGTAAGAACCGAAGGTCAATTTGTACAAGTAGAATGTCCACCACCTTCTAAAGTTTAAATTAAATATTATAAGATTAAACATTTTTTCGTGAGTTTCTTAATAGGTGCATTTCAACTTTAAAAATTTAAGCTGTTTTTTTCACCATAGCTTTGCTCAGCACAACATGTATTTAGTATTGGGCTTGACTTGAAGAAGCTGATGAAGGATTGAGAGCCCAAACATATGTTGGAAGGAGCCAGGGAACACAAGAGTAGTTGTGGCAGAACACATTGCCTCACTCTCACTAACTTCTTCCTACAACACTGCTGACAGATGTCAGGGGCCAGGGGTATATGGTTGGGTAGAATTTTTGTTCAGCGCCAAACAATGAACTCAGTGAATTACTTCACAAAGCCTCCTAGTGAAATACCGTAATAGTTAATCTGCTGGACTAGTATTCAAACATTTGTGGCTATTGATTGAGACATACAGTATGAGTTTAAGTCCCACGATGGAAATTAAATCTGGAACCAAAGACTTACCAACAGTGGCATGCAAAAGTTTGGGCACCCCTGGTCAAAATTTCTGTTACTGTGAATAGCTAAGCGAGTAAAAGATGAACTGATTTCCAAAAGGCATAAAGTTAAAGATGACACATTTCTTTAATATCTTAAGCAAGATTACTTTTTTAATCTCCATCTTTTACAGTTTCAAAATAACAAAAAAGGAAAAGGGCGCAAAGCAAAAGTTTGGGCACCCTGCATGGTCAGTACATAGTGGTACCCCCTTTGGCAAGTATCACAACTTGTAAATGCTTTCTGTAGCCAGCTAAGAGTCTTTCAATTCTTGTTTGGGGGATTTTCGCCTATTCTTCCTTACAAAAGGCTTTTAGTTACAAAAACAAAAAAACAGGAAAACAGATTATTATCTGAATGGTGGCCGATTAGGAAAAGGGGAGGTGCAACGAGACCTGGGTGTCATTATACACCAGTCATTGAAAGTGGGCATGCAGGTACAGCAGGCCGTGAAAAAGGCAAATGGTATGCCGGCATTCATAGCAAGAGGATTCGAGTACAGGAGCAGGGAGGTACTACTGCAGTTGTACAAGGCCTTGATGAGACCACACCACATCTATGTTTCTAGTTCTGTGAGATTCTTGGGCCGTCTTACATGCACTGCTCTTTTGAGGTCTATCCACAGATTTTCAATGATGTTTAGATTGGGGGACAGTGAGGGCCATGGCAAAACCTTCAGCTTGCGCCTCTTGAGGTAGTCCATTGTGGATTTTGAGGTGTGTTTAGGATCATTATCCTGTTGTAGAAGCTTTTTTACAGACAGTGTGATGCTTCCAGAATTTGCTGGTATTTAATTGAATTCATTCTTCCCTCTACCAGTGAAATTTTCCCCATGCTACTGGCTGCAACACAAGCCCAAAGATCCACCCCTATGCTTAACAGTTGGAAAAGTGTTCTTTTCATGAAATTCTGCACCTTTTTTCTCCAAATATACCTTTGCTCATTGCGGCCAAAAAGTTCTATTTTAACTGCATCAGACCACAGAGCTTGTTTCTAAAATTCATCAGGTTTGTTTAGATGTTCCCTTGCAAACTTCTGAAGCCGAATTTTGTGGTGAGGCTGCAGGAAAGGTTTTCTTCTGATGACTCTTCCATGAAGGTCATATTTGTGCAGGTGTCGCTGCACAATAGAACAGTGCACCACCACTCCAGAGTCTGTTAAATCTTCCTGAAGGTCTTTTGCAATCAAACAGGGGTTTTGATTTGCCTTTCTAGCAATCCTACGAACAGTTCTCTCAGAAAGTTTTTTTGGTCTTCCAGACCTCAACTTGACCTCCACCATTCCTGTTAACTGCCATCTTTTAATTACAAACTGAGGAAACAGTTACCTGAAAATGCTTTGCTGTCTTCTTA
The DNA here is from genome assembly GCF_030028105.1 of Mobula birostris. Lineage (NCBI taxonomy): Eukaryota > Metazoa > Chordata > Chondrichthyes > Myliobatiformes > Myliobatidae > Mobula > Mobula birostris. The sequence continues at coordinate 7,247,578 of NC_092400.1, read as the reverse complement.
TAGTCTTCTCCTGCTCATCATTTATTTTAATTTCCAGAGTGCTAGGCAGCTGCTTAGAGGAGCCTATGGTTGCTGATTGTTGGGACAAGGTTTGAGGAGTCAGGGTATTTATAAAGCTTTGAAATTTGCATCACCTGGCCTTTCCTAACGATGACTGTGAACAAGTCATAGCCCTAACAAGCTAATTAAGGTTTGAGACCTTGGTAAAAGTTATCTGAGAGCTCAAATCTCTTGGGGTGCCCAGAATTTTACATGGTGCTCCTTTCCTTTTTTTCACTCTAAAATTTTACAAAACAAAAATAATACACTAATCAGAGCAACTCTCGAAATTATTGCCTTGAGTTAAAAGAAAATCAGTTCAAGATGTCTCAAAACTTTGGAATCTTTCAATCTGCACTGGCTCAAGCTATGACCAGATACCTTCCAAGTAGCTCACTTAATGTCATCTGCAAAGGTTCTGAAATACTAATTTCTTGTTTTGTGAATTGTTATACAGTATCTTTATACATCCCTTTTCTTGGTTTACTCTTGGAGAGTACTAGTACATAATTCCCATGAAGGCACCAAGAACCTGGGACTGTGCCAGAGTGGTTTTAAGCATTGAAGCGAAGACTTTTTTATATGGGTAATTGTCTTTCCTTGCCAAAATCAAGCAGGAAGCTGGAGCCTTGATACCTTTCAAATGCTCATCAAACTACTGGTCCAACAGAGGACAGAGAATAATTTATACTCACCAACCCCACCTTCTGTCACTCTGTTAACTCATGGTTTCAATTACTGTCAAATATCGAAAGCCGCAGTTTTGAAATGTTAATGCATGCAGACTGATTTACTGTAAAATAGACCTAAGTAATTTTTCTGATTGCTGAAGCATTAAAAGGAAATGTTTGCAGGAAGATGCACAGTTAGACATTAAAACAGAGGTCATTATTTATGCTTTAGTGCTCCTGTCATGTAAAGCTCTGCATCAGGAACACGTAGGATAGATATTTACTCCCTCCTCACCAAAATGTGACAGCTGTTGTCAAAGAAATGACCCAAACATGAAATTCTTACAGCATAAGTCATAGCAAAGTGTGCTACTGAAGACTGGAACACAAGAAGGCTTTATCCAATGTCCTGCCAATTTCCACATCCTGAAAGAAATGCAACATAAGAATGTAATTTTAATTCTTTGTGGAAGTATTTTCAACTAGAGTCTCTGTGGGGTTCTGCCAAATGACCTACATAGTCCCTAATTCCCCATTTACCCATCATAATTCTGAAGCTACTACTGCAGCCAACAAATATTCTTTGGTAATACCAGGACCCTACACTGCAATGCCCTAATCAGTCACTCTAATATTTAACCATCCATTACTGTTCCCTTAATCATTATCCTGATTTGTCAATAGTCAATGGTAATCAATTGCAATCATGGCAACTCTGCAATCATTCCCCATGGTTTCCTAGCCATTCAGTGAAATAACCAGCCCTTGTAAACTCCCAATAATAGAAACACAGAAAACCTACAGCACAATACAGGCCCTTCAGTCCACAATGCTGTGCTGAACATGTCCTTACCTTAGAAATTACCTGGGGTTACCCATAGCCCTCTATTTTTCTAAGCTCCATGTACCTGTCCAGGAGTCTCTTAAAAGACCCTATTGTATCCGCCTCCACCACCGTCACCAGCAGCCCATTCCACACACTCACCACTCTCTACCTAAAAAAACTTACCCTTGACATCTCCTGTGTATCTACTTCCAAGCACCTGCACTGTAGATGTCTGATCATCCCACATTGTTAGTGAATTGTTTGCTGTAACAACCAGGCTGTTCATTGGCAGGGAGAATTGGTTGTTTATACTGATTATTTTTGAGGCTTCTTGAAGGTTAAAATAAATAAAAACAGAATGTCCACACTCAGCGCTCACCCCCACAACAGAAACGTTGTGTGAGATGATTATTTATATACTTTTAACATCTTTCATTGCCCCACTGAATTTAGAAAGTTGCTCATGGTGCTTTCTAATTGGACAATACATCATGCCACGTTTCAAAGGAAAGCGATACATGGCCAGTCCACATATTCCCTTGCTTATACTCTCATTAGTGGCCATATAGAGCTCTATTCAATATGTAGTGTTGTGACTGTCGATGACAGCCACTGGAGAGGCACGCAGCTGGTAGTATAAAAGACTTTATTCGGTACATACAAGCTCACAGTATTTCGAGTTGCTCCGGAGAGAGTAGCTGACCCAATGTTACATCACATGTTATTGGGTTAAAGAACAGGGTAACAGCAGGACAATTTCTAAGATGATGGCTGGTTCTTCGATCAGGACAGAAGAAGAGTCCTCAGGAGCGACGGCACGATCGTTGGTGACTGTAGAGGTTTCATCTAACACCCGTCATTTTACCCCTTGTCTGTCGCTGTAGGACTTTTCTTTCTGTAGACTTATAGTGAGAATCGGTGCGCGATGTCACCATGCGCTGCGGTGACTGCAGCGACCACAAGACTGTAAGTTGAGTATCAGAGATTTCCTCCTCCTAAACAGACTGCTTGGCAAGGCTAAGGAGTCCCATCTACCGGGTATGGGATCGGAGTTGTCCTTCTCCCAGGCTAGGAGAATGAGTCCAGCCTGTCCACCCGGTTATACTACTGGACACTCGGTCACGCCGTGGCATGGCAAACTCAGTGAGAACAGGATGTCGTGAGACGGTGTTGCTTTGGGCACAGTAGTGCAGGAGAGGCTATATGCAAGTGACCTCCTGCATGACAAGTCAAACGGTGGTCCTGCGGCGATCACTACACCTGGTGGAAGACACTTCACCTTCCTTAAGTGAGCAGGATGTTCAGCCCAAGGCTCACCAGTCCTCACATATGATTTTTCAGATACCTAGATCTTCACACCAACACACCCAAAATGAGTGTTAATCACTGCTGTCTCTGTGCTACATTCATGTATATGCAGACATTTTTGGTCAATGAGGTGTTTCCTGGTCTGAAATTAACCCTGAAATGCAGTTCCAGGAAGACCATTGTTCTGAGCTGCATTTTAAATTCAATCTACAATCCACATCCAGATCTGAAGACTAGTTGCTGTTGAAATTAATATTTGCTCTATTCCATAACCCCAGAATATTCCCTAACACATAGCAATGGAAATACAGTACATCATGTTAAAGAAAGGTTTGTATATTAACCAAGACTTTCACAGTCACAGGACACAGATGTTCTCAAGACCCAGACTATACCAGAGAGGGTGAGACAGTAGCTTACAGAATGGTGATGTAAAAGAGTACCTAGTTTCATTAACTTTCCAGTCTGCACTGATCGTAGATGATGTTTCTCACCACCAGAATAGAACTAAAAGGACTCTCTAGGTATTCAAGGCTTATTGTTTGCTTGTTCCCAGAACAGATAATGAGTGAGTTCCCTTCTTGACCAAGCTGTTTCTATGCTTATTTGATTATCATTACTGAATCTTAAGTTACATGCTGTTTGCTGCCAGCTGACTGGGCTTATTAATAAAATCCAAACAATAAAATGAGACACCTGCGCAAGGAATTAAACAGATTTTGGTACAGCTTCAATATTTGATGAAGCAAGAAAGTAAATAGAATTTCTTGCTGTCATCTGAACCACTGCGCGTTTCTGCATTATTCATTCTTCACACCTAACGTTGCCGGCCTGGTTCTCACCACCCAGGTCACAGCTTTATTTCAACCTTCATGCTTCATTCCAATGCGAGACACACATCTGCTTTTCCCAAAACTCTAACTCTCCCACTTCCACCAATGTTTACATAGAAATACAGCTCACTGTTCAATAAAAGGGAAGTAGATGGCCACGAATCATGAAATCACAGAAGCGGAACCCTATATCTGTACTAACAATATGCAAGAGGAAATCAGCGACATCCGTGGGGATAAGGATTGCAGACCTCTGGGGCCAAAACCCTGTATTAAGATTAGTGTGTGGCTGATTACACTTCTGTGCTGATCAAACAAGTACTACCCGAACCAAATCCTATCCTTTAACACAGCAGGCCAGGCAGCATCTATAGGAAGAGGTACAGTCGACGCTTCGGGCCGAGATCCTTCGTCAGGACTAACCGAAAGAAGGGCTAGTAAGAAATTTGAAAGTGGGAGGGGGAGGGGGAGATCCGAAATGATAGAAGAGGACAGGAGGGGGAGGGATGGAGCTAAGAGCTGGAAAGTTAATTGACAAAAGGGATACGAGGCTGGAGAAGGGAGAGGATCATGAGATGGGAGGCCTAAGGATAAAGAAAGGGTAGGGGGGAACCCAGAGGATGGGCAAGGAATTATAGTGAGAGAGTGAGAAGGACAGAGGGAGAAAAGAGAGAGGAAAAAAAGGGGGAAAGAGAAAAAATAATAATAAATAAATAAGGGATGGGGTACAAAGGGGAGGTGGGGACTTAACAGAAGTTAGCGAAGTCAATGTTCATGCCATCAGGTTGGAGGCTACCCAGATGGAAACCATGGTAGCCTCCAACCTGATGGCCTGAACACTGACTTCTCTAATTTCCGTTAATGCCCTACCTCCCCTTCATACCCCATCCCTTATTTATTTACTTATCTATCTATGTATTTTCCCCCCTTTTTTCTTTTTTCTCCCTCCGTCCCTCTCACTATAACTCCTTGCCCATCCTCTGGGTTTTCCCCCCTCCCCCTTTCTTTCTCCCTAGGCCTCCCGTCCCATGATCCTCTCCCTTCTCCAGCCTCGTATCCCTTTTGCCAATCACCTGTCCAGCTCTTGGCTCCATCCCTCCCCCTCCTGTCCTCTCCTATCATTTCGGATCTCCCCCTCCCCCTCCCGCTTTCAAATCTCTTACCATCTCTTCTTTCAGTTAGTCCTGACAAAGGGTCTCGGCCCGAAACGTTGACTGTACCTCTTCCTATAGATGCTGCCTGGCCTGCTGCGTTCACCAGCATTTTTTTGTGTGTGTGTGTTCTTTGAATTTCCAGCATCTGCAGATTCCCTCGTGTTTGCCTATCCTTCAGCATCAGGTTTCGCCCTGCGGGTCATGGCTGTTCAAGTGGACATACGAGTACACTTCAAATACGCATGCACCCTTTTTGTGAACTAGTTTTCCATCTAATCTCCCCTCCAATCCACCTGCTAATCTTTGGTCACTTTTATTTCCTCATCTGCCTAAAGAAAATACAGTGGAATTTGTTAATGCAAATATCTAGTCAACCAATCATGTGGCAGCAACTCAATACCTAAAAGCATGCAGACATGGTCAGGACGTTCAGCTGTTGTTCAGACCAAACATCAGAATGGGGGAAGAAATGTGATCTAAGTGACTTTGGCTGTGAAATGTTTGTTGGTGCCTGACGGAATGGTTCGAATATCCCAGAGATAGCTGGATTTTCAAGCACAACAGTCTCTAGAGTTTACAGGGAATGGTACAAAAAACAAAAAGAATCCTGTGAGCAGCAGTTCCTGTGGGTGAAAATATCTCGTTAATGAGAGAGGTCAGAGGAGAATGGCCTGACTGGTTCAAGCGGATGGGAAGGTTACAGCAACTCAACTAACCAGGTGTTACAACAGTGATGTGCAGAAGAGCATCTCTGAATGCACAACACATCAAAGCTTGAAGTGGATGGGCTACAGCAGCAGAAGACCATGAACGTACGCTCAGTGGCATCTTTATTAGGAACAGGAGGTATCTGATAAAATGATCACTGAGTGCATGTGGAATGGCTGTATCATATAGAATGGCTGTATCATTGAAGAGTTTATGTCAACCCTGGGAAAGAGTTTCAATCTTGAAATTGCCTCCTGTTCTGCTATGTCTTGAACTTTGCACAGAGGGTTAAAGAGAGGACTTTATTCTATTTTTATGTATTTTCTCGTCAACCACATCAATTCTAATTCAAGTTGCCATCTGTTAATAAAGGTGTAACAAGGTTATCAAATGAGAATCTACACTTGGTCACCTGGTAAAAACTAGAATCACTGTAGATCAGCATGATTTCCTTCTGCAGCCTGAAAGTTTAAATTCTAAGACTTTTGTGTTCCCATCATTGCACGGTCAGATTTGCTGCTAGATTTCTATCCTGTCATGAATAGTGCCTCTTCGCTGTGACCTTTACTCATTGTTTATGACTTCAAACGAAGTTTCCATGCAATGTCTCAAAAGCTGCTGAGACAATAAACAGCTTTTGATACCTTCGGTGAACTGTTTCAAACAGATAAAGACTTTATTTGTCATCCATCAGTATGCAATAATAAATGCAAGGGACAGCTCTTACATCACACCTACCATTCAGTTTTGACAGCAGTATAGAATGATCGCTTAGAAATGGAACAGGTGATTGCACTGTTATTGAAAATTATTTTGGTTTCCCTTTCACAAACACAATAAAAAATGGAGATAGATTATGTTATGTTTGCCTTCTTTGCCTGCCCAGAATGATTTTACAACTGGTGCATATGTAGTGCCCCCGTCTCCTGAGTAGGGCAGGTCAAAGAATCGATTCCCTTCTCCTTTCTGTTTCCTGTACTATAGCTTTACTTTTTTGTGTCAAGCAAACAGTTTGGATTTGGATATATGAAATAAATTGAAACCCTTCCTCTTTATGTTTTATAACTACAGTGGCACATCAAGCTACCAAACGCACAGGAACAATGACAGGAGCTCTGGTGCAACGTTGCAGACCTCAAGTGCAAATGGATGCAGCAAGGTCAAGGTCAAGGAAAGCAAACAGCAAAATCACCACAGACTTCGCAGGTATGAGGTTTACCCTTTACTTTCAGTTTTGATTGGTGATAACGCCTTCTCGTTCATCACTACAATCATTATCCTTTTTCCTACTTATTGGGAAGAATATTACCTTCAAATAATATAGAACAATACAGCACAGGCCCTTCAGCCCACAATGTTGTGCCAACTTTACTCTAAGATTAATCTAATCCTTCCCTTCTACATAGCCCTCCCCATTTTTCTATCATTCATGTGTCCATCTAAAAGTTTCTTAAATGTCCCCAATGACATATGACTTTGTCCATTACAAATTGTAAACTCTGGTCTCCCATTATCTTTCCATGATGATGCAAACTATAATGTGTGTAACACACTGGTAAAGGTTTCACTGATAACATAATGGTCTTTCTGTAGAAGCAGTATTTGAATTCTGGTTAGAGATAACAGGTGCTTTGGAATGTGAGCCATCCGATCCGGGGAGTGGGTTTTTTTTTGCGTGCCTCACACCGGTGCAAGCTGGGGTCTTTGTTCGGGGGGAGATGAAGAGAGAAGACGCTGGAGAGAACCAGTTGTAAGATTTAACCCAGTGAGGGACCATGATTCGATGGAGCAAGGTGCAGAGGTCTACTGAGGATTGCTAAATATGAAGTTTGAAAGAGTTGAGCTCCAACTTGTGCACATTTGACTGTTTAATTATAATGGGTCCTTTTTGTTTTCTTCTTTCTTTTCTTTATTAACCGTTTAGTTAAGATAACATTCATAAATATAATTCCTTTAATCATTGGCAGTTATTTGTTGGCTCTGAGTTGTAACTGGGCAGTAAGTTACACAGCATCCACACAAACCGGGGTTTGGAGTGGAAGAGCTGTCCTAATCTCACAGATTTGGTGGGACGGGAGTGTGTATTCCCTAGATTTATGCACCCCAAGGAAACCTGGGGGTGTCATGTATTTTTGCTCAGGTTAAAGGAAACCCATAAACTGCTAAAGTAAATATCAATTTTTTTCCCATTTGCTTTCTTCACCTGTTCTCTTTTCTTTCAGATCATGACCATAATGTTTTTGTTTCTTTTGCAATAACTTTTCTAATTCTGTAATTCCGTATTCAATCTGAATACACAAGTATCAGCAGAAGAGAAAGTGATGCAATCTATTATTTAGCAAGTGGTAACAGAAAAACTAATAATAGGATTGGGTAATGATGCAGGATGTTGTTTCTCCTGGTTGGGTTGTCAAGAACCTCAGACAACAGATTCAAAATAAGGTGGTACCAATCAGGATAGAGATGAGAAGAATTTTCTTCATCTGCGGAGCTGTGATTCTTTGGGATTCACTACTCGAGTGGGCTGTTGTGGTTCAGTCACTAATTGCAGACAGACGATGACAGATCATTAGATTCTACAAATATTGAGGGACATGGTGTTAGCTCGGGGAAGAGGTAGATGTCCATCATGTCCGGCAATAACAGGAAACCTGTGCAGGAGAGTTTCTAAAAGTGGAGAAGCCATTGCAGTGGGGTGGTCCTACTCTTTCAACCTCAGAAGTCCAGGTCCAGGGTGCAAACAAGCATCACAAACTAGGGTCTTCCTTGGTTGCTTTGGATGACCGCGAAGTCTTCTGTGCCTTGTCATGCCCTTCACTCTCCACGGAGCATTGCAAAACCACCTTCTTAGCCATTGGATCTCACTGCAGATGTCATCCGCCCAGTCCACCAGAACTGACTTTGCATACGAGGACAGCCATGTCCCTCCCTCACCAGGTTATGAGCCCACCAGCTACCCTCACCTGACTTAGCCGACCTGCAAAGGTGGTGTACTGGGGCGTGGCAGCTGTTACTTGCAAACAGTTACAGCTGAGAGCTGAGTGTCCAATGGGGACCAAATGAGGGAGCTGCCCCGGAATGGACACAAAAAACCCCTTTACCAAAAAAGCTACCCCTCTCTGAACATCCCATACACCCTAGAAGCTCAGGGAAATGGCTCCTAGGTAAAAGATCATATCTTATTAAATTAGCAGAGCAGAAGGCCTAGTCCTATCTCACGTTTTCTTACAACATAGTTTGTCACTGTAATTGACTAAATGCGCTGGGCTGCCTCTTAATTCTTAAGTTCTTATGTTCTTAAACCTTTGCATCTTCTTACAGATTTTTTACACATATTACCTTATCTACAGTAATATTTCTGTGCAAAGATTTAAGGCACATATATGTAGCTAAAGTGCCTAAGACTCTTGCACAGTACTGTATTTGTCAATGTGGAGCAGAGAGCGAGTTTGTAAATCTGGCAGGAGCAAGGGATGTTGGGAAATAGCGAGGATGGAGCACCGCGGGATGTGTGGGGGGCAGGTGGCAAGGAAAGAGTGCCAGGGGCAGGGAGTGGCGTGGGTGCAGACACACCCAGACCTGAGACACCAGGCAAGGTCATTAGATTCCAGACGATTGATGTTATTAATCATTACAGCATGTTTCTCTGATGCCTCCCGCTCCCTCCTCTCTCCCTTCCCCCTTTCCCAACCACGATTCCCACTCTTCTCGATCTCTTCCCAGTTTCAGTCTCCAACAGAGACCCATATCGGAATCAGGTTTATCATCTCTCACATATCTCATGAAATCTGTTTTTTTTCTGTGGCAGCAATACAGCAATGCATAAGATTACCAGAGTACTGTGCAAAGGCCTTAGGCAAGCTAGTTATATGTAAGTGTGTGCCTAAGACTTTTGCGCAGTACTGTAAACATAAGAACGTAAGAGATAGGAGCAGGAGTAGGCCATCTGGCCCATCAAACCCGCTCTGTCATTCACTAAGACCATGGCTGATCTGGCTACGGACTTATCTCCACCTACCTGCCTTTTCTCCATAACCCTTAATTCCCCTGTGCCCTAATTCATTATGAGATCATTATACATAAGTGGCCACTTTATTAGGTACACCAGTACACCTGCTCGTTGATGCAAACATCTAATTAGCCAATCAGGTGGCAGCAACTCAATGCATGAAAGTGTGTAGACGTGGTCAAGAGGTTCAGTTGCTGTGCAGACCAGACATCAGAATGGGGAAAGAAAAGCGATCAAGGTGAATTAATTGCTGAGTGCTGACTTTGAGTATTTGTTCACTGTTTCCTTGCAAACTGGGAACAACAGTAATAAACAACAAAGAAATAACTGAATAGGGAGATAAAAGGTATAGAAACTAATGAGTTCTTAATATCCAGTATTGGCTTATAGAAAGCTCATGGGGCCAAATTAATTACAGAAATGATCCACACCAAAACTGCATGAATAGAATTCATCTATGGAATAATGATGGCTTGTTCTGGGGGTCCTTCCTTTCTGTGTGAGAAGGAGAGTCTGCCAGTCAGTATATCACTTTAATTTAACAATGCTTTGACCATGTAATGTGACAAGATCTTACAAAAAAAAATTGAATTAATGATTTGGTTTGCAAGTATTAGCTGCGTCAATGAACCAATTACGGCGATGTTTAACAAAAAGGGGCCTTTGTCGCACAGGACTGTGTACTTTAGACCCTCATTAGGGATGCGGAAGAAGATCAGATAGAAGATTTTAATGAGTCACACGGAATATTAAAGGGCATTCCAATCTGTGATCTTTCAGCTTTTATTAGTTAATACCACAGCTATAATATGTTATATTATGATTAGTTGCCAGAGGAGCATGGAGAAGACGCGACAAAAATCCCATTAAAATTCTCACTGGGAACATCTGTTCACAACAGTATTCCTAGGAGCTATGAACATTGTGCATGCAAAAACGTCATTACTGCCTGCATATTTAGAGCTTTTTACAGCATGGGGTCATATTATTCAGCGAGTTGTGTAGTGACACTGCGAACATACACTCAGTGGCCACTTTATTAGGTACACCTGTACACCTGCATGTTAATGAAAATTCTCTAATTAATCAATCATATGGCAGCATATCAATGCATAAAAGCGTGCAGACATGTTTAAGAGGGTCAGCTGTTGTTCAGATCAAACATCAGAATGGGGAAGAAATGTGATCTAAGTGACTTTGATTGTGAATTGCTTGTTGAATCGAATTGAATTGACTTTATTTCTTACATCCTTCACAGGCATGAGGAGTAAAAATCTTCACGTTACCTCTCTGTCTAAATGTGCAATATACAATTTATAGTAATTTATAATAAATAGTATGTACAACAAAACAGTCAATATAACATAGAAATACAATTGTATCAGCATGAATTAATCAGTCTAATGGGCTGTTGGAAGAAGCTGTCCTGGAACCTGTAGGTCCTGGCTTTTATGTTGTGGTACTGTTTCCCAGATGGTAGCAGCTGGAACAGTTTGTGGTTGGGGTGACTCAGGTCCCCAGTGATCCTTCGAGCCCTTTTTACACACCTGTCTCTGTAAATGTCCTGAATGGTGGGAAGTTCTTATCTACAGATGCGCTGGGCTGTCTGCACCACTCTCTGCAGAGTCCTGCGATTTAAGGAAGTACAGTTCCCATACCAGGCAGTGATGCAGCCAGTCAGGATGCTCTCAATTGTGCCCCTGTAGAAAGTTCTTAGGATTTAGGGACCCATACCAAACTTCTTCAACTGTCTGAGGTGAAAGAGGCGCGGTTTTCCTCACCTTATCTAGTGAGGAAGTTCGAGCCCTCACACAGAGAGGGGATTGCTCCAAAAAGTCAAAGCCCATGGCACTCAGGACAAACAGACAAATTAAATCTAAAATTGGTTTTATAAGAGGAGGCAGGGGAGTTGGTATATCAATTGACAACCTTTGACTAATGGACTAACGCAGGAATTGGTACAATTTGTCATCGTCATCATCATCATTGCATGTTTATCATCCACTAAGAGATAGAATTAGTAAATACACAGATGACATGAGAAACAGTGAATGTACAAACAATGATGAAGATGTCTGTAGTCTACAGCAGTGGTCCCCAACCTCCGGGCCGCGGACCGATACCGGGCAGCGAAGCATGCAGGGGTGCAGCGGTAACCAGAACGCACCCACTTGCCTCTAATCTGGGCCGACATTTACGTGCAGGGCGGCACCTAATTAATTGCGTGTTTATTTCGGCTTTTTTCTTAAAAGCTACCACTGCACCCCTGCATGCTTCGCGGCCCAGTATCGGTCCGCGGCCCAGAGGTTGGGGACCACTGGCCTATAGGATGATATTGATCAGTTAGTAAGCTGTCAGAGCAATGGCAGATAGAATTTAATCGTACTGAAGTTCAACAGGTACACTTAATGTCAGAGAAATGTATAAAATATACATCTTAAAATTCTTTTTCTTCACAAACATCCACGAAAACAGGGGAGTGCCCCGAAGAATGAATGACAGTTAAATGTTAGAAACCCAAAGCCCCTCCAGGCTCCCCCTCCCATGCAGAAGCAGCAGCAAGGCAACGACCCCCTCCTCCCACCAGCAAAATAAAAGCATCGGCACCCTCCACCGAGCACTCGAGCGTGCAACAAAGCATCATTAAAGATGCAGACTTGCAGTACCCCAAAGGCTATTCATTCACATGGTAATTCGACATACCACAGGCTCACTCTGTCTCCGTAGTAGGGGATAAAGAGGTGTCCCCATTTCACTGAGTGTGAGGTGCTGACCATTCAGTGGACTATGTAGGTAGGACACCCACAAGGAATCATAGCATCCCAGGAAAATATAAGGATCACCAAGAGAAAACCTCTGTGTCCATGGGGGAAAGCATGCAGGCTCCACACAGACAAAACCTGAGATCAAAATTGAACTTGAGTTGCTAAAACTAAGATAGCAACTCTTTCAACTGTGTCGCTTCCAAAGACATACAGTACCCTTCTTTATATTTTGCTTGAGCTGATCTTGGTGTATTAGCATGGAGAGAGAAGCTGAAGTGAACAATTCATCATCATGATTCAAGGGTTTAATGAATTCATTTATATGACAGGTTGCACAAACTTTAAGTGCGAAAGTAGAGATGGGATCTACCTGAGGTGTCATATAATGGGACAGATAAGGTGAAAGTATATTCTCAGGAAAGTTTAATCTCAACATAGCATTAGAGTAGGCTGTCCAGGAGTGAAACCTATAAACATTTTGTACACAAAAATGGTGGAAATCAAACACACAAGTCACTCTAAAAACAGTGGCTACTAGGTTGAATATTTATCTGGGGAGTAAGGTTGATGGAATTTTGCCCAGCAACAGCGTTGGGGAGGATGAAACACAAAGAGGTGAATGGAGTTGAAGTACGTATCAGACATGAAGTAATTTCATGGTTGAGTAAGTTCAAATGGATGAATAACCTTCTGCTTTATCACTGCATAACTTCCACTGTGGGAAAATGCCAGGCTATAGTTCTCTAAATAACAAAATCTTCCTTCAGAAAAACACAACTTAAAGGAAATTTGTTCTGTAACATTTATCTTTTGTGAAATTATTTTGCAACTCGATTCCTTTTATTGTCTGCTCTATGGTAGCCTAAATTAGATGTCCTAGGCTGGACATATTATGTTATTTACAGCTCCATAAATCAAATCATGGTTGACCAAAATATAGCTATATAAACTTTCAGAGATACATCATTTTATGGGGACATAACTAAAATTTCCTCTGGTTTTGGGGTTGAAAATGTATAGCAGCGAATTAAGTAAGCAATTATTAATACAGCTTTAAAAAGGATTAGTTTTATTTGTCAGATGTGCATTGAAATATCGAAACATACAGTGAAGTGCTTTGTTTGTGTCAACGACTAACACCATAGCCTGCTAGCACTGCCGTGCTTCTGATGGCAAAATAGCATGCCCACATCTTACTAACCGTACCCCTAACACATACAACTTTGGAAGAGGGAGGAAACCAATGCACTCAGAGTGGTCACAGGGAGAATGTACAATCCTCTTACAGACATTGAAACTGATCACAGATCGCTGGTGCTGTACGTTTTTGCGTTGACTGCTAAGCTACCATTCCACCCCTTTGTCTAAAAGCAATCATGCAGTTAGAGCAGAGGTACCCAACCTGGGGTTCACAGACCACTCAGTTAAAGCTAAGGATCATTGGCATAAAAAAGATTGGGAACCCCCGAGTTAGAGCATCTCATCAATTATTTTTTTTGTGAGAAAAGTAGCTGACAGTGGATGAAGAATACGCCATTCATCAAAATTCTGATGAAAGGTCTTGGCCTTAAGTGTTGACTGTACTCTTTTCCATAGAAGCTGCCTGTCCTGCTGAGTTCCTCCAGCATTTTGTGTGTGTTGCTTTGATTTCCAGCATCTGCAGATTTTCCCTTGTTTGTTTTTTTCATTAGAATGATCTTTTTGATCTAATATTTTCATGGCTGAAGAGAAAGCTATTCAAAATCCCATAAAAATTAATACACTTTTAATGAGGGCTGTGAATAGGCTGGTGTTGCTGGGGGTGCGTTTTGCTTGATGAAGGAAATGAGGACATGAATTTTAGCAAGTTCGTGGAAAACCACTACAAAACTCATCTTAAACAAATTGAACTTACAGGCATGCCAACGCATGTTCGCTCCATAATGTTATCATGATTAAGTAAACAACTACCGATATAGGTTTAAAAAATCTTAGCTTTACTTCTCACACGTTCATTAAAACAAACAGTGAAGCAGATCGTTTGTGTCAATACCAAAACAAGGATGTGCTGGGGGCAGCCTGCATGTGTTGCCATGGTTTTGGCAACATTAAAGAAGTAGTTGTTAGATTCTTGATTAGTAAAGGTGTCAAAGGCAAAAGAATAGGGTTGAGGGAGGTAGTTGATCATCCATAATGGAATGGTCGAGCAGACTCAATCAGCCGAATGGCTTATTTCTGATCCTGTATGTTACGGTCTAAGGCCCACAGTGTCCCACAGCAAATTTTAATTCCTACATTATAACTTATTGACAGAAAAATGATATTCCTGCCCTATTTTCCCAATAATAATCACAGTAAGTTGAAAAGGGGACATTCCAACATATCTAGAGCTGAGTGGAGATCTGAGAGAGATCTGCTGAAGAAAGGCATAGACAAGGTAGATAGACAGTATCTGCCATGGTTGAAATGTCTAATATCAGAGGCCATGCACTTAAAATGAGAGGAGATAAGCTCAAAGGAGATGTTAGAGGCAGTTTTTCTTTACACAGAGGGTGGTGGATGCCTGGAATGTGCTGCCTGGGGTGGTGGTGGAAGCAGGTACTTTAGGGATTTTTAAGAGACATTTAGATAGGCACATGAATGTGAAAGAAATGGAGGATTATGGACATGTGCAGGCTGAAGGAGTTGGTTTAGTTAGCCATTTGATTAGTAGTTTACAAGGGGTGATTGATAAGTTTGTGGCCTAAGGTACAGGGAGTCAACTTTAGAAAACCTAGCACATTTATTTTTCCTACATTTACATACTTAGTCCAGCGGTCGAGGAGCATACGGATCCCTTCTTTGTGGAGGTGGTCCACAGCAGGGGTGATTGATAAGTTTGTGGCCTAAAGTAGAAGGCGATGAGTTATACAGCTCTCATCATATGCACGCACATTTCAACTCTTTCAGTGCCTATGCAGAAAGTTTGAAGTTTCTCCTCATCTCCTTCTACTTTAGGCCGTGAACTTATCAATCACCCCTGCTGTGGACCACTTTCTGGAGGTCCAAGACGCCGACTTCTACAAAGAAGGGATCCGTATGCTCCATGACCGCCGGACTAAGTGTGTAAATGTAGGAAAAGTAAATGTGCTAGGTTTTCTTTGACTCCATCTACATTAGGCCATGAACTTATCAATCACCCCTGCTGTGGGCCACTTCTACAAAGAAGGGATCTGTGTGCTCCACGACCACTGGACTGTGTCTAATTGTAGGAAAAGTAAATGTGCTAGGTTTTCTAAAATTGACTCCTTCTACGTTAGGCTATGAATTTATCAATCTCCCCTCATAGTTGGTTTGGCATAACATTGTCAACCAAAGGGCCTGCTCTATGGTCTATATTCTATGCTTAAGCATATTTTCAATCTGTAGGCCTTCCTGGCACACTATAACAACATTAAGTGCTTGAGTTCCTGTTGTGTATTGAATATTTCAATAATATTTGAGTAATCTTGTGTATATTGGTTGATTAAACATTCTTCTTGTTTAAATAATTAATTTAGAATTATATGTAAGAATACGTTAATTGCGTACATGACCACATGGTACACACGCACCTCCCTTAAAGTAAAGAGAAAGTTACACATGCACTTCAGAGTCCTGTATCTTCCTTGAATTAGTTTAATGTTTTGAAGTTACAAAACATAAATTCCCCTTGCCATTCTCTGTAAGACTGTATCCTCCAACACAGAAATCCTCCATTCCTTTTTTCACTCTTAGTAAAGCGTTGCTGTTTAGAACACCGCCACAAATTTCCTCGTCCCGGCTCCCAGGAGAATAACATTGATTTCTTCAGTCTTCTCATGCAATCAGTCTCCCATCACAAGATTTCATCCCCTCGATGACATGAGCTGCCCTGACGGGAAAAAAATATCACCTTCCTTACATCAATGCTTGTTCAGGGCCCTGAAATGCCTTAACACTGCAGTCAGAGCACAAATTGTTTCTCAAGGACAATTAGAGATGGGAAAATAAATACAGCCTTTGTCAGCAACCTTCTCATCCTGTAAATGAATTTAAAAATAAGTTATTCCCTGAGTTTGCATGCATTTTGTTTGAAAATCTCAGATATATAATGGGGCAGGCTGTTCCTGTACCATCAATTCAATACAGCAATCAACATTAAAACATCCTATTCTTATTTCCACTCTTGATCTCCTCATGATTTCCATAATTCAATGTATTAAATCATAGGTTTATATATAAACAATATAAACAAGCTTTTCAATGACATGCTGCCATTTTATCAGTCCATTTTAAAAAATTGCTCAGACACTGGGTCTGCTAATATGTTGTGGTGAATTAAATATCCATCCATTAATCCAGACATTCATTGGATGAGAATCAAACTTGTGCAGATATAGTAACTTGCAGTATATCTAAACTGTAAATGGTTGAAGAAATATTTAACGTTGTGTTCCTTTGATTCATTAGTTCCAACATTAAGACTTCAGAAATATCTGTTCGAATTCTGGTGTAAAATTGCGTAATACTTAAGTTTAGATTTTAAATATTATTGCCAAAAATGATGATGACGCAACATCTTTTCAGTTGAGATTTTACATCGAATAATGTCAGGAAGCATTCAAACCCTGTCCTCAACAGTTTGTTGAAAGCAAGGAGGTGTATGTGGCATGGAAGTGTATGTGTTGAGCAAAGGTTTTTAAGAAGAGAATGACTGCACAGCTGATTCGCTGGGGTTGTACCGTACACTCAGTGGCCACTTTATTAGGAACACCTGCTTGTTAATGCAAATATCTAAGCAGCCAATCATGTGGCAGTAACTCAATGCATTAAAGCATGTAAACATGGTTAAAATGTCAAGGTGTCAATTTCTTCCCCCATCAGAATGTTCCATACAACCTTGCCCAGGCCTGCGCCCTGGAGAGTGAAGACTTTCCAGGTGCAGATCCATGGTCTCGCAAGACTAATGGATGCCTTTGAGATGAGGTGTTAAATTGATGCATGGAACAGTTAAATCAGGGGTCCCCAATCTTTTCTGCACTGTGGACCATTTTAATATTGACAATATTCTTGCAGACCAGCCGACTGGGGGTGGGGGTGTGGGGGGGGGGGTTGCGGGGCGGGGTGGATGTCCAAGTAGGGTTAAACTCACCTCAACATGTCTTTTACAGTTAGGGTTGCCAAATTTCTCACTCCCAAATAAGGGACAAAAGTAGCAGTCAAATCCTGATGAAGGGTCCCGGCCCGAAACATCGACTGTACCTCTTCCTATAGATGCTTGCCTGGCCTGCTGTGTTCACCAGCAACTTTTGTGTGTGTTGACAGGACACTTGAGCTCTTAATGATAGCGGAGTCAAGAGATATGGGGAGAAGGCAGGAACGGGGTACTGATTGTGGATGATCAGCCATGATCACAGTGAACGGCGGTGCTGGCTCGAAGGGCCGAATGGCCTACTCCTGCACCTATTGTCTATTGTGTTTACCCTGAAAAAGACTACCATGACCATGAAGCCTTGCGTGGGCACGTGTGTGTGCATCCGTGACGTACGCATGCATGACGTGCGCATGCGTGTACGTGCCGATTTTTTTTTCCACAAATCGGTTTTGGCTTAATCTTCCTGACTACGCTGTACATACATTATTTCTACTTTATATAGGCTGTGTATTTATCATATATCATTCATGCTTTTACTATATGTTAGAGTTATTTTAGGTCTTATGTGTTATTTGGTAGGTAATTTTTTGGGTCTGGGAATGCTCAAAAATTTTTCCCATATAAATTAATGGTAATTGCTTCTTCGCTTTACGCCATTTCCGCACGAAAGGTTTCATAGGAACGCTCTACCTTAGCGGGGGAAATACGGGACAAGGGCGGTCCCGTATGGGACAGACCAATTTAGCCCAATATACGGGATGTCCCAGCAAATACGGGACAGTTGGCAACCCTATGTTCAAGTTCAACAATGCGTGACAGGGAATGAGGAAAGGTGCAGCTGACTCGTATCGTTTCCTCGCGGCCCGGTAGCACATGCTTTGCAGCCTGGTATCGGTCTGCAGCCCGATGGTTGGGGACCGCTGAGTTTAAAAAGTGAGCCCTTTTCCCATGGATATTGAACTGGAGAGTTGCCTTTAGAATTGAGGTGCCAGTAAGAAATAATTGGTAGACCTAGTATTAGAGATACAGCATACTAACTGGGCTTTCTGCCCCAGTGAGCTCACTCCTCCCTGTTACATCCACGTGACCAATTAACCTATGTCTTTAGAATGTGAGAGGACACCCATCTGGTCATGGGGAGAATGTAGAAACTCCTCACAAACAGTGGCAGGAATCGAACCTGGGTCACTAGAGTTACACTAACTGCTTGACTACCATGTTGCGCAAATGATGATGCCTCTTTAGTATCATTCCTTACAATGTCCACAGTTACAGAGACATTTTGACCCATTGTTCCTGTGTTGCTCCTGGACCTCCTGCTATGCAGAGGTGCTTTGATATGTACACATCTAAGAACATATGTCACCATATACAACCCTGAGATTCATTTTCCTGCAGGCATACTCAATAACCATAATAGAATCAATGAAAGACTGTGCCAACTGGATGTATAACTAGTGTTCAGAAGCCAATAAACAGTGCAACTACAAAAAGAAGAAATAACAATAATAAATAAATATATAAGCAATAAATGTCGAGAACATGAAATGATGAGTCCTTGAAAATGAGACCACATGTTGTGGGAACAGTTTAGTGATGGAGCAAGTTAAGTTATCCCCTCTGGTTCAGGAGCCTGGTGATTGAAGGGTAATAACTGTTCCTGAATCTGGTGGTGTGAATCCTCAGGCTCCAGTGCCTTCTTCCTGATGGTAGCAGCGAGAAGAAATCATGGCCTGGGTGGTGGGGGTCCCTGATGATGGATGCTGCTTTTGTGTCCCAATACTCTGTGTAGATGTGCTCAGTGTTACGGAGGGCTTTATCCATGATGGACTGGCCATATCGAGAACCTTTTGTAGGATTTTCTATTCAAGGGCATCATTGTGTCCATACCAGGCTGTGATGCAGCCAGTCAATATACTGTCCTCCACACATTTATACAAGTTTGTTGAAGTATTAAATACCATATAACATCTTCTCAAATTCCTAAGGAAGAAGAAGTGCTGTGTTGCTTGCTTCATAATTGCACTTACATGCTGGTCCCAGGGCAGATCCTTTGAAATGATAACGTCAAGGAATTCAAAGTTGCTGATCCTCTCCACCTCTGACTCCCCAGTGAGGACTGGCTCACGGATTCCAGGTTTCCTCCTCCAGACATCAAAAATCAGCTCCTTGGTCTTGCTGACATTGGTAAGAGTTGTTGTGGCACCACTCAGCCAAATTTTCAATCTCCCTCCTATATGCTTATTCATAACCACCTTTGATTTGGCCTAGGACAGTGGTGTGGTCAGCAAACTTGAATACAGCATTGGAGCTGTGCTTAGCCACACAGTCGTAGTGTAAAGCGAACAGAGCAGGAGTCAAAGCACACAGCCTTGTGGTGCTCCTGTGCTGATGGAAATTGTGGTGGAGATGTTGTTGCCAATCCAAACTGACTGGGGTCTGTAAGTGAGGAAGTCAAGAAACCAATGACACAAGCAGGTATTGAGGCCATATTGAGAACATAGCCTTAGGATTCGGGGGTGGGGGGGTAGATTTAGATTTAGATTTAGGATGAAGATGAGGAGGAACTGCTTTTCCCAGAGAGTGGTGAATCTGTGCAATTCTCTGCCCAATGAAGCAGTGGTGGCTACCTCAGTAAATATATTTGACAAGGTTGGACAGAGTTTTGCATAGAAGGATAATTAAAGATTATGTGGAATAGGCATGTAGGTGGAGATTAGTCCATGGCCAGATCAGCTATTATCTTGTTGAATGGCGGAGCAGGCTCGACAGGCCAGATGGCCGACTCCAGCTCCTTTTTCTTACGTTCTTATGCCATAGTCCAATTAATTGGATCTCCGGACCAATGAACCTACCAACCAGTATGTCTTTTGGACTGTGGGAGGAAACTGGAGCACCCAGAGGAAACCCACATGGTCACTGGGAGAACATACAAACTTCTTACAGGCAGTGGTGGGAATGCTGGGTAGAGAAGGCCTCATTCCTTTGTTTTGGAGTCCCCCCCTCCCTTCCTGCCTCACTTCTAGCCACTGCAATGAACCATCGACCACTTAAAGGTGCCATACCTGCTTGCTCGGGAGTTAAGTCCGCCAAGCCCTTCAGAAGATCATGAACTCCATAGTTCATCAAGTCAATTTAGAAGTATATTGCTTAAAGGGAAATTACACGCAGCAGATTGCAGTGGGAGTAATTCAAAAGAGGTATATTTAGAACTATTGTACGTAGCCCACAGAGTATCATCGTGGTTCACTGGTGTCATCTTGCTTTGTGGGGAGGGTATCAGAGTAACCTTGTCTTTATCACCCCAGCAACAGGAATTACATCAGACTTGGTCCTGGGGAACTGCCTTGGTAAGTAATGTATTAAAATCTGGCTAGGCAGAGGATGCCCAATAACAGGTGAGTTTAAGAACCACGTGGATTAATTTCTAAGCATGATTTACATGTTTACTGAGCAGGGAAGGATGGTGTTCTCTCTGAGAGATTCTCTGGGGAACTCAGCTCATCCATACAAACAGCAGCAGGAAGGACCCAATCACAGCTCTGAAGGATTGCAACTCAACCAATATCAACGTGACCGGAAAATCAGAAACACTGCAGATACTGCAAATCTGAAATTGGAAACCTCCAAACATCTGTGGAAAGAGAAACAGAGTTAAGATTTCAGATCAAACACCTTTCATCAGAACTGGAATCGAAATTTAAAACTAACTTGGTTTTCTCTCTTTGCTAGCTTGGGTAAAGGACTAACCCTGTTCTTTTTTCCACAGATACTGCTTAACATGATAAGTACCACCTTCCGGTTTTGTTCACTGTTATTGTGCTCTGACACAGAAGCACGTTTGTGTTTGTGCACTGAAAAATAACCATGTGCACAAGCTCAAGTTTCTAGCACATATTATGAGGTAAATCTAACTCATGAAATGCATTTGAGATTACTTTATACTTTATACCTTATTGTCGCCAAACAATCAATACTAGAACGTACAATCATCACAGCGATATTTGATTCTGCGCTTCTCACTCCCTGGATTACAAATATTAAATATTAAAAATAGTAAAAATTAGTAAATATTAAAAATTTAAATTATAAATCATAAATAGAAAATAGACAAATGGAAAGTAAGGTAGTGCAAAAAAACCAAGAGGCAGATCCGGATATTTGGAGGGTACGGCCCAGATCTGGGTTAGAATCTGGATCAGGATCAGGATCAGGACCTCAAACAGACACACCACCAACGCCTATCTCCACAGAGTGTTTTGTTGTAAGTATGCTGTTCCTGATCACCAGTACTTGCGCACGAGTTGAGTCTCGGTGACCAAAGACAAGTTTTACTGCTGCACTTACTCTTACCATTCACAGATATGGTACTTCAAAAGTAGAACTCCAGTCAAGCTGATTGTAATGTGCTGGAGTGACACATGGTACAAGAATAGGGACTCCCTGATGGGAGTAGAAGCCTGCGATCTACTCTGTTTATGCTGCATTCTGCATACTATACACTGCACACCACACCACACAGAGCATCACATACTAAACACCACACAATGAACACTGCATACTCCGCAATACACACCCACACTGCACACGGCAGAACACCCTACACACCACGGTACCACACACTGCACACCACACCACATGTTGCATTTGATGAGCTATTTTGCAGGCTATAATTCTATGTCAATTAAATGACCTCTTCCAAAGGTCGCACAATTCAGTGCTTCAAGCGAGTCTTAGAAATATATGGATAACTGTCCTGCTGGGAGGCGTCAGCTTCTGACCAGACCATTTTTCTTTCATTTCCTTGGGTCTGACCTCCTAGGATTGCTCTTTTAAATGAGTACTGGAGAATTAATTTGGGTTTGGTTTGGAGCAGAAGCAATCAGGCTAATCTCCAGCTCACTTTATATCTGCCTGATTGTTTAATTAGATGGTCATTTTCTGTTCTGCAGTTTTTGACATTTTGCAGGTGCCTATTATCACGATGGAATGTGTTCTTTATGTGCTTTTCTTCATAAGCCACAGGCAGAATCTATTCTTGGAATTGTCCTGATGGCATACAACTTGTGCTGTCAACATTTCTTAGTTATATTTTCCTTATCACCTTAATATAAATAAGGAATGCAACCAAACCCTGTGTTCTGTTTTATGCCAACAGTCATATCAGAATCAGGTTTAATGTCACTGACATATGTCATGAAATGTGTTGTTTTGCAGCAACAGCAGATTGCAATACACAAGAATAAAAAAACTATAAATTACAATAAGTATATATAATAAAATTAAATTAAATAAGTAGTTAAATTAAAAAAGAGGGAAAATCCTGAGGTCGTGTTCTTGGGTTCATTGTCCATTCAGAAATCTGAAGGCAGTAGGGAAAAAGCTGTTCCTGAAATGTTGACTGTGTGTCGTCAGACTCCTATACCTCCTCCCTGATGGTTTCATTGAGAGGGGGGCACGTATTGGAAGATGGGAGTCCTTAATGATGGATGCCGTACCCATTTTGCAGGATGTGGGCTGTGTTGGTATGCTCAGCATCTTGCCCACTGGGAAGATGATGGTGCGCTGCCTTCCTGAGCTGCCACAGTCCGTTTAGTGATGGTCCTCTCTCCATAAGATAAGAACCAACAGCAGAACCAACAGTGGTGAGGGAACAATGACATACTGCCAAGACAGGGTGATGAGGAGCTGAAAACCTTTCTCTCGTTATAGCAGAGGTTGATATCTTTCCTCCTGGCAGATGACCAGAACGGCACACAGCACTCTAAATTCAGCTTTACCAACATCCTGTACAATTTCAGCATAACATCTCAACTCCCGTAGTTAATGTCCTGATTTAGAATCAGAATCAGGATTATTATCACCAGCATGTGTCATGATATTTGTTAAATTAGCGATGTACTAAAAGGCAATGTACTAAAACTTCTCTTAATTATCGATGCCAATTTTAAGGAATTACACATCTGTACTTCAGAGCCTGACCATGCATTTTGAAAGTCCTGCCAAAGTGCAACACATCACACTTGTCTGCATTAAATACTATCTGCCATTTTTCCAGCTAGTCCAGATCCTGCTGCAAGCTTTGGTAGTCTTCCTCACTGTCCACCCATCCCCAATCATGGCGTCATCTGCAAATTTGCTGGTCCAGTTTACCACATTGTCACTGAAATCATTAACATAGATGATAAACAACAGACCCACCATCGATCGCTGCAACGCAGCCCAACTCACAGGCCTCCTGTCAGAGAGACAACCGTCGTCTACCACTCTCTAGCATCTCCCGCTGAGCCAATGTGCAATCCAATCAGTTGATCTGAGGTTGCATTATTTCAAACTTGTTACAATACCTAGGCAATTGAACTGTTTAATAATGAAGTCAAATTCACTTAAGAGGCTTTCTATGTGGTTCCCCAAAGGAAACTCTGTAGCCTACTTGCCTTTAAATTTGGTCAGGAATCAAAATGACTGTTTGGGAAGCAGCAAATCTGGGCTTATATCCTGCTATCTCCGATTTTATTTTGGCAGATCTTGTGATTCGGCTCACTCTCCTCCTCCTCCGTCAAAAAGGAAGAAAAAGAAGAAGAAATCCGAGCACAAGCGCAGGCGGTGGGTGTTTCTATTGCAGGCAGTGCTTTTTAACCAAACACTGTAAGCAGCAGGATTGTCTGTAGAATTGACGCTTTGTCTATCCATTGTCTTAACCATAGCAAGGTGGAGAGACATCCAGTGTACTGCTTTCCCGTAACTCTTCTGCACCATATGCTGTCTGTATCCTGGGCATCACCCTGTGCAATACCATATCTCACTGCAACACTGCTGGAACTTTGTCTACACCCCATCACAACACAATCTACACCCAAGGAAACCATACTGCCTGCACCATGCAGACCACCTCTGGCCATATTTTCATTCCCACAATTCAACTCGGCAGGATTTGGCATAGGGTTTTGCCAATCTCCTGCCAAGTTAAATTGGAGGAATTTTAGGATCAATGTATAAAACCAGAACATTATAGACGGTCTGCAGTTAATGCCGCATACAATGGGTCAATGGTTCCATTTAATATCAGATAACGTAAACAGCATACAACCTGAAAGTCTTACTCTCCACAGACATCCTCAAAACAGAAGAAAAAAACCCAAAGAATGAATGACAGAAAAAAGTAAGAACTCCATAGTCTCCTACATCCATCCCACACACAAGCAGCAGCAAGCAGTATCAAACCTCCCCCCTCTTACCCTGGCATAAAGCATCAGCACTCCCACCACCGACTATGCAAGCAACAGCAAAGCCCCCAAAGAGAGTCCATGGTCTACAAAACATCAAAAACTAACTTTTCACTCTAATATTTCAACATCCCACAGTCAGTCTCAGACTCTCTCTCCCTCTCTCTCTCTCATACACACACACACACACACACACACACACGGAAGAGACAGATATCGCTCCTTCCACAGCATGAGGGGAGACAAACACTCGCTGTTTCGATATTATCAGAATCAGAATCAGCTTTATTACCACCGGTATGTGACGTGAAATTTGTTAACTTAGCAGCAGCAGTTCAATGCAATACAAAATCTAGCAGAGAGGGAAAAAAAAATACATAAAATAAAAAAACAAGCTAA
This sequence comes from Mobula birostris, assembly GCF_030028105.1. Classification (NCBI taxonomy): domain Eukaryota; kingdom Metazoa; phylum Chordata; class Chondrichthyes; order Myliobatiformes; family Myliobatidae; genus Mobula; species Mobula birostris. The sequence continues at coordinate 7,222,506 of NC_092400.1, read as the reverse complement.
CGAGTAAAGCAATTAAGTATATTGGATAGATTTTTAAAAAGTGCAAAAACAGAAACACTGTATATTAAAAAAAAGTGAGGTAGTGACCAAAGATTTAATGTATATTTAGGAATCAGATGGCAGAGAGGAAGAAACTGTTCCTGAATTGCTGAGTGTGTGCCTTCAGGCTTCTGTACCTCCTACCTGATGGTAACAGTGAGAAAAGGCATGTCCTGGGTGCTGAAGGTCCTTAATAATGGACGCTGCCTTTCTGAGACGCCGCTCCCTGAAGATGTCCTGGGTACTTTGTAGGCTAGTACCCAAAATGGAACTGAATAGATTTACAACCTTCTGCAGCTTCTTTCGGTCCTGTGCAGTAGCCCTCCATACCAGACAGTGATGCAGCCTGTCAGAATGCTCTCCACAGTACAACTATAGAAGTTTTTGAGTGTATTTGTTGACATGCCAAATCTCTTCAAATTCCTAATAAAGTCTAGCCGTTATCTTGCCTTCTTTATGACTACATCAATATGTTGGGACCAGGTTAGATCCTCAGAGATCTTGACACCAGGAAGCTGAAGCTGCTCACTCTCTCCACTTCTGATCCCTCTATGAGGATTGGTATGTGTTCCTTTGTCTTACCCTCCCTGAAGTCCAGAATCAGCTCATTCATCCTACTGACGTTGAGTGCCAGGTTGTTGCTGTGGCACCATTCCACTAGTTGGCATATCTCACTCCTGTACGCCCTCTCATCACCACCTGAGATTCTACCGACAATGGTTGTATCATCAGAAAATTTATAGATGGTATAAATTTGAGCTATGCCTAGCCACACAGTCATGTGTATATAGAGAGTAGAGCATTGGGCTAAGCACACACCCCTGAGGTGTGCTAGTGTTGATCGTCAGCGAAGAGGATATGTTATCACAAATCCGCACTGATGATAACATCCACAAACTGTATCGTTGCTCTTTATTTCGAGTTCCCCGACTCAAGAATTGTCAGCAAGATCTCACTCACGAGAGAGAGAGAGAGAGAGAGAGAGACAGAGAACGAGAACGAACGAACACACCAAGTACAGAGGCCTCCAACAGCCACTCTCACTGTCTTCGATGTTCTGGCTCCTGCTACAATAGTTTGCAACACCAGTGAGAATTCATTTCCGCAAGGCCGCGCAAGGCTGCATCCCAAAGACACCTGTCTTCAGGCCAAACCTGGATATACCAAAAATGTGGCCAATCAGCTCGCTCCAGGTATGGGAATGGAACCACAGTTTGAGTGGTGTGTAGACCCAAAAGGTATGAACCACTGTGTAGAACCACAGTCTGTGTGCCGCTGTTGATCAAAGACCTCACGGGACTCCAGAAAAGGAAAATCAGGCAGACAGTTAAAACAATTATTAAATTAGTCACAGAAGGTGTCTCATGTTTCAGGTGTCTCAGGTGTCTCAATTATTAAATTAGTCACAGAAGGTGTCTCAGGCTACTGAATCATTGAGACAGAGTGGTCATTTGCGTTTCCTCCTGTAACTGGAGAGTGACATTCTTCCACTGAAGGTTCCTCCTTAAACTTGAAAGTCAAAGTGAAGCTTATTGTCATATGCAAAACTGACTTGCAGCAACATTGCAGACACATAGCATCATATAATCAGAATCAGAATCAGATTCAGGTTTAGTATCACTGGACCATTGAGAAATCTAATGCCGGAGGTAAGATACTGTTGCTGAATCACTGAGTGTGTGTCTTCAGGCTCCTGTACCACCCCCTTGATGGTAGCAATGAGAAAATGGCACATTCTGGGTGGTTGAGGTCCTTAATGACGGATGCCACCTTTTTGAGGCATTGCCTTAACAACGAGTTCTCAATGATGGAGAGGCTAGAGCCCATGATGAAGCTAACTGAGTTGACAACTTTCTGCAGCTTTTTCTGATCCTGTGCAGTGGCCCCTCCATACCAGATGATGTTGTGACCAGTTGGAATGTCCTCCATGGTACATGCGCAGAAATTTGCTGGAGCTTTTGCTGACGTGCCAACTCTTCTCATAATCCTAATGAAAATTAGCCACTGACCTGCCTCCTTCGTAATTGGATCAATATGTTCAAAGTAATCAAAGTACTGCTAAACTGTAAACACGAGGAATTGCTAAACTGTAGTCATTTGTGCTGATTAGTTAAAAACCTGAATGGTTAACCCCTGATGCTTCAGGGCTTGTGGTTATCAGGGGATAAGTGCTTTAAGTCGTGTATTGAACCAAAGTTCAAACTTTTAACTCATATTGGTTAAAGATAGCTGAAAGTCACAAGTTAATAAGGTGTCAAGAAAATGAAAATTTGGAATGTACCTGCTTTGTATCTTAAACAGAAAAACTGACCTGTCATTGAAATTTCATGTTCTGGAGTTCAAGACATTTGGAATTCCGTTAATTTAATTGATCTTCCTACATCATTTGATGATTGATGCAACAGTGTAGACCCTGTTCAAAGGAAGGGAGCATTATTCTGAACAAAGCAGATAATGTTTCCTTTCCTACTTGTCCTGCAGTTGTATGCTCCCTGTGATAATGTTGTGATTTCTCCTTGTTCTGTTTCAGGTCGCCTTCCTACAGTCCTGCCCCTGTGAGAAAAAAGAAAAAGAAAAGCTCCAAGAAGCACAAAAGAAATAGGTAAAAAAAAGAATGAACATTAATCACAAGTAAACGGAACATTACTGAGCTAGGATGTCACACACTGGCTGGTTGTCACAATTCCTTGTATTTAGGGTTAGTCCCAAGGTCTGGTGTGGCCAAGCTACTTGCACTGTTGCCTCTCAACGCCAGTAACCAATGTTCAATCAATGTTTACTTAGAGATACAGTACAGTAACAGGCCATTCTGGCCCACCAAAATCGAATCAATTAACCTACTAACTAGTAAGTCTTTGGAATGTGGGAACCAGAGCACCTGAAGGAAATCCATGCAGTCACGGGGAGAGCATACAAACTCCTTACAGACAGTGATGGACATTCAGTCCAGGTCACTGGCACTATAATAGCATGACCATAAGTCGTGGCTATCCCTCAAGGTCGAGGATGATGGTCTTCATTCTGTTACAGAGCGAAGACGCCTGTGCGTGTATTTGTTTAACGTATACTTGATGTTGCACTCCAAGAAGCACACGATACTTCACAAATCAACCAACTGATTCCAATGGCATGGAAACCACGACGATTGGAGCTGATGGATTTGTTGCAGCCTTCATCTGCCTTTACAGCCGTTGAGTTCGAAGTAACTTCGTCCGCCTGTTCCACCATTGAGGTCTTGGTTGGGTTGTTCTTTGTGAGGAACCTCAGCCTTGACCTTACCGCCATGGGTGACCCTACCAGGAGCATAGCTCCAAACGACATCACTCTCGGGATCTCAGGACCACAGGACCACACAAGCTTCTCCACCGCGACAAGGTGACAATCCACGGAGAAGATTACCATAAGACATTGGAGCAGAATAAGGCCATTCAACCCATTAAGTCTGCTGCACCACACCATGGGTGATTTATGATCCCTCTCAAATCCATTTTCCTGCCTTCTCCTTGTAACCTTTAATGCCCTTTACTAATCATGAACCTATCAACCTCCGCTTTAAATGCACCCAAAGACTTGGCCTCCACATCCACCTGAGGCAATGAATTCCACAGATTCATGACTCTCTGGCTAAAGAAATTCCTTCTCATGTACGTTCTAAATGGATATCCGTCTATTCTGAGGCTGTGCCTTCTGGTCCTAGACACCTCCTACTACAGGAATCATCCTCTCCATATCCACACTATCTAGGTCTTTCAATGTTCAATAAGTTTCAGGGCGATTCCTCCCCCCCACCCAACCTATTCTTCTGTACCCTAGCAAGTACAAGCCCACAGCTATCAAGTGCTCCTGAAATATTAACCCTTTCATTCCCAGAATGATTTTCATGAACCTCCTCTGGACCAGCTCCAATGCCAGCACATCTATTCTTAGATAAGAGGCCCAAAACTGCTCACAATGCTCCAAGAGCAGTCTGACTCATTCCTTATAAAACCTCAGCATTACATTCTTGCTTTTGTATTCTGGACCTTTTTGAAATGAATGCTCTGATTAAGATTCAGTATTTTCTGTGTTTAAACCAAATGCAGCTGTATCGATCAAACTGTACCAGTTACCATTCTTAATTACATCAAGAAAAACTTTTAAAGCACAATCTGTTTTTAAAATGAATTTCTGCTTCTACAGATCATGAAGGAATTTACATTTGTGATTAAGGGAATGAGTTCAAGAGAACACGGATTTATCAAACCGGTTCAGCAAAACTTGCCCCATTCTGAGTGCAATTTGCACCCAGACTGAAGAGCTTGAAAAAAAAGCAAAGACTCACCTTCATCGTGCTTTTAAGCAAATGTCCTTTTGAGCCATTCTCAATATCCATTTTGTAGTCATTGGCCCCAGAAACATGTTTTTGTTTGAACAACTATTTTATGTATTTTGTCCAATTTATGCCATTGTCCATTGATTTTCTGGAAATTGTACCAACTTGAGCTAAACAGTGACGGTGGTACCATTGCAAAACTTTACACCACCCTAATCCAACAGGTAGGAATGAATGCCGCTGCCCGACCTGCCGAATGTTTCCAACATTTAGAAAGGGAGTCAACTAAAAAATAGTAAAGCACCCATTCAGAGACATGCCACAGAAAATGGAATGGTACTGTAAAGCAAAATCATCAATTAGATATCACAGCATTAATATTCAGTCTAAATATTTTGTGAAGATAGAGCACTGTAAATACCAACGGAGAATGGAGACATTAATCTTTGTCTCGGGCAGATGGCAACATTTTCTCCAAATATTAAATTTAAGAGATAGAAATTTATAGGGGAGATATAAACTCCCAGAAGTTAATTACCAGTCAACAGTGCTTAAAGGACAAAACAGTAACATAAAATGCATAAAAATATAAACACGAGAATGTCTACAAATGCTGGAAATCCAAAGCAACACACATGCATACAGCTGGAGGAACTCAGAAGGTCAGGCAGCATCTATGGAAATTAATAAACAGTCAACGTTTCAGATCTTTCTTCAGGACAGGACTGGACTGGATACTCTGCCTCAAAAATTCAATCTAAGGAAATCAATGGGGTGAATTTCAAAGGGAGCGTGGGATTTGCTGAGCCGACGAAATGGATGCATCAACAGGGATTTGAATAGGCAAAAGTCATCAAATGAAATGCAAAGAATCCTGGCAAAAGGACATCTAAATTCGTTACAAACACGGGAAAATCTGCAGATTTTGGAAATCCAGAGCAACACACACAAAATGCTGGAGCAGGGATGGCCAACTTTTTACATTCCATGCGTCAATTTTTTTCACTCACGAGTTCAGATGCGCCATACAACTCTTGTACCCCCATTCAATTCTTGTAAAAATATGTTAATATAGAACTCGTACGTGAAAAAATTGACACGTGGAATGTAAAAGGTTGGCCACCACTGTGCTGGAGGAACTCAGCAGGTCAGGCAGCATCTGCGGAAAAGAATAAACAGTCGACGTTTCAGGCCGAGACCTTACAGCAGGACTGACAAATGATCTTGGCCCAACACATTAACTGTGTTGACTAAATTAGTTAAGTTGTTTTCAGCCTCAGGTGTAAACAGATTAAAAAGACATCCTGAGAATAATGACAGGACATGATGCTGAGATGCATCCCAGGATGAGCTGGCACGCATCATCAGTGATGTAACCTGGTCATCGGGTATTTTGGGTCTTTCAACATCAGTAATCCTCGCCCGGGCAACTCAGTAGCATTGGTTCACTGGTCACACCTCTTGACCCACAGCCATCTGGAGGCTCGCTCAGCCACCTCTGTGACAGTCCTGATGCCTCAGAGAGTGTCAGATATTTGAAATAGTTGCACAAACCCTTGTCTTTGTCGAGAAGCAGCTGGATGCTGTGATGAGACAGGATGGCCTCTTTTATCTGTATAAACATTTGTCAAAACTGTATTCAAGATCTCAGGAGAAATGGCTGAATTACACCAAGGAATTAGACTGGGATACTTAACCTTTAGGAGCCGATCACTGACCATATTTCTCAGATCCATTGTCCTCCACATTAGAAGAACATTCACAAGTGAAAAGGCATCAGGAAATAATAAAAACCCAATTCGAGTTAAATACCATCAAAATTTGCCAGAACTCTTTGATTTGCTATGACAGCACAATGATGTTCTATTTTAACATCCCTCAAAATACTTGTCTTTATTTAAGCTCCTCTTTTAATTAATTTCAAATCAATGAAAATCTTGATGCTTAATGCAGTGAGTGGACTCCTTTCATTAAGATTGCTGCTAATCAGATGTAATTGTCTCATTTACATGTATCTTCAGAGGAAAAATTGGAAAGTTACTGTGTACAAATGCAAAGCGCTGGTCCCCTCTCACATTCAATCAAATTTGTGTTATGCATAGGTCAGAAGCTGCCTCCACAAAGAAACGACGGCACAGGTAGGAGAGAATTTTAAAAGAGAAATTTAATAACTGCTGGCTTGTCATATTTTCAGGCCTACCTATGGCCTGTTAAAAAGTACATAAAACAACCTTCTCTTTCCTGCAGCTCAAAAAGTCCAAAGAGGAAAAGAAAAGAAGACAAAAGGCATCGGAGAAGGTAAATGACATCCGTTGATGGTCCTTCAGTGGTCTAAAAGCTGTGCTTTACCTGTATGTTATTCACAGTATTGTCTGGAGCAGAATTTCAAATGCAGATTCCAACCAAAGTTAGACAATTTATTGTTCTGTAGTATCTCCAGTTAAGTGCCAAACCGTCTTCATAATTCTCCTTAAGCTGAACTTTTTGTGCAGTGACTGGAGTAATTGGTTTATGGTAAGTCTTATGGTGTTTAGCTAAGCTCAGGAGAGGAACTGGAATATTGTGCAATGAACCAGGATAGAATCTTTCAGAAATTGATGCTGATGCGCATTAAGCTTGGATAATGAAAAGAAAGCCTCTCCGGGGGTAGGCAATTAAGCTCATTGACTTCGAAGTTCACCCACGACTGTTGCATGGAAAACGTGATGTGCATTTTGTACGCTGTAAATGTTCCACAACCTGTGGTGGGATTCGCCGAGTGAAGGAAGTAGTGAAGGTTGACAGGATGCCCTCCTTTAAAAGGAATCACAAACCTTTCATATACACCTGAACTAATCTCGCTTAACACCGTAGGCTGCGGCGACTCTCCAGCGCACACTGGAGTCTCAACATTCGAGAGTCAAAACAGTTCATTGTCATTAGTCAATACACAGACGTAAAACAGAATAAAATAATCATTACTCCAGATTCCATACAGCATAAAATACACAATAAGCATGAAGAACACAGTATAAAAACAGAATAAGTATACAGTAAGTACAGTACATAAGATTGGCTTATATAGATAGACTGATGGGATGTACATTAACTAATGCAAGGTACAGGAGTATCTGTAACTCTGACAGGAAATACAGTGGTGGTGGGGTGGGTTAATGGGTGGAGGTGTTGATCAGCCTGATGGGTTGCAGAAAATAACTGTCTGGTGGTCCTGGCGTAGATGCTACGTAGGCCCTTCCCTGATGGGAGTGCAACAGGCATCCATGGCTGCTTTAGCATTTACATGAGAAAATCAGTAGATGCTGGAGATCCACAGCAACGCACACAAAATGCTGGAGGACCTCAGCAGATCAAGCAGCATCTATGGAAAAGAGTAAAGGTAAATAGATAGGTATACTTTATTAATCCCGAGGGAAACTTGGTTTCGTTACAGCCGCACCAACCAAGAACAGAGCGTAAGTATAGCAATACAAAAAACCCCAACAATCAAACTCCAAAATGCAAACTATGCCAGATGGAAAATAAGTTCAGGACCAGTCTATTGGTTCAGGGTGTCTGACCTTCCACAGGAGGAGCTGCACGTTCGATGGCCATAGGCAGGAACGACCTCCCGTGCCGCCAAGTGTCGTGTCACGGTGGAATGTGGCCGAAGTCCAACAGTAAAAAGTTCAATATCCAGTCTGCAAACACGTTCCTCGATCGTAATATACCCCGGATTGCAGCATCTGTTGTTAGCCAGAACAGTAAGCACTCAACTCCTTTACGCTTACTGCTCTCGGTGCACTTCCAGTCAGCCGGAACGGTATTACCCACCGAACTCCTCTTCTCCAAAAGTCTCTGTTGTCACGACCCGGTCCTCTTTCCTCAGCCCTGTGATCCCTCTCTGTGTGTTTTCCTCCGGATTTCAGCAGGAGTGTCCACCGCTCTGTTCGCTAAGCCGGCCGGTCTTTGCTGGTCCGTGGAGTACACAATGCGACCTTGCTTCTGTCCCGCGTGTCAGGATGTAACCATTTCCAGTGCTAAAGAAAACCCAAATAAAACTCTCTACCAGCATGTTAGAGAGGGTGCAGCTTCGACGTGTTACCGTGAGAAAAAAAATACAAAAAATAACGTAAATTAAAAAGTAAGAAGAAAGTAAGAATAGATCGGAACAGTTGTACCAGGCTGCATGCACGACTGGCGCATGCGCACTAGCAGTCGTCATGCAGTCGATGCTTCAGCTCAAGGCCCTTCATTGCCTGAAACATCGACTGTTTATACTTTCCATAGATGCTGCCTGACCTGCTGAGTTCCTCCGGCATTTTGTGTGTGTTCCTTCATCATATCCTTGATGCCTATGTAAAGAAAAAGGCCAGCAATATCATAAAGGATCATGGATCAGCAAGACTACATGAAGCAGAAGAAACTTATTGTGAGAAATTGTACTTTATTACTTCAATGCTTATGCAGTCTGACCACAGAACTGTGTGTTGTTCAGTTTATGGCTAATGTCTCCATTAGCAAAGCAGCTTCATTCAGATACATTGAAACTTTGGATGCTAATACCACACACAATAATTTCTAAATTGCACAGAATACTTAAGCAGTTACCTTCTGATCAATCCTTATATAAATTCAGCAACATATTACTCAGCACAAAACACCAAAATAGACAGCTGTAGATGTTAACGTAAAGAAGGGACTCAAATTATGATGTAAATCATTAAACTGACATTTAAGCGATTTGTGCAGATTATCCAAATGCCAAGATTACGTCTTATTTATCATTTTTCCCACTGCTATTAGTTCTCTCCAGATGTCAGAATATTAATGTTCTTTGGCCTTTCAAATGTCAGCTTCATATTTCCCACTAACAGTTGAAATCCAGTGGGGATCATATGCATCCTCTTATCACATGTTAATCGACTTCAGGTCAGGTTTAATCCTGTGACAAGAACTGAAGGAGAAGTGTGCAGTGAGTCCCAATGCTATATTCTCAAACTTAACTTGTTATCCTTCGAAGTACCTCCAGGAGAAGATGGGACCACAAGTAAGTTGTTCAGACTAATTCTTCAATTCCAGTTATCATATTGATGCTCGATGTCTCAGCTTCATCCATTATCCTTGCTCGCCAAACCTCAATTGCCACACCTAACAAAAACAATAAACTCCGCATTTACCCAAACTCAGCAGCTTTCCAGATGTTCACTTCACTTTGTATTAATGAATGCTTCCTGACGACAGCTCTAATTAGTCTCACTATAAATATAAGATTGCTGCACCAATCAAGAAGACAAATATGAAAATATCTGCAGATGCTGGAAATCCAAAGCATGCGCCTGTTGCTAAAGACAAACATACTTTTCTTAGACATCTAACAAGGCCAGCATGATCTGGAATGTGAATAATTGTTTTTCCAAATTCTGCATTCACATATTAATATCCCATCGGCAAATCTGTCTGTAGCTTGTAAAATCAAGTTATAGGGTGGACTGGTACATAATGACCATTACTCTTCATGTATTTTGCAGAAAAATATATGGGTCTATAATTGCCTAAAATGAGAAAGACATTTTGATTGCAGAAGAGTTTGCAGCCAAAACATGTAGCAAGATAGCTTCTCGCTGACAATCAACACCGGTGCACGTCAAGGATGTGTGTTTTGTCCGCTGTTCTATTCTCTGTACACCAATGACTCTGTGGCTAGGAACAGCGCAACTGCCACCTGTATGTTCATAGATGACACAACAATTGTCAGAATCTCAGATGGTGATGAGGAGACATACAAGAGTGAGATCGATCAGCTAATTGAGTGGTGTTTCAACAGCAACCTTGCACTCAGTATCAGTATGGCCAATTATTTGTGCACTTCAGGTAGAGGAAGTTCAGGGAGCACACACATCAGTCCTCATAGAGTGATCAGCAGTGGAAAGGGTGAGCAATTTCAAATTCCTGGGTGTCAACATCTCTGAAGATCTATCCTGGGCCCAACGTATTGATGTATTTACAAAGAACGAACAACAGTGCCTATGTTTCCTCAGGAGTTTGAGGAGATTTGGTAGGTCACCAATGACTCTCGCAAATTTCTGCAGAGATATGGTGGAGAGCATTCTAACTGGTTGCATCACCATCTAGCGTTGAGGGGCCATGGCTCAGGATCGGAAAAAGCTGCGGGGGGTCATAAACAGCCGGCCCCATCATGGGTGCCAGCCTCTCCACCATCAAAGACATCTTCACAAAGCTATGACCCAAAAAGCCAGCATCTATCATTAAAGATAGCCACCACCTGGGACATGCCCTCTTCTCAATACTACCATCAGAGAGGAGATATGGGAGTCTGAAAACACACATTGAATGTTTTCAAAACAGCTTCTTCTCCTCCACCATCAGATTTCTGAATGGATAATGAACACCTGAACACAACCTCACTATTTTTGCTCTCTTTTAGCACTACTATTTATCTTTATACAGTATATATCTTAAAATGTTTCAAAAATCATTATCCTCTGTATATTTCCTATCAACTTCTATTCAGTACCTGAGATACTTGGGAGTAAAATTGTCTATGCTCTCAATGACGACCAAGTGCCTCACCTCCACTTGTATGGATTAAACAATGATTGGCAGCACAGTTGCAGTGTTATCAAGGATCAACTTTAATCGCCATACACACTTACACGGATTGGGAATTTGCTGGGTTGTGTTGGTGCGACATGCAACAAAAACAACTTTTAACAATTATAAAGAATAAAGAATTACATTAAAAATAAAGTTTGGGGTTAAAGTACACATATGGAGTAAAATGCACATTAATACATGAATACCAACATGTATTTACAATGTGAACAGTATCCTAAAACAGTGGCTTAAAGTGTTGCCAGTGCAGTGACTTGGGTAATAGAGTTATGATAGTTATGATACATGGTGTGACTCTGTGCCTTAGACCAAAATGTATCCGGCTTTAAAAACTTTTATCCATTCAGTATAGGTAATTAATAGATGACTTATAGGAAATCCAAGGAAGAAGATTTTATCCAGAGGATAGTTGAGAGAGAGAAGGTGGCAGATTCCTGTAGTTGAGCACTTGAATTGCCAAGGCAAAGGTCAAATGAAAGATAACTGGGATTAAAATAGATGGCATTTCATGGTCGGTGAGGAGTATGGTGGGTTGAAGGCCCTATTTCTGCAGTGCGCAACGCTATGAAATCTCTAGGCACTGAGGGAATCATGGGATGTGGTCACAGAGGTCGATCAGCCATGATCAAAAAGAATGTCGGAGGAGCTCCTAAGAGCTGAGTACCCTGTTCCTTCTCTTGTTTCTTACTGTATGTTATGTTCTTGTCCAATGCATAAGTTACCATAAATATAATTGCTTTGGTGTTAAAACCAACTTCCTAGACCTTTACAACAGGAATTCTGCAGATGCTGGAAATTCAAGCAACGCACATCAAAGTTGCTGGTGAACGCAGCAGGCCAGGCAGCATCTCTAGGAAGAGGTCCTGATGAAGGGTCTCAGCCTAAAACGTCGACTGTACTTCTTCCTAGAGATGCTGCCTGGCCTGCCGCGTTCACCAGCAACTTTGATGTGTGTTCCAAGACCTTTATCACTTTTTTCTACTCTATTCCACAATTACAAAATTTCACTCCTAATTTCTAATTAAATTTCTGGTTCATTCCAAGTGAATTCTCAAATAAATTGAATACCATTGCACTGATATAACTGTACTGCCAAAAATGTTACTGGTGACATTGAAACTGGCTTATTTAAGAATTCCTGTGAAATAGCAAAGTTGTCTTTATGTAATCATTTGGATGCATTGAGTTTACCTGTTATCTTCTCATCTCTGGAACAAGGATTCAAATTGTTTATTTAAAGTTCCCTGTTTTTTTTTTAAAAAAAAAGGACTGAGAGTGGTCTTGCTGTATGTATGGTGCAATTCCAGCTTTTATGTGACTCCTGATCTAGGCAAATTAACCAGACTCATTCAAGCACATACATATTACCAGGTTGAGCCTCCGGAGGGAAGCAGTTCTGTAAATTCTGTCCTGATTGTCTGAAATAAGTGTGTGAGAGTAGAATCAGGGACAACTTTGAAGCCTCCAGTTTTCAAATAGTGTGTGCTAAAGTACTGTAACACTAAAAATAGGGTCATGTCACGCATTGTGGAGGTTGTCAAAACTATCAGTCTCTGACAGGTATAAATATTGCTATCAAAATTGCCCAGTTAATTTGACTGAAAGCGAAGTCAAAGTCATGTCTGTTGTCAAATGCACAGGTTCTGTACATGTATGCAATGAAAAACTAACTTGCTGCATTAGACTGAGGATGTTCTACAAGTCTGTGGTGGCCAGCACGATCATGTTTGCTGTTGTGTGCTGGGGCAGCAGGCTGAGGAAGGCAGACACCAACAGAATCAACAAACTCATTCGTAAGGCCAGTGATGCTGTGGGGATGGAACTGGACTCTCTCACAGTGGTGTCTGAAAAGAGCATGCTGTCCAAGTTGCATGCCATCTTGGACAATGTCTCCCATCCACTACATAATGTACTGGTTGGGCACAGGAGTACATTCAACCAGAGACTCATTCCACCGAGATGCAACACAGGGCGTCATAGGAAGTCATTCCTGCCTGTGGCCATCAAACTTTACAACTCCTCCCTTGGAGGGTCAGACACCCTGAGCCAATAGGCTGGTCCTGGACTTATTTCCTGGCATAATTTGCTTTTTACTATTTAACTATTTATGGTTTATTACTATTTATTATTTATGGTGCAACTGTAATGAAAACCAATTTCCCCCGGGATCAATAAAGTATGACTATGACTATCACAAATACACCACATTCAGAAGAGAAACATAAATTTTATACAATTTTTTTCAACAAATGCCGCAATTAGAACAAAAAAAAAATAGTCCATTGTAGTACAAAATGGTCAACGTGCTATGCTGAGGTACTGAGGGTTGTTCTGGATGGTTCATGGTCCAAGTGCTTGAAGGGGATTGCTGATCTTGAGCCCAGTGGGTGGAACATCACACTTCTGTACCTCCTGCCCACTGTGAGAAGATGGCTTGGCCCAGGCGCTGGGGACCTTTGATGATGGTTGCTGCCTCATGTAGATACGACTGAAGGAGGGACTGATTGAAGTATGTGCAGTGAAATGATTTGCATGTTTCCAACATAGTGAGAGACTGACTTTTGTCTTCCTGTCAAGGTCTCGGGCTGCATCAGCTTCTCACAAAGGCCACAAATGCAGACGTTCTCATTCTCAGAACTCAACCTACAGGTCTCCTAGCTGTTCCAGCAGGTAAATCTCCTTTCTTTGCTCACATGCTCAGTTAGCCTCACTTTGTGTATCACTGCTGAGACCAGGATCTAATATCACTGCATCTTCCCCCTTCCCTTCCAGTCCTGAAGAAGGGTCTCATCCCAAAAACATCTATAGTTCATTCATTTCCGTACATGCTGCCTGAGTTCCTCCAGCATTTTGTGTGCGTTACTGACAGTCCCAGCCCTCCCACCACTTCAGATCGGTCACTTCATAGTAATTTCATCTTCATATACTGGTTGAAGGAAGTAAAAGCTCACTGAAATACACAAAATGCAGGTTTTAATCTCAGTATGCAGGCTGTAAGACACTATTAATATCATGCACAGTACCACAATTAATCCAATAGGACCACTGTTTCTTACTTAGCTCTCCAGCGTCTGAATCAAGTTAGACAATCATTACTAAATCCTTTCCAACTGTTACCACCTCTAAAAGGCTTTTATTACAATGCTGAAAGCACTTTGGCAACTCTGGACTCTATAGCTACTGTGTGAGAAAATCAAGAAGCAAAGATTCAGACAGGAAACTGGTGGGGATATTAATGGGAATGTACAGACAATAAGTTTAAGGAAATTTAGCAGTGTCGTGAGATTGCTCAGTGAGCTGACATGAGCTCAATGGGCTGAATAGATTTCTGTGACTAAGCAAATAAGAATGCAAATCCCAGAAGCACCTGGTTTATAGAAGCTGTGAGATTTCGGAAATCAGTGAGGATTCCTTTCCAAAGTGGATCAATGCTGGAAGAAAGCCTGATTCCACACTTGTCTTGCTGCCGTGCAGAGAGCATTGCAGAGGAGACGGTACGAGAGCTGGAGTCTGAGTCCCGAGCCAGGGTGTGATTCACTTGACAGTGGTTCCACAGATTGATTAATCGAGGGTGAGGGTGTGTGTGTGTGTGTGTGTGTGTGTGTGTGTGTGTGTGTGTGTGTGTGTGTGTGTGTGTGTGTGGTTTACATAGGGAGTGTAGGGTGTGCTGCTTTTTGGTTGGTGTTGGGTATTTCAGATGGAAGCTGTCCTATTCCTAGCAGTTTACAAATAGTCCTGTAAAGGGACATCTACTTTAGGATTAAGCAGATTGACAGAAGCTGCCAGAATGCCATTAATTCAGCCTTTTATTGGTGGCGATTTAGCCAATCTCAGCTGGGGACAGGAAGGATATTACAGCTGAATTCAGCACACGCAGTAAAGGAGAAGAGAGTAAAGGCATGCCAACCTTTCCTCGGTGGAAGCAGTTCGCCAGGGTCCAGTATACATAAATTCACTTCCCTTGCAAGAGACTGAGCATATAATCTAGATTGATGGTCATCTCCGACAGTGCAGCACTCCCTAATGTTGTCCTTCAGATGAGACATTAATGTAAATTTCACAGAGGATTTCCTGGCACAAGCAAAATTCTTAAAACTGCTATGACCATATTTTTATTCCTCAAACAACTTCACTAAATATAGGGATTATTTGCACTTTCTGTCCTTGCTCCTTTTGGAACTAGACTATATTTAAATTAGCTGCCACACTTCTGACGTAGCAGCCATGTTTGTGCCTCAAAAGATTTTACAGCAAAATGCTTTAGTATCACAAAGGAAGCTTTCTTGATTGCTCTCCAATAGCCCATGGGTTAGGTGATTGATTGGTTGTGAGTCGTTTCCGACAGTGACAGTAGAAACCGGTGAGGAAGAGGTTTTTACAATGGAAAAGCTGCTGCTCTGAGGTGGATCCACTCTCTCAATCTCAGAATTCTGTGTACAGTGGTACGAGTAGTCGTCACAACTGGGATCTTCCTTGGTTGTAGTGGATGACCATGACTTCTCTGGGTCCTGTCATGCCTTTCGCTCTCCACAAATCATTGCATAACTGCCTTCCTGGCCTTGGCTCTCTCTGTGGATCCCATCCACCCAGAGTGCCGAATTTGATTATGCATGCTGGGCAGGCATGTCTGCATCTCACCGGGGTATCAGGCTCACCAGATGCCCTCACCTGTCGAAGCGGTGTACCGGGGTGTGGCTGCTGCCACTTGCAAACAGCTACTTGGAGCCGCAGGTGAGAGCTGAGTGTCCGGTGGAGACCAAAGGTGAGTGAGCTGCCCCAGAATGGACATGACAAGCCCTTTCAACAGAGGTGTTGCCCCTCTCTGGACACTTCAAACATCCCCCCCCCCCCCCCATTGATCAACTACTGGTCAAAAAAGGAGCAAGGCCTGATATTGCTGTTGGGATCAGTTTAACTACAGGTGCTTTCAGGCAAGTGACGAAAACTGACTTGTATAAGTTAATAGCAATCGTAGGGCAGGAATCGATTCCAGTAAAAGCTGGTGAGTCTGCACTGTTTGTTGATATGAAAATCGATCTTTATTTTGGGGTGATTACAGTATACGCGAGGGAGGAATGTTGTGAAGGAGGAAATGTGGCTCATTTTTATTTCATCCTTCAGTAAACTGCTAATGAAGAGATCTGAATGTATCCTAATGTTGGACCCCCATATCCTTGCCATTTGTATCACCTTAGGAAGGTCTTGGTGCGCTACAGACTGCATGCTATATCGCTCTTGCACAGCAGGTTGTGCATCACAATACAAAGCACTAATATCAGTAGAGTATCCCATCAGTGGCATATGTGGGGAGTACTCTCTCCATGCCTACCTACAATTACAATGGACTGATAATTGAATTTCCACCACCAATGCAGACATCATGACCAAAGACTTGAATTAACAGCAAAGACTGAAATTCCTTATTACGTGGTGAAATAACTTCACTTGAGATTGAGAGATTACAATAGCAATGTAACAGTTGACACTATCTTCCCTTTCTCTCTACACTTCTACAAGATGATCACTATGTATATTAATAGCTATTTTGGGGCACTATCCAATGAATAATATTTTTTGGTGACTGACCAAGCTGCTTTCTCCTTGCAGCAAAGCCCTCGGGCTGAGAAGTCTTAATTCTGCACTGAAATACAACTAGCCATTAACAACCAAAGTTAATCTGTTACTGAAGTTTACACTTCCTTCCCTAAAAAAATAAAACTTCAGATTTCAACCCCTGCCTTGTATCTGTGTCAGCAGTTTGATATTATTTTAATATGCTACAAAGTCACAATGCTGAATTACTTTCCCAGTGGTCAAACAGAATTCAAGTTAAATGGGGGTCACGTTTGCAATTGTGTTTCACTTCACAGTGGTTTCAGATGGGAAGCCATTTTCAACCAAATTACGTGTTCACTCTGGAATCACATTCAGGTCAGAAAATGCATACTTAAAGTCTCCTCCTCCTGCATCCTGCTATTCAGACCAATTAACCACACATTGGCAAGAAGTGCCAATATGTTCTTAAGCACAGAATTAAAGGGAACTTCTAATGTTTTATAACTCAATAGCTACTGACGTTGGACCATATTTATGACTGTATTTTGAATGTTATAACTTATTGTGATAACCAAAGGTCGTACGCATGTAATTGGAGGAAATACAGCATTAATCTTAAGCAACTTCTCCAGCCCCTCTCCTCCTCACAGCCTTCTCCCCTGCCCATAGCTCCTCTCATTCTGTTCTCACGGATTACAATCTTTGGTTCTTTCATGGCATGCTGGGATATTAAACTATCAATCAATTTCTGGAAGCAAGTTTGCTACAACTCTACAACCTTTTCTGGGTTCTGACAAAAGGACTAGGATTTGCCATCGTACGAATCATCATGCTGGGTGTCGTAAAAGGCAACACAGAACTTTGTGAGGTATTGCTCAGCTACAATGATGAAGAGGAGTCGGCTTACAGTACAACTCATGCATGGTCAGCCAAAGTAGAGCCGAGAATAATGTGGGTGAAGTTAATGCATCTCGGAAGCCTTCATTTCCCTTCTTCTTCTCTTCTACTATCTACGTTAAGTCCATGTAGAGAGGAACCAAGCAGTCATTTAATGTTTCAACATACAAAGGAAGGGAATAAGAAGTTAAAGCTATCATTCAGGCCCACATGAATCAGTCCAATAATTGAATCAGACAGGATTCCACTATCACATAGGTCCCTGGTGACTCAGAAGGGAAACGGGGAGAAAATGTCTTTTGTTTAACCATGCTGAAGGTGCTTTATCATTGACTCTTGGTTTGCTTGTTCTACAGTAATGAAGGTCGATCAGGGGCAGCACGATGCCCGCGTGGCAGGTCAAGAAGCAGCAATCATGAAGCTAATTCAAAAAGCAGCACAATGCAGAGAGCCCCCGTCATCGGCCGTTCCCACACTGGCAAGTCACCATGTAAAAGCCCCCAGAATAAAAACAGCAAATCAGCTGGCAAAATAGTAAGTGCTGAGGCCAATTTTATCCATCATGCTGCAAAAAGTCATGAAGTTCTAGTATTAATGTTTAATTGTGCCATGTAAAATGAGGTGACTTCTTAAAATACCAAGATGTGCACAGAACCAAAATCTTATTGCTACCTCATTCCTGCCCTACCACTAACTGTAGTTAATATAGCCTGGGCATATTCTGTGCTTTGTGGCAGTTTCATGGAATCATAGGATCTCTTCAACAGGCAAAGAGGCCTTTGGCCCATCATATCTATGTCAGTCAATAAAGAACTACCCAACTTACCCCCACCTTCCAGCAGTAGGTCTATAGCAAGTATGTATGCAATCATTTCTCAATGAAGGTTTCTCTTTTTACCACACTCCCAGCCAGAAAATTTTAAATCTCTAAGACCCAATGGCTGAAAAATAAAATTCACAGCCCGTAACTCTTCTATTAACTACCTTAAATCTATTCTCCATGTAATTTGACCACCAAGGGCTGAGTGGCTTAATTTCTCATGTTCCTCCTCTCCTGATGGGAGGTTGTCTATAGGTACCAAAGACACTTCAAAATCTTGCTAAGGTGTTGCCGTTTTTCATATATCAACTTGGCAGGTGATTTAACCATGGAACATCTCACAGTCATTACCTATTCTGTTGCTAACTGACAGCCACACACACACACAGGGCTACCAGCTAGTGATTGGCATGTGCCAGTGAATATTTGGGCTGATAACCCGCTTTCAACTCTGTGAATTGAGCACAACAGTTATGTCATTACTAATCAAATAAAAGGGATTTAATCTTTTTTATATATAATGGTTAGCAGTATGGCCTGGGTACCTGATCCAAGCTTGATTTTACTAGATTGTACACCATGTGTGTTTACATTCTGGTACAATTTCACAGAAACATTTATCATTTTTATTCTGTTATGGTTGTCAAAGAGATTTAACCTCAAGCTGATGGTGCTAAACATGCTGTACAATGGGATTTGTGACTTGTGCTTCAGTTCTGAAATTCAACTCTCTGGAAGTCAATAGAATTGAATTTCTGAAGTGGAGCAATGCAAACAGATGTTTTTTTGTGTGTTGTGTGTTTAATTCTGTTCCTTGAGGACAAACTTCTAGGTGTCCTCTCTAGGCAAAGATTCAGAAGGGCTTTAGACTTTAGGTACCCAAAGGGCCATTGTGCAGATCAGAGTTTAGTGACTGACAATATATTGATCTAAACCAATTACCCGCAATAAAACCATAGTAATGGTCAGTAATCCCAGCTTTGACCCTACTACCAGTACACTGCACGAATGACATGCACATTTTGAAAGCTCCAAAGTTGTTCAATGCTATATTTTACAACTTCAGTGAGTATCTCTCAAGGATGACATAGCATTTACTTTCTAGATGGATAGCCAAATAGTCATCAAAGAATGTCAAGCTGAGGCTATATGAGGTGTTGCTAACCCCCTCAACCTTTGTTTTGAATACCTGCCACCCCTAAAAGTCCCACTCTGAATTTTGCATTTACACGTTAGTCAAACCATTTTTTTCCAGCTGAAGTTAATGAAATAATGTGTGGTCCGCCACAGTCAATCTTGATGCCTACATTATACTGACAGTTCTGTCAATTTCAATATCTCATTGCAATTTGTGTCTATCTTTTGGTTTTATGCAACTCTTTAGGGAAAATAATTAAATCTACGGTCTGAAATTTGTGAATGCTGACATTTACCTTTTGTAAGGTTCTCTGTCTTGCCAAGTCTGTAACAAGATTTTCAATCTTAAAAATGTTGAGCTTACTCTGTGTGGTAATTTTATTGTATGAGTTTATACATTTGCCATGAATTCCTGCAAAATATAATGAAGTACTTTACAATGCACATAATAACTAGGTAGCTTTAAAGGAGATTACATTTGAGGAAAAAGCAGTTAATCTCTTGCTTTATAGAAAGGAGGAAGAGAGGGGAAGAGAGTGAACAGGAGAGAAAGGGAAAGAAAGAAATGGCTACATTATATCAAAATAACATGATAGAGGCTTCCTGCACAATTTATTTTTGCTCTTCCTTTCTTGCCAAAAGGAGCATTTGTCAAATTATTCTGTTAAGATGGTACCTTGAAAGTAGGAGGAAATCTGAGAAATATAACAAGTTGTTGACTGTAGAGGATATTGAAACAGTTTGTATGATATCCTATCTTTCTGAAACCGAAGGACCGATCAATAACAGGCAGCCTTGACTGAGAGCAAGCAAGGGATAATGCATCATTGATAATTTCCTTTGAGGCGTACAAACCTGATGATCAGACCAAGTTCAAATCTAATCTTGAACTTTCCATTTGTCCAGAACAATCTCTTGAGATCTTTAATCTCTGTTTTGGAAATGTTCCCGGAAATAGATGAAGGATTGTAATCCATTTCTGGTAGTCATCAGTGTTCATAAGCTCTTTAACAGCCACAGTCTACTTGCAAAGAGAAACTGTCTACCCTTCATTGAAAATGTATGAAACAGTAGTCTTGTGCTATTGCTGTTCTTGTTGTTTGTTGGCATAATTCAACATTGAAAAGAAAGCTGTTTCTCTGGAATGGTGGAGGCTGAGGAGGGGACATCTTAGTTTATAAAATTATGAGAGACATAGGTAGAGCAGACAGCTAGTATCTTTATCTCAGGGTTGAAATGTCTACCCAGAGGCCAGGCATTTAAGGGGAAAAGAGGAAAGTTCAAAGCTGATGTCTGGGACAAGTTTTTTTTAACTCAGAATGGTGGGCGTCTGGGTTGCACTGCCAGGGATAGTGATGGAGGCAGATATGATAGAGGTTTAAGAATCTCCTAGATGAGCACATAAATATGCAGAGAAACACGGGATATGGTCCATGTACAAGCAGCAGGGATTTGTTTAATTAGGCATTATTAGTTTCATTTCAGCACAACATCATGGCCATAGGGTCTCTACAGTGCTGTAGTGTTTTTATGTTCTACGTTCAATGTAATGAACTAAGGACAAGTAACTAAAGTCATGTGAAAGAGGAAACATCTTGGCTGACCATCAGTAAGTAGAGATGAGTAACTGATTGAGTTCCTCTAGCTGTTTGCTTTTGTGCTTGAGTGTTTCTCTGTTTGACCAGTAGGATGGATTGTATGCTCTCAACCTTTTACAATGTATATACGTGACAGACAGGGAAAACAAAGCTGACTTTGCCAATGGTGTAAAGATAGATGGGAACATAAGCTGTGAAAATGGCATAAGGAAACCACAAAAGGGTATAGATGGATTAAATGAGTGAGCAAAGATCTGGTAAATGGAGTATAATGGAGGAGAAGATGAAATTGTTTCTTTTGACAGGAAAAAATGAAAACAGAAACATATTATTTAAATAGAGCTCTGAAGGGCAAAGGGATCCAAGTGTCCTTGTTCACGATTCACAGAAGATTAAAGTCAAAGTCGAGATTATTGTCATATGCATAAGTACATGTATACACAAGTGCACTGAAAACTTACTTGCAGCAGCATTAAAGGTGATGACATCATGGAAGCAGTATTCGCAAGAAAAACGTAAATCATACATAAATTTTACAAGGAAGAACACTTAGAAGAACACAGAACTAAAAAGGTCAATTATAGTGCAAAGTGATCAAAGTAATCACAGTGCTGTGATACTGAGGCTGTGAAGGTTGGTTCAAGAAGTGAATGGTTGAAAGGATATAGCTGTTTTTGAAGCTGGGAGTGTGTGGACTACAGGGATCTGTACCCCTTCCCTGTCTGATGGTAGAAGTGAGAAGGTGAGAAGATCCGTGATTGGTGGGATCTTTACCTTCTTAAGGTACCACCTCCTGTAGATACTACCAACGGTGGAGAGGGCTAGGCCATGATGTATCGAGCAAAGTCCACTACTCTCTGCAGCTTCGTACATTCCTGCACTTTTGGATTGCCATACCAGATCCTGATGCAACCAGTAGTTCACCAGTCTGCAACCAGTGCAACCGTACTTCTGTAGAAATTTTTAGAGTGTTCGGGAACAAGCTGAACTTCCTTAACCTCCTAAGAATGTAAAGGTACTGACGTGCCTTCCTTGTGATGGCATGTATGTTCTAGGTCAGGACAGGTCGTTCAATATGTTAACACCAAGGAATTTAACTCTTTTCACGTCTGATTCCCCCGATGAGTTCTAGAGCCGGTTGTTCTCCTTCCTTTCCTGTAACTTGGAAAGCTACAGAGAGTTCTGATGAAGGGTCTCAGCCCGAAACATCAACTTTTCATTTCCCTCCATAGATGCTGCCTGAGCTGCTGAATTCCCCCATTCTATATGTGTTTTCATTGTTTAACGTTGGGGGAATTGAATAGGGAGGTTTCTTTTCTTTACATAGGGCATTGGTGAGACCATGAACTGAAGTATTGTTCTTATTTGAGAAAGGATGTTAATGTATCTGAGTAGTTCCAAGCAGGTTTATTGCATTACCACCTGTAATGGGTTGTCTTATAAGCAACGGTTGGGTGGGCTGGACTTATATCGTCTGGATATTAGCTAGAGGGGACTTCATTGAACATATAAAATCCTGAACAGACTTGACAAGGTGTGTGGGGAGACAACATTCCCCCTTATGGGAGAATCTCAAACTGATTGCCACCATTTAAGGGAAAGCGGATGTCCAATTAAGACAGAGATGAGATGAGATGAGATTATTTTTTAATCTCCCGGCGTGTTGCATGTCTTTGGAATTCTCTCCATGAAGGCCAATGAAAGTTGAGTCACTGAATATTTTCAAGCAAGAAATAGATATAACTTTGATATGCGAGGGGTGAAAATTAGCAGTGAGTACGCAGGAATGTTCAGCTGGGTTACAGTGGGATCAGCCATGATCTTAATAAATGGTGGATCGAGATTGAGTGTTTGTGTTCACAGTTGCATTCAAAATGGTGTTCTCTTCCATTCATTAGCAAAAATAAGAGGTTTATGAGACTTTTAATTCCATGAAAAATATTAACACTGAATGGACAATCCTAGATAGGATATGTTAGATAATATTAAAGAAGCACTTTTGGAATAATTAAACAATGGTACTTTGCAGCATTCAAAGTACTTCCAAAACATCTGCCTCCGACTTCATTTTTATCTCACAGAGCAACTAGTCAGAAATCACCAATTCGTATGAACCCAGGAATTCGTATACCTGTTCATTAGCCATTAAAGAAGTGTCCAAATTTTTGTTAATCTTTTTAAAGTCTTGATACTATTTATCATAATGAGAGGTAACAAAACATGTTCAGAACTTGTGAGAAGATCATTAGTTTCAGAAATGGCCTACTTTTATCTTTGGTACAGCTTGGTCCTAGAGGGTTACAAATGTCACCGGATAAAGGAGATTTAGGCTACTTGGTGTAAAATTGGATTGAATCAATGAGAGACGTGCTAGATGGTTGAAACTTGTAAAAAGTGTGTTGTGATAATGAATTGATGTTATGGCAGAGAATTATGTGTCACCTACTGGGAGATTAATGAGCAGCGTTGGTAGATCCTGTGGTAAAGTCTCCTGAAACCTTTGCCATAGAAGAAAATGGAGCAATCTCCTTTTTAATTTTTAGGGCACCACCAAGCATAGTGGGTTGTGCGAAGCTATTACAGCTCAAGGTATCAGAGTTCAGAGTTCAAATCCAGTGCCGTCTGTAAGGAGTTTGTACGTTCTCCCCATGACCACATGGGTTTCCTCCAGGTGCTCTGCTTTCCTCCCATAGTCCAAAGGTGCACACTTAGCAGGTCGATTGGTCATTGTAAGCTGTCCTGTGATTAGGCTAATGTTAAATAGGTGAGTTGCTGGGTGATGTGACCCATTGGTCTAAAAGGGCCTATTTCATGCTGTATCTCTAAATAAATAAATAAATAATAAAATAGAGAAAAAATAATGTAAGTCAAAAACCCTGCAGATGCTCAAATTCTGAAATTAAAAAAAAAACAGGCTATACTGGGCACAGTTAGCAGGTAGCAGGCCGGTCCGTATCTGTAGAAATACGTACAAGTGTTAACATTTCAGGTTCAAGACTCATTGTCAGAACTGCTGATCATTTTGCCCCTCCGTCAGTAGGTCTTGGACCAGAAGTGTTAATTCCACTTCTCTTTCCATCGATGCAGTCTGACCTCCTGGGTGGTTCCATTTCCTGCTTCTCATTTTTCTTGGAGCAGCTTTGTCACGAAAAAGTGTTTGGGAAACATATATTTCTTTGAATTTATACGAACAAAACCGAAATTTAGCATCCTGTCATTTTTGTGAGGTCATGTGTGATCACCTTTATCCAAGTACGTTTCCCTGACCTCAAAGAATCTGGCTGTAGTACATTCACGAAGAGGAAGGAGGAACACATGCAAAATGTTGGAGGGGCTCAGCAAGTCAGGCAGCATCTATGGAGAGGAATAAAGAGCAGACATTTTTGACCAAGACCTTTCATCAGGACTGGAAAGGAAAGGGAAAGAAGTCAGTTCCGCGGGGCTTAGTAGTTAAGTCACACGTGGAAGCCAGGAAGACTTGGTTGTCAGAGTCTATTTGAGCCACACACCATTGACAGCAGTTAATAGGTAGAGGGAAACTATCCCCACAACCCCCACCCGCTGGCTATGAAAACCTTAAGGACCTACTCTGGAGTTTAGTCTATCATTATCCTGAAAAGCCGGTGCTTAGCTGCTCATGACTCTCCACAAAGATTACACCTAACTGAATTCAAAATGCAATTTTATTTTTCCTTTCCTTCCCTTCTGTGTTTAATGCAAGTTTAATTTAAATTAATTGCTCCGGGATCGAAGCACAACTGGTTGTAAAAGTGAATGGAGTCGAAAACTTGTTCATTCCCATTAAGACGTCTCAATGCATTCTTAGACCCACCTTCAGTGTCTCATTGGAATATCATTTACTGGCCTAATCACTGAGAATGTTGTCAGCTTTTTGATTCTGATTTACAAAATATTAACGACCATCTGCATTTATCAGGTAATGACCAAACTTTACTTCAGGCGAGGTCAATTGTAGGATTCTCTCAGTGAAACAAAACATAAGCTGTAAGGTCTAAAGGCCTCATCTACCTTCTCCATACATCCACTGAAATGCCTTCTTTTGATAATTTGACATCTTTTGTGATACTGTTTATATTTCATAAAATAATCAACTGGTAGAGTTTTCAGTCCCAAAATCGTCGGTTATCCATTTTCTGTGATTGAGTAGAAATCCTCACCTTGAGAGGGTAGACAATCATGATCAAAATCCCATTAATTGGATTGGTTTATTCAGCATGCTGGGCCTTCTGTATGGACTAGAAGGCAAGGTTATCTGCACGGTGTCAATACCACTACTCTGTGAGATAGTGAAAAGGACCACTTACGTGTTCAGTTCTAGTTGCCTCATTACAAGAAGGACATAGAAGCTTTAAAGAGGATGCAGAGGAGGTTTACCAGGATGTGGCCATACGTCGGAAAAATTCAGCAAGCCAGGGTTTTTTCTCTTTGGAGTGAAGGAGGATGAGAGGTGACTTGATAGAGTTCAAAGTTCAAAGTAGTTCGTATATGTCACCATATACAACCCTGCGATCAATTTTCCTGCTGGCATGCTCAGCAAATCTATAGAATAGTATTTATAACAGGATCAATGAATGATAAGCCAGAGTGCAGAAGACAACAAACTGCAAATGCAAATATAAATAAATAGCAATAAATAATGAGAACATGAGAAAACAAGATAAAGAGCCCTTAAAGTGAGGTAACTGGTAATGGGAACAATGCCAATCATCTACAGTTGATGGGCAAGTGAGGGTAGTTATCCCCTTTTATTCAAGAGACTGATGGTTGAGGGGTAGTGACTGTTCTTGAACCTGGTGGTGCAAGTCTTAAGGTACAAGAACCTTCTACCTGATGGCAGCAGTGAGACAAGAGCATGGCCTGGGTGGTGGGGATCTCTCATAATGGATGCTGCTTTCCTATGACAGCATTTCATGTAGATGTGCTCACTGGTTGGGAGGGTTTTACCCATGATGTACTAAACCAAATCCACTATCTATTGAGATAGCATGGCCTGGGTGATGGGGATCACTGAAGGTGGATACTGCTTTCTACGACAGTGTTTCATGTGAACATGCTCAATGATTGGGGAGGATTTACATGAGATGTTACTGGTCCGAATCCACTACCTTTTGTTGGACTTTTTGTTCAAAGGCATTGGTGTTTCCATACCAGGCTGTAATGCAACCATCATCCCCTCGAAACCAATCAATAAGCTCCAAGACCTTGGCCCAATACCTCCTTGTGCAATTGGATCCTGGATTCCCTCACCTGTAGACTCCAGTCAGTTTGGACTGGCAACAACATCTCCTCCGCGATTCTCATCTTAGCTTAGCCCCTTGCTCTACTCACTTCACACCTACGACTGTGTGGCTAAGCGAAGCTCTAATACCATATTCAAGTTCGCTGATGACACCACTGTTGTGGGCCAAATCAGAAGTGGTGCTGAGTCAGCATACAGGAGGAAGATTGAGAATTTGGCTGAGTGGTGCCATAACAACAACCTCCCACTCAATGTCAGCAAGACCAAGGATCTGATTGCAGGCTGCAGAAGAGAGAAACCAGAGGTCTGTGAACCAGTCCTCATCGGAGGATCGGAGGTGGAGAGGGTTAGCAATTTTAAATTCCAGGGCATTACTATTTTAAGAGGGTCTGTCCTGGACCCAGCATGTAGATGTACACGATGTTACAAAGCATAGATGGAGCGGACAGCCAGCACCTTTCTCCCAGGGAGCCGATGGCTAATGTGAGAGGACACACTTCTACAGTGATTGGAGGGGAGTGTAGTGGGATGCCAGAGGTAGGTTTTTACACAGAGAGTACTAAGTATGTGGAGTCCATTACCAGGAATGGTGATGGAGGCAGATTAGGGATAATTAAGAGACTTTTACATAGGCACATGGATGCAAGAAAAATGGAGGGCTATGCAGGAGAGAAGCGTTGGATTGATTTTGGAGTAGATTAAAAAATCGGTACAATACTGTGGGCCAAAGGGTCTGTAATGTCCAATGTTCTATGTTTCTAACTTAATCAAAATCAGACTAGTGTTTTATTTAGCTGCTTCATCCATGTGACATTCTTATACATGACCCATGTTAAACAATATCACTTGCGCAAAATGCATTTGTGCACAAGCATCATCTACGTGCACACACAAAATACTCTGCAGATGCTGGGGTCAAAGCAACACTCACAACACGCTGGAGGAACTCAGCAGGTCGGGCAGCGTCCGTGGAAACGATCAGTCAATGTTTCGGGCCGGAACGTTGGCTGATCACTTCCACGGATGCTGCCCGACCTGCTGAGTTCCTCCAGCGTGTTGTGAGTGTCATCTACGTGCAGCAAGGAAGCATGCTTTCACATGGCACAAGAGACCTGCTGCTATAGTTACTAGCCCAGATTGGCCTATGTCTATGGACCCCAATGTGTAGATCCTCCAACAGATAGCCCCTCATTAAGCCTTTTCTTTCTCCTCTGGTTCAACTTCTTGACTCCTCACTGAGGATCCCCTTTCAGCACAATCCCCTTAACCCCACCCCCCAGTCTAACCTTTGAATACATGCCTAAAGAGGTTCCCAACTCAAACGTGACTGCGATGTGACACCAATCACTTCTTCCTGTCCCGATGCTCCTGAAGACCTGATGTTCTCAGCCCTCTCACGATTGCTTCCACTCATCACACTACAGTGGACATCTTAGATGGAAGAACTTTATTTCCAGTTAGGCCATCCCTGTGCTTCCTGCCAACACCTGGCCGTTTTTTGTCATCCTTTACCGAGGTCAAAATAAATTCACGGCAAATATCTTGGCATGGGTGTTGTCAGAAACCTTGATTCCAAAGGGATCAGCCTGAAGTGCCAACCCATGGGTAGAATTAGCATGAATGATGAGCATGACACTATGAAAATTGATATTTACTAAGCAAAGAAAAGTAGTGTTAAATATATTTTCCACAGGATCTGTTCATACCCCTTAACTATTTATGATTTCTTCCAATGTGTGTCTTAATTGAAATAATTATTATAAATTGGTGACAATGTAATTGCCAAAAGTTACTTCTAATTGTTGAAACTGAGTGATTTATGTTCTTTGATTTTCTTCGAAATACAAGATTCACCTTTTGATCTATTGCCTTGATTTGGCCACATTGTGCATGGGCTTGGAAGCCTAGAGTTCTACATAGGACTGAGAAATGCTTACAACTAGGTATCTTGCAGGATGCTGCCAAACGTTGTTTTAGATTTTCACCTTTTGCTATCCAGTGCTCTAATAAACACTTTAGAAAGCTTGGCTTCTCTTTCAGCTAAGGAAATCAAACATTATTTTCTAATCACCCAAGCCTGTACAGTGATACTGCCTACTTCTCCTTTGAAAGACGCACGGTTCGGTTCACCTCTGCCTTTTGCTTACAGCCAGCGTGAGTAATCTCTAGATTGTGTTTGGGAATTCCAAGGATTTCACAATGGCGCCTGGTTTACTGAGCAGGACAGCTGGGAAGAGTGACCTTATTTGTCACATTTGCTGTTTCCTCAAGCAAGAGCTATTATATTACAGCGGAATGTATAGCGTTAGAAATCAAATGTGGTCAGCCTCCTTTTATACTTTCTGTTGTGTCTGCTAATTTGGATAGCCACGTTCCACTTAAAAGTATATCACGTTGTTTCAAATTAATTGATCTTGACATATAATCAGTTTGTTGGAAAGATGCAGTAATGAGCACCACAATTAATAAGCAGTAACTTCAAAGTGAAACTAGCCTAATTTAGAGAGTTGTAAAAGTAATGGTTTTGAGTCACAATGACAATGAGTCCGCCAAGATTCTTGAGTGAAAAAGCAACCAAATATTGGTATGGATCCTGAGTAAAATAGTACACACTGCATTGACTTTTAAATGCCCTCTGAAATGGTCTCATAAGCTATTCAGTTCAAGGACAGTTAGGGACAGGGAGCAAATACAGGTTTTTCCAGAGATATCCAAATCAGAAATAAATGAATATATTAAGAAATGAGATATTTTTGAATGAAACTATAAATGCTATGTATGTGCCTATTCTTTTTAATATCCTGCATGCTGCTTTAAAAAAATTATTTTAATGGCACATAAATTCCAGGTTATTGTTCAACTCTAAAAGGAATAGCAACTTTATTGTCATAGTCCCTACTGTCTAAAAGTTGTAACCTTCATTCAAGCAACCAGGATAACAACATAAATATGAAAGATTCTGCAGATGCTGGAAATCCAGAGCAACACATGGAGGAACTCAGCAAGTCAGCCAGCATCTATGAATGGTATAAATAGTTGGTGTCTCTTGAGTCCTGAAGAAGGGTCTCGGCCCAAAGTGCCAACTGTTTATTCCCCTCCATAGATGCTGCCTGACCTGCTGAGTTTCTCTAGCATTTTACGTGAAGTAGTATTACAATGCCTTTAATAATCTTCAGCATGATGGCATTGTGGCTGTGTGGCTGGTGGCAGCCACAAGTCCAGGGGCTAGCTGTCATCTCAACTCACCAATAGCATTCTGAGGAAGAGCAGAAGAAGTTTGGGAGAGGAGGGAGCAGGAAGAGTGGATAGGAGTTTTTAATATTTGATATTTGATTGTGTGCTTTGCTTGGGCTAGGCTCTAAGGCAGAAAGAACAGAAACACTGACACTCAGTCTTGTAACCTGAAGCAAAGTTATTACTGAACAGTGAGCCCATGATGATTTGAGGGGGAGGGAGTTCACTTTGCAGTGCCGCAGATAAATAGTGTAGCATGGTGTGATCCTGTCATTCATGTATTTGACCACTGCTGGCTGTGAATTATTCTCCAAGCAAGGGAACATAAGGAGTAACTCACCAGGTGCAATTATATTGATGGATATGTTTGAACAAGATTTAATAATGAATAAAACATTTGTTCAAATTCCCTGTTATCCAGCTCAACCCTGTGATCCATGTTGTATATGGAATGGTAAATGGTCGGACAAGAGCTCTTTGCTACAGTTAGCCCATGTCTTGGGCCTTTGCCCATCACTGCCAAGAAGTCCAGGGGAGAAGAAATAAAGGGCTTCCCATCCTAATGTCTATCTCACTATGTGCTCACTGCTGCCTCTCTGCGCCAGAGTACAAGCCAGAGCAAACAAGAGAAATTTCAGTTTGCTTCGCTCTTGCGCTGAGCTGGTCTGGTAGTGAGCTAGCCTTATCTCGAGAAACAATGAGGACTAGAATGACCACAAATACGTCCCAGGTTTAGAAAGGATTCCTGTGCATGAAAGATGCTTGTGCGAATGAAAAACATGGGCAACTGGAAGCTCACTGTGAAACACCGTCACTTAAGCACAATGAAGTGCCACTCACGTCAAGAATAGGTAGGGGGTGAGTGGCACTGTGGATCCATCATCAGAACCCTAGGCAGATTCAATATTTACATAATCATGCTTTCACAAGCAAAATATTCAAAAGCAGTGTAAATGGTGTAGCACTGAAGATGTTGTACTTTATAATACAGCGGATGGATAGTTATCATGATCTAAACTACCATTCACTCACTCACTCTGTGTTAAAACCATCTTTGCTTTATTCCCCATTCCAACCTGCATTTCTTGACATGGTTCTCAAGCCATGAGTGATTGCTTCCACCAGTCAGCACACTGAGTTTCGTATTGGTGTTAAGAGAATGAGAACTAAAAGTAATTTGTGCCATATAAAAAGAGTACGTGAACAGTCAATGTGCTTTCCTCCTGTTGCACTCCAATCTAGAAATTTTGTTTACATTTTCTTTCTAATACTGCACTCGAAATGAATGAGGGAAAGGTGGGTATTGTCACTAAATTTACCATTAAAGGCAAACAGGAATAGACAATGTAATTTTTAAAAATGTTGTTTAAAAGCAAAAGGAATTATATTGCAGTATGAATATGTGCGGGACATTGGCTGATGTAAATTATGAAGTGAATCCCTGCCTCTTTTATTTAAAATGTTCCACTTCTAGAACCCGAGGCCATATCATATTCTGTGTCAGCCAGGTTTGATTTTTTTTTAATTTACACATTTATAATGCAAACACTTTTAGGAGTTGTAGTTTAATAATCTTCATTTGATTTTTTAAAATTCTTTAAAAAATGCAATTTTTACAGAAGACTTCCCCCAAGCACATAGGAACTCACAGATATTAGTTCTGTCCAGTTAATCATCACATGATTAGTACTATAGATTGATAATAAAGCAGGTCAAGAGCATGTACACCATAGGTAATTGGATCCATCCATAATCTGCCTTATTCATTACACACCCTGTGACAAAAAATCCCACATTAACCATTTACCAAGTAGTTTGATTCCAGAAGTGGAAAGTTTAATCCTTCACAGCTAACAACCCTTGCTTTTCTTGCACTCTCAAGTAAATGGTGGCAATATTAGGAAATCTAGAGACTTAAATTGCTAATTTGATTTAGTCAGAGGGGAGATGTTCTTAATACAAGGAATACTTAAAGCACCTAATCAATTTGCTCTTCTATTTCATTAGCCAGAGGAGACCAATAGTTTTCCAAATTGCCTCCACCTTTGCACATCCTTTATATCATTGACACCAAAGTAAATATACATGGAACTTGGAGAAGTCAAAACACCCCAACAGACCACTAGACCCAATGTGCTTTCTCTTTCCGCAAAACAAACAGATTTTACCAAGTTTATCTATTTTGAAATTACCTTTATTGCATCTCCACTATCCATACCTAATCTTAAATGCAACTCAGCTTGCTGCTTCAGCAACTAACAACAACCTCCAACCTCATTAACCTCTGTGTAGAGTGCTTCATTGATCTAAATCATTTTCACCTAACCCTCTATCTATGGCACTTCATTCTAGTCTTCTCCACTACTGGAAATTGACTGCTCCTTTCCATTGTGCCCAATCCTTCCATGATTGTAAATATTTCTATCAAAAATGGTTTTGATAAAAATAAATATTTATTTGCCCTCATTTTTAGAAGTCTCATTTTATTCTGGATATGCAAACTCTGAGGCTGTACAGTCCTCAGCATCACAGATTAATTTGAAAAATGCTTCCTGAATTTAATTTTCACCTGCTTAATGTTGATTCTAAACACTGTATCCCCTTAAGAAGATTCATCTGCTGGCACAGAATCTCTTTACTCCCTCCCAATATTATGTTAATTGCCTGTCACATCAACAGAACCTTAAGATTCCAAGAATTAAATTTGCACAAGACTCGTGGTATTGCAAAGTAGCTGATGATTGCCAACAAAACATTCCTCTCAACCTTATTGATGTATTAGCTGAGATCTCCAACTCTCGTCTTATCCAATTCAGAATAAATTCACTTCTATGAGCCTCTCTTCACAATAATGCATTCATCGTTCCTTGCATCCTGGGATTGTTAATACATTTCTTTTTTCTGACATTATTAAAATAATCCTTTGAAGGACTTGCAAGCATCAGATTTACTGATCGAATATTGATAGAATGATAACAAATTGCACTCCAATATCAGACAGTCATAACTGTTTCAACCAATGGACACAGGTGATAGTCAAAACCAGCTTTTCCTTTCTCCTCCTGTGCTCATTTCAACCTGCCTGGTTGTCAGTGTATCCCTGAAATGCTTAAAATTTAATCTTAGGACTCTTCCATGTCTGATTGGGAACACACACACGTCAGCAGGCATTTTTTTTTAAAAGGATTCATTGAACTAACTATTGCTCTAGTGGCAATGCAACAGCTTTATGGCCACTTTTATCAAAATGATCTTTTCATTTCCAGTTATTTAAAAGATCCAAATTTATGCTGCCCAAGCTGCCAGAAAGCAGTCAGAGCCTGTCTTATCTCAATTACTCGTCTAATACATAACTATTACACTGAAGTGCCTAATAATGAGAAACTTTGTAAAAATTCCCCTAAAACCATAAATCAATTACAGACTTCATCTCTGCTGATTGGGTTACATCATCGAATAATTCATACCAAATTATGAGCCATTACTGCTTTTAGCTTCCCGGTAATTGCTGCATATAACATTGGTGACTTCTAAATGAATGTTGGCACGATTCTCTTAATCATATTCTCCACCCCTGTGTCTCTTGTTACTCTGAATGTTGCTCAAGATAGCAGAATCCCATCCATCATCTCTCCCTCACCCACCATTCCTCCCTCACCCCATAATACGGTCAGTTGGCAATCTCGGAATTTCATATTTCATTATCCCTTAAAGTAGTCAAAACATTTATCCTCTCATTTTACCTCGGTTTAAGTTAAATAACCTACATTACTATGACCTTCTAATTTTTGTTCCTCATCGCAGCTTCTCTCAGAAATTATAAGTTTGTCCTTTCAGAGGTCCAAGCAGGTTTTCACAGGTGTAGAATTATATTTGTTGTAAAATTATTATCATACTTAAAGCTTTTCTGTGAATGTGTAAAGATGCTATTGGAAAGTTAGCTCACTCACTTCTAGAATAATTTTATTGATCATGGACATTGTTAACTTAACAAACTGAATTGTATAGTGATTACTTGTCACCCTCTATCAGATTACAAATCCATTCTGAACATATAAAAGTACTCAATTAAATTTGCCTGAGTGTCATGTACCCTGTGTTGAGTTGGAAGTGATCAGAAACAGTACCGTAGCTATAGAACTACAGCTCCTAAAATAGCATGTGGCTTGCATATATTCTGCATATGTTAATCATTGAGTTTTAGAACCACCTCTTGATTCTTAGAATGTGAGTTCATTAAATTTATCAGAACAGAGATGAAACTGGCAACATATTGTTTCCCTCCTGGGTTCTGATAGCAGTGAGTGGATAGTTAACTTCAGTTTTATCCAAAGTTAAATGCTACAAAAATCCCACACAAATGTTACCTGGGTTGCTCAGTCAACCAAGTCAACCTGTTACTATTTCTACGTGAACTTATTTGAAATGTACTTTACAAGTGACAGTGTTAAATCAGGTCCTTAAACCATGTTGAGGGAACGTGGAGGCCAGTGAACCATTCCCAGAGCAAATGAGTTCCTTTGAAATCTGTTGCTTGAAAACTCTGCAAGTCATTGTTAAGGTTTTACCAACAAGACTATGAAAAATTGTGAAATATGGCTGACAAACCTAATTTAGATTTTTTAAAAGCTAATACACCCAAACAATTGAAATAGATTTAAAGCAAAAAAGAAATCAATAGTAAAAAAAGGAGGGATTGGACAGGGTTTTGTGTCTTTTTTCTTGTCATTTGAGACTCTAATGATGCACTTATGTTGCCCGCTCTTCCCTTTTTCTTACACCTTACCTACTTAAGGAGGAATTCTTGATTGGTAAGTCGATGCTACCCGCAGACTAGGGATTTATTATAGGTCGCTGGAGAGAATAGATTTCTTCTGCAGGAAACACAACAAAGCTGTACCTATCAGAGGGGCTTTTTTAGTTAAAGTAATGGTCTATTTGTTTTGCGACTTTATTTTATACATAAACCTCATTTTGTGATGTTTGTTCATTGTCCTTTTTAATGCCACGCTTTACTGGGGCCTATTGGTTTTCTCCTTTTAATGCAGTATGTAGTTCTGTACGCACATCTTATTTTACTTCCTTCACATCCTAATTATCATTTCTTGTGTTTCCTTTTATATAATTTGAAAAAAAAAGCTTATTTCTTTTTCCTCTCTCCTACCATTCTTCTTTGATTATCACATCGTTCGCATGCTTTTTTTAAAACAAAAAAAAAAGAAAAAAATGCATGATGTCTAACTCTACGAGTTTTCATGTTGGAAAAATTTTCTTTTGTGTTTGGGGGTTAGGTGCCTTTAACAGTAGAGAGTGCATCATACAGGCAGAATACTGTACCATCAACACTGTGCCACGTAACAGCACAATGTTTCTGTTTGCAGATATACAAGTCAGGTTCTTCTGGACACAAGTTTGTGAAGGAAGAATACAGCAAGCCTGATAATGTGCCCAGCCAGAATGGAACTTATCAAGATTATGATTCAGGCAACGATACCGCTTCACCCCCATCAACCAAAGCTCCCTCATCCAGATCGCAAACCAAGGAAGAGAAGGGGCAGACCCCCAACCACCACGCGGAGTTAGGCCACCAGACGCTCTCTCCGGGCAAACTGAAGCTTGGTGAAGCCGAGCCTAGTTCAGATTCAGGGAACTCGTTGACAAGCTGCTCCTCTCCGTGCAAAGTTGTGGCCTCATCTCCAAGTGCATCTCCAGCTTATCAGCTGGACAAAGGGACCAGGAGGTAGGTCCTTCCAATCTCAGGAAAGATCTGTAAGAAGTGGAGCTGGCTTAAAGAGGCTTCAAGGTCATTCAACACTGGCCAGTGTATAAATCATGCAATCTGAAAGCCCACCTACGTTTTGGCTAATGGTAGCAGATCGTCCAAACACCTTCTTTGCCTCCACTCCACCCCACAATGGTGCAGGAAGGAGAAAAAATGTGATGTTGCTCCTACTCTTTCTCCAGCCCTTCACTGGGTGGCTAACTCTGAAGTCACATCCTTGTGAGTTTATAATCACTAAGTGTTTGCAAGCGTTGCATGTGATAAAGCATACCTATGGTGCTGTTAGAAAGGGAGTTCTAG
The DNA here is from genome assembly GCF_030028105.1 of Mobula birostris. Taxonomy (NCBI): domain Eukaryota; kingdom Metazoa; phylum Chordata; class Chondrichthyes; order Myliobatiformes; family Myliobatidae; genus Mobula; species Mobula birostris. Next base: position 7,186,959 of record NC_092400.1, on the reverse strand, counting down.
GATTTCAATCTATCTTCAATGAAAAACTATTCACAGGTTTCCAAATCAGGATGATGCAAGGCTTGGAGGCGGTGCTGTTCCCCTGTGTCCATTACCACTATCCTATGTGACAGAGGTCATGGATTCCAGAACTTGTGTCAAAGAAGCCACGTTGGGTTACTGCCTTCCATGTTAATGGTCATCCTGTGCCAGTGGTGGAAGGGGGAGATGCTGAAGGTGGTGAAGGATTGGCTGCCAATCAAGCTGAAGGAATTGTCCCAGATGGTGTTGAGTTTGTTGAGCATAGCTGGAGCTCCTCACCAGGACGAGTTGAGACATTCCTGACTCGCAGCTTGGATGATGGAGAACTGGGGAGTTTATGACTCATTATTTTCTACCAGACACCCAACACCTAATGTATCCTTGCAGCTTCAGTATTTATATGGCAGTTTGGTTTCTGGCCATTGGTGACTCCTAAGATACCAGATTATTGAACTTAAGGGGATGGAGCTTAAACTCTGTCCCAAGGCAGGGGTCATAGCTCAGCACTACTTGTCGCTTATCAGCCCATGCCTGAAGTTGTTGGCAGCTTGTCCCCTGCAGGCATGAACTGCCTCATTTGTTGAGAAATTGCAAATAAATCTGAACATTGCACAATCATCAAACATCCTTAGAAGTCCTATGATGGAAGAGGAAGGTCACTGATGAAGCCTCAGAAGATGACTGGTCCCTGAAAAACTCCTGCAGTTATGTTTTGTGGAAAAGATGATGGGCCTCCAAAACCACAAGCTTTTTATTTTATGCTGGATATGACACTGTCATGTTGAGAGTTTTACCCCAGACCAAAATTAAGGCTTCGGGAGGTTGTATTTTACCAAATGTGGCCTTTAGCACTAACTGCAGTCATTCTCATTTAGTTATAAAGGCATTTTTTTTAGGATAAGACCCACCAATGTCAGGGATTAAATGTATCAATGTTGGTGAGGAAATTAGTTAATTCATCCTTGATAGGACTGACCAGTGACTTTAACCTTTTCTTGATGGCGAGTCAACATATCTCTGATATTCCTAGTGTTATGTTTGAAGGACGTTTCTTCATGAGGTAAGATGATAAGTTTGAGTTCTAGTCTTTAGAAGAAATATCCTTGATGGGCTATTTTGCCTTCTATTATTATTTTTCAGTTCTTTATGGAAGTCAAGAAATTATAGTGGTGCCTTGTCCATTCAAATTTACACCAGTATCATTCTCATTCATTTCAGGGAAATATCTTCCCCACACAACTGGCCAACAACCTCTGAGAAAAAGAAAAGTCCTTCCCCGTCACCTACCTGGAGTTCACCTGGGAGACATCGCTCAAGAAGTGAATCCCCGAGCAGCCGAGGGCGAGGCAGGAGCTCCCGCAGCTACAGCCGTTCTTCCCGCTCGCGCTCTCCCGAGTACAAGTCAACCACAAAATATTCCAGAAGCAGGTCACACTCTTCGGGGAAAAGGTTTGTCCAAGAACCCACTGAGGGAGAACAGATGAGACTACCTTGATGGAACTGGAAATTTAGACAGTTATCATTAGTGACACTCTCCGCTGTAACTCTGATAGTTCAGATCACATCCCAGTGTCTTGAACACGTAAACCAAGTTGTATTTCAAGGGGAGGGGTGCTAACTGTTGGAGATACACAGAAAGAGGCACAATCTGGAGATACGATCTGTCATTATAGATGAAAATTCTGTTATAGAAAGAACAGGGGAGTTCATCGTGCCCTTCCAGTGCTTAGACCTCATCCCCCTAACCTGAAGGAAAATCGTTTTACATATACTATCCATGGGGAATTCTTTTCAACCTCCCTGATGCCTACATGGGTTTCCTCCAGATTCTCTGTTGCTTCTCACATCCCAAAGTTATGCGGGACACTTTGTAATTAGGTCAATGTGTGTGATTACAGATGCACACTGTGTATGTATGACACACAAGTGTATGGGTGAGTGGTAGAATCTGGCAGAAGTTATGGGACCGTGTGGAGAGTAAACTTGGATTTGTGTAAATAGATAGAGGCTAAGGATGTGCTGTGCCACAATGATTCTATGATACCTTTGGGCAGATCTTTCGCTTTTAAAGCTCCGCCACCTTGTAAACGCCTTAGTCCCTTCAACAGCTTGGGACTGAAGTGTGGAGGTCGGTGTAGCCTTCTACGCTGGTTATGTTCCAGCCTAGGAATGGCAGTCCTGTGACACATGTACTGCACCAGTGCCCTTCTCAGGGGTAGGGCACGTCCTAAGCTTTCCCAGCACTTCATCCAGGAAGCCTGGATGGTTCATGAAAAGAAGCCCCACTGAAACCAAAACAGGAACACAAAGCCAAGCAGGCATCCTCATTTGATTTAATTCAGGTCAATTAAATGTATTTATTAGGCTTTTGGGATTGTTTTAAAATACTGTACATCTATCAAACAATTTTAATTGTGCTAAATAGTATTTTTACTGCCTTTTCATATTGCCCACTGTGTTTGTGAATATCTGTGTCATCTATAAACATTCAAGCTCAAAGAGAGCGTTAACAACTGCTGATAAAACTGTGCCGGAGGGAACACTATTCTGAGAAGCCTTAGGCTACTCTGGACTTAATACTGTGGCCATTGTCCTAGAGGAACACCACACTCAAGAGCACTTTTGAAGAAGGAACATGAATTTGGACAGTCAGAGACCTTGGGTCAGTCAATATAAAACCCAGCCCTTACTGCACTAACCTAATCATAATCTCTTTACAAAGTTCTGAGGAGCATTCATAATATATTCCACAAGCTTTATGTGGAACTGTGTGATGTCCTTTAAGATTCCCTTAATACCAGCAGTATTCCATAAAAGACAGTGAATGCTTTAAAGCAGAGGATCTTTGCTCTCTTGCTGTGGAACTGTTCATAATTAAGTGATAAGAAGTGTAAAAAAGGAAATCGTGTCATACCCAATCAATTTTACAACACTCTTTCCGCTCCATCAGCACAGCGATTATCTTGTCATTCAGTCACACAGCATAGATTCTGATCAAGCTGCCTCACTGAACTAGTCCTATTTGCCTGCATTTGGCCCATATCCCTCTAACTTTTTCCTATCCATGAACCTGTCCAAGCAGTAAAATTGTATCTACCCCTGCCACTTTCTCTGGCAGCTTGTTCCATATACCCACCAAACCCTTTGTGAAAAAGTTGCCCCTCATAACCCCTTTAAATCTTTCCCCTCTCATCTTAAACCTAAGCCCCACACATCAAAGTTGCTAGTGAACGCAGCAGGTCAGGTAGCATCTCTAGGAAGAGGTACAGTCGACGTTTCAGGCCGGGAACGTCGACTGTACCTCTTTCTAGAGATGCTGCGTTCACCAGCAACTTTGATGTGTGTTGCTTGAATTTCCAGCATCTGCAAAATTCCTCATGTTTGCGTTAAACCTAAGCCCTCTGGTTTTACATCTTCCTTTTCAGGGAGGAAAAGACTGATGTCATTCACCTTATCTATGCTCCTCATGAATTTATAAACCCCCATAAGGTCACCCCCCCTCAGGCATCTTTGCTCCAGGGAAACATGCTGAGCCTATCTAGTCTCTCCTTAAAACTCAAACACACAATATTCCAGGTGGGGTCTCGCCAACATCTAATGCATTCATTCAGGGGATATGGATGTTACTGGCACTGCCAGCAGTTATTGTACTCCTATAGTTCCCTTATCCATTAGCAGTCAGCTACAAATCCGAGACATTAATGGGTCTGAAGATCCTTGTAACTCAGACTAGGTAAGACCAGCAAACTTCTTTCCCTGAAGGACATTAATAGACCATTTAGCTGTTTATGACAGCCTAGTAGTTTCTTGGCTATTGTTACGAAGACGTCTTTTTTTTTAAATTTCAGATTTCTTCAGTTATTATACTAGAAATCCCCTAGTTCCACTCATTCAAAAGTCCATAACTCTGGCAGCCAATACAATTTGTCGGCAGCCTTTGGTGCTGTGCCCATTTGCTTCCATTCCACTTCTAGATCTTCTGTAAATTCTACCACAGAAGGTGGCTAAAGGAGCGAGCAGTTGGGCAGTTGGGAAGGTAATACGTTCCTTCAGCTTTTGACACTGAGCCTGTATGCTTCTGAACGTAGGGGTTCTTGATGCTGTTCTCAATGCTCTCTCTCTAAATTTTGAGACAGTGTGGAGATTACATTTTTTCAAGAAGGGTTACAGAACATTATTGAATTGTTTACTTCATCCCTCTGGAAACTTGCCATGACAAAGTTGCTTTGGGGCTCTGGGGTTAGACTTCTGAATGGAAGGCTCCACCTGTCAAGGCGGGCTGAGAACAGTTAGAACAGTTCTTGCTGTTCAGGCTCAGGAGAGAGGGTGGGGATTTAAATGTGACAGCTTTGGGAGGGAAATATTAAACTTTCTCATGATACACAAATGTGTATACCCATGTGTATTGAATATTACAGCTCCCATTTCCCATTGTTTTTTCTTCCCACCTACATCACCAAGGCGTTGGCTAGTGACTCCATCAGTAAAAGTATGAGTTCCCTCAGGTCTCTTCTGAATGACTCTGCAAATCTACAATCTGCTTTGTGGTGCTGGATATTGTAACACATGCAGGACATCAGTTTCAATCCCTGGTTGCAGTCGACAGGAATCATTTCATCAACTTAAATTTCAAATTGAGCTATTGAAGTGTGTTTGATACCCAAGTCACGTTAAAACTTGATAACTGTAGTTGGACATAACGTACAGTATGCTGGACTAAGAATCGAGGGCTGTTACTTTGTGCTTGCCCAGGTCTTCTTCGCGCTCTCCGAGTTATTCACCTCGGTCTAGGAGGAGAAGTCCAGGAAGCAGTAGCTCCCGATCGCGACATAGCCCAAGCTATTCAAGATACAGCCCAGAGAGGTAATGGAGTAAGGGCCTGCTTTATGGGTCTGATCTCACTGTGCACAGCTTTACATAACAAGGGAGTGTGTGGGAATGGGCCAGTTTGTCAGCGTTGGGAAAATTATTCAAGCTGCTGATGGTTTCCCCATCATCTTCTCCAAATACCTGATGTGCAACTGATCATATTGTGTTCTCTCCAAACTTAGAATGCAGGTGTGTGGAAATCTGAATTGATAGTTGCAACTTGCTTCTGCAGAAAAGCAAAGGGCTCTGGACCTTTGTGATTTTGTAAATTATGTGATAGGCAGAAGTTTAAGGCAGAAATCCAGTTTTAATTCACATCAAATAATTGTTAACAATTATTGAGTCTATATCACTAAAGGAAGATTACATAGTCAGAAGAGGACAAATGCCAGAGTGGATTGGAACTGTCCGATTTTGCATGATGAATCTATATATCATTTCCATACCTTATAAGAAATAAATATCAATATTTAATCAGAGAAACCTCTTTTGAACCTGTTGCACAAGTAGTACAGTTAACATCACTACCAAAATCCTCAACTCCAATTAATCCCTGAGTAACATCTGGCATTCCACACAACACCCTCAATTCCATTGTCATAGCCGTTTCAGCTTCCAATAATTTCAATTAACCCAACAATGAATGTTCCAGTGCAATGGTGCCTGGAATTCTTCAGGCTCACTGTGAATTTTTATTATTCACAAGCCGATTGCTGTTCTGACTGAGGTTGTAAAATGCCATTGTTAATGCCGGGCATGAAGCAATATTGTGTACTCATTATTGCTAAGTTGTGTTGTATCTCATTTTAAATGCTACACATTCCGTATTCAAATGTGGGCCACTGTCAGTAGCTATCTGAGTGCATATATTCCTGTGCAGTCATTTCAATTCTCCATTTCACAAGACAGGTTCTCTTTTTTTAGGTGCCCGGTTATAAACCATTGCAGCTCTAGAGAGCACATGGGAAAACTGGACAGGGAGAATTGTACCAGCAAAACACCCTGACCACTGTGCTTCATGTTTATGCTGGGAAAAAGAAGTAAATCTTACCCAAACTACTAATCATTAACACAGGAGTATAGGAACAGTGGGACAATAGTTTGCCTGTTCCCTTCACCCCAGTAATTGTCCTGCATGACAGAATAATAATGGAGAGTTTCTTTAAAGATAGCAATCAGTCATTATCAATGAATCTACACCCTGGCCCAGAAATACAGCGAGAAAACTCCCATTAGTGGAGTTTGAGAGCTATCACATTGCCAGCATGTGTTCCACCCTCTGTACCATTCAGTATGTCTCAGGTATTGTATCTCCAGCATGGCTTTCCAAAGGATTTCTATACAATGTATTATTCCAACCACAGGGCTTTTAGCTCAGAGGGAATACTTGAAGCTCTTATGCAAACTTATGCAAGGAAACGTTTGAATCAGCATTTAATAATTTACCCTAATACCTTCAAAGATTCAAATTCAAAGATTCAAGATTCAAGATTCAAAAAACTTTATTGTCATTCTAACCGTACATCAGCTCTGCAGGGCAGAATGAGACAGCGTTTCTCAGGGGCAGTGTAATCATAACATAACAAACGCAACACTAAATAATAAACATAACAATAAATAGTAAAACATATTCGGTTTATTTTTGTCATATGTGCCCAGATGGAGTGAGAAGCTTTTGCTTAGGCGCTATCCATGCATAAGTACATCAACACACAAAATACTGGAGGAACTCAGCGGGTCAGGCAGCATCTATGGAGAGGAATAAACAGTCAACGTTTCGGGCTGAGGCCGATCATCAGTTCTCATCTTCCTCCAGCATTTTTGTGTGTGTTACTCTGGATTTCCAGCATCTGCAGAATCTCTTGTGTTTACAGGTACATTGAAGTATTACAAAAGAATAAAGAGCAGAATGCAGAATATAGTACTCCAGGTAGAGGGGAGGTGCAATGGAGTGCAAGGACCACAGTGAGAGGTCAAACTGGGAGGTCAAGAGTTCATCAGTTAGCATTTGAGAGGACTCTTCAAGATAACTGCTGGATAGAAGCTGTTCTTGAGCCTGGTGATAACATGATCACAATCTTTTATATCTTGTATTTCACCAACCTGGATAAAGGCAAGGGCAAACTTAATGGAATATCACATATCCCAATTCACTGAAGCAAACAAAATATACTTGGTGGGAGAAGTAAGACTTCACCTCTAGAAAATCCTAGCTAAAGATTCAGGTGATTAAATGTAGATGATGGAGATCCTAGCATGTGTCTGTTAGGGAAAAGGAAAAGGGTCCGTTTGTTTTGAGCTTCAGTTTTGTTTTAGAAATTAACACTTTAATCTGTGCTGGGATAGGGACCACGATCGAGGCCGGGACAGTAAGAAGTACAGCTCCCGAGAGAGGGAGTCCAGGCGACGCTGGTCTCGCTCCTACTCCCCAATGAGGAAGCGCAGACGAGATTCTCCAAGTCACCTGGAACCTCGGCGCATCACCAGGTTAGTGAAAAGTCACTGTCGTATCTCCAGCCGTGTACTTGTCGGGACAGCTTATGACTTTTGCTAATGTGCCTGCCTCGGCCATTATTTCTGGGAGTTCATTCCAAATACAGACCACATGAAGAAAGTGCCCCTGATGTCTCATTCAAATCTCTCACTCATGCTCTCCTGCTTTCAGTATCCCCTCTCTGGTTAAAAGATTATGTGCTTTAACCTTGTCTACAGTATGCCCCTCATGATCTTATACACCTCTATCAGGTCACTCCTAAGTCTCCTACTTTCCTAGAAATAATGTCATAGTTTACACACCCTCTCCTTGTAACCCAGGCCCCCAAGTCCAGGCAACAGCCTGGTAAATCTTTTTGCACTGCCTCCAGTACATCTTTCCCTTAGCAGGGTGACCAAAACCGTACACAATACTCCATGTGCAGCCTCACTAATGTCTGCAACATAACTTCCAAGTTCCTATATTCGGTACCCTGAATGATGAAATCCAGCATGCCAAATGCATTCTTCACCACTCTATCTACCTGTGACACCATTGTGTCATTCATTAGACCCATGATATCATTATCTTGCCCCTCTCTAAAGCTCAACAACTCTTGGATGCTTCCTCAGTGACTCCAACGTCCTTCTCTTACTCATCCATCATGGCAACTTCTTCCATCCATTGATTGACTTTTAACTGAAGAAGTCCTTCTCGGCATCACTCCTAACCCTATCCATATCAGCCGTTACTCCGCATCCTCTTTTCCTGCTAGTTAATCTATAAACCAGCAACCATGAGGAACCATGCAGTTAATAGCAGTTAAATATGTCACACAGTTGAGTGGTGGGATGTAGACTTTGCATTAACAGTTGACCAGATTGGTTGCGGTTGAGAGTAGACTAAAATGGGTTTCATTTCTAATCAAGTCAATATTACCATCACAGTCCAGTAAACCGGTTTTCCAACCCCAGACTAATTTCCCAGGTTGCTCACATAGATAATTATAATTCACAGTTGAAATTATAGCAATTGTGTGGTGTAACTTCTTGGCTGAATTCACACACAGAGAGTGTATCATCAACTTCAGCAGTCTTAACGTACCATAACGAATGCTGTCGCGAGGAAGGAAAAGCAATTTCGTCAGAAATCAGAGGCAGAATTACATGCACGGCAGATGTGGCAGGATTTGCATGCTGTTGCTTCCGATGAAAAGAAGCCTAACAGCATAAGTAGCTGTGATGGTTCACTCCCCGAAGAGACCGATGCCTTTACTGCACACTTTGAAAGGGAGAATAATATTAAATCTGTGTGAGTCCTTTCAGGATTGAAGGACAGACAGCTAGGCACGAAAACAGGAGAGTGGCAATGAAATCAGGAGATGGATGAAGTCGGCAAAATGGGTTTTCAACCTAATTCAAATTTTATTGCTAATTGCATAGAAGATTGACATGGAGCGTAGAAGAGGAACAGGTCCTTTGGCCCACAATGTTGTGCCAAACTAATTAAGTTAATGACACCTAATTAAACTAATCCCTTCTGCCGGCTCGAGGTCCATATCCATCTATTCTCTGCATATTCATCTGCCTTTCTAAAAGCATCTTAAACGCCTTTAAGCTATCTGCCTCCACCACCACCTGTACCATTATACACCAGGCACCCTCCAATCCCTGCGTAAAAGGTTCGGCCCGCACGTCTTCTTGGAATTCCAGCCCCACCCCACCTTAAATGCATGTCTAGTATTGGGCATTTCGACCCTGGGATAGGGATACTGGCTGTCTGTCTATGCCTTTCATAACTTTATAAACCTATTCAGTCTCCCCTCTGCTTCTGCCACCCCAGAGAAAAAGCCCGTGTGTGTCCTCATAGCACATGTTCTCCAATCAAGGCAGCATCTGGGCAGGCCTCTATCGCAGTGTCTCCAAAGCTCCACATCCTTCCTCTAATGAGGTGACCAGAACTGAATGCAGTGCTTCAGATGTGGCCTAACAAGAGTTTTATGAAGTTGCAAAATCATTCCCTTATTCTTGAACTGAATGTCAATAACGGCCATACGCATTCTTTACCATCCTTTAAACTTGCGAGGCCTCTTTCAGGGAAATGATTGGACAAGGAACGCTGGGCAAAACAGATAGAATGAAGTGTGCCAACAATTGGAGAACGTATCTGATTCTCACTTTGATTAAAGGCAATAAAACTGATTATCAGTTGGGGTATATGAGTGGATTTGTGTCATGAACCAATTCCAAGTTTGTGTCTTGTGTATGCTAACAAATGACACCTAACTTTGACAGCTATCAGTGTATTATTTATCAACATGGATAGGAAATACAATCTCTATTTGTGTTTGTCAGTGCTCGGAAACGGCCCATTCCGTACTACAGACCCAGCCCCTCGTCTGCCAGCAGCATCAGCAGCTACTCCTCCTGGTACAGCAGCAGAAGTCGGAGCCGGAGCCGGAGCCGGAGCAGGAGCCGGGTTCACAGCCGGAGCCGCACCCGGAGCCGGAGCCGGAGTTACTCCAGCCGGAGCCGGAGCCGGAGCCGCAGCCGCAGCCGCAGCCGGAGCCGGAGCCGCAGCCGGTCTCGGAGCTCGGCGAGGGGGAGCAGCGGCCGCAGCAGGAGCAAGAGTTATGATTCGGCGGGCAGCTATGAAAGCTTGAGGCGTTGAGCTGCATTTCCCTCACTACTGCACCCTCTCCCCCACCCTCGCTCCCCACCCCCCCCACCCTCTCACACACACACAATGTTTTCCTGCCCACTACTTGCAGATTGACCTCAACGTTATTTTGGTCTCACAATGTTTAATTGACAAGTGGAATCTAATGCGTGTGAATATGTCGCAGGGCAACTAGACAGAAAGACAAACAGGCTCACATTTCTCCAAACTCATCTCCTGCTTTAGAGGCGAAATGAAACCCTCAAGCATTTTCTTGTTCTTTGTTTCAAAATGTCGACCCACAGCAGGTCTGGAACAGAAGCAAACAGGCCCAGTTTGTAGCAGTAAAGTGCTTTCTCGATCGTTTTCTGATCGAATTGCTGCTGAGGGACTTTCTGAGGTTGGATGAGGTCCAGCCCCCACAAGGCAAAGACTGGATACCAAGTCAGAATAGCAGCGGTTCCAACAGGAAGCCGTGTCGATTCAGCAGGTGCACAGTAGCTATTTTCAGAGGGTATTTAAGCAAGCTCGCTGATAAATACGAATCACATTATGGGTGAGCACAGCAGATAGTCCCCATCTCTTACAGTAATGTCATGTTCACTCATTTATACTGGAATTAGTACAATCAGCATTCAAGATGGCACTGTTAACATACTGGGACATTTTGCGGGCAGGTCGCAGTCGACATGTTGGGCTAAAGAATACAACTAAACCATGAAGATGCAGGGCACGTGTGGCGTTGTTTATATCAGGATTCTGCTGGCTTGTTCTACTCCAGCAGAAAGCAGCCTCCGTTGTTAACAAAGGGATGAATTTCAAACGCAAGGCATAAAACCCTCTGACGACCTGCCTAGTTTTTCACGTTTGTTTAATAATCTTTACTAGCCACTGATAGAATGCCAGCAAGGCAAACATGTCATCTGTTTAAAGAAAATTTATCATAACAAGCCTAAGCATCAAGTCCTCATGCAGGAGATGGATAATCTCCAAGCACATGGTATTCCTTATTTATCCTTGGTTGTTAGCAGGAGATAAAATATAAATACTTTCTCCTGGATGTTTTCCCAGAGAGATATAAAATTGTCTCTAGAAAATTCCTTGTGTGGCATTTGAATTGTCCAGTCTATTTTTTATTCATTATTGGCTGATTTATGTTGACAGGCCAAAACCGTAACCTGTAGTGCAGTGTGCTAGCAAGATTTCTTTCAAGCAATGAGCAGGAAGACGCAGTAAATCAACATAAAATACCAAGTTTGGAGTAAGAAATAGACTGTCGGGGGAACTGAGTGGGTTGGGCAGCCACCTATGGAGACAAAACAATGGTCAGCTTTTTGGGTCCAGAAAACTCAAATCAGGACTCGGTGCAAGATGGCGACGCAAAATATTGACCATCCCTTTGCCTTCGCAGATACTGCCTGAGTTCCTCCAGCTATTTATTGGTTGCAGTCTCTTGTGTTCCCCAGGGTTGGCTTTAGAAAGCCTGCAGCCGTCAGAGCAAGAGTTGACAGGACTCTTCAGTGTTGGAATCTGGAGGAAGATTGACCTAGAATGAAAAATAGTCAATGATTCATCAACTGGGAGGAATCTGGAATTGCAGTGAAAACTGAACTAGTTTGATCTGGAATCTAAAGCATCCTTATCCTGAATATAGTTAGTTCAAAAACTAAATAGCATGAACTTCAACTCCACAACAGACTGTGTTTATCATAGGAGCCTCTCCAAAATCTAAGGGTAACTTCTCGCTCCAGGATGTCTTGAGAAAATTGGATGTGTCCTACACTAAGTTGAACATGTTGCTCAGAAAACGCAGCCATCTGCCGCAGTGGTATGTAGAAATGTTTCACTGCAGCAGAGTGAAGAACATTTTAAGGAATCAGCGCTGGGACCTTCCTCGAGGGGCAGAGTCAAGTTATGTATATTTCTACCTAAACTGGAAGTCCTAGGTGCTCATTCTGTGTGCCTGAGGTGTTTCAGTTATTAGCTCTAAACATTCCTCAACCCCTAAAGGGATAATCACCTGAAAGAACAACTCTGGTAACATGCCAATGAGTAAAAATAAGCTTATCCTGCTGAACATTATTTAAGAATAACCCAGATGACTTGTAGTAAGTTATTGATAGAGTTTTAGAAATACTGCTTAATTTGCACTCCAATCCTATTTATTTCAAATATTTCACATTTTAAGAAATACAGTATACCAAACTCTTGATCAATTGTATTTTCACTATGCACTGTAAATATATTGATAAAGGTCAATACTGTACCCATTTATTTAATATTTATTTGCCCTATTTATTGAACTTATTTATATGATGTAGGCCGCAGAGCCTGTACTTAAGGAACTTCTGTGCGTAGTGTAAAAAATTCCCATTGCTTTTCTTTTGTAAGCCATCATTTCCAAGATTTTGTGAAATTGTGTTTGTGAAGAAGAGCCTGTAATCAGAATTTTTCTCTTAGAAAAGGATCTAGATGATATGAACTTCCCAATGATAAATTGTAACAGCCAAAAGAATTGCATTGGTTAATGTTCAGTATTATCAATTGTAGCTAGAATAATCAGTCACATATAACAACAGATGTGTTTGTATTTGTTAGAATGCTCTCAACCCAAATAGTTTTTTGAATGTCTTAGAACAAATGATATAGGAAGAGCAAAGTTGAACAGGGCGCACATTTGTTCAATAATGTCAGTTGGTATCTGATTCTTCTGTCTCCTCTTGCACTGGAGTTGGAGGTTTCTCTAAATATTCCTGTACCAGCTCTTTTAATCTTTCTGTGAAAATAAGATATATTCTTCATGACATTAGTCTTCCTAATGCATTTAATTTGTGAGCTTGTAAAACAAAAAAAAAATTCTAAAAATAAACATCCTGACTTGAATTTGAGGTTTGCTTTCCACTGGCGGTATCTTGCTGTTAGATAATTTCCCCATTTGTCTTGGTACGGATCGTCTCAGCTTTCAAATGCCCAATTATGTTGTAAGTACAAGCAAGCGCTTATGAGACTTCTGGTACGAGCTGTGGGGCTACAGACGTCTTCAGCCATGGGGAGCTCAGCTGGCATCCATATTTCCAGCTTACAAACTGTTCGGCTTACAAACAAGTTCATGGGAACGGAGCCCCACCCGTATAGCTAACTTATCATGAGACATAGACTACTACTATCAGGAATGCTTCTGTGAGCTGTGTGAGTCAGTGGTAACACTGCCAGCTGGGTCAGGAACTGTTGGTTCCAGCCTCCCTCCTGACACTTTAGCACATGATGACCCTGTTGCAGTAATGAAGGTCTCATCTTTCAGATGAGATCTTAACCCAAAGCACAGTCTCTGCTAACCCATCCTGACACAGTTACTCACTTTAAGCATATTCAGTCACTAGCGTAATATCATCATTTAATATGTCAAAGAAATGTATAACTAGAAACACAATATTACAATCTACAATTATCTCTGGCCAAACTAAGGTCATAAAACTGACCCTTTAATAAAAATGAAGACATGAGCACTGATATTATAGTTTACATTCCAGAGTAAGATATGTTCCAAGTTAAGACAGCACAGAGAAGAGTTTGACATCAGTGCATTAAATAAGCTGATGGGCACAGCATTGATTGAAATTTCCACCCTGATGTGCTGTGAAATAGAATTTCCAAGTTGAGAAAGCACAGGTTCTAATCCTCCATGGAGGTTATCAGACTCATCATGAAATTGTCATCATTGTATGTTGATATTGGAGGCAAAAGAAGGTTAAATTAATGAAGTCAGCATTCAACTGTGCTGATACAGGGTATTCACTGGAGAGATTGACCATCCCTCTGCCCCTACAGATGCTTTCTGAATCATTGTTCCTCCTGCCATTTGCTTTGGTTCCAGATTACATCATCCACAATCTCTCGTGTCTCTGTCGGACGGTCTCAGCCACCAATTGCACAGCAATTACATTGGAAAATTATGCAAAATTGTGGGATGTTATGGATCTTGAGCTAGAGAGTTGCAAACTATGCCTCAATGGTCCTGTGGAATCCTGTTTGTAGTCTTTCAGCCAATCTCTCACAACAAAAGAAATAGATTGTTCACACTTTTAACATTTTCCTGAAAGTCATGATAATATTAATGATATTAATTGTGTTGCACATTAAGAACAATTAATTATTAAAACAGATTCTCACCACTGTGAATTGTTTTCGATAGTTATTTCTGGACATTAGTGAAACCCAGTGACAAACTGTCATAAGAAAACTTAAGTCATAGGAATAACTAATAAAGGATATAATTTGATCATGAGAAACTTGAAGTAAAAGCAGAGATAGCTGGAGATAGAAGGTAAGAGCTGCAGGTTGAAAGAAAGAGACTGACATTCACTTAGCACACATTCTATTATCCTTGTTGTCACAGGATACGGTGATAAGGGAGAGGCCAGTTTATCACAAAAATCCATTTCCATTAGATATCTGGACAGCTCAGATAGAGCATGAGAACAAGCTTTGGGAACAGCAGATTCAGAGCCATTTGTTTTATGCTATAGAGTGTTAAAATTTACAAGCAGACTTCCTTACAGACTGTGATCCCAAAATGCTATTTGTTTTAAAGTACACAAGAGGTCATCAGAGAAAGAGTACTATTTTCTATTTTATACTCTTCTTTGAATAGCGAAACTCTCGAAAGTGTAATTCCTCCTCTGTCGGTGTTTTACCAACTTGCGATTGAGATAAGTTTTTAAGCACACATTAAATAAAAGTTGGTTATAAGAGTATTTCATTCATAGGAACGAACAGAACAAAAAATTATTTTTTGTGAGAACTGTTTTTACTGTACGCTACTTCACAGTTTGTCTGGGTGACCTGGTAACGTAGCAGTTGGTGTGACACTATTTTAGTGCCAGTTATCGCTGGTCAGGGTTCTACACCCACTGCTGCCTGTAAAAAGTTTGTACGTTTTCCTCACGACCATGTAGGTTTCCTCTGGGCACTCCAGTTTCTTCCCACATTCCAAAAAATGTTAAATTATTTCCTTTCCCCTCTCTCGGATTTGTCAGCTAACATACTGTCCTTACTCGAGAAGGTAAGTGGAGTACACTGCAAAAGAACCTCCACTGTTTGGGTGTGAAGCTAAGATGTGGAAGAGTTAATGCTCTTCCCATGAAATTACACCAAAGGTCCACCCAATGCAAAAGGCAAACTGTTAAATTGGTAAGAAGAGTATGACCGATGTGGCAAGTAATTTGACAGCGAATCTGTATTATATAAGTTAGTCGCACTTAAAGCCTGAAGTGCAATTTACTGCTCAAGGACAGTTTCCCATAAAAGCTCTTGAGACTGTGAAAATGTTTCTTTTATGAATGAATCTGAACGACAATCATAGACAAAAGTCAAAGTCTTGCTTCTTTCCAGGCTATCGCGTTGTTATTTAAATGCATTGTGTCTTTGCATCTCCCCCACAACTTCAATTTTCAATTTGTACTTACTGTGCACTATTTACAAAGTGGCATCAACTATTTTCCAACGTCAGTCGTCACTCAGAAATCACTTGGAGAATTGAGGCCTCAGGAGTGTGGTGTTTGACTTGATTCGCAGTCAAGCAAATGATTTGAATCTGAAAGTGTAAAGTGCTTCCCTGCTGTTTTTTTGTATGGTGTTGTTAGACAGCAGGGACCCAAGAGTGAAATGAAGAGGCCATAAACACATTTTGTCGAATCATTTCTGCATGATATCTTGTCAAAGTGACATTGTTAAATAGAAACATGAAAATATGGATATGCGAAACCAAGACTGTAATCTGGATTAAGCCTCAGTTATGTTGGAGGAGGAAAAGTACATGAGAGCTGAGTCATACTGGGTAAGATGTTTTTGAATCACACTAATCTTACAGGCAGGTGGATGAGGCAATGAAGTTAAAATAAACTGAAACCTTTAGTCTATCAGGACCCAGAGTCTGATGTTTACAGATTTAATTAAAATTACTTCACCTAATGTTATGTCAATCATTTATTCTCAGTACCGTAAAATGTTACTCATGGGAAATACAACATCCCCATTCTATTCAACACAACACACAAAATACTGGAGGAACTTGGCAGGTAAGGCAGCATCTATGGAAGGAATAAACAGTCAATGTTTCAGGCCAAAACCCTTCACCAGGTCTGAAAAGAAGGGGGAAGAAGCCAGAATAAGAAGGTGGATGAAGGGGAAGGAGGACAAGTCAGCACAAATTGACAATAAACTGGACTGGTCAAAGAACACTGAGGCTGTCTACAAGAAGGGTCAGAGCCGTCTCTATTTCCTGAGGAGACTGAGGTCCTTTAACATCTGCCGGACGATGCTGAGGATGTGCTATGAGTCTGTGGTGGCCAGTGCGATCATGTTTGCTGTTGTGTGCTGGGGCAGCAGGCTGAGGGTAGCAGACACCAATAGAATCAACAAACTCATCCGTCAGGCCAGTGATGTTGTGGGGATGGAACTGGACTCTCTGACGGTGGTGTCTGAAAAGAGGATGCTGTCCAAGCTGCATGCCATCTTGGACAATGTCTCCCATCCACTACATAATGTACTGGTTGGGCACAGGAGTACATTCAGCCAGAGACTCATTCCACCGAGATGCAACACAGAGCGTCATAGGAAGTCATTCCTGCCTGTGGCCATCAAACTTTACAACTCCTCCCTTGGAGAGTCAGACACCCTGAGCCAATAGGCAGGTCCTGGACTTATTTCCTGACATAATTTACATATTACTATTTAACTATTTATGGTTTTATTACTATTTATTATTTATGGTGCAACTGTAATGAAAACCAATTTCCCCCGGGATCAATAAAGTATAACTATGACTATGACTATGAATAAGAAGTGGAGAGAATGAAAGGAATCATCCCCATTTTCTTGATATTGTTCCAAAACTTTCCATGTATTTACGAGGTTAGTTAGTTAGTGGTAGTCCTTTGGATTCGAAGAAGACACCTGAAACCTGTGTGTGATGGAGTTTTAAGTGGAACAGCCGTTGCACAGGGGCAAACCCACTCTCTCGGCAGGAGAGACCTCGATCCAGTGGCACAGACAACCATTATGGCTGGAGACCTCTCCTGCTGCAGTGGATGACCAGGACGTCTAAGTGTCTTGTCGTGCTCTTAGCTGGCCCTGCCTTCTTGACCATTGGACCATTAATCGGTCTCCTCCACTCCATCTGCTGGGGCCAGACTTCACACACTGGGATAGACAGATCCCCTACCTCACTGAGGGTCAAAGACCCGTTGGCTACCCTCACCTGGTTTGGCCTGTCTGCCGAGATGGTTCACTGGGATGTGGGTGCTGCGTGTGTTACAGCTACTTGGAGCCACAGGTGAGAGCTGAGCGCTAGGTGGGGTACTACCACGCTATGAGGTAACACTCCAGTTTAAGGTTCACCTGCACCGTATAACGTTGCAAACTTAGACTGACTGTATGATGATCACTGGCTTCTCACCCTCACTGATCTTAGTTTAAATTTGAGGGTGACGTGGAGGCTTCCATATCAGTGGCTGGACTGTTGGAACGGACAGATGAGCCTCCAGACTTATTTGTCTAAGATCAGTCACTGGGCTGGACCTGATCTGCACATGCTGCTCTTGTCACTCCCACCACTGCACTAACCTTTTGCAGTCTTGCCGTTCCAAGGGGACCTCAGTCTTGATTGGTTGTCTCTCTGATGATCGGAGACATTTAAAAACATTCCAAAAGGATTGGAATAATTTAAGGAACGACATAGAAATACAAAAACAGTCAGGGTCGACTGTTCATTCCTCCACATAGATGCTGCCCGAATTATTGAGATCCTCCAGCACTTTGTGTGTGTTTACCTCTCAGTTCCAAAAATCAATTTTAAATACTAATTATCTCTGAACTTGGGATGCAATCTACAGTCAACAACGTTGGCAGGAATGGCCTCACATGTCAGGTAAGGATGGCAGATTTCTTTCCCTGAAGGATATTAGTGAGAGGGATGTTAGCAATTTCTTTTTAGTTTGTGGAAAATATGTTTTTTGTAAAATAAAAATTAAAAAATTATGGATATTGAGGAACCAAGACTTAAAAGCAAGAGAGTGCTCTGGAACTGAGGCACTCTGAGCAGGATGCTTCTGGCTCTTTCCCCATTCCTTCTGTTACCCCTGATATACTTAGAATTTACACCTTTCAAATCAGACTCCCACCTATCCCTTGAACCCTCTACAGTATTTCGTTCTTTATTTCAGAGCAGCCAACAGATAACTGAGAATTTATTCAGCATTCAGGAGTTAAACCAGCAGCTCTAGTATCCCCTGCTGACCCCTCTGTGAGACCATCAGCACATCAATCCCTTTTATTCTCATATGTCACGGTGGGCAGATGAACTTTCAGTACCAATGGGAACATTCCATTCCTGTGCCTCTGATATGGTTTGTTGAACAATTTGATGCATCTGGAACAGTCATAGAGTCTTGCTGCATACTAACATAGTCCTTCAGCCCATCGAGTCCATGCCAAGTTTTAAGTACCCATGTATTTCTACTAAACACACTTATTCTCCCTGTGTTCCCATTAATTCTGCCTGCCTCAAAATTCACCCATGCCTCTACAGACCAGGGGCAACTTACAGTGACCAAATAACCGACCAGCCTTTGGGACGTAGGAGGAAACTAGAGCTCACAGGAAACCCACGTGGTTACGGAGAGAGCACAGAAACTCCACACAGAGAGCACTGGACCCAGGTCACTAGAGTTGTGAGGTAGCCCCACTGTGCTACATCTGTGGCATCGAAAGATACTGAAATGATAAACATTCTTCCAAATAGGCTTTATATACTAAAATATATCACAAGTGGTGATTTCAAAACAGAGTTAGGCTCGACAAGTTGATGAATGTATAGTCACAAACGAGAGAAAATCTGCAGATGCTGGAAATCCATGCAACACACAAAATGCTGGGGGAATCTAAGCAGGCCAGGCAGCATCTATGGAAAGGGGTACGGTCAACGTTTTGGACCGAATCCCTTCCTCAGTCCATCCTGAGGAAGGGTCAGGGCCTGAAACATCGACTGTACTCCTTTCTATAGATGCTGCCTGGCCTGCTGAGTTCCTCCAGCATTTTGTGTGTGTTGCTTCGATGAATATATGATTACCTATCAGTTCCATTAAGACTGAGATCACTTATGCAGCATTGTAATGTATTGATGAGGTTCTGGAGTATAGATGGCATATTCATACAGGATGCTCCAATTAACTAATAATCATTGGGCAGCAACCTCATGCCCTTTTTAATTGCAATCCAGTTGAATGGGTTAACACATGAAGACTGTTTGATGGCTCTGGACCTGTATTCACTGGAGTTTAGATTAATAGGGGTAATTGTCACTGTGGTTCGGACATGGCCCAAGTGCAGAGTGAGAGACACTGAAGCAGATCGATAGTTCACAGACTTCAATGCAAACAGTGTTAAAGGGAAAAGAAAACAATAAACACTAGGCCAAACAGGGCCATTAACTAAAACTCTCAAATGGAAAATGAAGCCTACACTGTGGCTGAAAAGAAAAACTAAGAATAAAATGAATATCGCTAGTCTTCAGAGTCAGTTGACTCGACAGTCCAATTTCTCTGGCAAGGCGGAATGCAAACAGGCAGCGAAGCGTTGCTGTGTCCAAGTCTCGACAAATACTACGACAGAATGAATGGAGTTAAATACTATCACAATGAAATAATAATTAGCTGACACATGCATATTCACGAGCACAATTGCCATATCTACTGCACTGCCGAATCCATGGTTGTGACAGTAATCACACTGAAACCTACTGAATATTGAAAGGCCCAGCTAGAGTGGACATGGAGAGAATGTTTCCATTTGTTGGAGAGTCCAGAACCAGAGAACACAGCCTCAGAATAGAAAGAGGCCCCTTTAGAACAGAGATAAAGAGGAATTTCTTTAGCAAGAGAATAGTGGATCTGTGGAATTCATTTTTACAGATGGTTGAGGAGGCCAAGTCAGTGGGTATGTTTAAACTGGAGGTTGATGGGTTCTTGATTAGTAAGAGTGTCAAAGGTTACGGGGAGATGGCAAGAGAATGGGATTGAGAGGGAAAATAAATCAACCATAATGCAATGGTGAAGCAGACTCGATGGGCTGAATAGCCTAATTCTGTTCCTACATCTTATGGTCTTATTATCAGGCAAAATTATACATTAGCAATATCTTTGGTGACACGATGCTAATAAGTGGAGATTAATATTCAAAAGCACATTAGAAACAACATAATCCTGTACATTTATGCCCTTCACAGAAAGAGGGAAGGCAGTCCGCCATCCTTACGCAGTCTACACAATACATTACTACAGTCCCTGGCTTCTTAGGTTAGAGGCAATTAAGGATGGATCATAAACATTGATACTGCCAGTGACATCCACATCCTGTGGGTTCATACCATTTTAAAAGACTTTTTCCCCCTCAGGTTGGGTGAGACTAGAACTAGTGATCACAGGTATCAGGTGAAAGGTGAAATATTTAGGATGGATCTCTGGGGGAGCTTCCTCACGTCGAGGGTAGTGCAAGCGTGGGACGAGCTGCCAGCGGAAGTGGTAGATGCAGGTTCAGTTGTAATGCTTAAGAGAAGCTTGATTAGATACGTGACTGAGAAGGGTATGGAGGGCTACGGTCTGGACGCTGGTAAAAGGATCAGGCAGAAGACCAGGTCGGCATGGATTAGATGGACCGAAGGCTCTGCTTCTGACCTGTAGTACTCTATGACACCTGGACTTTAAAATATACTTAATATAGTAGAATTAATATTTGTTATTTAGCCATGTCGCATGAAGAGACAGAAAAAAAATATTCAAGGATGTGTTCAAAGCCTCCTTGGAAAACATGCAACATCACAGACTCCTGAAACTCCTGAGAAGCCTGACAAGGGCCCTCATGGTAGACAGATTCAGAAGATGCATGGGATCTATGGTGACTCGGTATTTGCAGTTCAGAATTGCCCTGCCCCCAGAAGACAGAGAAGTAGTGACAGTAAGGTGTTATTCTGGCCGGGGGGGGCCATGACTAGTTGTGCTCTGCAGGGATTGGTGCTGGGACCTCTGTTGTTTGGGATATATATATAAATGACTTGATGAAAATGTAGACAGCTGGGTTAGTAAGTTTGCAGAAGACACAACGGTTGATGGAATTGTGCACAATGTAGAGGGTTGTCAAAGGATGCAGTAAAATACGTGCTGATGTGGGCAGAAAGATGGCAAATGGAGATAAATCCAAGAAAGTTTGAAATGTTACACTTTGTGAAGTCTGATATAATGGAGATGTAAGCAGAAAGCAATTGTGGGACCCTTAACAGCATTGATGTATGTTGTGATCTTGGGGTTCAAGTCCAGAGCTCACTGAAAATAGCCATGCGAGAAGATACAGTGGTTAAAAAAAGGGCACAGGGCATAATTGTCTTCATTGGTTGGGGCATTGATAAAAGTAAAAATCATGCTACAGCTATACAAAGTTTTGTTTGGACTGTGCTTACAGAATTGTGTGCAATTCTGGTCACTCCGTTGTAAGGAGAATGTGTAGGCTTTGGAAAGGGTGCAGAAGTGGTTTACCCAGTGGGTGCTGGATGAAAGGACATGTGCTATCAGGAGAGATTAAACCAACCTGGGTTGTTTTCTCTCGTGTTGAAGGCTGAGGAGAGATCTGGATAACGTTTAAAGGATCTTATGGGTCATAGGTAGCAAAGACAGAGTGAATAATGATGCCATCATAGAAACAGTTCAGGAGCATGCATTTTATAATAATATGTATATATATTATATTTTTATATGATATTAATCAGGGATCTTAGGATGCAATGAAAATAGCGATCAAAAAATGTTGAATATCTGTAACTTCTCTGCTGAATTGGTTTTATTTCTGAAATGTGAAGGGTGAATTTCAGTTTATCTTGTTTTGATTGTCATTGTCTCTTTTCCTTACAATGTGGAATGAAGCCTCTTTGGTCCATTGATATCCCCTTGCTATCCCTTTACTCATTTTACACATTACTTGTTCTCTCCACATTCCCATCAATTGCCCAAAGTCTTTTACTGACCTACACATTAAGGACAATTTACACTGATCAATTCACCTGCCAATCCGCAGCCCTTGGGATGTGGGAAAAATTGAGCATTCATGGTAAATCCATAGGACCATAAGTCATAAACCTATCATCCTCCACTTTAAATATACTCAATGACTTGGCCTCCACAGTTACATGTGGCAATGGATTCCACAGATTCACCATCCTCTGTCTAAAGAAATTCCTCCTCATCTCTGCTTACATGACTATCGTCTAGTGGTATTAACATCAACTACTATGAAATGCTTTGAGCGGCTGGTCATGGAGCACATTAAAGCCTTTCTCCTGGCTACATTGAACCCTTTTCTGTTCACTTATCACTCAGATTGATCCACTGAAGATGCAATAACCTCTGCCCTCCACTCTGTCCTATCCCATCTGGAAAATGGGTTCTCATACATCAGTTCAGCTCGGCGTTCAACACCATCATACCCCAGAAACCGGTGGGGAAACCATCCTCACTGGGTCTCACACACCTCCCTCTGCAATTGGATACTGGACTTCTTAACAGTAATGGCCACAGTAAGTCCATGTGGGCAGCAACGTCCCTCGCCCCATTACGCTGAGCACCAGCGCTCCCCAAGGCTGTGTGCTCTGCCCACTGCTGTTCATGCTGCTGACGCATGACTGTGTCACAGGACCCAACTCAATCTGTGTCGTCAAGTTTGCGGATGACACAACAGTGCTCAGCCTGAACAAGAAGACCAAGGAAATCATTGTAACCTCAACAAAGTGCGGACGGGCCGTCCCCCTCTGCAAATACATGGCTCCTCCATAGAGAGAGTCAAGTGCACCAAGTTCCTGGGAGTTCACATCATGGATGACCTCACCTGGTCCCTTAATATCACCTCCCTGAACAAGAAGGCACAGCAGCACCTCCACTTCCTTTCCTAAGAAGATTGAGGCAAACAATGCCACCTGTCCCCCCGCAACCTTAACTGCGTTCCACAGGGGCACCAGTGAAAGTGTCCAGACAAGTTGCATCTCCATCTGGTATGGGAGCAGTCGTGCATTGGACCGGAAGTCCCCACAAAAGACTGTGAGAATAGCTGAGAGGATCATAGGGGTCTCCCTACCATCCACTGGGGACATTTATCAGGAGCGCTGCGTACACAGTGCCCTTAGTATTATTAAGGATCCCACCCATCCATCCAGCATCCTCTTTGACTTTCTACCATCAGGCAGGAGATGACGATGCATAAAAACAAGAACAGCTAGAACGAGAAACAATATCTTCCTCCAGGCCTTTAGGCTTCTGAACTCCCTACCGCATCGTC
Source organism: Mobula birostris (assembly GCF_030028105.1). Classification (NCBI taxonomy): domain Eukaryota; kingdom Metazoa; phylum Chordata; class Chondrichthyes; order Myliobatiformes; family Myliobatidae; genus Mobula; species Mobula birostris. The sequence goes on along the minus strand of NC_092400.1, from coordinate 7,163,564 downwards.
ACTGGTTAATCTGTTCCATACCTCACGTTATTTAATATTAAGGCACTTTAGTTTGTTATTTATACGTGATTTGTCTGTAGACGTGATCCTTACCTTCATAACTTATTGTGTGCTATGTGTACTACTGTGCTTTACACCCTGGTTCTGTGAAATGTTGTCTCGTTTCTATGTACATTATATGGTTATATATATGATATACATGTATATAGTTAAATGACAATAAATTTAACCTGACTTGACTTGACTTGACTAAAGGGATGTTCTTCTATTCTGAGACTGTGCCCTCTGGCCCTAGACTCTCCCAAAACAGGAAACATCCTTGCCACGTCCACTGTATCTAGGCCTTTCAACATTCAATGAGATTCCCCCTTCCCCCCTTCATTCCCCTAAACTCGAATACAGGAGAAGTACAGGCCCAGAGCCATCAAACACTCCTCATACATTAACCCTTTCATTCCTGTGATAATTCTCGTGAACCTCCTCTGGACCCTCTCCAATGCTAGCACATCCACAGTATGTCCAGGAGAACATACACACTGTCTGCACAGACTGCGACAGAGATCAGAATTAAACCCAGGCCAATCGATTCGGGAAATGTTTGTGTTTTAAACCTCACTCTCTGTGACCAATATGCTGCCTGGCATTCTGTTCAGTCCATGCCCAGCGATGCAGCTGAGGAAGCAAGTTTTGATAGCTTTTCAAAAACAGAACAAATGAGGATGAACAGTGTAAAAGAAGCAATTGGAAATCTCACAGGAAAGCCGAAAGCTTTTCTAAGGAGGCCCTTCCTGGAAGTGAAGTGGTAGTGAATTCAACAGTGATCCAAAAACAACTTACTACAGATACTGAAAATCAGCGTGTAGAGTGCTGGAACCACTCAGCAGCTCGGACAGCATAGATGAAAAGAGAAACAGAGGTATTGTTTCAAGTCAACGACACTTTGTTAAACAGAAATATTAATTCTGGTTCTCTCTCCACAGATACTGTTTGATCTGCTGAGTATCACTAGCACTTTCTATTTCTACAGGATTAATTATCCGGTTATGACAACTTCCTACACCCAAACTTCCAGCACTCAAAAGAGGCCACTTTGTTAGCCTCTGAGGTTTAATTATAAAACAATAACTTCTGGAAGTCGAGAGAATCTGATCAAGGAAGACACAACTCTTATTGCCTGTCTCTACCAATGGTATTAGTAATTAGTCCTACCCAATGGTCTCCACCCGAAACATCCACCGTACTCTTTTCCATAGATGCCACCTGGCCTTCTGAGCTCCCCCACCACTTTGTGTGTGCTGCTTGGATTTCCAGCATCTGCAGATTTTCTCCTGTTTGTATTGGTAATTAGTTTACAGAGATGCTGTACAAAGCTTGTGCTTGCGTGCCATCAAGTACAAGGGAAAGGGTGTGTGGTAAATAGTGCTACAGTTACAGGGAAAGCGCAGTGCAAGTAGACAACTAAAGTGCAAGGGCCTTAATGAGGTACACTGGGAGATCAAGAGTTCATAAAGATGGCTCTTTTCATTACCTGAAGTGAATGTTCACAATATATAAAGAAGCACTATTATTGGAGCATCAATATCACTCCTGCTGAACAATACACCTCTGCAGGTGATAGTACTGGTAGCAGAATCTTCTTTATTATCTCTGACACGTGAGGTGAAATTTGCTGTTTTGTTGTTGAAGGACAGTGCAAGAAAAAACAATTACTATAAGTTACAAAAATAAAAAGTCAATATGAGGAACAGAAAGATAGCGTTCACAGTTCAAAAATCTCAAAGTTGAAAGTTAAAGTTTTATTAACAAAGTACATTCCTGTCACAACCCTGAGAATCATTTTCTTGTGGGCATACTCAACAAATCTATAGAGCAATAACCATAACAGAATCAATGAAAGACTGCCCAACTATAGGGCGTTCAACCAGACTGCAAAAGACAACACACTGTGCAAATACAAAAAGAAGAAATAATAATAAGCAAATAATAAATATTGAGAATATAAGATGAAGAGTCCTTGAAAGTAGTTGGGGGAACATTTCAGTGATGGGGCAGGTGAAGTTGAGTGAAGTTATCCCCTTTCATTCAAGAGCCGGATAGTTGAGGAGTAATATCTGTTCCTGAACCTGGTGGTGTGAGTCCTGAAGCTCTTGCACCTTCTTCCTGATGGCAGCAGTGAGAAGAGAGCATGTGGTGAGAGTCCCTGATGATGGATGCTGCTTTCCTGCGACTGCATTTCGTGCGATGTTGTCATGCTTGACGCCAAGCAGAGCGACCGGACGGATGATGCTAATGAGAGAGATAACGGAAGACAATGGAGAAACATTCAAAATGCTAATAAGAGAGAAGAGAGAGATTAACGAGAACGAAACACAATTCAGATATTGACAGACCGTTTGCTTTGAACCTGAACTGTTTGAAGTTTGATGGACAGGTGATACCCCAGCAAGAGGATAAAAAGAGCAGGTTTGCTAAGGCACGACACGCCACGAGACCCTGGAAAGAGCAGTGTGCCCCCACAAGTTGGTGCGAGTGTGGAGGACCGGTTCGCGGGAACCGATCAGAGGCTCACAGGGTGTAAAGGTACGATCAGTGGGAACCTGGGGTGTGTGTCCGCCCTTGCCTGGGTGCCGAGTTCACCACGGAAGAACGATCGTATCCGGAACGGAGGGGTCACAGTCGGTGACCACAGCGGGATTAGAAGGCATCAAAAGGTCTGCCCGAAACCAACTCCGAAGACATCAAAAGGTCTGCCTGAAACCAACTGCTTCTCTCACGCTCTCTCTCTCCGCAACGGTACAACAGCGACTACTTCCAACTGCACTAAACTGAACTGAACTCTGCTTCACTTAAGACTAATCATTTTACCCCTAGACTGCGACAGAGCTTGGTTGATTCCTATTACCCTAGTTCTGTGTATATGTGTGTATTATCATTGCTAACCTGTTACATTTATATCCTTACGATTAGTGTACTGTATTACATATTTCTTTAATAAAACTTTATTAGTTCCTAGTAATCCAGACTCCAACGAGCGCTCCATTTCTGTTGGTTACGGGGTACGTAACAATGTGCTCAGTGGTTGGGAGGGCATTGGCGTTTCCACACCAGGCTGTGATGCAGCCAGTCAATACTCATCTATCGAAGTTTGTCAAAGTTTTAGATACCGCGGTGAATGTCCGCAAACTCTAAAGGAAGTCGAGGCGCTGCTGTTCCTTCTTTGTAACTGCCCGGAAGTGCGCTAACTGCACTTATCTGATGGCCAGGTGGGGGTGGGGAGAAATATGTTCCTAAACCATTAAGTGTGAGTCTTCAGGCTCCTGTACCTCTATTGTGTGTGTGAGAGGTCTGATAAAAGTGGGATAAAAGCTGACCTTGAGGCTGGAGGTACGTGTTCCAAAGCCTGGAGGGGTCTTGAATTATTTTGACTCCTCTCCCGATCGAGCGAGAAGTGCAGACGGTGTGAACTGAGGGGTGGTTGGATGGTTTGCGTGTCGGGCTGAGCTGCGTTCTCAGCTTTTTGCAGACCCGGACTTGTTTGACACTCAAAAGTGTTCAGCCACCGTTTGTGACTATGACTTATGAATCAAATATTTCCTGCTCCCACACCACCCCACCCTCCCAGCCCCCACTCCAGAAGGGTCTCAGGGGCCGGTAAACAAGGATGAGCTGGGCTGCTTTAAATAGCCAGCAGAGAGGCAGGGCGAAGGCAGGCATGGCTAAACTTGGTCAGCACACGTAGGGACTTTGCATTGCTCATAGATCAGATTTTACAGATGACAACTGGCGGCGTGCTCGCCTCCCCGCTAAGTATAAAGTCCGGGCGCAGGGCTGAGAGAAGGGAGTGCAGAGAGTAGAGGCATGGCTGAAGGACAGGTACCATTCTCCTGCCAGATACCCGGCAGGCACAGAACCAGCAGGGACCCCTTCCGAGACCCTCGCTTCTTGGACGATGAGTTCGGCATGTCGGCTTTCCCCGACCACTTCACGGCCGACTGGCCAGACTGGGCTCGCCCGAGGCTCACCTCGAACTGGCCAGGGTCCCTGAGGTCGTCCTTTAACGGGACGGCCCGCGAAGCTCCGTCGGTTTGCAGCCGGTCGCCGCCTCAGTACACGGCTCGCTACATGGGATATCCCGAGACCAGGAGTCCGCCTAGCCTCAGCCCCGGGGAGCCCTGGAAAGTGTGTGTCAACGTGCAGAGCTTCGCCCCCGAGGAACTCACCATCAAAACCAAGGACGGCTTCGTGGAGATATCAGGTAGGTGGGAGGGGTGACCCGCAACGCCTGCTGCCTGGACCACCATTCATTGGCAGTTCCAGCATAGAAACTGAACAGGGAGCACCTATTGCTAGACAGGTTAACGCACCTCCCCTCTCCACCCCTTGCCCTGATGCGTACTGTACTTTTAACGTTTTTGCTGACTGTTAGTAGCGGGTGTTATTACTGGTTGAGGTTGCTGCTTCACTGCTAGCCACATTCCGGATTGTCTGTAAGTTTGGTCAATGCGCAGTGGACCTTTTGAGAGTATTTTCTATGTGGGGTATTTTTACTTTGGACAAATCTACCCATTTTGGTTTATGACAAAGTAGTTAAAAAATATCCTTGCTCACTTTCGAACCCGCGGCCCCAGCTGCGTTGAGGGCCACATCAGGGAGGTCACTGAGGGGTGTGTGATACAATGTTAGAGGACTGAGCTCTGTATTTAAGAATGTTCGATATTGAAATGGTGGAGGGGAGAACCAGATGTTGTTCCAGTGTTCAGGATTTCAGGGGCAGGGCAGGGACCCCAAGAGGCATGAAACATACAAAACAATGGCCAAAATGACAGCAAAGGACCCAATACTGGAATAAAGACATAAATGTGGAAGAACTGTTCCTGAATCAATTTCACTTGAGATCATTTAGCATTTGATACACTTTCTTAACTTCTCCCTTTTCGTCATTCTAAGGAAAACATGAAGAAACGCAGGAAGAAGGGGGAATAGTCTCCAAAAACTTCACCAAAAAAATCCAGTAAGTAGCAAACCAGGACTCATTCACAGAAATGATTAAAACTATGTAAATCTAAAGAAATAATTTGTTTATTTAGTCTATGTGTCAGCAAGCAACCTTTGATTTTCGTTAAGTTTTCATGGCAAATTGAGCCTTGGCAGAGAGTGAGGGAGAGAGAGAGAAAGTTTACATGAACTTGAGATTCCTTGCCTGCAAGCCTTTACCTTATTTGGTGAGTGAATCAGCAGGAGTATTGTTGAAAATGACATGGATTTTAACAAAGTGAAGCCATTACTGTGGCCTCACTAAGCCCTGACTGGAAGAGAGTGTGTGGCAGGAGAGGACCATCAGCTCCCATTGCAGCTACTTAGTGTCCTTTCAAAGTATCACTAGATCTATCTGCTTCTATAATCCTGAAAGCCCCTTTTAGGTCCTTAATACTACTTAACATGGACACAGTTGGCATTTTATTGATCCTGTTAGCAGTAGGGGTTAAGTTGAACTAAGAATTAACTTGTCTGCAATAATTCTCTATACTTTTTTATTGCACCACAAGACCATAAGTTATTGGAACAGTATTAGGCCATTTGGCCTATCGAGTCTTCTCTGTTATTCTGTCACGGCTGATTAATATCCCTCTCAACCCCATTCTGCTGCCTTCTCCCCGTAACTTTTGGTGCCCTTACTAATCCAGAACCTTTCAATTTCTGCTTGAAGAATACCCAATGACTTGATCCCCACAACCATCTGTGGCAATGAATTCCACAGACTTGCCACGTTCTTGATAAAGAAATTCCTCTTCATTTGTTCTAAAGAGACTTCCTGCTACTTGGAAGCTATCATGCTACTTAGAACATAAGAAAGAGTTATTGCTTATTTTTTATTATTATTATTATTATTTCTTTTTGTACTTGCACAGTTTGAGTCTTTTGCACACCGGGTGAATGCCAAATTGTTGTGACCTTCCTTTGATTTTATTATGGCTATTATTCTATTATAGAATTATTGAGTATGCCTGCAAGAAAATAAATCTCAGGTTGTATATGGTGATATATATGTACTTTGATAATACATTTACTATGAACTTTGGTGCTAGGTTCCCCCACTAAAGGAAACATCCTTTCCACATCCACTCTATCTAGGCCTTTGAATGTTCAGTAGGTTTTAATGAGATTCCCCCTCATTCTTCTAAATTTTAGTGAGTACAAGTCTCAAGCTAACAAATACTCCTCATCCGTTAATCTTTTCATTCCCAGGATCATTTTTGTGAATCTTCTCTGGACCATCTTCAATGCTAACTCATTGGTTCTTAGATAAGGGGCCATTTAAATTGATTTAAACATTTAAATCAATTTATTTTAAATGTACTTATGTTTTGGTTAGAATATCACTGGAGAATGTTCAAACTAAAAATGTTATGTTACTATTATAAATTCTAATCCAAGAATATGTAGCCAATAACTTTTAATGCCAAAATTCTTTATAGCATGGACAACATCATAATTGGCAGAATAAACAATTGACTTCATGACAATAGACCAAATACTCCATTTTTAACTTAATTCCAACAAGATTAACTGCTTACAAAACTTTGAAGATTAGATAATTGATCAAAGTTTATTCTCTTTTTACTGCACATAATAAACAGATAAATATTGGACCAAAATTGACTGCATTTTAAAGTCGGAGTGAGTGAATGTATTTTTTTAAATCTGTAGTTTTGCGGATTTTTGAGGATTAAAACAGAGGAGTGGAATGTATTATATTGAGGAGGAGAACAAGTAAAAATCATGAAAACCAATTAAATTTAGGGTAAGATCTGTATCTCAGCAAAAGAGTGATGTAAGATGTAATAGCTGAGCAAGTGGTCTATTAACACTGGTTTTGATACAAGTAGGTACATATTGTCCCAGCATTTGTCATGTGCTGTGATTATGTCACATATTAGGTCATAAATTAAAACAATTCAATAACAAATTTAAATAAACAATTTATGCATGGTGTATATATGCAGATGATCCCATGCTCACAAAATGTAGTAAGGCATGACAGTCCATTTTTAAATCGTAGTTCTGCTTGCCAGGAAGCAAAAAGATTTGTTCAACTTTTCTTCATTATTGTAATACACCCTTGAGAAAAATTGTTGATTTTTTTCCTTGTAAATTGCTAACTAATGATCTGCCGTTGTATTGTAAACCCAATTTTACTAGGGGAGAATTAATATATAATATAAAACATTCAACATATAAATAATTGGCTGCCATCAAGATAATTGATACCATTTTAAACCTTTCCCTTCAGAGTAGTAAACCCATTAATCTCTGGGAAAGCATTTATTAAAGATACCCTGGCTTCACACAAAAAAAAATCCAATTGACAAGCTATATACATTTGGGTAAAATGAAAGTCAGATGATCCATTTATTGACTCTCATGTCAAGGCCAGCATTTCAGCAATAGGAATTAGATAACAATGCTGCATATTTCAAAGCAAAACAACAGGCAAACTATTTTTCACTTTGTCTGGACTTCCATTAAACCATTTGTGTGTATTCACTTGGTAATCTCTGTTCATATGGTCACTGTCCCAGTAAAGTAAGCTTCTCCTGATCATTAGTTTCTAATCATTTGTGTCAGTCTGTTAGAACTGTTTACTGTCCCCTTTCCGCCATGTCACAATCCAATTACTTGTCTCTCATAACTCAAATGGAAAAAAAAAGTGGGGCATTTGTTCTGTAAATTTTTAAGAGTCCCATTTACTTCCCAACTATAAAATTTATCATGAAAGCTCTTGGTCTGTGTAGAGTTTTGCTGGTCTGCCCGTCTCTTGAAGATTACGAGAAGCTCTGTGCAACTTCTTCAGAGCACTTATTTCAACGGTCAAATAGTAAGCTGAACCCAAAGGTACGCTGAAGACACTGTGGGATGGATATTAGTATGGCCGGGCTTGTAATCAAACTGATTGATTGTACTGCTGTGAAAATGAAAACTTTTTACCTAATGATTCAAGCTATTGGTCCATGTCAAATAAAAGTTGGGAACTCCTGTTTTTAAGAAACAAAGACCTCCAAGTTCCCATTAAATAGATGTTTGCAAAAACTCACATCAAAGTAGCTAGTGAACACAGCAGGCCAGGCAGCATCTCTAGGAAGAGGTACAGTCGACGTTTCAGGCCGAGACCCTTCGTCAGGACTAACTGAAGAAAGAGTTAGTAAGAGATTTGAAAGTGGGAGGGGGAGGGGGAGATCCAAAATGATAAGAGAAGACAGGAGGGGGAGGGATGGAGCCAAGAGCTGGTCAGGTGATTGGCAAAGGGGATATGAGAGGATCATGGGACAGGAGGCCCAGGGTGAAGGAAAAGGCGGGACGGGGGAACCCCAGAGGATGGGCAAGGGGTATAGTCAGAGAGACAGAGGGAGAAAAAGGAGAGAGAGAGAAAGAATGTGTGTATAAAAATAAATCACGGATGGGGTACGAGGGGGAGGTGGGGCATTAGCAGAAGTTAGAGAAGTCGATGTTCATGCCATCAGGTTGGAGGCTACCCAGACGGAATATAAGGTGTTGTTCCTCCAACCTGAGTGCGGCTTCATCTTTACAGTAGAGGAGGTCGTGGATAGACATGTCAGAATGGGAATGGGATGTGGAATTAAAATGTGTGGCCACTAGGAGATCCTGCTTTCTCTGGTGGACAGAGCGTAGGTGTTCAGCAAAGCGATCTCCTAGTCTGCGTCCAGTCTCGCCAATATATAGAAGGCCACATCGGGAGCACCAGACGCAGTATATCACCCCAGCCGACTCACAGGTGAAGTGTCGCCTCATCCCGACCCCCTCCTGTCATCTCCTATCATTTCGGATCTCCCCCTCCCCCTCCCACTTTCAAATCTCTTACTAACTCTTCCTTCAGTTAATCCTGACGAAGGGTCTCGGCCTGAAACGTCGACTGTACCTCTTCCTAGAGATGCTGCCTGGCCTGCTGCGTTCACCAGCAACTTTGATGTGTGTTGCTTGAATTTCCAGCATCTGCAGAATTCCTGTTGTTTGCAAAAACTATTGCATTGAACATACCTAGGTCTAGCTAAATCTGAATTGTTAGTCTTCTGCTGAACACAAGGCTTCAGAGAACTTTACAAACATTTCAGTTACAGAACTCGAGTTCACAAAATAATTGGGACTCTGGTAAACACAGATCAGAACGCGATGTTAAATTAAGAACCTCAGCAGTTTATTCCTAATATCCTTCTGCCACATTATTTATTAATAGTATGGTTGTGAATAAGACACCATACTAAGCATAGTCCTGATTTATAGCATTCAAAAGGATTAAGTGCTTAGACTAGAATAGTAGGCAGATATTAATATGGATGCAAGTAAAGAAAATCTGCATTTATAGAAATGTTCCAAATTGTTTTACAGTTAATAACGGCAACCACCCCTTGTAATTCAAGTGACACGGCATATGATGATCACCCATAAAGTGGGTCAAAATGCATTGGGACATGTGCTAGGATATGGAATTTAACACTGAACATTCATTTGAATTAGCCATGAAAGTGATAGTGAAATTGATTATAACTAGTGAGTAAATTTGATGGATTAACATACCATGGGGTGTTGGATATGACTCCATTCAAGATAATGCCATTGGATCTTTTTATAGCCATCTGACTCACCTCAGTTTAATAAGACAGCTGTAAGGCAGGGTGCTCAGACAAGGTACCAGACCCCAACTCTGCATTAATCTATTGTTTTTATAAATTGGGTTTAAACTTACAAACCTCTAACTTGTAGGCCAGCTACCCACTATAATTTCAATAAACATTACAGGTGATTTGTAGGAACTAACAATGCCACTTTGGCATTCCCTGGCATCTCATTAAAAGTTTTTTTTTCTCTGTATTACGAGAAGTTAACACGTGAGCTTTTAAAATATATGAAGGAGACATCTTAAGCAAAGTTTGCTCTCCCCACCCCACCCCCAGAACTGACAGTTCAATTGCCATTCAACAGGAATGCTTCCTCTGCTCGAATTTCCCTGACTCAATTTAATTTCTTAATAAGTACCTGGGGTTGTTTACTTTGACAGCAGTCAGCATCATATTCAATTGCAGTTGATCACGTGGTGTCCACTCTCAGTTCACTACTGTTCCTGATACAATTTACTTTTCTTTTAACTTTACCAGTGGTATTTTTAAAACTTGGGACAAAATTAAGTTGTCATTAAATTTAATCTGGTATTTCTCAGGTAAGCTTTTACATGATATTGCCAGAAAGGCAATTGAAACACCAGATTAATTGCACAGAAGGTCATTTAGCCCATTGTCTAAGCTAACATCTAGTAGCAATTCCAAAGCAACAACTTTATTCACCCTGTTCATTTACATGTATTAGGAATTTGCTATGGTGTGTTGGTCAGGGTGTGACATGCAACAAAGAGCAATGGCAACATCATTTCTCCTACTCCTTCCCAAAGGCCTAAAAATTACTTTCTGTCAAGCGTTTTGCCAATTCCTTGTCAGAAACCTTGACTGATTCTTTCCCAATCGTCTCTACAGGCTGTAAGTTTCAGATCATAAAAGCAAAATGATATTTCTTCATGCCTCCCTTATATTTAGTGCTGAAAACTTTAACCGCTTCCCCATTGTCCTTGAACCATTCATCAATTGGAATTGATTGTCTCCGTTTATCCTGCCTGATAAAGCAGTCTTGATCTTTTACACCTGGAGCAAAATTATGTTCTGAATGCATTAAGCATAAAATGTCAAGGCACTGACTTTATAATTAGGTCAGGGATTTGGGACGCAGTGTGAAAGCCTTGCTCAATATTATATCATTTCTCTGTTTCTCTAGGTTGCCCATCGAAGTGAACCCTGTCACAGTTTTTGCATCCTTGTCTCCCGAAGGAGTCTTAATCATTGAAGCCCCCCCTGCGAGGCCACCTTGTTATATCTATGGAGATGACAGCATGAGCATCGATGCAGAAGAAAATGGATTGAGAGGCCAAGAACAGACTGTTTCTTAATCTTAACTGACTATGAAATTACCTGTCAGATATAAAACTTGCCAGAGAAAACAAGGTTATTACTTTTATATGAGGCAACAAGGGCTGTACATAAATCATCGTTTGTTTACTTTGATACTTATAGATAGTCTTACGGAAGGTATTGATCTGTTTTAGTCTATTTTGTATATGAGAAGACTGTATATTGATTGATCACTTTCCTGCACAATAGCATGTATTTTATATGCTGGTTATGGGAGACAGATTCAATACCGATCCTTCTGTAAACTCTGTTTAATTGCTGATTTTGAATAAAATCTACATTTAAAAAAAAACTTTGGTTTTGTTTTATTGCCACAACAAAGTTCTGTGATTTCATTCTACTTAATGGCTTTAAAAGGGGGATCTGACACGGTGGGGCATTTTAGATAGGCACATGAATGAGATAGAAAAAAAATGGAGGGCAATGTAGGAGGGAAGGGTTAGACTGATTGTAGGGTGGGTTTAAAAATCAGCACAACATCGTTGACTGGAGGGTATGTACTGTGTTGTAATGTTCTATGTTCTATTGTGTGAGATGCAGGGTTACTGGACTCTAAATTGAAACTGGTACCATGGACGTCTAATTTGCCGGAAAAGTTTGTAACAAAATAAAACTTGAACAGTTTCAGTTTGGATCCCCGTCAGCACTGAAAAGAGAGCAAACCCAGGTTAGACTTTTAACTAAAACCAGGATGAGGGAGCAAATCACTCCCATCATAACTACTCTTCATTGGGCTCCCTGTATCTTTTGGAACTGACTTTAAAGTTCTCTTTCTTGTTATTAAAGTTCTCAATGGTCTAGGACTGCAATACACCACAAAATTGCTTTCATTTTATAACCCTGCTCGAGCCCCCAGGTCTTCTGCCGATCCCTTAAATTTAAACAATCTCCCTCAAAAGAAAATAAGAGCTTTTTTTTAAACTGCACTTTTAAACTGAGGAGCTAATCTTCTCTTTTATTTTTATCTTTGTTCTTTATCACATTGTAAAATCCTTTGAACTATTATTAATGTCAAAATTAATTGGCACCATACTAATAATGTATGAGCTGCATGTTTTGTGATTATGAAAAGTGTCGCACAGCTTTAATTGAGAAAAAAATTGGAAATTTTTGGAAGTCCTGACGAAGGGTCTGGACCGGACAGATCGCTGTACTTCTTCCTATAGATGCTGCCTGGCCTGCTGGGTTCCACCAGCATTTTGTGTGTGTTGCTGGAAATTTTATATGGAATTTTTTAACAACAGCCCCAAAGCCTTTCAGATGCATGATCCTATAAAAATGGCCTTCGACTCAAAATGGAGATGAGCAAGACCTGGTCAAAAACGTGAATCGGATCTTCAGTAACACAATGCCTGAGTTTACAAACAGTAGTTCTTTTCAGAGCATCACATTGTCAGCCAATGAATCACATTAAAAACATCCAAAGACTGTTTTGGAAGCACCATTTTCGAAAGCAATATGATATTGATAAGGTAAAAGCTTTCTGCTGGTACAGGCAAACGGGTGGAGATAGAAGGATGTAGACCACATGCGGACAGAAAGGATTTGTTTAAATTGTCATGACTGGTACAGACATTGTAGGCTGAAGCCCTTTTTCTGCACTCTATGATACTTATTGAAATTGCCAGAACGCTGAGATTTTAATACTTTAAATTTCTCATGTCTTGTTCAACACTCAGTTTTGTTCACCATGTTCCATCCCAAACAAAAGGCTTAGACAATACACGGGCTGATATGATTAATACGTTAATAACTAATTTCTCAAAACACTATGTTAACACAGGTGTGAACCGATCTTACAACCTCTTGTGCATTAAAAGGTGATTTAAGATATAGAAGGAGATAAGAGGCATAGATTGAGTGGATGGCCAGAGACTTTTTCCCAGAGCAAAAATGGTTAATACAAGGGGGCATAATTTTAAGATAATTGGAGGAAAGTATATTGGAGATGCCAGAGACAGGTTTTTTACACAGAGCGTGATGGGTGCATGGAATGCTCTGCCTGGGTGGTGACAGAGGCAGATACATTAGGGGTATTTAAGAAACTTAGATTTGGGCATAGATGATAAGGTAGGAGGGAACGGTTAAATTGACCTCAGAGTGGGTTAAAAGGCTGGTGCAACATCATAGACTGAAGAGCTTGTACAATATTGTTATGTTCTTAACATCTTACTGCAAAGCAGATAAAATAATTTGCAGTGAACATATTGATTCTTTCACACCTGCCATCTCACAGGAGGATTTTGATCTATTTGTCTTACACTAAGGAAGAGAAGCTCTGAAGGGTTTAGTTCAAAATATGGAACTTAATAGCACACAGAGTAGATGATTTCCATATGTTGATTATCCAGTAATTTCTTGTGGGAAAACATGTTGTCAGACAATGAGTGAAGACTGGATTGGACAGAGATGATGCCATCATCTGCGTAAAGTCTGGTAGTAGTCCAATAACAGGTTATAAAAGAAATGAAGCAACTTCAGTAAGAAAATGGAAGTTTGTCATTACCACTAAAAACAAGGAAAGAAAATAAGCAAATTTTGCATATTAAGACCGAACCCATGATTCAGATTTTATCCGTAGAGAGAATTATAGCCACGAGTCTTTTTTTTCATATATTCAGTGCAAAAGGTCAAACTGACAGCTGGAGACTTTGAGCTGACAGTAAACAGAGAGGAGTACAGATGGTGTAGCAATACATTCTATGCATTGCTGAATGCTTAACAAAATCAGGACAATGGACTGTTAAATAAGGAAGAGTGGACTTCTGCCAGGATTATAAGGCAATGACCTCATTGAATGTGTTTAATATCTGAGGTCTATAAAAATGCAGTTAAGGGAGGAACTCCAAAATGTTAAGTGACATAGATAAAACAGCTTCCCAAAATTACTTCAAAATAAGACAAAAAAATAGGGCCTGAGGAGGTTAATTTAATGAAAAAAAGAATTCATAATCATCATAATCTTCATGAAATCAAAGGATGATAAATGTTTGGAATAATCTCTTGGGCAGGGAGAATCTGGGATCAGGAGCTGAGAGGTTCAACAGCTTTAAGTTCCGCAGCATACACGTCACCAAGCATCTCACGTGGTCTGTACATACCAGCTGTGCGATGAAAAAGCCACAACAGCGCCTCTTTCACCTCAGACAGTTGAAGAAGTTTGGTATGGACCCCCAAACCCCAAGATCTTTCTACAGGGGCCCAATTGAGAGCATCCTGACTGGCTGCATCACTGCCTGCTATGGGAACTGTACTTCCCTCAATCACAGGACTCTGCAGAGAGTGGTGCGGACAGCCCAGCGCATCTGTAGATGTGAACTTCCCACTATTCAGGACATTTACAAAGACAGATGTGTAAAAAGGGCCCGAAGGATCACTGGGGACCAAGTCACCCCAACCACAAACTGTCCCAGCTGCTACCATCAGGGAAATGGTACCGCAGCATAAAAGCCAGGACAGCTTTTTCCACCAGGCCATCAGACTGATTAATTCATGCTGATATAATTGTATTGCTATGTTATATTGACTGTCCTGTTGTACATACTATTTATTATAAATTACTATAAATTGCACATTGCATATTTAGGCGAAGATGTAGCGTAAAGATTTTTACTCCTCATGTATATGAAGGATGTAAGTAATAAAGTCAATTCAATTTAATTCACCAACTTCAAAACACTAGAGACATTAAAAATGCAGGTGAATATTAAAACAAAAGAGGTCGAAGAGTGATAAAGGCCAAACCACAGAAGAATGGATGGTATATGGATGTTACAGATGCTTTAAATTCCTGTAGTGAAGCATCATCTCCATACTGAGATCAGTCAACTACAACTTAAAATTGATCGAGATGAATATAATATGAATTTCTTATGAGGGTGCTGTTTTGTTTTAAGATCTTATTTTATATCATTACAAATAGCTGCCTGTATCATTTAAAGCACGTGAATGGATCAAGTGGTGGTACAGTGGTTAAGGTACCTGACTAGTAATCCAGAGGCCTAGCCTGACAAACCAGACGCCTGAGTTCAAAGTCCACCATGGTAGTGGTGAAATTTAGTCACTAATCTTGAACTTGCAACAATTAAGTGAATTAAAGAAAGCACCAATCACTACAGAATCACACTTGGTTCTCTGATGGTCTTCAAGGGAAGGGAATCGGCCGTCCTTACCCAGTCTGGCTCATATATGGTTCCATGTGGTTGACTCATGAAAATGGCTAACAAACCAGTCCGTGTCACTATCTTTCCAAGAAGCAATGAAGGATGGGAAATAAAAGCAGGCGTTGTCAGATATGACCTGACCCTAATAAATAACATCAGCTTGAGAAATATACAGTAAATGAATCAACCCTCTATATTGGGATTTAATATAAAGCAAAATGCAAGTTCAAAACCTGTTCTTACCTGCAGCATTATTGCCTCATTTTAATCTATTTATATGTGCTTTAACTCTATCTCATTTTGTCAGACTTGCAATAAATGTCTGAAACATTATTTCCTTTTGGGCCATGGGGCTTCTAATTAAAGGAAAGTAATAGTGGATAGATTATGTGGCCTCCTACTCCACTCAGTAACAATAAATATTCTGCTCCATTCATAGCTGAGCCTTCAAATACGTCATACTATGTCTTTATGAGATTATTCCACTTGATTCCAAAATACCAGGCGGTATTATCTCTGCTTCTCCCATAGCATTCCCAGAACCCCATTTTCGCTCATTGTCATCCCAGAAAACTACATTTTTCCAGTCTCTAGGCAACCAGTTTACATAATACCCTGGGTGAGGAAGCTACACGGCAGTACAATTTCTATCTGCCATTACTGCCTGATGTTAATCGGGCCTGAAATACATAAAAGAACCAAATCTACGCTCAGTGGCCATTTCATTAGGTACATCTATACATCTGCTCATTAACGCAAAAATCTAATCAGTCCATCATGTGGCAGCAACTCAATGCATTAAAGCATGAAGACGTGGTCAAGAGGTTGAGTTGTTCTTTGAATCAAATATCAGAGTGGGGAAGAAATGTAATCTAAGTGACTTTGACTTTGGAATGATTGTTGGTGTCAGACGGAGTGGTTTGAGTATCTCAGAAACTGCAGATCTCCTGGGTTTTCATACACAACAATCTCCAGTCTTTCATACACAAAAGTTTACAGAGAATTGTGCAAAAAACAAACAACATCCAGTGAGCAGTGGGTCTCTAGGTGAAATTGCCTTGTTAGTGGGAGCGGTCAGAGGAGAATGGCCAGTCTGGTTCAAGCTGACAGTAACTCCAATAACCACACGTTACAACAGTGAAGTGCAGAAGAGCATCTCTGAATGCACAACATGTCAAACATTGAAGTGGATGGGCCACATCAGCAGAAGGCTTTGAACAGACACCCAGTAACCACTTTATTAGGTTCAGGATGTTAGATTAGATTAGACTATGAGGACACTCAGTCCTTGTTTATTGTCATTTAGAATTGCATACATTAAAAAATGATACAACGTTCCTCCAGAATGATATCACAAGAAAACACAGGACAAACCAAGACTAAAACTGACAAAACCACATAATTTAACATATAGTTTCAACAGTACAAAGCAATACCGTAATTTGATAAAGAGCAGACCATGGGCACAGTAAAAAAATGTCTCTAAGTCCCGATAGACTCATCATCTCACGCAGGTGACAGAAGGGAGAAACTCTCCCCGCCATGAACATCCAAGCACCGCCAACTTGCCAATGCAGCACCATTGGAAGCACCCGAACGCAGCGGACGCTGAGTCCGTCCGAAAACTTTGAGCCTCCAACCAGCCCCTCCGACACAGCCTCTCTGAGCACCATCCTCTGCCAAGCGCTTCAACCCTGTCCCGGCCGCCGAGCAACAAGCAAAGCTGAGGACTTGGGGACTTCTCCTCCAGAGATTCTGGACCACACAGTAGCAGCAGCAGCAAAGCAGGCATTTCAGAAGTTTCACCAGATGTTTCGTGCTCTCATGTCCGTCTCCATCAAATCAGGATTGTGCATGGCACCCTTTTGACAAATAACAGACATCACCTCCGGAGTGGCCGCTACAAGCTGCGTCGCACCACCATCTTCTCTTCTCTTTACCAGGACGTACCTGGTAAAGTGGCTATTGAGTGTATATTTAGGGTTCTAGCCAGCAGGTTCCTATACCCATCTCTTGCTTTGCATCCAAGACAAGGAGTATGAATGCAGGCCCTGGTGGAGGACTTTGTCAAATGGTGCAAGCGGAATCATCTGAAGCTGAACATCAGTAAGACAAAGGAGATGATGATAGACTTTAGGAAGACTCAGCCTGCACTGCTCCCTGTTACTATTGATGGTGAGGACGTGGACGTGGTGAGGACCTACAAGTACCTGGGAGTGCACCTGGATGACAGACTTGAGTGGAGCATCAACACAGAGGCTGTGTACAAGAAGGGCCAGAGTCACCTCTACCTCCTGAGAAGACTGAGCTCCTTTGGAGTACGCAGGCCTCTCTTTCACATGTTCTACCAGTCTGCTGTTGTCAGTACAATCTTGTATGCAGTGGTGTGCTGGGGCAATGGCATCAACACGGGTGATGTCAACAGGCTCAATAAATCAATTAGAAAGGCTGGCTCTGTTATAGGAGTCAAATTGGACACTCTGGAGGCTGTGGTAGAACAAAGGACCCTAAAATCCTGGCAATTCTGGACAGTGTTTCTCACCCCTGCCTGCCACTTTGACTGAACAAAGGAGCACTTTTAGTCATAGCCTAAGACAACTGCGCTGCTCTGAAGAGCGCTATATGAGGTCATTTTTACCCTCGGCCATGAGCCAACCTATAGCCGGGGAACTGATGACCCCCTCCTGTTAGACTGTTTGAGGTAACTTATTTTTTATTCTTTTTTACTTCTATTTTAATATTTGTATATTTGTATATCTGTGCACTTGTAATGCTGCTGTGACACTGTAATTTCCTTTGGGATCAATAAAGTATCTATCTGTCTATCTATCTATCTTTCCTCCTGAATTGTAGATCTCACAGCTCATTGCTTTAATTAGTAAAGCCTCTCGAAATAAGGATATCAGAAAACTCCCACTAGGCCCCATGACAGAGGGGACTAACACTAAAGAGCATAGATTTGAGGTGAAGAGTTATAAATTTTTACAGAATCTGAGGAGCTCTGAGAGTAGTTGGAAACTGCCTGAGAAAGTAATGAGACAGGTACTCACACAATTTTTATGAGGCGCTGGTATGAGCATTTAAATTGCCAGAGCCTGGTGGGCTATGAATGAAGTTTTGGTAAATGGGAATAGCATACATAAGTACTTCATTGTCAGCATAGACACGGGAGGCCAAAGGCACTGCTTTTGTGCTGTATGCACGGGTGCAGTCATAGCCAAAGCGCTCTGGAACGCGCCTGGTACCTCTTTAAGAAAAAAGCCAAAATAAACAAATTAATTAATTAGGTGCCACCCAGGGTGATTTGAGTATCTCAGAAACTGCTGATCTCCTGGGATTTTCATGCACAACAGACTCTGGAGTTTACAAAGAATGGTGCCAAAAACAAAAAAAAAATCCAGCGAGTAGTTATTCCATGAGTGAAAACATCGTGTTAAATTCACTCGCTGGATTTTTTCAGCTTTTGGTGTGATCTTTGCAGGGCACCCACTCCTAGGAGAGTAACAACAGTACTGAATTTTCTCCATTTGAAGATAATTTATCTTACAGTGCACTGATGAACAGTCAGGTCTTTAGAAATACATTTGTAGTCTTTTCCAGTTTGACAATTCTTCTTCTAAAGGTCCTCCGAAAGTTGTTTTGATCAAAGCATGATGCGCATAAACAGATCTTCCTTGAGAAGAGCAGGCTCTGTCAGTAACCTGGCTTTGTGTGTCTTCTTTATAGGGCAGGACACCTCTACAACCCAAATCTCCAATCTTATCTCATTGATTGAAACACTTGACTCCAAATAGCTTTTGCAGAGGACATTACCCCAGAGGTTGACATACTTTATTGAACCTAGACAGTGATTGTTTAAATGGTGTACTCAGTAATGACGAGAAAAAGTACAATTGTTTGTGTGCTATTAGTTTATACAGATTGTGTTTGTCTATTATCGTGGCTTAGATGAAGATCAGACCACAATTTATGAGTAATTAATGCAGAAAACCAGGTAATTGCAAAGGGTTCACAAACCTTTTCTTGCATCATAATTGTTTTATCGGCAATTTGAAATGCTCTACAGGAAAATGATTAGCTGATGCAATGTGATCTGTTACTATAATGTGTAATCCTGGGATACAACCAGATTAACACAACTTTTGTTGTGATCAATCCATAAACATGTCATGGCCATTTCAGCACCCATTACCTATTGATCTGAATCTTCAGACTCAGACACCGGAATGAGATTGGAGTGAGATATACGGAGTGAAACACACCAACAGGGGATTTCGAGTCTTAATATATACATGCAATTGGAATTAGTGGAGTTGATTAGGGATAGTCAGCACAGTTTTGAGCACAGGAGATCACATCTCACAAATTTGATTGAGGTTTTTGAAGTAATTGAGAAGATCAATAAGGGCAAGATGGTAGACATAAACTAAATAGACTTCATATTCATAAGGCTCCATAGGGTAGGCTGTATTGGAAAGTCAGATCACATTGGATCCATGGAAAGCTAGCTGACTGAATACACAATTGTCTTGATAACTGAAAGCAGGCGGTGATCGTAGAAGGTTGCTTTTTACATTGGGGGACTATGACGATTGGTATCCCCCAGAGGTCACTGCTAGGCCCATAACTATTTGTCTTCTCTATTAATGATTTGGATGAGAATGTACAAGGCATGGTTAGTACCTTTGCAGATGACACTACTCCTTCCACTGAAATATATGCAGCTGAGTACATTATTCCTACCATGCTTAACTTTTTGATTCCTGACCATGCAAGTAGGCTTAACCACTTCTTTCTCTACAGCCACTCAATGATCTGCTCTAGTGCTCTCATTCCCACCCCCTGCAACTCCAGTTTAAATGCCCCTGTGCAGCACTAGCAAACCTACCCACTAGGATATGAGTCTCCCTCCAGTTCAGGTGCAATCTGTTCCTTCTGTACAGATCCCAGCTTCCCTGGAAGAGAGTTCAGTGATACAAAAATCTGAAGATCTCCACCCTGCACCAACTCCTAAGCCACAGGTTAAACTGTATGATCTTCTTATTGCTGGCGTCACTACCACGTGACACTGGCAGCAATCCTGCCATCACAGTTCTGGAGGTCCTTTCTTTAACTTAGTACCTAACACCCTGAATTCACTTTACAGGACCTCGTCACCAATCCTACCCATGTCATTGGTAACGATCTGGACCACAACCTCTGGCTGCTTACTTTCCCACTTAAGAATGCTGGGGACTCGTTCCGAGATTTCCCTGAGCCTGGGACCCAGGAGGCAACAAATCACTCAGGAACCTTGTTCTCATGCACATAACTTTTTTTCTGTTCCCCTGACAAACAAATCCCCTATCACTACAGCTTGCCTCTTTCCCCCACTTTGCTTCTGAGCCACAGATCCAGACCCACTACCAGAAACCTGCTACTGCACCTTCTCCCAAGTGCGTTCTCCTCCCCAACAGTATCCAAAGCGGTACACTTATTATTGAGGGGAACAGCCACAGGGGTACTTTGCATTGGCTGCCTATTCTCTTTCCCTCTCCTGACGTCACCCAGATACCTGCCTCCTGCAACTGAGGGGTAATGACCTCCCTGCAGCTCCTATCTATCACCTCCTCAATTTCCTGTATGAGCCAGTGGTCACCGAGTTGCAACTTCAGTTCCTTAACGAAGTCTTTAAGAAGCTGCAGCTCGGTGCACTTTGTGCAATTGTAGTGATCAGGGAGACAAAGTCTCCCAAAGTCCCCGCATCTCACACAAGGAACATAGCACTAACTCAGGACCCATTCCCAGCACACTAGCTATGTATTAACAGGAAAAAAATATTTCACTGGAAACTTACTGTTGAGCCAAAGTCAGACCACTCTAACACTGCCCTATTCACACAATGGCCACTCCACTTGCACTTCCCTTCTCTGCATTGGCTCAAGTAAACCTCACTCCTGACAAGACTTGCACTTTTCAAATGGCTCCTGCCCGGCAAGAGGTTGCTCTCCCCCTCACAACTTCAAAGCAGTGACTTACTCACGTTGAGACTTGCAGTTTTCGAATGGTTCCTGCACTGCAAAGATCCTGCTTTTGTGGAATTCTAACACCTCAGCATTTAACTTGTGAGTGATCATAGGAGAGTGTGATTGAGGACAATGCCAAGCGTCTTGTCCACGGTGGCACAACCTTCAACCTGTCATGAGATGATATCCCAACCAAACTGGAGTGAGCAGAGGAAACCAAACTCTGGCAGCTTCCACCTGCTCCCTGGTATCAAACACAAGCTTTCTGGCAGACTTCCTGATTCATCTAACTTGTCATTATGCACGCCAATCAATCTTTTCCTGCAAAGTGTACTGTTGCAGAGTTCCTCTGAGTCAGCTGCACCAGAACTCCTGTGTGACTTTCCACTGCAAGAAACGAGGACCCACTTGCATTAGCCTCCTCCTTACTCGGCAGACTATGCATTCGTGGGGCCTCACCACAGGACATTGCATGATTTAAAGCATGCAAGAATAATGCCACCGTGCAGATTCCCCCTCTGATTAGGTTCTGTCCTGTCCAGTTATGCTTCGCTTTGACATTCAAGAAAGAAGGAAGTGGGTGAGTGAGTGAATGCTTTGCACGCTCTTCCAGTGATCCAGCTGTTAAGGATGAGCAGCTGTCAGAGTGTGCCGGCTGCAAGATCTGAGTATGAAGGTGTGCTGATACATTGGAATATTCAGCATGAATTGTGACGGGTCTGGGTATGTGTTGGTAAACGCTGGTGGTGAGGTATGATGAGTCTGAAACTGGTGGAGTCCTCGTAGGAAACAACTGATTGAATGCATCAGTCCAGATGCAGGAGAAGGACACTACAACCCTCCAACCTGCTGTCATTTGTTACGATCACAGCTATTCTTACAGTCTCAGCTCAAAACATCGACTCTTTATTCACTTTGCAGAAAAAGATTGATGGGTGTGCATAATGACATGCTAGCTGACCTGCTGAGTTCCTCCAGCATTTTGTGCGTGGGAATCTTAATCCAATTCCATATGCTCAATTATCTGTGGTAACCTTTTATCCTATTGCTTCTCAAAGTTAAATTTCAAAAGTTCAGAAGTACATTTAATGTCAAAGCATGTGTACCATACGCAACCTTGAGATTCATCTTCTTGCAGGCAGCCACAAAACAAAGAAACACAACAGAATCCGCACAACAAAGACCGTCAAACACCCAGTGAGCAGGAAAAGAACAAATCCTGCAAAACGATAAAAAGCTGAACAAATAAGACACAGAACATGAACCACAGAGTCCCCAAACGTGAGTCCACAGCCAGGGAGCCAGTCCAGTGCTGAGGCCGTGGGTCAAGGCTCGTGCACCTCTTGACTAATGGTAGTAACGAGACGAGAGAGAAATGGGTCAGATTCAAGCAGACCAGTCGAATTCAAGTGTTAGATCTTAGCTGACATGGAGTACTGAGCTGAACACCAGCTTGTCCTCGACGCCTTAATCTTTTTAATCTGATTCAGCTCTCAAGTTGACTGAACATCAGTTCAGTTTTTCATCTTGGGCGCAGGCCCACTGCTTCAATCCATCCCAAAGTCCTCTCCAGCAATCAGTAACATAATCTACCTCTGCTTTAAATATATTTAAATACTCTATTTCCATTGCTATTTGAGGAAGAGAGTTTCAAAGAGTCACAGACCTCTGGGACAAAATATGTCACCTCATCTCTGTGTAACCTCTTACTTTAAATGGCGATTAATACCTTTAGATTCTCTCATGACAGAAAACACCTTTTCCACATTCTCCTTGTCATGATCCATCAGGATCTTATGTCTCAGTAAGTTCCCCTTAGCACTTCTAAACTTCAGTCTAGTCTGTTCAACTTTTTCATAAGATTCCAGTTGTCAATTCCATAATCTTTCTCCAATTTAAATCCACCACTTAAACATCCTGCTTTAAATGAGACTAGTCACTGCTGTGTACAGTATTCCAGAGTAGTCCCACTTCTTTTATAACTGAAGCCCAATTGCCTACTTTTGTACTCAGTCCCTTTTGCAATGAGTGATAATATTCTGTACACTTCACTAATTATTTGGCTGTGTGTAACCTTTTGTGAATCATGCACTGGGATGCTCATTTCCCTGTACATCTCACTACTCCACAATCTCTCCCTTGTTTATTCTTGTTATAATGAACATTCTCACATTTTCCAATATCATACTCAATTTGCTAAATCTTTGCCAACTCACAAACCTATTTCAATTGCTTTACAGCCTCTTTACATCCTCATCACAATTGCTTTAATAAATTTAGTAATCATATTATTGATGTTTTCATCCAAGTTACTTCTCTTCATCCTAGCTATTATAAATTGTAATAATTTGAGGCTCCAGCAAAGATCTTTGTTCCGTATCTCTCATTATGTTTTGTCAACTACAAAGTGACCCATTTATGCTTATCTTGGATTCCTGATAGCCAGCCAATCTTCTATCAATGCCAGAATCTTACTTCCTATACCTATAAGCTCTCATGTTCCTTAATTGCCTTTAATGCGTCATGTCATTAGGTGCCTTCTGGAAATCTTGATACCGTTCTTTTCATCCGCAGGTCATGCTAATTCCTTAAGGTATTTCAATAATTTGTGCCAAATGATTCCCCTTCAACAAACCCATGTTGTCACAGAACACAACAGTACAAAACAGACCCTTTGGCATATCTAGTGCATGCTAACCCATTTGTCTGCCTAATCCCATCTACCTGCACCCAGGCCATAACCCTCTATAACACTTGCAACCACGTACCTGTGGTAAACCATGTATATAGGTTGTACGGAAGAAGGACGCCACCGGTCTTCCCGTCTGGTTGCGGGTAGCAGCCAGCGCGAAGTCGGAGGCGCCATTCTCTACTTGGAAGGGAATGACCTTGTCCACCGCATGCATTGCTGCTTTGGCCCCTTTAATGCGGCTGAAGGCCCCACAGGCTTCGGCTGAGAGGGGAAATGTGGTGGCGTAGTTAGAGACCCATTGGGCGTAATATGAGAAGAAGCCCAGGCACCTTTTGAGGTCTCTGAGGGTGTTGGGAAGAGGGAGTTCCAACAGGGGGCACATACAGTCGGGGTCAGGACCAATGACTCTGTTCTCCACGACACACCCAAGGATAGCAAGTCGGGTGGTTCCGAACACACACTTGTCCTTGTTATAGATGAGATTGAAAGCTTTAGCAGCTTGGAGAAATTTTTGGAGGTTGTTGTCGTGATCCTGCCGGTCGTGACCGCAGATGGTGATGTTATCTAGATATGGGAACATGGCCTTCAGTTGGCACTGATCCACCATCCAATCCACTTCCCTCTGAAAGACAGATACACCATTCGTGACATCAAAGGGGACGCGCAGGAAGTGATAAAGCCTGCTGTCTGTCTCGAAGGCAGTGTAAGGGCAGTCCTCCTGGCGGATGGGAGCTGATGGTGAGCGGATTTTAGGTCTATGGTCGAGTACACCTTGTACTGTGCTAGCTGATTGACCATATCCACAATGCATGGTAGAGGGTATGCATCGAGCTGCATGAACCTATGATGGTCTGGCTATAGTCCACGACCATCCTACTTTCCCCCTGTTCCGAACAACCACCACCTGCGCCCTCCAAGGACTTGTGCTTGCCTCAATGACTCCCTCCCTGAGCAGCCGCTGCACCTCCGACTTAATGAAAGCTCTGTCCCCCGCGCTGTACCTCCTGCTTTTAGTTGCCACAGGTTTACAGTCGGGGGTCAGGTTGGCGAACATCGGTGGGGGAGGGATCCTGAGGGTGGAGAAACCGCAAGTGGTGTCCGTAGTGCGGCTGTTGGCATGGTGTTGGGTGGGATGTGCGGGTCGGTGTGTGGGGGTGGTCAGTAGCGGGGTATGTTAGGTATTCCTACAAAACTGAGGATTTACGACAGTGATTGGTGGGAGGGGCCCATCATACTCCATTGTCACACTTTTCAGGTGGCTCTGGAAGTCGAGCCCCAACAGCACAGGGGCACACAGTTGAGGCATGACCAGTAACGTAAAGTCTCGATATTCTGTGCCCTGCACCACTAGTGTCGCTACACAACCCCTCCACCCCCCAGATGTCTGTTGCATGTGACCCGGAAGCCATGGCGACTCTCTGACTTATCGGCCGTATCGCGAGTCCGCAATGCTGCACTGTGTCCGGGTGGATAAAACTCTCCGTGATGCCCGTATCAAACAGGCAACTTGTCCTGCGCCCCTCCACTAGGATGTCCATCATTGACCTTGCGAGCTGGTGGGGAGCACTCTGGTCGAGGGTCACGGAGGCCAGAGTTGAGTCGCTGTCTTGGTCCGGTGCGGTGGGGTGCCTGGTGAGCACCTGTGGGTCGTAGGCGGTGCAAGGTGGTGCCGACCAAGATGGCCCCCCCCCCCCCCCATGTCTTGCACATGGTGGCAGGGTGCAGGCTAGATGGTGACCCCATGCCCCACATGCGGCGCTGCTCGATCCCGCTCGTGGTTTGGACTTACAGACCTTGGTGAAGTGACCCTTCTTTCCGCAGCTGGAGCAGGTAGCTTCTCGGGCCGGGCAGCGTTTCCGGGGGTGCTTCTCGAGTCTGCAGAAGTAGCACTTCACAAACACGCGATTGGCAGCAGCCGTGGTGGATTCGCCAGCGGGTTGCGGGGTCTGCGGCGTCCACGAGGCCTTCGGGAGATCGCGTGCCTGGAGAGCCTCAGAGTTGTGCAGAGCGGCCTCCAGCTTGTCGGCCAGCTCAATCACCAAACGTAAGGTAAGATCGGCGTGTTTCAGCAGCCACTGGCGCACATACACTGACCTGGTCCCCATGACAAAGGCGTCTCTTACTAGGAGCTCCGCATGCTGTTCGGCCGTCAGCCCCCAGCAATCGCAGGCCCGCACGAGTGTCTGTAGGGCCCAGGCAAACTCAGCGCTCGACTCTCCGGGCCGCTGCTGCCGCGTTGCTAAGTGATGTCACGCATAGACGGTGTTTACCGGCCACAGGTATTGTCTTCTGAGGGTGCTCACCGTGCTGTCGTAGCTCGGCTGGTCTCTAATCATCGAGTAGACCCGTGGACTGACCCTGGAGAGGAGAACTCTGCACTTCGCGGCGGACTCGGTCATTTCAATCTCCTCCAGGTATGATTCGAAGCAGACCAGGTAGAGTTCGAAAGCATTTCCGGCTTCAGGTGTTTGCGGGTCGAGGTCTAACTTGTCGGGTCTGAGGACATGTTCCATGCCTTAAAGTTACTGTTAATTAAAGCCTTTCAGTATTTACTCTAGTTCCAGTCTTTTGGAGTAATTGATAGTGCATCAGTACCTGCTTAAACTTCTCTTAAATGTTGCAATTGAATCTGAATCTACCACCTCCACTGACAGCTTATTCCACATTCTCACCATCCTCTGAGTGGAGAACTTTCTCCTCAAATTCACCTTTCACCCTAAACCTATGACCTCCAGCTCCAGTGTCACCAAACCTGAGGGGAAAATGCCTGCATGTATTTACCCCATCTATACCCCTCTTTGTCTTTGCCTGATTACCTTGAATTTTTCTCAGTGTCAAGCTACAGAGTTTTTAATACAGTGTCATCATACAGTTTTCCAATGATGTGCTAAGCAAGTTGGCTTGTATTTTCCTATTTTAGGTCTCCTTTCTTTGGATAAATTGAACAATTGATCTAATTGAACATAACCCATATGTAAGGAGTTTTGCAGAATTAAAACCAATGCATTGCTGCTTACTTATTTAGCAAAACATCATGGAGTAGACCCTTCCAGTCCATCGAGCCATGTCACCCCAGCAGCCCCTGACAAACCCAACTTAACCCTATCTGAATCATGGGACAATTTACAATGACCAACTAACCTACCCAGAACATCTTTGGACTGCGGGAGGAAACCAAGGGACCTGGGAGAAAGCCACGCACTCCACAGGAAGGACACGCAGAGACTCTGTTCAGAATGGCACCAGAATTGAACTCTGAACTCTGGAACGCCCTGAGCTGTAATAGCGTCACGCTAACTGCTACGATGCCATGTACTGGAAGGATTCGGTAGCCTTCTATTTTAAGAGCCTGGGAGGAAGTCAGTCAGGACTAAGAAACTTAACAGCCCACAAATCCAGTGATTTGCCTAGTACTGTTACCCTGGTGATTGTAATTTTCCCCAGTATCTGCCTCTTCTCCAATTCCTGACTTAAGAGCTATTCTTTGGATATGGCTTATATATTCAACTCATCTGCTTTCGAAAATAATTTGCCAGTTTTTGCCATTTCTGGGAGGACACTGACCTTGAGACATTGCAACCACCGACCTCCAGAACCAGTCAACTACACTGCTTACTGAGCAAATAGCTGGAAAGCCTCTGGTATGCCATAGATCCAGGCCAATTCTCTCATCTCCCACCTGCTCTGAAATACCTCCAGTCCAGTAGTTCACTATTCCAAGGTCAGATCCTTTCTCGTTCGTACCTCCACTCATTGTGTACCAACACTTCAGGAAGTGTAGACTGTTAGCGTACATCTGCAACGGGTGTCAGGCATTGACTTTGCTGACGCATCTGGACATACAATTTAACATTTAGCTATGCCAGTATCAAGAATGTGAAATTAAAACCCAAACAATACTCAGCAAAAGTGCGACCGATCCAAATCCAGCCCACGTCTAGGCACTTACAGATTTTCCTGTAACTAAACCAAGCAGAAGATATTTGCAGAAAAGCTGGTAAAGATTACTTGCTCTGCTGCTTGTCTATGCATTGTTACTATCCTGACCAGGATAACATACAGGACGAAGCCAGTACTGGTGCAGCAGCGCTCGACGTGACTCAGTGTGAATGCTTTGGCAAGGCCAGACCTGAACTTGACCCCTGTAGTTGGGTTCCATCTGCCTTGGGTGCGGTTGACAGACTCCTTGGTTGTGCAGTAAAACAAATGCAAGAGGTGACAGCACTAGGCTGGCATGCTGCCTATGTGACGATCGATGGATTCATCATACATTGTAATCCCTGTGGCCATTCCCAGGGCATTTATCCTCCCTAATCTTACCAATTCAACACACCAATGTTTTAACAGCTGTTGCATTGCTGCACTCTTGTCTGTTGTCTTGGTACTTTTCCTTCATATCTTCTGCTATTATTTTTGTTTCAATTTCTACTGTTGCAATAGCTGCATTGATTTAAACTCAGCTAAGTGGATTTGATGTCATTATGAACAATCTTTACCATTTAGCTCTGGCGGCTGCTTGGATATGATTAACAGTGAAATCCAACGGTCAGGAAGGTGGTCTTGCCACAGTTCAAGGTTCAAAGTAAAATTTTGCTATCAAAGTACATACTACATCTCCCCCTATACACCCCTGAGATTTATTTTCCTGTGGCTTACTCAGCAAATCTATAGCTTAGTAGCTATAACGGGATCAATGAAAAATGAAACAGAGAGCAGAAGACAGCAAACTGTGCAAATGTAAAATAAATAAATAGTAATAAATAACAAGAACATAGAGAGTCCTTAAAGTGAGATTATTGGTTAAGGGAAATCTCAATGGATAGGCAAGTGCGTGTGGTTATCCCCTTTGTTCAAGAGCCTACTGATGGAGGGGTAGTAACTGTTCTTGAACCTGGTGGTGTGAGTCCTGAGGCCCTTGTACCTTCCACCTTATGGTAGCAGCGAGAAGTGAGCATGGGTGATCGGTGGGGATCTTTGATGATGAATGCTGCTTTCCTACAACATGGAGAGTGAAGGGCATGAAAAGGAACAGAACAGGTCATGGTGATCTACTGCAACCAAGGAAGACCCCAGTTGTGATGACTTTTCGTATCACTGACCCAGACTTCCAAGGTCGAGAGAGTGGAACTGCTCCAGTGCAATGGCTTTTGTGTGAGACCTTGGTGAGACCACACCTGGAGTATTGTGTGCAGTTTTGGTCCCCTAATCTGAGGAAAGACATCCTTGCCATAGAGGGAGTACAAAGAAGGTTCACCAGATTGATTCCTGGGATGGCAGGACTTTCATATGATGAAAGACTGGATCGACTAGGCTTATACTCTCTGGAATTTAGAAGATTGAGGGAGGTTCTTATTGAAACATATAAAATTCTAAAGGGATTGGACAGGCTAGATGTAGGAAGATTGTCCCCGATGTTGGGGAAGTCCAGAATGAGGGGTCACAGTTTGAGGATAAAGGAGAAGCCTTTTAGGACCGAGATGAGGAAAAACTTCTTCACACAGAGAGTGGTAAATCTCTGGAATTCTCTGCCACAGGAAACAGTTGAGGCCAGTTCATTGGCTATATTCAACAGGGAGTTAGATATTGCCCTTGTGGCTAAAGGGATCAGGGGGTATGGAGAGAAGGCTGGTACAGGATTCTGAGTTGGATGATCAGCCATGATCATACTGAATGGCGGTGCAGGCTCGAACGACCGAATGGCCTACTCCTGCACCTGTTTTCTATGTTTCTATGTTCTCCATCATATAAATTCTCTTGCACAGATTTCAAAAGTGTCATCCTAGATACAATGGACAATTAGTAGAATCAGCAGACAATGAAACAGCTGGGTGGTTAAATGGACTTTTGCAATCCTGCTTCATGTTCACAGTAAAAACAAAAAAAAATCCAGCAGATTAGCCAGGATCTGTAGAAAAAGAAATGGAGTTAATATTTCATCTCAAAGACCCTTCATCATGGTTCTTCTTCTCTTCCAGTTCCGAGACGGCTCTTCCACTCTCCCAGTTCTGATGAAGGATCTTTGACATAAGATAGTAACTCCGTTTCTCTTTCCACAGAAGTCACATGACCTGCTATGTTTTCAGCAATCTTTTGATTTTATTTCAGGTTTCCAGCATCTGCAGACTTTCGGTTCTCAGTTACTGCCCAAGTTCTTGCCTGGCGTTGATCCGGATATGCAGTAGATTTAATCCACAGTTCCATAAGATTGACCTAGAGCTACTGTTTGATACCTCACCAGACAGTGTTCATCCAGTATTGATCACAGTGAAGGTAAATGTTTTGAGCAATATATAGCTAACTTTAATCATAATGCTGGCTTCAGATCACACAATATTGCTCAGTAAATCATTATTATATATCCTTGCTTCATTTTAAATCGCCAGGATGTCTGTCTTGTTTGTTGATTTCTCCTGTGCCACTGAGATCAAATTGCAGAGTCATGCTTAACATGATAAAGTTATCTATTCTCCATTACATGTTATTTTTAGTAAATGTTGTAAGTCTGGATGCTTCGCGATTAAAAATATCCCACAACTTTGTGGTTCATTATTTGTCAGGGAATGAGACTTAAATATGGCAAATCCATAAACATTTTCACCAATTCAGTTATCTTCAAATCTTATGCAGAGTAATTTAGATTTTATTAATTTGTATTAGGCAGCTATTATAGTGGGAGTTGCTCATATTACATTCCTTCCAAATGGTAGGTCCATTGACTTGAGTGATAATGAAATTCTGGAGAGCTCTGAAACTGACTGTCAACTAGTTATTGCTCATGTAATCAAAGTTACAACCTCCTTTCTTTGCTAACCTTTCCCTCCACCCCTCCTTTCCTACACACATACCCCATGGCCTCAAAAGGGAAAACACAAGAGATTCTACAGATACTTTATACTTTAACCATATAACCATATAACAATTACAGCACGGAAACAGGCCACCTCGGCCCTTCTAGCCCGTGCCAAACTCTTATGCTCACCTAGTCCCACCGATCTGCACTCAGCCCATAACCCTCCATTCCTTTCCTGTCCATATAGCTGTCCAATTTAACTTTAAACGACAACATAGAACCTGCCTCAACCACTTCTGCTGGAAGCTCATTCCACACAGCTACCACTGTCAGACTAAAATACTTTATTGTCGCCAAACAATTGATACTAGGACATACAATCGTCACAGCGATATTTGATTCTGCGCTTCCTGCTCCCTTGATTACAAATCGATAATAAATATTAAAAATTTAAATTATAAATCATAAATAGAAAATAGAAAAATGGAAAGTAAGGTAGTGCAAAAAAAAGCTGGAAATCTAGACTAATATATACAAAATGCTAAAGGAACTCAGCAGGTCAGGCAGCATCTATGGAAGGAAATAAACATTTGACATTTTGGGCTGAGACCCTCTATCTGTACTGGAAAGGAAGGGAGAAAGATGCCGGAATAAGAAGGTTGGTCAGGGGTGGGAAAGTGATAGGTGAGGCAAGGTGGGAGGAGGAGGAGGATGGGCTGAAGTGAAAAGGTGGGAGGTGATAGACAGAAAAGGTAAAGGACTGAAGAAGAAGGAATCTAATAAAAGATGAATATGGACCATGGGAGAAAGAGAAGGAGGAGGGGCACCAGAAGGAGATGATAGGCGGGTGTGAAGAAGAGAAGAGGTGAGAGGGGAGCCCAAGTTGGAAACAGGAGAAGAGGGAATGGCGAGGGCAAAATAAAATAAAAGAAGTTAAATGAAATTGATGTTCATACCATCAGGTTGGAGGCTACCCAGATGGAATATGAGATGTCTCTTCTCCAGTGGCCTCGGTGTGGCAGGAGAGGAGACTGTGGACTGAAATGTTGGAATGGAAAGGGGATTGGACTTAAAATGTTTGGCCACCAGAAAATCCTGCTGTTTGCAGGTGGAGCGAAGGTGGTTGACAAAGCAGTCGCCCAGTCGACATCAGGTCTCACCAGCGCAGAAGAGGCTGCATTGGGAAACGAGGCCACTTTGTCCATTGTGCCCATGCCAAGTGAAATATAACTTACCGGATGAACTCCAGCTCCTGGCTCTTGGTTCACAGCATTGGAAAGCAAAGAAGTGAGAGATGACCACAGAAATTCAACAAGTTTAGTGCTCGATTTAAATTGTGCTATTTGAAGAAGTTGCTTGCCAAATTTGAACAGATATTTCAGTTAAAAATAAGCTTATTATCCTCATTGATATGAGCAAGGTATAAAGCATCTGTGAATACAGGAGATTGCCCACATGTCTGGAAAAGCTATTTACATAGATTTTGCTTTATCTGCACTTTGTCACTTGCTTTAGTTCCATATTGTGCAAATACCACAGGCTTAGGTTATATACTCATGTGATTAGTAACATTATGAGATTGCATCTTTATCACCTTTACCTCTTGTCTGTTTGGAAAAGGCTTTCAGAAACATCATTGTACATTCCAATATTCCATTACTTTGTGTGAATAAGAATGTGGAGTAGGGTGCACAAAGGATTTCCTTCTCATTACGTAACTGACCAATCATGTATAGTGTCCAGAGCTGCTGAACTGAGCCTCAGTGAAAATGGTTACTGAGGGTTAACTCTCGCTGTCACCACACCACTCCTTTTCATCAGGGAAGAGAGATTCTCGTGAACCTCTTCAAGACTTGTGCCTAAAATGTTATTGTAGAATTGTTCTGATGGGACATTGTAACCAGGATGGAGGTGCAGGAGCGTAAGGACTAGGACAACCAGATTGTGTCCTAGCTCCTTCCTTCAGGCTGTGAGATAAAAGAACACCCTTCCCCCACCGGGGTCTCATCACCAGGTCAGTGTGCTGTTTACTGTATACTGTACTCTTTACTGTTTACCTGTACAACATGCATTGTGAATTATATCTTCTTAATTTATTTATGGTAATACTTTGGTGTGTGTGTGTGTGTGTGTTATATGTTTTGTGGGTGTACCACGGTCTGGAGGAATGCTGTTTTGTTTGGTTGTGTATATATATATACAGTCAGATGAGAATAAAGTTACATTTGGACCCACCACTGTAAAACTGTTTGCCCTGATGGAATTAGTGGGATAGCAGGTACTTGTAAGTTTCATAGAAACATAGAAACATAGAAAACCTACAGCCCACAAAGCTATGCCGAATATGTCCTTACCTTAGAATTTACCTAGGGTTACCCATAGCCCTCTATTTTTCTGAGCTCCATGTACCTGTCCAGGAGTCTCTTAAAAGACCCTATCGTTTCCGCTTCCACCGCCACCACCGGCAGCCCGTTCCACGCACTCACCGCTCTCTGTGTAAAAAACTTACACCTAACATCTTCAGTTTATGATCAGAAAGATCCAGCATAAAATGGCTGTCATCTTCCAGTTTTACAAATATCAGCTTGATGCTTTAAACTTTGACTGATGTGTGACCACTATGTACTAAATGCAAGACTTTTGGACAGGAAGACAGATTGAATAGATTTAAATTACAGAAGAGTTTATGACAGTAATCAGTGGAGAAAATGGTGCCACACAGTCCAACTTCATAACTATAATCTTCAGTCAAGGTCAACTGTTAAAGCTTGGATTTGCATAAGTGCAGACATTTCCATTGAGCATCGGCCTCGGAAGGTTCAACAAATAATTCAGACTTTAACAGAACTATAACAGGGTCCTCTTCTCTAATGCACACAACTTGTGGACAACCATACCAGAAAGTACTCATGAACAATGCTTACCCCCCAAGAATCTGGGGAATGTTCATGTTGGACGATTTCATGAAGTCAGGACTCAGAAAGAAAATTTCCAGTCATTCCAGGTAATTTTCAGCTCATTGGGGATTTGATTATGGTAATCCCATTAGGTTTCAAGTGAAAATTATCTCCATTGCTAAATATGGCCATTTCCTGACCCTTTAGTCCTGTCAATAATACTTGCAGTTTACGAAGTCGTTTGATTATCATACAGTTATGCTAAAGAGGGACACAGAACACTTAGAGTTTCGTAGATTCTACACAAAGTCCATAGTGGAAGCAAAAGGCATTCTAACCAGAGTTAGGAGCCATTTAAGGGATAGAGAGATAACCACTGATCTGGCATTGGTGGCAGGAATTTAACTGGCACATTCTACACAAAATGCTCTGGCAATTACTTCAAGTTTTGTTGAGGCTATCATTTTCCCCAGTGGCATCTCCCTGAGGCTGTAATTTATTGGAGATCAGAGTGCCAGAGCACTGGGAGACACACCAAAACCTAAGAACGTGTATCCAGTCATAATAGCAGTGATCTTAGTTCTCAGAGCAGTTAATCTCAGGACCCTGTCTGAAGTCCAGTCTAGTACTCATGCATCAGAAGGCCCTTGCTTCAACTGCAAAGCAGCTTTCATAGTAAATTGGTAAATCCGAGCTCCACTCAAAATCTTAGCATGTTATACATACAAAATGCTGGAGGAACACAGCAGGTCAGGCAGGACTAAGGAGTTTCGCCAGCATTTTGTATGTGTTACTCCAGACTTCGAATAATTTTAATAATTTCTAAGGTAAGGGCATGTTCAGCACAGCTTTGTGGGCCGAAGGGCCTGTATTGTGCTGTAGGTTTTCTACGTTTCTATTTCCAGCATCTGCAGAATCTCTTGCACTTAGACGTTATGATACTGCCTATGCAAAAGTACAATGCCTTAAATATCCCAATGTGCATCTTCTTTTGGCTTTCTCCTTTGGATACTCCATTGAAGTCCTCGAACAGACCATCAGAGCAGTATTCATGTGTGAGCTGATACCTGGGCTACCCTTGCCCCTTTGTAGGAAATAACATCCCCAGTGAATCACCCCATGTAGATTCCATATGTAAACCAGCCTTTGCAGAACATGGATCGATGGTCACGAACGCCAGATCAAGTGCTTTCTCTTTGTTAGCACTCAGTAGTTGAGTTCAGTCGGGTGCAAGTTTTGTGTTAAAGATTCTTTAAATCTGCTGATGCTGAAATCCGAAATTAAAATAGAAAATGTTGGAAACACTAAGCAGGTCAGGTAGCTTCTGTGGAAAGAGTGGCAGAGTTAATGCTTCAGGTCTGAGACCTTTTCTTATATTGGATGGAGGGTCTTGGACTGGAAATGTTAATTCAGTTTCTCTTTCTTCTGGTGCTGCCTGACCTGCTGCAAGATTTTAGTTGTACAAGAGAAGGAAGGCATAAGGATTGTGTTAAAGGGGTAAAGGGGGTAATTCACAAATGTCTGTTTCACCATGTATAGCTACAAAGTAAGTAGAGATTCCCAGATGAAAAGTAATTGAGGGAGGAGGAGAAGATGGCGGCGCGACGCAGCGTGCGCAGCCACTCCGGTGGTGATGTCTGTTATTTGTCAAGTAGGCACCATGCACAATTCTGATTTGATGGAGATAGACGTGAGAGTACGGAGGAACATCTAGAGAAACTTCTAGAATGCTCGCTTCGCTGCTGCTGCTACTGTGTGGTCCAGAATCTCCGGAGGAGAAGGCCCCAAATCCTCGGCTTTGCTTGTTTCGGCAGCCGGGGCAAGGTCGAAGGCGCTCGGGAGGCTGTATCGGAGGGGCTGGTCGGAGGCTCGAAGTTTTCGGACGGACGGACTCAGTGTCGGCTATGGTCGGGTGCTTCCAATGCATCAGCAGTTGTCGGTGCCTGGAGGTTTATGGCAGGGTGTTTCTTCCTTTTCTGCCTGCTATCGGGGACTCGGGAGTCGATCGGGACTTTGAGACTACTTTTTACTGTGCCCATGGTCAGTTCTTTATCAAATTATGGTATTGCTTTGCATTGCTGTAACTATATGTTATAATCATGTGGTTCTGTCAGTGTTAGTCTTTGGTTTGTCCTGTTTTTCTGTGATATCAATCTGGAGGAACATTGTATCATTTCTTAATGCATGTATGCATTTCTAAATGACAATAAACGAGGACTGAGTGTTCTCATAATCTAAATTGGGAGGTGCAAAGGGCTGTCAGGTGCAGGCCATAGGATAGGGGGTGGAGCTGTGGTGGTTTCCTGCTAATGGGAGTTACCTGCAACCCATTTAAACCCAGCTCTCATCCACGGTTCCTGTTCACTCATATCAACCAGCCAGGCTCAACCAGTTATTCCTAGCCTTCAGTTACCTTGTTGCCTTGTAGTGTTAATTATCTGTTCTCTCTTGTTTCATGGCCCCTCATGGCTTGTTATTTTGGAATTTATTAGTAAAATATTGTTTACTGCTAAATAGTCTCTGCTGCTCTGCTTTTAGGACAAGTGTCCCCTACAATTCCTGACAGTTAGTATATGTACATGTGCCCCTGTACATGTAACTAAACCAGCGATTACGTTTGAATGAATGCTGTAATGACGAAGAAGCACGAACTTCTTGGGATCCCTAACGCACTCAGATATAGATGCATCATGCTTTGCAATTCTAGCACTCGATTTCCAACGGACAGTATCCAAAGAAAGGTCACTTCTGTTAGACTTTCACGAAGTTTCCGGTGTATCACATTGTTTGAAGGAAGCCTCAGCTGTAATGTAGGAAAG
Source organism: Mobula birostris (assembly GCF_030028105.1). NCBI lineage: Eukaryota > Metazoa > Chordata > Chondrichthyes > Myliobatiformes > Myliobatidae > Mobula > Mobula birostris. The sequence goes on along the minus strand of NC_092400.1, from coordinate 7,127,168 downwards.
CCCATCCATCACCAGAGATCTCCAAAACCCAAGCCATGCTCTCTTCTCTTTGCTGCCTTTAGAAAGAAGGTGCAGGAGCCTCAGGACTCGCACCACCAGGTTCAAGAACAGTTATTACCCCTCAACCATCAGACTCTTGAACAAAAGGGGATAACTCACTTGCCCATCCATTGAGACATTCCTACCACCAATGATCTCACTTTAAGGACTCTTTATCTTATGTTCTCGTTACCTATTGCTATTTATTTATACGGTCTCTTGCGCTCTGGTTGATCTTTTATTGATCCTGCTATAGTTACTATTCTATAGGTTTGCTGAGTATGCCCATAGGAAAGTGAATCTCATATGGTGACATATTGGAACTTTGATAATAAAAATTACTTTGAACTTTTATGAAATCATTGGCTCACACAGCATGGAAACAGGACCTTGAGCCCACCAAGTGTGTACCAACCATCATCTACACTATTTAAATTTACACTAATTCCACATTAATCATTTTATTTATTTTCTATTCTTCCCATATTCTCAGCGACTTACCACTCACCTACACACAACGCAATTTATAATGCCCAATTAGCCTCGTGATTATTTCTTTAGGATATGAGAAGAATACAGAGCACGTGGAGGAAAGCCACACAGTTACAACAAGGGCATACAAACCGAGACAGCACCCAAGGTCAGAATTGAACCCAATTCTGTGTAAGGCAATGACCCACCACTTGCAGGCCATCAATTTCATCCCAAGGACACGGAAAGTGAGCTTCAGTGAAGCACAGGATGGGCCTGGCACAAGCCCAGATCTACTGGTGTTGTACCAACCGTTTCACAAACTGGGTCACTCACTCATCTCCAGGGCTTTAGTGTTTTTATTAATTGCTTCATGATCCACTGCCTCCGACCTCTCACATTCTGATCTCCCGAAGGACCGAATAGTTTCCAGAACAGGTGCTGATGGTTCTCTCTGGATGTATTTAAGGAACAAAATTAAAAGTGAAGATCTCATGGAAAAGTATGACATTCACCAACAAGGCAGCTGTTTCCAGACTGAGGCAAAGCAAGTACTACGGCTTTTGAGTTAAACGGCTGTAGAGAATGCCCATGTAGTCAGGCAGAGACAACCAGTCTTAAATATGGCTATTCGTAATTTTTGAGACTGATAGCTGAACTACCTGACTAGAAGTCAGACCACTTTAATGTAAATTAATTTTTGATTTATTTATGGCCAAGTGACCTTCACCATTGATTCTGAAGGAGAATGTTTTCCTAAGCAAGGAGGACCTCATATCTGTTAATCCTGGGATGCGAGAGCTTGGACACAGGTGACACAAAGGTCAGTGCTGCTGCTTCCAGTGACGCAGGTTTGATTCTGACCGTGTGGGGTCTGCACGTTCTTCCTGTGGTGGTGTGTGTTTTCTCCATCGTGTTGAAGGCAAGATAGGGTAACATTACTGTAGATTACCCCTCAGTGAAGGTAAGCGGTAAAAGAATCTTAGTAACCGACAAACTGGTGGGCATGTGGGAGAGGTTTAGTTGTGGGGTGAGATCATAAGATGGAGGACTGGAATTTAGGTCATTCGGCCCATTGAACCTGCTCCTCCATTCAATCACGGCAAACTTATTGTCCATCTCAACCCCATTCTCCTGCCTTCTCCCCATAACCTTTGATACCCTTACTAATCAAGAACCTATCAACCTTGCTTTAAATATACCTAATGACACCACAGTTGTCTGTGACAATGAATTCCATAGACTGACCACCCTCTGGCTAAAGAAATTTCCTCCTCGTCTCTGTTCTAAAGGGATGATCTTGTACCCTGGGGCTGTGCCCTCTGCTCCTAGATTCCCCCTCTAATGGAAACATTCTGTCAGTGTCCACTCTATCTAGGCCTTTCAATGTTCAATAGGAAATAAGGAAATAAGATAAGGGGTATTGGACTGATAGGATAGCTCTGCTTGGAGCTGGTATGGACTGAAGACATCCCAAGTCTGCTGCGGACTATTGGCAGAACTGGACTCTCTGTGTAGCACAGCCACGAATCCCAAGCTGAGGCCCTTTTATGCATGGGGTTCTGCAGTAACCTGGACACTTTCCCAAGCTCTACTGACTCCAGGTGGGGAGCACTGGAAGATCTCCTCAGCCTGCTCCTTACTCCAGCCAATCCACTTCCTCAAAGCTAAAAGAAAGTACTTAATTTAGGTGCCAATTGTTCCCACCTCGTTTCCTAGACCCTTGCTTGGACACCTGTTGCAAATGGGTTGAGTGAGAATTTTGAGTGTTGTTTAACAAGCATAGGCAAGTTATTGGCACCCTTCATTTAGATATAGGCTGGGGGGTCTTTGATCATGTACACTAAACTGAAACAGTACCGTCCAAGAGAGCAAAAGGGATAATACTTAGGCACAATAACATTGCTTCAATTTGGTCATCAATTCAAAGCGCCAGCTTTGTTTCCATCACCGTGGATGCTGCCAGACTGACTGGCTGAATCTCTCCAGCACTCTTGTGTTAATTCAGATTTCCAGCATTGCAGTGTTTTGCATATATAAAAATGCTTCATTGCTTTGAACTGTTTTCTATTCATGACTAGTGTCCGGGTTTCTTGGGCTGGATTTTCCCAACTGAACTGTATTAAGAAGATAGCAGCAGATCACCCTGAGTCTAAGTTTGAAGCAGCTGAAAACAAGGATTGAGGGGTCAAGGGTCAAGGGTTGAGGGTCAAAGATCAAAGCTATTTGACATTTATGTTTACAGTAATGTAATAGGAATTGGTCAGGATGTGACATGCAACAAAGGGCATGTCTTTTGAAGATAGGTTGAGTGAGCTAATGCTTTTCTCTTTGGAGCAAAGGAGGATGAGAAATGACTTGATAGAGGTGTACAAGATGATAAGAGGTATAGATAGAGTGGACATCTGGAGACTTTTTCTCAGGGCATAAATGGCTAATACAAGGAGGTATAATTTTTAGGTGATTCAAAGGAAGTATAGGGGGATGTTAGAGGTAAGTTCTTTCCACATACAGTGATGGATGCTTTGAATGCTCTGCCCTGGCAGATGTGGTGATAGAGGCAGATCCATTAAGGGCATTTAAGAAACTGTAAGATAGCCAAATGAATGATAGAAAATAGAGTGCTATGTAGGAAGGAAGGGTTAGATTGACCTTAGAGTAGGTTACAAGTTCCACACAACATAGGACCAGTACTGTACTCTAATGTTCTATGTTCTGGTCAAATGGCAGTGTGCTTGGACACAGCAGCTTCTACAGAATCAACCAAAGGTGATATTATCTTTTTAAAATGTATTTTTTATGATTGCAAGACCCTGCCAGATGTTAAGAACTTAAAGTATTGCAGGTCTACTGAGTTGCTCATTGGTGGAGAAACTCAAGGAGCTGGTGCAGATCGTAATGCTGCCTGTGACAGAGAGGAATTGGTGCACGAAGGTGGTGTGCAGTCTAACAGTGAGTGACGGTCTTCGTCACTTTTCTTGTGATTTCAAGACCCTGTTGGATGATGCTGGTGTGGAATTCTGCAAGTCCAATTCATTAGTTTATAGATGAACAGTGGGGGAACTACATGGCCTTGATCATAGTGAGAACCAAGCCTCAAGCCAGGTGTCCCCTGTTTGCAGCCACCAAGGGGGAGGTGTCGGAGTCAGAGTCCTGCACTTCACCAAAGTGCTAGGGCTGGTGTGGCGTGACGTCCATGCTGGTGTCAGTGCTGCCCCCTAGTGCTCACTCAGCAGAAGACAAGCTAGACTGTGTTCGACTGCAGATGGCTACAATATTCATGGGCTCAGGGATTGGACAGTATATTCTTGTGTGACTGGGTTTTATTGCTGTTCTATATGTGCTTGTTATTTTATATATACTATATGTATCTTGTGCAGTGTATGATTGTTGTTACTGTGATTACACCTTCACCCCAGAGTAATGCTGTTTCATTTGGGTATTCATGTATGGTTGAATGACAATTAAATTTGAACTTCTATAAAAAACCAATATTCAATACTTATAAATAATTATATATATACAGATGTGTCCAGAAGCATCAGTAGATGTATGTACACAGCTATATATATATAATTTTTTTAAAACTAAATTTAGTGATTAAAGGATAGAAAAGGAAAACAATGTGCATAAATAAAAGCCAGCATGTTTGCAATGTAAACAGCATTATAAAAAGTGGTTTAAAATGTCTACAATACAGTGGAGTGCAGGAGCCATAGATAGAGGGGTGGTCACCTAGAATGATTGACAGATTAACTGCCTGGTAGAAGAAACTTTTCAGATGGTGTGAATATTTTGCTTTAATAACCCTGTAGTGCTTTCCTGAGGGTGCTTTTGCAAAAGAGTATTTGCAGGGTGGGTAGAGTCTGCAATTACATTTTCTGCCTGCTTCTGGGAACTTGAGAGAATGTTAATAATCAATTGTAAGCCTCAAAAATTAATTACATGGGCCAGAATGGCTAAGGTTGCTATCCATAACGGACACCTCCAGTTTTACGCTGGGTGGGAGTATCATATGGGCCAGACTGGCTAAGGTCAGTAGCCTACCATCCATAAAGGACACCTCCAGTTTTACACTGCCTGTTACTGGCTGAAATAAATTGAGTTGTTAGTCTTAAATAGTGAAAGATCTCTTTCAGCATTGACTCATTCTGCAATTTACATCCTCTGAATGACTTTAATATCTAAGAGGGAGGATATAATGACAATATTCAGCTGCTTTAGATTGACTTTTTCAGACATTCGTTCAGGTGGGAAAGGCTGCACTCTGTTTATGAGTTATTTTCCTTTCTGAAAGGGAAGAAAACGAGACTGTAGCGGAAAAGCACCAGCTCTTAATATCTAGATTTACATTCAGTGCAGATTTCTGTTAATTATGGGGGTACTTTTTAATAAAAAGGTCGCTATGGTTAATGTTTACGCTCCGAATGTGGGTTATCCTGAATTCTTTAAACATTTACTTACTTCCCTTCCTAATTTAAACGAGTATATGTTGATAATGGGCGGTGATTTTAATTTATGTTTGAATCCCATGTTGGATAGATCCACAAGTAGTCTGGCTTTACCGAATAAGTCGGCTACTATTATCAACTCTTTTATGTTGGATGCTGGGATTTCAGAAATTTGGAGATTTCTACATCCAAATGATAAGGAATTCTCCTTTTTTTCACATGTTCACCGTTCTTTTTCCCGAATTGATTATTTCCTGATTGACTCTCGTTTGATTCCATATGTAGTTGATTGTAATTATGACATTATTGCTATTTCAGATCATGCTCCATTGAAACTTTCCATCAAGTTAATGGATACCTTTTGTACTACCAGACAATGGCGATTTAACCCTATTTTGCTTCAAGATCAGGACTTTGTCAAATTTATAAAGGAGCAGATTGATTTCTTCTTTTCAACTAATACTACGGATGAAGTTTCCAACGGAACTGTTTGGGACGCCTTTAAAGCTTATATCCGTGGTCAGATTATTTCCTATTCAGCCGGTTTGAAAAGACGTATTAACAATAAAATATTTCTACTGGTTGATAAAATTAAAGAAGTTGATAAAAAATATGCTATTTCTCCTAGCAAGGACCTGTACAAACACAGAGTTGAACTCCAATTGGAACATAGCTTATTATTAACATCCTTGATCGAAAATCAATTAATGAGAACTAGAAGTGATTTTTATATTCGTAGTGATAAATCGGGTAAATTACTGGCTAACCAATTGAAATTTGATTCGGTTAAACGTCAAATTACTGAGATCGGCAAACAGGATGATACTTTCACAGTTGATCATGTTGGGATAAACCAAACCTTTCAAGAATTTTATACCTCTTTATATCATTCTGATTTTCCTCATGATTCTAATTTCATGCATGATTTTTTAAGTAAATTGAGTTTTCCAAAACTATCTCCCGAAGATTGCCTATCATTAGAAACTTCCATTTCAGAGGAAGAAATAATAACTGCAATCTCATCATTAAATTCCGGTAAAGCACCCGGTCCTGATGGGTTTACAGTGGAATTTTTAAAATTTTTTTCCTCCATTCTTTCTTCTAAGTTGTCTAGAATATTTAAGGAAGCAATTAGTTTAGGTAAATTACCACAATCGTTTTATGAAGCCTCTATTTCCTTAATTCTTAAAAAGAATAAAGATCCTACGGATTGTGCATCCTACAGACCGATATCTCTTCTGAATGTAGATTCAAAAATTTTTTCAAAAATTCTAGCTACTAGACTGGAGAAGGTGTTACCTCAAATTATTTCCATGGATCAAACCGGATTCATCAAAAATCGCTATTCATCTTTTAATATTAGGAGGTTAATGAATATTGTTTATACCCCCTCACTTAATACCCTGGAATGTATTATCTCATTAGATGCTGAGAAAGCCTTTGACAGGGTTGAATGGCCTTATTTATTTAATGTTCTTGAGAAATTTAATTTTAATTTGACATTTATATCTTGGATTAAATTGTTATATTACTCCCCGGTAGCCTCGGTCTGTACAAATAATTATAGATCTCCTTTTTTTCGTCTTTTTCGCGGTACTAGGCAAGGTTGCCCTCTTAGTCCTTAACTATTTAATATTGCTCTTGAACCTTTAGCAATTGCTATCCGTGACTCGCCAAATATTATTGGTATTACCCGTGGAAATGAATTTCATAAACTATCATCATATGCAGATGATTTGTTGTTATATATCTCTAACCCGGAGAAGTCAATTCCTGCTATCTTAGATCTGTTAGCTCAATTTAGTAACTTTTCTGGTTACAAATTGAATCTTAGTAAGAGTAAATTATTCCCTTTAAATAAGCATGTACCTATTTATGGACGTTTACCATTTAAATTGGTTACTGATTCATTTATATACTTAGGGATAACAATTACCAAAAAATATAAAGATTTATTTAAAGCTAATTTTTTACCTTTAATTGATCAGATTAAACTTTTATTTACCAAATGGTCCCCAATCTCTTTGTCTTTGATTGGTCGGATTAACGCTATTAAGATGATCATTTTGCCTAAATTTTTGTATATATTTCAATCGGTTCCAATTTTTATCCCAAAATCCTTTTTTTGATAACGTGGATTCAAAAATTTCCTCATATATTTGGCAGAATAAAAATCCTAGGTTAGGTAAAAGATATTTACAGAAATCCAAGAAGGAGGGGGGACTTGCCCTCCCAAATTTTAGATTCTATTATTGGGCAATTAATATTCGATATTTAAAATTTTGGCTACAAGATTTGGACGCATCTTTAAACCCTCATTGGGTAAATCTTGAATCTAATTCATTACAAGGGTTTTCCTTGGGTTCAGTTTTAGGAACTTTACTTCCTTTTACTTCTTTTAAATCATATAAACAAATGAATAACCCAATAGTTAAACATACTTTACGTATGGTTTCAATTCCGAAGATTTTTTGGGTTTAATCAATTCATTCTAGCAAGTCCCATTATATCAAATTTTCTTTTTCAACCTTCCATGATGGATCAAGCTTACTTTGATTGGAAAACCAAAGGTATAATATCTTTTCACGATTTATTCTTGGATAACTGTTTTATGTCTTTTGATCAACTCTCTAATAAATATAACTTACCCAGATCTCACTTTTTTAGATATTTACAGATTAGAAACTTTTTAATTACTGTCTCTCCTAATTTTCCACACCCATATCCAATGGACACTTTGGAAAAAATCTTAGACTTAAATCTTTCTCAGAAAGGTGTAATAGTAATTGTATATAATATAATTATGAATTTATGTCCTGATGCCTCTAATAAAATTAAAGCTGACTGGGAAAGAGAACTTGAGATTAATATACCGACTGAAAAATGGGAAAAGATTCTTCAGTTGGTGAATTCATCCTCTGTATGTGCTAAGCATAGGTTGATACAGTTTAAAGTAGTTCACAGGGCTCATATGTCCAAAGATAAACTATCTCGTTATTACTCTTATATTAATCCAATATGTGAGAGATGCCAGTCTGAGATTGCTTCTTTAACTCACATGTTTTGGTCATGTCCCTTGTTGGAGAAATATTGGAAAGATATTTTTGATATTATTTCAACGGTCCTAAATCTAGACTTACAACCTCATCCAATTACTGCTATCTTTGGATTACCAATGATAGACTCAAATAATTTAACCTCTTCATCACGAAGGATGATTGCATTTCTTACTTTAATAGCTAGAAGGTCCATCTTGTTGAATTGGAAAGAGATCAACTCTCCTACAGTATTTCATTGGTTTTCACAAACTATGCTGTGTCTGAATTTGGAGAAAATTAGAAGTGCAGTTTATGACCCTTCTATTAAGTTTGAAAAAATTTGGAGGCCATTTATTCAGCATTTTCATTTGATGTAATTTGATCATTTCCAAACTGGTTTTATTTCTCTGTACTGTTGTTGGAGGGGAGTGGAGGCGTCAACGCTGAGGTTTTCTTCTTTTCCATTTTTAAGTTGTTAGTTTTGCCCAAGTCTTTTAGTTTAGTTTAGTTTTTTTTTTCTTTTGGGATGGGTTTTTTTTTCTTTTTTTTGTCTTTTTCCTTTTTTTTTGCTTTATATTATCCGTAATCAGTTCTACATGTATGGGAGTTTTGGTAATTTCCACTATTTGGTTTTGCAATTACTCTTTTTTTAAATGTAACAATACATCTCATATTATCTGTATTATTGCTATGTTTTGTTTCTATATTTTGAAATTAATAAAAAGATTGAAAAAGAAAGATTTACATTCAGTGTAGGCTTCTGCGAAACTCCAAAAACTCAGATCCCAGAGTAGAGTGCCCTCCTGTTTCAAATTATCCACCATCATCCCTGTACCAAAAAAGATCAAGGTAACATGTCTGAATGACTGACATCCTTGTCGCACTCACCTCAATAATAAGCAAATGCTTTGAGGGGCTGGTCAAGGATTACATCTGCAGCTTACTACCACCCAAACTGGCACGACCAATCGACAGATGACACAATAGCCACTGCTCTACGTACCATCTTTACACATCTGGAGAAGAAGGATGCTTATGTGAGAATGCTGTTATTGGACTACAGTTCAGCATTCAACACCATAGTTCCATCCAGGCTCAACAAGAAGCTCAGAGACCTTGGCCTTGACCCTGCCTTGTGCAGCTGGATCCTGGACTTCTTGTCAGATCGCCGGCAGGAAGATCCCTCACCTTCACCCCTTTGACTCTCAATACAGGAGCCCCTCAGGGCTGCGTACTGAGTCCCCTCCTTTACTCCCTGTATACCCATGACTGTATCACCACCCACAGCTCCAATCTGCTAATTAAATTTGCCGATGGCACTACATTGATTGGCTTTATCTCAAACAATAACGAGGTGGCCTACAGGGAAGAAGTCATCTCCCTGACACAGTGGTGTCAAGAGAACAACTTCTCCCTCAAGGTCACAGAAACAAAGGAGCTGGTTATGGATTACAGGAGGAATGGATATGGGCTAACCCTTATTGACATCAATGGATATGGGGTTCAGAAGGTAAACAGCTTCAAGTTCCTTGACATCCACATCACCGAGGACCTCACGTGGCCTGTACACACCAGCTGTGTGGTGAAAAAGCCACAACAATGCCTCTTTCACCTCAGATGGTTGAGGAAGTTTGGTGTGGGCTCCCAAATCCTAAGAACTTTCTGCAGGGGCACAATCGAGAGCATCCTGACTGGCTGCATCACTGCCTGGTATGGGAACTGTACTTCCCTCAATCACAGGACTTTGCAGAGAGTGGTGCGGACAGCCCAGCGCATCTGCAGTTGTGAACTTCCCATGATTCAAAACATTTATAAAGACAGATGTGTAAAAAGGGCCCATAGGATCACTAGGGACCCGAGTCACTTCAACCACAATCTATTCCGGCTGCTACCATCCGGGAAACGGTACCGCAGCATAAATGCCAGGACCAGCAGGCTCCAGGACAGCTTCTTCCACCAGGTCACCAGACTGATGAACTCACTCTGATCTGAGTTTACTCCATATTACATTGTCTGTTTTATTTATTATAAATTACTATGACTGCACATTGCACATTTAGATGGAGACATGACATAAAATTTTACTCCTCATCTATGTGAAGGATGTAAGAAATAAAATCAATAAAGTAATAGAGCAAAGGTAAAAGAGAAACTAATGATATCATGCAATATCTTTCAGATTCACTCTTTCTTTACTCTGAAAGTTATTCTAAGTACAAGAAAGCCTACTGGTTTAAAGTTGAGTAGATTGGTTAATTAATATACTTGTAACTTCCACCAAAACTGGGCAAGTTCTCCTTTATTTCCCAAAGTGAACAATGTAATTACTTCTTTTTGTTTGTCTTTGAGATCAGGGTGGTGATGGTGAGACTATAGTTGCTTCCAAGCTCTGATTGCCTTTCTTCTGAAAGCCTACATGGACTAAATTGAGTCATTACCTCCCGGATTATCGCGAGCAACTGTGGGGATGTTGGTGTGGATTTTATGCTCTTGTGAGTAATTGCAGCTCATAAGTGGTGTGCTCCATCAGTACTCCTGATTCTGGCCTGCGGATGATGAACATTAGACCATAAGACATAGGAGCAGAATTAAGCCATTCGGCCATCAAGTCAGCTCTGCCATTCCATCATGGCTGATTTGCTTTCCCTCTCAACCCCATTCTCCTGCCTTCTCTCTGCAATCTTTGATACCCTTAAAAATCAAGAACCTACCAACCTCCGCCTTAAATATACCCACTGACTTGGCCTCCACAGCCACCTGAGGCAATGAATTCCACAGGTTCTCCACCTTCTGGCTAAAGAAAATCCTTTTCCTCTCTCTTCGAAAGGGATGTCCTTCTATTCCGAGCCTGTGCCTCTGGTCCTAACTGCCTCACTATAGGAAACATCATCAACATCCCCTCCATGACCGCCCTATCTAGGCCTTACAATATTCAAAAGGTTTCAATGAGATCCTCCCCTCATTCCTTTTTTTTGTAATATAATTTTTATTGAATTTTCAAAAAGAATACATGAAAAAATAGAATCTACCTTCCCCCCTCCCCTTAACCCTCCCCCCGCCATATATAGTCCTACCTAAAAAGAAAGAAAGAGAAAAAAAGAGAAGCGCCGCCTGGGTGTTGGAAGGTTTCTACATGCTCCATGGGATTCAAAATAAATTTGGAATAATTATTCGTTACTTTCCCCAAGTGACCAAAGTCTTTATCGGAGCACTTAAATATGCCATCCTATCTTTTGTAAATAAGGGCGCCAAATATTCAAAAATGTTACATACTTATCTCTTAAATTATAAGAAATTTTTTCGAGTGGAATAGAACTAGCCATTTCATTATTCCAATGATCCATACTTAAATACGAATCAGATTTCCAAGTAATTGCTATAGTCTTCTTAGCTACTGCCAATGCAATTTTTATAAATTCTTTCTGATATTTATTCAATTTAAGTTTTGGTTTTATCCCTTCAGTATCACCTAATAGAAATAATACAGGGTTATGTGGAAGTTGAGTTCCAGTAATTTGTTCCAATAAGATTCTTAAATTTATCCAAAAGGGTTGAATTTTAAAACAAGACCAAGTAGAATATAAAAAAGTACCAATTTCTTGATTACACCGAAAACATTTATCAGATAGATTTGAATTTAATCTATTTATTTTTTGCGGTGTAATATATAATTGGTGTAAAAAATTATATTGTACTAATCTAAGTCGAACATTTATTGTATTTGTCATACTGTCAAGACAAAGTCTTGACCAATTTGTTTCATCAATATTAATATTCAGATCTGTTTCCCATTTTTGCTTTGACTTATGGGTTCCTTGTTTAATTGTCTGTTCTTGAATCAAATTATACATACAAGAAATAAATTTTTTAATTTTCTCTTTTTGAATTAAAATTTCAATTTCATTAGGTTTTGGCAAAAACATTGTTTGACCCAGCTTCCCCTCATTCTTCAATTACAGCGAGCGCAGGCCCAGAGCTATCAAACACTCCTCAAACTTTCATACGTAGGATCTTTCTTGTGTACCTTCTCTGGACCCTCATTAATGCCAGCACGTCCTTTCTTAGAAAAGGGGCCCAACAGCATGGTGGTGTAGTGGTTAGCACAATGCTTTACAGAACCAGTAGCAAGGGTTCAATTCCGGCCTCCGTCTGTGAGGAGTTTGTACATTCTCCTCGTGACTGTGTGGGTTATGGTGCGCCTCACAGTCCAAAGACGTGCCAGCTAGTACATTAACTAGTCATTGCAAATTGTCCCATGACTAGGCTAGGGTTAAATTGGGGGTTGCTACGTGGCACGGCTCGAATGGCCAGAAGGGCCTATTCTATGTGATATCTCAATAAATAAAGAACTGCTCACAGTAATCCAGGGGGTATTGACTCACTTTAGGCCATGATGCCACAAACAAACCACATCTTAGTAGTATAGAAGTCCTTCAACCTGAATTAACATAGTGGCTTTATATCATTCAATATTTTCTCCAGTAAATGTCCAACATGAAGGAACACTGATTTGTTACTGAAGATAGAAGTTAGCACGTGACCTAACATCATAGGGTTTGGAGTCAAGGCTGAGAGCTTGCAAGGACTCTACAAACATCAATGTCACCTACAGCCACCATGTCATCGGTACATTAAGAAAAAGGTTCCTCCACCAAAGTAACTCGTCTTCACCCAGTCTGAAGAGTCACCCTGACCACATGGGCAATGCTATTAATGTCGTTTCATCAGCAGCTGTTGGGTGCTGAGACTCAAGACCAATACAATGCATGCAGATTAAGACTTCCTACATTAATGTGCGGAGTATATATGAACAAAGTTTCATTAGAGCCATTGTATCATAGAGCACTACCGCACAGCCACAGGCCCTTTGGCCCATCTAGCCCATGCCAAACTATTTGGCTCATCTGCCCACTCCCATCAACCTGCAGCTGAACATAACCCTCCATCCCTCTCCCATTTAATTTTTATTAATGATTATTTTTTCATTTGCTAATATCTCAGACTAGTTTGAGTGGACAGGAAAGTGGTCTTCACCTCAACTTCATCAGTGATCTTGTAAAATTCAACCCAAGATGCCGTAGGTTTATTTGGTAATTATTTAAAATGATACAGCATTCAGTGTAGCAGACATCCCACCCTGCTAAAACTCATTTCAGGGAGGTAGCACCACCATTTCAGGGAGGTAGCACCCACCCCCCCATCAATCTCCAAGGGTGTATGTAATACTTTGTTTAGTGATTTTGTCTAATCTGTAAACCAAGTTGGGTATATGCAGAAAATGTGACATTAAAATATGTAGTTATATTCTATTATCATGTTTATTCTATTACAACTTTAAGCAAGTCTACAGGGAGTTTGGCCTCATTACATAGGACATCAATAGAGTACCTCCTTAGCAGCCAGCCAGCTAGTTTAAATAACGTTAGCTATGCTAATGAACGAATGACGCCTGTTAAACTCACAGATGTCTTTTACAGTCATCTGGGCAATAGAAAAGTCACTGTTGCAAACAGTGCAGCAAGCAACACTGTCATTATTTTTGACCCCTATTAGGCAGGGGTACACTTTAGTGTAGTCTGGGGTGAAGTGCGCTTTATGTATTTTTTTGAAACACTCTGCCATGGTGGTGCAGGACACGAAACTGAACTGATGGAGAGACCGAGGTCGACTGTGAAGCCCGCCCACAGGGAAAACTGATAGGTCTACTTAGCACAAACAGAGACCAATCAGAATGTTCGCTCTCGCTCCCACTCCAGCTCTCGCTCTCCCTCTCAAAAAATTCAATTTCTGGGATATTTTATATAATTTGTGGGTGTCAGGGAGCTGCTATCAATATGCGGGAGACTCCCGGAACTTCCAGGAGAGGTGGGATGTCTGGTGTAGTAATTGACATATCCATATCAACACACACTGTTCTCACAGTTTAATATGTCATATTACTCTGCCATCCAAATACTCAACTAGCGTCATGCCATTTTACTTTTGTGATGCTTGACCTACATTTACATCCATGTGCAATTGTACATTCAGTGGCCACTTTATTAGGTACACCTGTACACCTGACCATTAATGCAATTACGTGGCAGCAACTCAGTGCATAAAAGCATGTAGACATGGTCAAGAGGTTCAGTTGACATTCAGACCAAACATCAGAATAAGGAAGAAATGTGATCTAAGTGACTTTGACCATGGAATGATTGCTGGTGCCAGACAGGGTGGTATGAGCTTCTCAGAATTTGCTGATCTCCTGGGATTTTCGCGCACGGCAGTCCCTGAAGTTTACAAAGAATAGTGCAAAGAAAGCCAACATCTCCCAAACATACTCAGTGTCACCCCACGTTACTCGTACTCTCCCCATTTGAAGAATAGGATGGTGCTAAACTGGAGAGGACAGAAGCTGAACGGAGTCGAACAGATAGCATATCCTAACACCCATGGAGCTTTCCATTACAGAGGGAGCTAATGCTGAACTGTGGCCAGTGGCTGAGGTCCAGATGTTATCCCATGAATATGTACCCTCTCCACATCTCACTTCGCCTTGGCCCATGCTTCTCTGATGGTACAATCATTACTCATCCACCCCTTGCTTCCAGAATGGCCCTTGACCACTGCATCACAGCCTAATACATGTTGGGCTTACCCTTGTTCCTATTTCTTAAATGTGCTTAAATGTCCCTTTTCATTTCAGGTACCTAAGATACATTTTATTTTTAACCCACAACTAATCATAAGTATCCTTGAGCCTAGTAAGACTGCAGATAGTTAAAGTTAAAGTCTGTCCTGACGTTGTGGCCCATCAGGCCGGTGCTTATGCGGGTTTCTGTGGCGTGAAGCGACTGAGAGAACGAGACTCACCCCCCCCCCCCCCGGATAGGACGCCAATCTATGACGAGGTTAACCCCCAGCATTTTGCCAGTACCCATTCTCAGCTGGGTGGACTGGAGCAGCGTGTGGTTAAGTGCCTTGCTCAAAGGCACAACATGCTGCCTTGGCCGAGACTCGAACCCACAACCTTCAAATCATGAGCTCAACACCCTAACCACTTGGCCATGCACTAAGACTGCAGATGGAAAAATTTATTTTATCGTGTTTCGACACACAGCACACAGCACAGTAACGGGACCCTCTGGGCAATGAACCCACACCACCCAATTACACCCATGTGAGAAATTAACCCACTGACCCGTACGTCTTTGGAATGTGGGAGGAAACTGGAGCATCTGGAGGGAACCCGTGCGGTCATGGGGAGAAAGTACAAACTCCTTGCAAATTGTACCTGGCTCACTGGCGTTCTAATTGTGCTACACTAACCACAATGCCACTATGTCACCAATGACATATATAGTGATATGTAATGGGCAATTACGCATATGGGTATCACCATCAATGTACCATCTAGTGTATTCCTATTGTGGAATGTCACAGCAACCAGAAAAATAGTGAAATGTAGCTCAAACTTTGCACAAAGTGGTTCAAAACGTGTTTGTATTATATCCCTGTCTTATGTTTAAGGACTCCCTACTCAATTCATCATGAGGTGTTTTGTAAATTAACCCCATTGATATGAATAACATTGCTGAATTTATGCAGAAGGGTAAGTGTGGTCAAGAGTTTCATTCTATTTTCATCCTTTGTTGTCGGAGAAGAATGCGATAGATTTGGTATTTGATCTACAATATTGTGCAAAAGTGTTAGGTGTATATATGTATATAGAGAGAGAGAGAGAGAGAGAAAGAAAGAAAAGGAAGCTAGGGTGCCTAAGACTTTTTCAAAGTACTGTATTAGTCAATGTAGAGGGGAAAAGGAGTTTGTAAATCTGGCGGGAGCAAAGGGTATTGGGAACAACAAGGGCGGAGTGCGGCGGGAGGGGTGCGGAACAGGTAGCAGAGAAGGATCAGGGGCAGGGGGTTGGTGCGGGTGCAGACACACCCAGCCCCGAGACACCAGGCAAGGTCATTTGATTCCAAGCAATTGGTTTATTGACAATTACAGAATTTCTTTCTAGTACTTCCCGCTTCCTGCCCTCTTCCCTTCCCTTTTTCCCAACCATGATTCCCCTTTCCCTGCCCCTTCCCACTCTCTGCCCACAATAGAGACTCAGAAACAGGTCTACCATCACTCACGTGTGTCATGATAATTGTTCTTATTTGCGGCAGCAGTGCGATACATAAAATTACTACAGTGCTGTGCCAGATCTTAAGCACCCTACTATATATATGTGCCTAAGACTTTTCCACAGTACTGTAGAATGTCAAAGCATTTTTTTTCATTCTCTACATTTATCTAAAATGTACTTTCACTTATTTTAGAGAAAAACATTGAATCAATGAAGTAATCTGTGAGAATTTACTTTGAACGAATATTTTGCTGCTATACACATATATCTTTTCCTTTCTCCGTTGGTTACTTTTTCTCTTGCTCTTCCAGAAGCACTTCCTCTTGCTGTGCCTTCTCTCCCTCCACCTCCTTTCCCTGTTCCTCCTCCTTCCCTTTGTCCAGCTCTTCCTTCATCTCCTTGCCCGGCTCTTTGGAAATCCCTTTTTCTTCCTCTGCCTCCCTTGCTTGACTCATCTCCTCCTCTTCACTGTGCTTCTTCAGCACCTCCTTCTCTTCCTCTTTTTCCACTTTCTTCACATCTTCAGGCCGCTTCTCAATTTGAACCGGAATCCTCACCTCCGTAGGTCTGGAGAGGGGAGCTTCCACAATTAGAATGCTGTTGGAGGTTAAGGTCGAGGTCACGGACCTGGCATTCACACCTGACGGAAGCCTGAAATCAGATTTTTGTGAAAAAAAAATCATGAATTCAGTTCATGGAAACCAAAACTGATTTGCAAATAGGAAACTAGGAATGCATTCTATCGATTATGTTCCCCCAAGCTGGTGCCTACTTTGTATCCTGTATTTTATGCCTCGGGTTTTGTTCCTAAGTAACACGCACAAAATGCTGGAGGAACTCAACACGTCAGGCAGCTTCAATGGAAATGATCAAACAGTCATTGTTTTGGGCATAGATCCTTCTTCAGGTCTCGAAAGGTTGGGGGGAAGACGCTAGAATAAAAAGATGGGGGTGAGGAGAAGGAGGAAAGCTAGAAGTTGTTAGGTGAAGCCAGGTGAGTGGGAAAGGTAAAGGGCTGGAGAGGAAGGAATCTGATAGAAGGGGAGAGTAGACCATAGGGGAATGGGAAGGAGGTGGGGAACCAGAGGGAATTGATAGACAGGTGAAAAGAGGTAAAAGGTCGGAGTGGGGAGTAGAAAAAGAGGGAAGGAAGAGGAGTTTTGTTTTTAACGAAAAGGAGAAATCAATACTAGTGTCATCCGGCTGGAGGATATATAGTGTTGCTCCTCCACACTGAGGGTGGTTTTATTGTGGCACAAAAGGAGGCCATGGACTGACATGTCAGAAAGGCGATGCAATTTGGAATTAAAATGTTTGGCCATCAAAAATTTCTACTTTTGGCAGATGGAGTGGAGATGGTTGACAAAGAGGTTCTCCAATTTATGACAGGTGTCACCAATGAAGAGGAGGCTGCATCGGAAATACTGGATACAATAAACAACCCCAGCAGATTCATAGATGAAATGTTGCCTCACCTGGAAGGACTGTCTGGGGCTCTGAATGGAGGCAAGGGAGGAGGTGAATGGGCAGGTGTAGCACCTTGGCCGTTTGCAATGACAAGTGCCAGGAGGGAGATTAGTGGAAGGGATGAATGGACAAGGAAATCATGGAGGGAGTGATCTCTGCAGCAAGCAATGAGTGGTGGGGGGAAGTAAAGGTATGTTTGGTGGTAGGATCCCTTTGAAGTTGGTGGAAGATACAGAGAATTATGTGTTGGGTGTAGAGGCTTATGGGGTGGTCGTTAAGGGCAAGAAGAACTCTATCATTATTAAGGCAATAGGAAGATGAGGTGAATGCGGATGTCTGGGAAATGGAGGAGGTGTGGGTGAAGGCATCATCAATGATAGAGAAAGGGAAATCCTGTTCTTTGAAGAAGGAGGACATCTCTGATGTCCTGGATAGGAAAGCTTCATCCTGGGAAGAGATGTGGCAGAGATGAAGGAACTGAGAAAAGGCAATAGCACTTTCACAGGAGACAGGATGTGTAGAAATAGAGTCAAGACAGCTGTCAGAATTGATCGGTTTCTATAAGATGTTGATCGATAATTTTTTTGCAGAGATGGAGGCAGAGAGATGAGTGAATTTAAGGGCAAGGTGGAAGTTGGAGGCAAAGTTGTTGAAATTGATGAGCTCAGCATAGGTGCATGAAGCAGCACCAATGCGGTCGTCAATGTAGCAGAGGAAGAGTTGGGGAGCATTGGCATGGAAGGCTTGGAACATGGACTGTCCTATGTAGCCAGTGAAAAGGCAGGAGGATTCGGGTCCATGCAGGTGCCATAGCGACCCTCGTCTGGAGAAAGAAGAAGGAGCCCAAGGAGAAATTGTGAGGGAGGAGGAGGAGGGTGGTGGTGGAGAGGTAAAACAAGCCATGAGCTTTAAAGTCTTCTTGATGGAGGATAGATCTCTATAGGGACCGGTAAAAATAAAACGGCCAAGGCCAGGGAATTGAAAGTTAGTGAGGAGATTGAGATGTGTTCCAATTTGATATTTGTATTTGGATTTACTCAATTAAATATTGATTTTAATTAGCTGCAGTGTCTGTTACCATTGTGATGGTGAATATGTTCCAGTTAACAATATTGCGCACGCACACACAAGTCATGCCTTAACATTTATTTACAGACTATGCCTGTGGGGTTTGCACACCTTGCTCAGAGTGAGCCACACTGAGCTGACTGATAGCTAGCACATCCACCAGGAGGTCAGATCAGAACTAGTGGCCAGAGACCATAATAAACTGTCAATGTTTCAACCTGAGACCCTTCATAAGGATTGACCTACCCTGAGGAAGGGTCTTGACCTAAAATGTCGACTGTTCATTTCTCTCCACAGAAGACGGGCTCCTCCAGCATTCCACATGTGCCACTCAAGATCTCCAGCATTTGAAGAATCTCTTACGTGTGAATAAAAGTGTGTGTTTTTGCAGGGAGTATTATTGGGGATTCAATGGAAATCAGGGCTGGGGTCACGCCCAGACAGATTGATGATCTAGGTGAAGGAATAGAATGTAATTTTTCAGAATTACCTGACAAATGGGTGGGTTTGTCAGTTGAGATGACAAAGCAGAGTGGATTCAAGATTTCAACAACGGATCTGTGGCAGGTTGGTCCATGGCAGGTGTAGTGTTATATGAATAAATATAAAGTTATCCACTACAGTCCGAAGAGAAAGGAGCTTGTTATTTCAATGGTATTAGATTGGGAAGTGTTGACGGACCGGGAGACCTGGATAGAGTGGACATGAGAGAATATTTCCAATAAGATCAGAGGGCACTGCCTCAGAATAAAGGGATTCCCCTTTTGAACAGAGATGAGGAGGAATTTCTTCAGCCAAAGAGGAGTGAATCTGTGGCACTCTGTACCTCCCAAGCAGATCCTTGACTTCCTCATCGGGAGGCCACAGTCAGTGTAGGTCGCAAGTAACATCTCCTCCTCACCGACGATCAATACTGCTGCACTTCAAGGATGTGTGATTAGTCCACTGCTCCATTCTCTCCATACCCATGACTGTGTGGCTAGGCACAACTCAAAAGCCATCTATAAACTCATAGATGACACATCTGTTATCGGCAGTGTCACAGATGATAAGGGAGCATAGGGGAGTGAGGTAGATCAACTGGCTGAATGATTTCTTAACAACAACCTTGCACTCATAAACACAATAGATTATGTAGATGCTGGAAACCCACAGCAACACATGCAAAATGCTGGGGGAACTCAGCAGGTCAGGCAGCACCTAGGGAGGGAAATAAACAGTCAACATTTCGGGCTGAAATGACCAAGTGGAAGATTAGTGGAAATAGATGAATAGACAAGGGAATCATGGAGGGAGTAATCACTGCGGAAAGCGGAGAATGAGGTAAGGGGAGGTTAAGATGTCTTTGGTAGTAGGATCGCATTGAAGATAGTGGAAGTGCAGAGAATGATATGTTTGATGTGAAGGCTCATGGGGTGGTAGGTGAGGACAAGAGAAATTCTATCTCTGTTAAAGTGGTGGGAAGATGGGGTGAGCGCAGATGCCTAGGAAATGGAGGAGATGCGGGTGAGGGCAGCATTAATGGTAGAGGAAAGGAAGCCTCGTTCTTTGAAGAAGGTGAACATTTCTGATGTCCTGGAAAGGAAAGCCTCATCCTAGGAACAGATGCGGTGGAGACAAAGGAACTGAAAAAAGGGAATAGCATTTTTCCAGGAGATAGGGTGGGAAGATAGATGTGGGAATTGGTAGGAATTGGCAAAATAGGAACTGGCTATTGAAGACCACTAGAATTATTTTAAATGATAACACAGCTCAGATTCCACACTGTCCCCACATTCAAGAGCGGGAGTAGGCAGGCATGGAAAAATTTCACCTACGTTTTCTTACAAGTAATAAATTGAACCACCGTTCAGAACACCGAAATTTGATTCCCCCTTTGCACCAAGTGCGGTGTAGCTAATTTCCTCGTTCAATACTATTCCTCACACTCTCTCTCTGTCTCTTCTCTCTCTGCTCGCCTTTCTCTTTCGAATGCTCTCTCTCTCCCTACACTCTTTCATAGCTATCCTTCACAGAATGACAGAAACATATACTAATGACGAGAGGGAAGCCCATCAAATTTATGTCACATGTGAGGAGCTGTCCAGACCGATCCGACTTCACAGCTTTTCCGAATTATTGCACATCCAGCACGTAACCAAGTATTTGTTTGAGGTAATTCTAAGAACAGTGAGTTCCAACCCCCACAATTTTTCTTCTTCCTACCTCCTTTCAATCCCCATCCTCCTACAATGTTCTTCATCTTCCTACTCAGTGAATTTCAAAACATCTACACATGACTTTACACAACCTCCTGTCTGTTTACACTTGTTGTTTTTTCTTTGTTGTTTACCAGCGTTAAATATAACATATTTATTTGCCAAGAACTTTTCCTTGACTCATTTGTTTGTTTCCTTTTCTGTTTCCCAATTATATTTAGTTCCCATTAGTCATCTTGTTAAACACCACAGCTGGGTTAATGTGAAGACGACAGTTTGATGGAAAACAAACTTACTTGTACTTTCTTGTGAAAGTTCTAGAAATAAACCCATGTTGATCTTCCTTTTCCACGTGGTTCCCTGAAAGCAAACCAATATGGAACAATGATACAGAAGGCAAGATGATCAAAATATACAAATCAGCAAATTGTTTCCCATTGGGATTCCCCACTTATGCATTCTTTTGTTTGGAAGTAAACTCAACAGAATACAGCAAAATACCTTTGGACGCAATAGCGGTGCTCATTCTGGTACTAATTTTTGTTTCCCCATAGAGCTCCTAGTTTCTGCTGCTGGTGCAACCCTAAACCAACCAGCATGTCTTCTCCCCTCCTGCTGTCACCATGCAGTCTTCCCTCTGGGACCTGAGTCAGATCAAATCTGACACCAGCATAACAAGTATCAGAAATCTGATGCTGGGAAAAGCTAAGTAGAATGCTTTATAAACTCAAGAGATTGAAAACTGAACAAAGGCACACAGTAAAGCAAGTTCACGTACTGTAATCAATTCTATGACTGAATAAATGCCCGAGTAACATAGGAGCCAAGTGGTTAAAATAATTGTAGGTTGCTCAGTATATGCCCAGTGGCTGTGATATTTACTATCATCAAGCACTTGAAGAGGCTGTATTAACTCCAGACTTGCTGACGACATCAACCCAGTGCAATTCACCTACTGCCAAAGCAGGTCTATAGTGGACACTCTCTCCCTGGCCCTACACTGATCTCTTGGAGCATCTGGACATTAAGGACACCTTTATCAAATTATTGTTTAAATGCCGGCAAATATCACAGGATATTGCCAAACTGAAAAGTTAATTGATGGAAGCTACATTGTGATAAATAAGTATAGTTGTTAAATTAAGTCATTTTCTGGTGTGTATTTATTGTTTGCTCCATTGAATTGGCAACAAGTGTTGCAGATAGAGACTGCACGACAGGTAGACAGGCACATTGCTTGATGTTGTTTTGGGAGAGCATTTCGACAAGATACTCTGGTGCAACATATAGTTATGACTAGATGGTGAAATTACCGAGCACTGGCATTGTGATAGAAAAGTTCGTTTGAAGACAAGTATCGTGAGGTCACAAAGGATTTCATTGTGACATCACAGGACATTGGCTTTGCGATGTTGTTACACACTTTGTCACAGCACTGCACACTGGCATTATGTCATTAGAAACTGTCACATAAAATCCTCTCATACAACTCAACATTGGGGTTTCTACAGAATTTCATACTCCTACATTTTAAGAAGAACGTCCTTAGTATTGGTATTAGATTATGAGGACACTCAGTCCTCGTTTATTGTCATTTAGAAATGCATGCATTAAAAAATGATACAATGTTCCTCCAGAAAGATATCACAGAAACACGGGACAAACCAAGACTGAAACTGACAAAACCACATAATTATAACATATAGTTACAACAGTGCAAAGCAATACGGTAATTTGATAAAGAGCAGACCATGGGCACGGTCAAAAAAGTCTCAAGTCCTGATAGCCTCATTATCTCACGCAGACGGTAGAAGAGAGAAACTCTCCCTGCCATGAACCTCCAAGCACTGCAAACTTGATAAATAAGCATTACATTTTTTAACATATTTGTTCTAAAGTTCTACAATTTACTCTTGAGACACTAGCCTGCATGTTAGCCTCAATATTGCATCCAACACCCTATCTGACAGCAGCAAATTTTCTCCCAATCTCTAGAAAATGTTCATATTTATAATGAACGTAAATCAGCTGAAATAATTAAACACCAGTGTATATGAAACTCGTGTAGGTACAAGAAGAACTTGTAAATTTCAGCTCAGTTCATCATCATGCCTGCACCATCCTTTTTTACGAACCTCTAATTTTTCAATGTTAAGTCATGATAAACTTAAGGCGGAGGTAGATAGGTTCTTGATTAGCCAGGGCATCAAAGGGTATGGGGTGAAAGAAGGGGAGTGGGGATGACTGGAAGAATTGGATCAGCCAATGATTGAATGGCGGAGCAGACTCAATGGGCTGAATGGCCTACTTCTGCTCCTATATCTTATGGTCTACGGTCTTAAATAAAAACATTCAAAGAAACAGATAACATAAAGCAGATCCCAATGCACGTATTTTTTAAAAAAGAAGGAAAGGAAAATGCATATATTTTTTCTGCCTGGTCACCAGTTTTTCACCTAGCAAATGATTGGTAGCAAAACTGCCCATTGCCCTGGAACAAACGTAGGTTGGGAGTTTGTGTATTGGCAGGGTTAAGTGAACAGATGCAAAAGAGCAAAGGAATTTGGATATACAGGAACATGTGTAGATTGGATATGCCCAACATCCCATGATATTTTCAGCCATTTAAATGATTTATATGAACATATGCATGCAGGTGAGTACAGATGCAAAGGCATTATCAGGCCAGAATCTTCAAAACATGAAATATCTGTGGATTGCTAGCCAATGTTAGCATTTTTAAGTGGATAAGACTTGTTTTAATGCCTTCAGTATAAGACAGTGTCTCAAGATATTAACAGGTACAGATACAGAACAAATAAACACAGGAATTGCTGGAAATACTCAACAGTTGTTAGCCCACATGGGTGGAGAGGTAAAAAGTTAACATTTCAGATCAATGACCTATCAGCAGAACTGGGAAAGGAATTAAGCAGCACCAGGTGGAAGAAATGAACAAAAATTGACGCAAGGACTCACAAAATGTTACTGTAAATGTTAATATTTCTGTTAAAATAGCAAGCTGAAATGTTAGAGAAATACTGATGCTTGGTAACAGTAAATAGTTTACACAGAACGTTCAATTGTCCTGGCAATAGCACCACCTAGTGGGTTTAGCCTGGTATTATTGAACAAACACCCTGGTTAAAATAAACTTCTCCAGATTCCATCTGGGTGGGTACGGGTATCAATTATAACCGACGTTTTGATGACAAACTATGTCATCTTCATCAGGGGCGATGCCTGGGCATGTCTAGTCCAGTGGTATTTATATCCCCATAGTCCATCCCTCCTGATTGGTTAGTCCTCATCCAATCAGATTTCCACTGTCCCACTAGAGGAAAAGAATTTTAACAAAGACAAAGGTCTCCCTCTTAATAGGAACTGGAATTCAATTGTCAACAAGGTGGGACAATAGAAACCTGATTGGATGAGGACTAACCAATCAGGAGGGATGAACTATGGGGGTTTAAATACCACCAGACCAGACAAGCCCAGACATCATCCATGAAGAAGTTGGCAGAGTTTGATATCGAAATGTTGGTTGTAATCAATAATTGTACCCGGCTGGAAGCCTGAGAAGAGTTTATTCATTATATATGCCAGGAAAGCACTGGATTCTTTCTCACCCTGGTTAGAACTTCACTTTTTATACAAGCCTGAGGCACAACCCAGAATTTGCCTCTGCCGTACCAATATGCCTGTAACCCTGACCAGGTAACCGATCTAATGTGGGAGCCAGACACTGCCTGTAGCTGTTAGATAGCCAGCCATAGCGTACACTCTATTGTGCCCCTGAAGAAATACAAGATTATTAACTATATTAGGATAAAAGCCAGCTGGTGGTGTAGTGGCATCAGCGCCAGACTTCGGAGCAAAGGCTCCTGAGTTCGAGTCCAGCCGGCCCCCTTGCACGCTTTCCATTCGTGCTGGGTTGAGCGTCGAGCTAGCAACTCGGCCTTGTAAAAATAAGAAAGCCTGCAAAAAGAACGGCGTCCCGGTGACTCCACTTAGAGTTGAGGGCTTTCTTCTTCTTCATATTAGGACCAAGGATCAACTTTATTCACAGTATACACTTAATGTATTAGGAATTTGTTGTGGTGTGTGTTGACATGACATGCAATAAAAAGTGACAACATTTGACAATTACTGTATAAATAATAAAGAATTCAATAAAATAAATTGAGTTTAGTACATGGATATTGAATTAAATGTGCATAAATACATAAATACTGATATGTATTTACAATGTAAGTAGTATTATAAAAATGGTTTAAATTGTTTACGGAGTAATGCAGTGACTGGATAATAGTGTGTGTGTGTGTGTGTGTGTGGGGGGGGGGGTGGGGGGGTGGTGGCTAGAATGGTTGATAAGATTAACTGCCTGGGGGTATAAACTTTTAAGATAGTGTGAAGTTTTTGTTTTAATAGCCCTTTAGTACTTTCTAGAAGGGAGCTTTTGGAAAATACTGTTTGCAGGGTGGGTAGTGTCCACAATGATTTTACCTGCCCACTTCCGTGTCCTGAACATTTACAAGTCCAGCAGTGATGGTAGACTGCAGCCAATGACCTTTTCTGCTGAACGGACAGTATGCTGTAGATTTCATATATTTTACCTGGATGTTGCACCACACCAGACAGCATTTGCAGATGCACGGATGCTGTCTGTGATGGGGAGTGTAGAATTGCACCAGTTTGTTCTGGATAAGATGGAATTTTAGCACTTGCCCCAGGAAGTACATCCTCTGCCGAGCCATTTTGCTAATGAAGTAGACATGGTTCTTCCACGTGAGGTTGATGCACGAGGGATTAAAATGTTGTTGCAACTGTTTATGATGTGTTTGCAAGATTTTGTAGCTGTTTTATTGTCTTAAGCATTCCTGTGCAACTTTGTCTTTTCTTCATAAGGGATAGGTTGTCTTGCAAATCTATGAGCCATTGCGTGGTATTCCTGCTCAGCTTGCAGTAATGGGACTGCTTTCCATGGTGATTTTAAATGGTGGCTAAAAATCACAGCAAAGACCCTTAACCTTTGGATTTCCCAATAACTTTGCTGTTTGCCAGAGAAGCATGCATTTCCTGAGATGCCATGAGAAGAAAGCATATATTTAAAATACAATCGCCCATTCTTGGGCAGATATAGAACATAGAACAGTACAGGACTTTCGGCCCACTTTGTTATGCCAACCTTTTACCCTACTCTCAGATCAATCTACCCTTTCTTTCTACATAGCCCTCCATTTCTCTGTCAACCTGTGCCATATATATATATATATACACACACATAACATTGCCAATACACAAAAAAAAATCACAGAAAGATACTGGCAGAGAATGAAGGGTCTTTTTTCCTGTGCGAATAGGAGCTGTGAACATGACAATTTTTAGTGTTTGAGTATTTATTGATTTAAACTGCAGTGAGCTTCAATATGCAGCCCAGGAGTTGCTCTTGTTTACGTTGTGGTGGAGATGTGAAGACGCTTTGTGCCACGCTGCAGATCGGACATGATATTTTCATTTGTAATGCTGATTATCTGCAGTGCTGTGTTCAGCAATTCTCTACCTTAATGTTGGTAATATTTTATTCCTTACAGCAACATGCTGCAACATTACTGTATTTAATTCACTGCATGATGTTTTTCTTTATTTACTACAGCAATCTATTTGCTGTTTTTTTTGACTATCAATGGAGTTTTCTAGGCATCAAAAGTTTTTGTGTTGTGATCATTAAACTGTGAGGAGGAAGCATTTCACAAGTGCTGCTGATTATTGGCTTAATAATTGAGGCTCATGTTTGTTAATTATTATGGCTGTTAATGCTTTCAGCTCTTTTCTAGGACAATATCATAAGCTAACGGGCTGGTCTGTTGAAATAGCTATACAAATGATATTTTGCAGAATGCTTACTTGCTGGTGAATCTGACTTTTTTTCTCCTTAATCCCAGATGGTGTTGACCCTGGAGTATAGTTCCCAAGGCAACAGTAGCCCTAAAGGAAGTGCTAATTACAGAACTGCAATAGTGAAGCAGGGTGGGTAACTCTTAACAGCCAGTTGCCTGACTCTGAACTGCCAAACAGGCAGTCGGGAATGGGAAGCCAAAAGGCAGGAGTGAGGACAGATCCCAACCAATGTTTGCTGTAGTGTTGGTGAGGGGCTAGTGAGAGAGCAAGCTACACAGTTGCATTAACAGCTTGTCTGAAAGAGGAAAGAAGCTGTTTAAGTATGCAATTCTTTGTGGTCTGTTTATCGGTTCCCAAGCCTATTGTTTAAGGATAAATGGGTGCAGTTTAGACCAACGATTGGTGAAAGCTCTGAATAGGAACCTGGTCCAGGAGTACTTGTATCTAACAATAGTTTTGCTATCATCATACTGAGAGAGCATAACAGAAGCAAAAGGTTAATCTTTATGGCTCCATGTTGTCGTGGATAATACACTGAGTCACTGGGTTGCCCTGTGGCTTTCTTTTTCAAAATGGTGATGTATGCAATGGAGGGTTCTGAATAGCATGCCTGTAAATCTTCCTTCAGACAAGAGACATAAACTATTTAAATTTTCTTGCCCTTGAATGTGATTCCTTCTTTTGTATGTCACTCCCAATATGTAGATGAATCACCTCAATGCCAATAAGATTATGACTCACAACCAATTCCTGGAGAACGGAAGGTATTTTATACGAGAGCAAGATATTCTCTGGTGAAGAAATTCATTCAGCTCATCCTGCATCAAGCACCAAGAGAAAGTATTTTTTTTCTTATGCCGTTCCTTGGAGATAAGGGTGATTTGTTTCACACTTACTCCTGTGGATTCTGAGATGAGAGTGTGTTACACAGCTCTGCCACAGATGGGTCAGCTGACGCATACAGGGTCCAGTGGAGTGGGTTATTCTGCACTCTTTCTGCTGTTTTCATTTCACCTTCAGTGTTGTCTCCAAAAGATTCGAGGAGCTTGCTGTCTTACTGGACTTGGATTACTGGTGCCTCACTCTATGTTTCTCCATTATCTTGACCGATCAAAATTTGGGACTCCGATGAGCTGGTGAGGATGCTACAGTTTTTCAGGGAGGTTCTGCGAATACCCTGGAGGCCTTTCTTCAGCTCTCCTCAAAACGTTTTGCCTTGACTAAGTTTGGAGTACAGTGCTTCTTCCAAGAGCCTCATGTCAACTTTGACGATGACGTGGCCCATCCTTTGAAGTTGGTTAAGCATGGTCAGAGACACAAGACTCAGGATTTTGGCCAAGGATAGGATGTTGGTGTTGTCTGTCTGTCTTACCAGTGCATTTGGAAGATTTCACATTGACAACATTGGTGGTCTTTCAGTGGTCTTGAGATCGCTAGGTAGGTACCCCTTGTCTTCGAAGCATATAGAAAAGCTGTGAGCCTGATGCTGAGTTTGAGGTCACTCTTCAAGCACCCATTCCTCACAGTCAGAGACTGTCCTGGCACACCACAAGCAGTGGTGAATTTCATCATGTTTGCTTGCCTCCTCTGCAATATAGAAATCAATCCATGCTTTCCAGCGTTTCTTTGTAGATATTTACTTTTTTGCCAAGAGATACAGTATGGAACAGACCCTTCCAACCCAATGAGCTGCACCACAGAGTAACCCACCTGTTTGACACTAGACAATTCACAATGACCAATCGACCTACTAACTGGTATGTCTTTAGCTCGTAAGAGGAAACTGGAGCACCCAAAGGAACCCCACGTAGTTCACGGGAAGAATGAACAAATTCCTTGCAGACTGTGGCAGAACTGAACTCTGAAGCCCAGAACAGCCCGGGCTGCAATGGCATCGTGCTAACCGATACACTACTGTGATAGGAAGTGTCTCCAACTCAAACATTGACTGTTCATCGCCTACAAATGCTGCCTGAGTCACTGAGTTTGCTTTTCCTTTCATTGTGGACCTTGGTTTTGTGGAATGGTTTTGCGTGGTCTTGGTCTTCTGGTGGTTCAGTTCAAATCATGTCCTCTTTCATGATCCCGGAAAAGAACTGGTGGTCATTTGGTGCCCAGTTTCCAAGTGTGCATATGCCCAGGGTTATCTGCAGATTGTAACTAGAGTTGGAATTATTCTGCTTCTGGAACAGAAGGGATGAAATTTGAACAGGTTCTTATTTGTCCTGGAGGATTGACATGTTGGTCGTGCCACAGTATGGAAGATTGAGAAGGGGATTCATTTATGGTCCTGCACTGCTTGATATCTGATTCCAAAAAAATTCCAACAGATTTGTCAGGCAAGAATTCCCCTTTAGAAAACCATGCTGACTTTGGCCTATTTTATCATGTGCCTCCAAGCACCCCAAAACCTCATCCTTGATAATAGACTCCAACATCTTTCCAACCACTTAAAGAGTGAAGTGATATTTGCAATCTTCCAGTTCTCTGGAACCATTCCAGAATATAGTGATTCTTGAAAGATCGCTACTGAAGCCTTCACAATCTCTTCAGATACTTCTTTCAGAAACCTGGGGTGTAGCCAGTCTGGTCCAGGTGAGTTAACTACCTTCATGCTTTTCAGCTTCCAAAGCATCTTCTCCTTAGTAACAGCAATGATGCTCTTGTATTTCTGGCATTCTGCTAGAGTCAACTAAGTTGGTTCTGCAGTGAGTCCGTTGGTAAGGAACGTGCTTTGTAGGCAATTTAAATTCCACCTTCATACACATTACAATTCTTGTTTCAGTGTTTCAGGTATCTATTTGTGTATTATTGCCAAAAGGACTTCATTGGTTATAAAGTACACTCAACTGTCTTGAGGTCCTGAAGCACAGCATGCAAATATAGATGTTTTTACTTCTGCCTATTTCAACACATCCTACAGGTTAGCTTGAATTAATATTCTGAATTTGTCATCCTTGCATCATTTAGTTTTGTACGTCTCCGACAGCTTTCCATTGATCTTCGCCCATTACCTTTCAAGGCTAAGTTATCCAACAATCTCGTGTTCTTTCTTAATGCAGCTCCCTCACACCAAAGAGGAAATTCTAAGCCATAGCTTTCTTGTAAAAGAAATTGCTTATTGACTTCATTGTGTTCTTTGGTTACGCTAGAGTTAACATTTGTGTGTGAGCCACATACAGAGGGTTCTAAAGTAGTGCATTGAGGCTGTGTAGGAACTTCGCTTAGTGTAATAGAGTGGAACTTTTCTCTGTACTGTTCAGCGTGCTCTTGTGCCTCCCTGCTCTCTCAGTGATGAAGCTGTAGTACAGATTTCTTTTCTGTTCAATATTTCAGCAAAAAGAAATCTGACAAAAAATCTTCTGTAATTAGAAGCCTACCTGTAGTTAGTGTTGGTGCGTGGCCAAGTGGTTAAGTCATTCTTCTAGTGATCTGGAGGTTGCTAGTTCGAGCCTTGGCTGAGGCAGCATGTTGTGTCCTTGAGCAAGGCACTTAACCACACATTGCTGTGCGACAACACCGGTGCCAAGCTGTATGGGTCCTAATGCTCTTCCCTTGGACAACATTGGTGGTGTAGAGAGGGGAGACTTGCAGCATGGGCAACTGCCGGTCTTCCATACAACCTTGCCCAGGCCTGCGCTCTGGAAACCTTCCAAGGCACAAATCTATGGTCTCAAGAGACTAACGGATGCCTATCTGTAGTTACATCTGAGACAAGTATGAGGAAAGAAATGAAACTTCAAAGAATTTAACTTCAATTTTACAAGACATACCCTCTTCATGCTGCTTTCATTGGGAAGAGGCCTCAGATCCCATGCCATCAGTTTCAGGAACAATTATTACCCTTCAACCATCAGGCTCCTGAACTTCACTCACCTCAACTCTGAACTGATTCCAGAACCTATGGACTCATTTTCAGGAACTCTACAACTCATGTTCTCTGTGTTTTTATTTACTTATATATTTATGTTTACTGCAGCTTGTCTTGTTTTGCATATTGGTTGTTTGTCAGTCTTTTGGGTGTAGTTTCTGAATGATTCTGTTTTATTTTTTGTTTTACTGTGAATGCCTGCAAGAAAATGACTCTTGAGGTAGTACATGAACCTTGATAATAAATTTTACTTTGAACTTTGATTCTTTTTTAATTTTAATTTCATTCTCCTTGAAAACATTAATTTGACATTATTGTTAAAAGAATGTACCATTGATATAGAATGACATTCAATACCCCTGACCTTAAACGTGCTCCAGTGTGCAGATGAATCAGGCGATGCTCGAATATTATTCCTTTTGAATGAACTGTATTGAATCAGTAACTAGTGGAGACACAAGAAACTGCAGATGCTGAAATCTGGAGCAACACACAGTCTACAGAAGGAACTCAATGGGATGAGCATCTTCTGAGGGGCCGGTGGGAAGGAACTTCTGATGGTTTGGAATGAAAGCTTGCACCCAGACTGTTATTTTTAATCCAAAGTATTGACAATTTATTTTGGTTTCTTCCCCCTTCCCCACATTTTTATTCTGGCAACTTCCCCCTTCCTCTCCAGTTCTGATGAAGGGTCTCAGCCCAAAAGGGGTCTCAGCTTCTTTCCAAACATGGTAAGACTGCTGAACGGGTCCTGACCCGGATCTGGGCTGTACCCTGCAAATATCCAGACCTGCCTCTCGGTTTTTTTGCACTACCTTACTTTCCATTTTCTATTTTCTATCTATGATTTATAATTTAAATTTTTAATATTTACTATCGATTTGTACTCCAGGGAGCGGGAAGCACAGAATCAAATATCGCTGTGATGATTGTACGTTCTAGTATCAATTGTTTGGCAACAATAAAGTATAAAGTTTGTTCATTTCCATAGATGCTATCTGACCTGCTGAGTTCCTCCAGCATTTTGTATGTGTTTCTCTGGAGTTACAGCATCTGCAGAATTTCTTGAGTTTATAATAGTAGATGGTTGCTTCTCTGATAGGAAGCCTGTGATTAATGGTGTGCCACAGGGCCTTGTGCTGGATTCATTGTTGTTTATCATTTATATTAATGACTTAGATGATAATGTGCTAAACTGGATCAGCATATTTGCAGTTTACACCATGGTTGGGACCATAGTGGACTGTGTGGACAGTTATCAAAGCATGCAAATTGATCTGAACTATCCGGGAGAATGGGCTGAAAATGGCAGATGCAGTTTAATGCAGGCAAGTATGAAGCATTACATTTTTGGAGGACAAGCCAGGGTAGGACCTCTACAGTGATAGGTAGTGCACTGAAGAATGTAGTAGAACCTAGCGATCTGGGAATATAGATTCGTAGTTCCTTGAATGTGGCACCACGGATTGATAGTGTCATAAAGAGAGCTTTTGGCATGTTGGCTTTTGTAAATTAGGGCATTGAATACAGGAATTGTTCTGTTATGCTAAAGTTGTATAAGACGTTGGTGAGGCCAAACTTAGAATATTCTGGTCACCTACTTGCAGGGAAGTTATCAGTAAGTATGAATGAGTACAGAGAAAATTTTCTTGGATGTTGCTGGGACTTCAGGACCTAAGTTTCAGGGATAGGTTGAACAGGTTAGAACTTTATTCCCTGGAGCATAGGGGAATAAGGGGTGATCTGATATAGATCTACTAAATGATGAGGAATATAGATAGGGTAAATGCAGACAGGTTTCTTCCCCTCAGGCTGTGTGAGACTAGAACAAGAGGTCATTGGTTTTGGGTGAAAGGTGGAATATCTGAGAGGAATCTCAGAGGGCGGGTTAGAGTGTGAAATGAGCTGCCAGCAGACGTGGTGGGTGTGGTTTCCATTATAAAATTAAAAAGAAGTTTGAATAGTTATGGAGGACTGCAGGGAGATGAGACTAGGCAGAAAACCAGGTCTGCACGGACTACATGGGCTGAAGTGCCTGTTTTTGTGTTTTTAGTGCTCTGTGAATCTATGACTTGCTAATGGGAAATAAAACAAAATGGAGCTGAGGTGGAGAATCTGCCATGATCTTACTGAATGGTGGAAGGGACACTTGGGTTTGAGTAGACTACTCCTGCTTCTATTTCTTGTGTTCTTGTGAGTGAAAATGATGATAGTAATTTTAACAGTTTCTGTAGTAACAGCTTGTAGCATCATTTAAGATATGAAGATATTGCATCATGAGAGAGGGGTGCTTGGGAGATGAAATGAGGGACGGCAAAGGTTTACCTGAAGAGGATTAAGATTGCTACGAGGTGTAAGAGAGGAAGAGGGAAGGAGAGTTTAGAGAGAGAGTTCTGCTAAAGAGGATTAAGATTGCCAGGGAGGTGTAAGAGAGGAAGGGGGAGGAGGAGTTTAGAGAGAGAGTTCTGGAGCTTAAAGGTTTGTCAGGGCAACTCACTACCAATTGTGGTAGAGAGATTCGAGTCAGAGGGTCAGAAGTAGGTGGAATCTGTTGATGTTATCAAGGTGTTGCTACCAGTCAATGACATACCTGAAATCTCCAAATAATCTTCCTGTCTCTTCACTTGGAGTTCCTCAGGGGTAAAATGTTTCACATCAAGGCAGATCTTCCAATTGTCCAAGTTCTGCATGGGCATTCCCCAGGCAGGTCGTTGGGACAGAGTTGACGAGCCATGACTGGTCGCTGTGTTTTCGGCTAGGACGGGGCATGATCTCCTGGACCAGTTAGCGTTGAGCTGATCCTCCACCCACCCTATCCAGTCCCTCAGCGGCTGTTCAGGGTAAGGAGGGAGACCAAAATCCTGATCAAACAGGCAGCGTGGAAAGTAACCGCTCCTGAAGGGATCCCAGTAACTCCGGGCAAAGAAGGGTAACAAAGACATTTTCTCAGGTAGGGGGTGGCGAAATACTTCAAACAGTAAAACTGTTCTTAAGTGAAACTCCCTAAATTCGCTCCAGATGAAGCATGCTCCTTCTGCTGGTTATTGTCGCATGTGACAGTATTTATACACTAGCCCTGCACCCCAAACATAACTTCACTACTAATAAATATTCTTCCAATTTGTCACAGGGAACAATGTTAGATCATTCTGAGAAACAGCACACAGCAGTCACATTCCAATACATCAGAAGTTATATATAGAGATGTGACAAAGGGAAACTAACAATTGTATTTATAGCCTGCATTCAGTAGAAAGGATTGCAGAGAACTGTCAAGCTAACGTTACTTCTTCAATCTTCTGCTGGAAGCTATACCTTTGAAGGCTCCCAGTTTGCTCCTGTTTGCTATATTCATGCAATACTGTTGTTTTGCACTTTATTTGTCATAGCATTTTGGATGAATTCTCTCAAAGCACCAGCAGCGATTTTTTTTTGGTAGAGCTTACAGTAATTAGAGTAAGCAAAATATCCAGCATAAAAAGGCATTCAGCTCAACTAGGTTATATCCTTTCACTGATTTTCTTTTTACTTATCCATCCAGCTTTTTGAAAGAGTGATTCTCTTCGCCAGACTATTCCATGTGGGTAATTCTTTTTTTTATACGCTGGTGGAGTGCCTGCTTTATATTTGGCCTTCATTTTTTGATATCCCCAAACTAAAATGTCTTCTCCACATCTAAACTCTCAAACTCTCTTGAACAGCACACTCAAGATGCTGGCAGACCTCAGCAGGTCAGGCAGCATCTACAGATGGAATGAAATACTTACGTAGCAACACCAAGATGTTTCGGGTGGAGGGCCGCAACCGAAGGAGCGGAAGCCAAATAAGAAAGTGGAGAGGGGGAGGAAGTCGAAAGCAGATGATGGGGGAGCCCAGAAGAAGGGGCAAGGGGAATTAAGTCAAAAGCAATCGGCAGGAGAGGTAAACAACTGAGGAAGATTAAAGATTAAATATTAGCATTATTTGTCACATGTACATTGAAGCATTGGAACAGTGAAATATGTTGTTTTACATTGACTTATACAGTTCTAGAATGTGCTGGGGGCAGCCTGCAAGTGTAACACAGAAACATAGAAACATAGAAAATAGGTGCAGGAGTAGGCCATTCGACACTTCGAGCCTGCACCGCCATTCAGTACGATCATGGCTGATCATCCAACTCAGAATCCTGTACCTGCCTTCTCTCCATACCCCCGATCCCTTTAGCCACAAGGGCCATATCTAACTCCCTCTTAACTATAGCAATGAACTGGCCTCAACTGTTTCCTGCGGCAGAGAATTCCACAGATTCACCACTCTCTGTGTGAAGAAATTTTCCCTCATCTCGGTCCTAAAAGGCTTCCCCTTCATCCTTAAACTGTGACCCCTCATTCTGGACTTCCCCAACATCTGGAACAATCTTCCTGCATCTAGCCCGTCCAATCCCTTTAGAATTTTATACGTTTCAATAAGATCCCCCCTCAATCTTCTAAATTCCAATGAGTATAAGCCTAGTCGATCCAGTCTTTCATCATATGAAAGTCCTGCCATCCCAGGAATCAATCTGGTGAACCTTCTTTGTACTCCCTCTATGGCAAGAATGTCTTTCCTCAGACTAGGGGACCAAAACGGCACACAATACTCCAGGTGTGGTCTCACCAAGGCCTTGTACAACTGCAGTAGAACCTCCCTGCTCCCGTACTCGAATCCTCTTGCTATCGAATCCTTTTGCCTTCTTCCAGCACCAACATAGCATGCCACAATTTGCTATCCTGTAGACCTTTGGAAGAAGGAATCTCACAGGAGAGGATAGTGGACCGTAGGAAAAACGGGAAGGAGGAGGGAAACCAGAGGGAGGTGATAGGCAGTTGAGGAGAAAGAAAAGGGTAACCAGAATAGGGAAATGAAAAAGAGAGAAGGGGAGAGTAATTATTGGAAGTTAGAGAAATTGATGTTCATGCCATCAGGTCGGAGGCTACACAGATGCAATATGAGATGTTGCTCCTCCAAACTCACAGCAGTAGAGAAGACCATGGATGTGATGGGATGGGATGGGAATGTGAAGTCGAATTAAGAATGGATAAGGAAGGGAAGATCCTGCCCTTTGCTGTGAACAGAGTGAAGGTGTTCGACAAGATAGTTCCCCAGTCTGCATCGGGTCTCACCACAGTAGAGGATACCACACTGGGAGCACCGGATACAGTAGGTAACCCCCACAGGTGAGTGTTGCCTCACCGGGTGAACCTGTTTGGGGCCCAAAATGGTAGTGAAGGAAGAATTGTAGAGGCATTTGCAGCCCTTGTCCCTCTTGCAGGGAGGAGGGAGATCAGTATTGAGGGCCGAGTGGACAAGGGAGTCACGTAGAAAGTGATCCCTGTTGGAAGCAGAAAGGGAGGACGAAAAGATGTGCTTAGTGGTAGGATCCTGCTGGAGATGGAGAAAGTTATGGAGGATGATATGCTGCATACGGAAACTCAAGAGGTGGTAGGTAAAGACAAGAAGAACCTTATCCCTATTAGGATGGTGAGAGGATGGAGTGAGGGCAGATGTGCAAGATATAAAGGAGATGTTGAGGGGCTCAAACTCTCTCCATTGTTTTCTTCTCAGGTTATCCTCATTCCTTTCATTTCTTGGTAATCTGTTTAGTCTTTCCTTGCTAGTATAAATTGTCAATCTTTCTGGGAGGCTTTCTTGCATAATCCCTGACGTTTAAAAATTTGATAATTAGAAATTTGTCTAGCACTTAAAGTGTGGGCTACCTAAAAGTGGTGCCCCATTTCAGGAAGCATATGGAGGATTTGGAGAGGGTGCAGAGAAGGTATAACAAGACACTGCCTGGATTGGAGAATATTAGGTATAATGAGAGGCTGGACAAACCTGGCTCGTTTTGTCTGGAACATCAGAGGATGAGGGGTAACCTGATAGAGGAAGATCAATTTGTGAGCAGCATTAAGAGGGAAAATCCTTTTCCCAAGACAAAGATTTGTCAAATACTAGAGGGCAAAGCATTAAAATGAGAGGGACGTGAAAGGAGATGTGCTGGGTAAGTTTTTTGCAGAGCAAGTAGTAAGTGTCTAGAATGCATTGTCGGGGTGGTGGTGGAAACAGGTACAAAAGTGGCTTTTAAGAGTATTTTAGATAGGCATACAGACATTCAGGAACGGTAGGATATGGATCATGTGCAGGCAGAGGGATTAGATTAGTTTGGCATCATGTTCGACACAGACATGGTGGGCTTAAATGCATGTTGCTACATTGTTTTCTCTTCTATGTTCTATGGTCAATATTCTAAACATACTTTCTCTCTACCCCTCAAAATAAATACCAAGCCTTTGAGATACTTAATACATTGATAACTTGCATTGTAGTTTTAATAATTTGTGAAATTTGCCAGTGTGATAATGGTTAATATCACCAGCAGTCCAAGAATAATATTTGTTTGAAGTACTTATCCCAACTAGCAATCTTTAATCTTCGTGGACAGACAATTGTAACTGGCAGATAACTTGAAGAAACCTGGACATTTGTTCGTATAGTGCGGTTTGCTCCGCTTTAAGAATTTCCCAAAGTTTTCACACTCAAATTAGGTGATTAAACCCTAGTCATTGCTGCAATGTGGGAAGTGGGACCAGCAACGTCTGTAGCGGTCCAGTAATCAGCAACGTAATAATGAACAGGCTGGCAGAGGCAACCCTCCTGTGATGCTTTGAAATAATGTCATGCCACCAACGAGAGCAGAGGGAGCCTTAGTTTAACGTGTCATTCAAAGAACCCAGCCACTGATAGTGCAGCGCTTCCTCCAGGCTGCGCTGGGGTGCCTGTCTCCAGGTTTGGCCACAATTCCTTAGAGCAGAGCTTGAATACACAACTTCCTGACCCAGAGGCAATTGCAAATTCTTTTGTGACTATGATCAGAGTCAAGAGAGACATATTGAGGATGGTAATATACAGTAACTTCAGGATGCTCCCCAACATACCCTCCTCTTGGCCTCTGGACAGAAATCTGTCCCAGGAATGCCAAACTTTAAGGAGGATCAGATTAAGTAAGGCAGCAAAATTGCCATTCACTTCAGATCCCTTCCCCAATGACTAACCTACCATGTCTCTAAGTGTACCTACATTTATACTAACATCCCTAACTGGCTATCTACAAGACAAAACAGAGATGTTCCAGTAATTTGATCCTCTTCTTGGATATTTGGATACTTTTGTCCTCTCAATTTCAACCTGTCTTTAAAATGCAGCTTTGCCCTTCATGTACGTGTTGCCCTCCTACCCTGCTAGCACACTGCAGTTTAGCCATCCTTGCCTTCACTCCTTAATATCTGATAGCTAAAACTCAACAGTGGCTATCAGTAGTTACTCTGCAGATAGGGGCACCAGCAATTGTGTCAGGTTCAAGGCAACAGCTTGCATTCCAATCCATGACAGAAGATTGTTAAACTAATCCGACAACATGTTTCTGACTCCCTCTGATCTATGTACAGGAGGGTTTGGTCTTTACTTGTATGGTTATAAGGACCTCGCCCTGGTGGCACTCCCTCCCACACTGTCCTTTCTACCACCTGGCTGACCACTGAAAGGGCTCAGTTTCTTTGTGTACGCTTCCATTTCAGACTGGGATAGCTGCTGTGACGAGAATACACATAAAATTAAGATGTTAGCTGTCCTGTGAGATCAGCAGTTGGTCTGCCACCTGTCCTCAGGGGAGGGAGAGATAAGGAACAATGAAGCAGCATCTGGAGATGTGTAATGAAGGGACGGGAGAGAGAGCTGTCTAGAGCGGCTCCCTCTTTGAACCCTGAACTGATTGAAGTGATGGACAGGCGATCTGGTGATGTGTAATGAAGGGATGGGAGAGAGAGCTGTCTAGAGCGGCTCCCTCTTTGAACCCTGAACTGTTTGAAGTGATGGACAGGCGATACCCCAGCAGGGGGATAAAAAGGGACAGGTTCGCTGAGGCAGGACACACACGACACCCGAGGTAACGAGACCCTGGAAGCGGTGCGCCTCTCACAAGTCGGTGGGAAGTACCGGACTTAAACGCACAGGGTGGAAAGATACGATCAGCGGGAACCCGGTGTGTGTCCACCTTCGCTTGGGTGCCGGGTTCACTGCAGAGGATCGACCGCATCTGGAGGAGGGGTCACAGTCGGTGACCTCAGGTGACATCACCAAGGACCTGCCCGAAAGCTGCTTGTGAGCAATATCGCCGGTCTGTGAGTGGAAGCCGTTCTGAATGATCAGTCGTTCCCGTTCTCTCTCTCTCTCTCTCTCCCCCAATGTTGTCCATCGCCATGGCAACGATTACTGCAAACTGAACTAAATTGGACTGAACTTTGTGTCACTTTGAAATTGGTCATTTACCCCTAGACAACGATAGAGCTTGATTGATCCTGTTATCTTAATTCTGTGCACGTGTGGTTATCATTGCTGAACTGTTGCATTTATTATCCTTTCGATTACTGTGTTGCTTGTTTCTTTAATAAAACTTTCTTAGTTCTAGTAATCCGGACTCCAACTGAGTGATCCATTTCTGCTGGTTTGGCAACCCAGTTACGGGGTACGTAACACTGCCTTCAGGTGCTGTGTGCAATTTCTTCTCTTTCTCAGTCTGCCTTGCCATTTTAGCTGTGGAACTTGATGTTTTTGCCATAACTCAGATCTTTTCCCATATAATTTTCCCAAACACCTTTCTATTCTGATCTATATAACTAATCATCCACCTTCAAGAAGCAGCCTTCAGTACTAATACCATTATATTTAACGTTTGCTGTCACACTCTCTCTCTGTCTTCTGCTTTTGCGTTTCTGTTCTCTTTCAGCTGTTGGCCTACTTCCATCAAGTGTGGTCAGGTGTGATGCAGAATGCTGGTATTCGTCACTTAATTCTCTGTAATGGCACGGTTAGTGGGTGGACGATCTCTTGCTCTGTTTGTGAGGGAAGCAAGAAGGTGAGTCACAGTTTAACCTGAGTTCACTGGCTGCCTCTCCAAGTCTGCACACACATTTGTCTGAAGCAACACCTGTTGTCCTATCCATCTGGGAGCAAACCCTGCCTTTTCAGGCTGCTCCCTCACCAGGACTTGATCACCCAGCTGTGGGAGGACGATCTTCCCTCTCTCTAATTTTCTTTAACCTGTTGTGCTCCATCCCTCATTGTGTTAACCTGGTTACAATGGTCTTTTACACTCCACATAAACTTACTCAATTGACTCCAGTAATTTCTTCCTCCAATTTCTGACTTCTCATATTTTTATTTCTTTTGCTCTCTTTGCCCCATGATCTGCAGCACTCATTCCCTTTCTCCTCCTTACTCTCTCCTTTCTGGTGAGTCTTTAATTGCTGCCACCCCTTACAGGTAGCACTGCTGCAACACTTCTTGACTGTGTTTGGCCCCTACACTTGGGAACTCCTGACATGATTCACGTACATTTCCCCGTCTCCTGCTCTTGCTTGGAGCTGCTATCTCACTGTCTGCTCTGTGGCTGAAACATGTTTGCTGTCCCTGTCTTGTCCATGTTATTTCCTGAATCTATGACAGCACCTGCCTTACCCAGGACAGTCCTTTCATTATTGGGGTACACCCAATAATCTGCAGAAAGCTACACTCCCTCAATCTCAAGAAGATGAGGCTCACTTCTCTCTGCCCTCATTGTTTCACCCCTGCACTGGTAGCGTACATCACCTCTCCAGTAGCAGGCAAGGGTAGATCAATTATTGACACTGATAACCCTGTGTCCACCAACATATCACATGGTCAGCCCCCTAATAAACATTTTTGGTGGACCACTTCTGGCAATGGATGCTGCCACTGGCTGCTTTGACCTGGATGCTGTACACGCTGGTTCTACAAACTAGTCAGCAGTCATTTGGAGAAAGAGTACCCTGCTGTCATTTCTGCCTATTTTGGTGGGAGACTCACACACCTTTCCCTCTTTTTAGGACACTGCCTCCAGCCATAGCCTGAGAGGCCACAGCAGTAACAGATCTGTCTAATCCGCTGCTCCCTTGCTGGGTGTCCTGGTTGTCGGCACACAAAGCAAGTCTTCTGTGACATTGTGGCAGCTACGTTCGCTGCAGCTGCTTTATAGCTTCTCTTTATCCTCCTCTGATCTATCTCCCCAGCCCATGATACTATCACAGGTTAGGTCAATCCCCCCCACTATCCCCCAAATCTAAATCTTCCTGGTGGCCTGAGCTCAGGCTGTCCTTCAACATTTTCAGGAAGACTGGATCATCCCTCCCTGGATTGTCCAGTCCGGAATATTTGTTACCAGATTCAGAATCGGAATCTGGTTTAATATTATCGGCATACGTCATGAAATTTGTTGTCTTTGTGGCAGC
This sequence comes from Mobula birostris, assembly GCF_030028105.1. NCBI lineage: Eukaryota > Metazoa > Chordata > Chondrichthyes > Myliobatiformes > Myliobatidae > Mobula > Mobula birostris. The sequence continues at coordinate 7,086,223 of NC_092400.1, read as the reverse complement.
AGTACAATGCAATACATAATAATAGAGGGAAAAAACTGTGAATTACGAAGTATATACATCAAACAATTAAATTAAGGAAGTAGTGCAAAAATAAAAATAAAAAAGTAGTGAGGTAGTGTTCATGGGTTCAGAAATCAGATGGAAAGGGGAAGAAGCTGTTCCTGTATTGTTGAGTGTGTGCCTTCGGGTTCCTATACCTCCTTCTCAATGGTAGCATGAGAAGAAACATCTTGTGGTCACCACTTTGCAAACCATATCTCTTAGTCTGAGGGCATTCAACTTCGGGTCACTTGCTTGCAACTTACAATAAAAACTGAAGACTAATTGAAAGCTTCCCAAACTCATTTACATTTACAAGAAGAGAAAAAGCCTGGTTCTTGTTTATATCTGCTCTATTTACATAACTTCAGAATACTCCTTATCAATCTCCACCATCTGAGATAAATACTTACAAAAACTGTATAAATTTTAGATTGGGAGTGATGCTGATTATGGCAAGAATCAGGCATTTTGCAGCAATTCAGGATGTCAGCATATACACTAGATGGCACTTGCAGGGAGCTGAAACATATTAATGACTGGGCTTTAGCTAAAAAATATCACGTAGTGTCAAACACACTGATGGACAATCTGACAATCAATATTCCTCCCCTGTGCTAAGCCAAATTACACGTTTAGGAGAGGGAGGAATGGAGGAATGGCACACATTCTGTCCACTGGTGCCTGAAAGTTAAATCGGTTCTACAATCAGTCCAGGACCCCACCTCACATATTGAAATAATGCTCACACAAAGAGTCATTAATTTATTGCGCATCCCCACATAATCTGAAAGCATTTAAGTAACTACATTGTGAATGACTGGAATCTCTTTAGGTTGTAAAACCACCAAAGCTGTTTTAATTGAAACAAATTGGTTCTTTAACAACAATCTGGAACCTTTCCTGGGACTACAAAGGAAAAAAAGAAGAGCCTTGCATTTTCTAGAGAGTGTCAGGTTCGATGTAAGCAAATTAACAGTCAAGTATTTCTGATGTGTAGATATTATTTTAACATAGAAATTATGTCTAGACTGATTTTTACTCATGGTTAAAAAAAACCTCATGGTTACTTCTCCGTGGATTGTCACCTTGTCGTGGTGGAGAAGCTTGTGTGGTCCTGTGATCCCGAGAGTGATGCCGTCTGGAGCTATGCTCCTGGTAGGGTCACCCATGGCGGTGAGGTCGAGGGTGAGGTCCCTGACAAAGAACAATTCAACCAAGACCTCAGCGGTGGAACAGGCGGACGAAGTTACTTCAAACTCAACGGCTGTGAAAGTGGATGAAGGCTGCAACTAATCCATCAGCTCCAATCGTCGTGGTTTCCATGCCATTCGAATCATTTGGTTGATTTGTGAATTATCGTGTGCTTCTTGGAGTGCAACATCAAGTAAATGTTAAACAAATACACGCACAGGTGTCTTCACTCTGTGGGCCACTTCTTCAGAACGAAGACCATCATCCTCGACCCCGAGGGATAGCCATGACGACGACAACTGATGGTTACAACCTGCAAAACATGATCTTGAATCGGTGATTTCCATGATTTTTTGTCTTGCACAAGCCTAGCCAGGCAGCAGCTCACAAGTTACAAGCTTGGCTCATTCACAGTTTAAATGTAGTTTTCAGGGGATTTTCACTCTTTGACATCCTGTAATTTCACCCTCACATATCAGGGACTATGACACCAGCACAGGGTACCCTCAGAGATCAGATGACTGTAGTAAGACTGTATTCAGCCACTGATGCCAATACACCAATGGGCTTGTAAGCTGTCTGTAGTATACCTTCTCAAATTATGAACCTGTGTATTACAAGCTGTGCTTATAGAATTTAAGTGTTAGTAGTCCAGTGTTCTAAGTTTGTTGATGGTAACAACATTACTGACTGTAAGATGTGGAGTAAGAGAAAACAGAAGTTTTTTAGCCAGAATTGGAAGAAGAATTTGCACTTGTTATTGGAAGATGAGAAACAGCTATGCCTCAGCAGCAAAATCTCACTCATCACTGCAAAATGGGCAACACAAACCATGAAAGTGAAATGGATCACTACAAGTTTTCATCTGAATATCCTCCAGTATTTCTTTATGATTGCATTAAAACACGTGTACACTATAGTGTATGCTTATGATATGAATATAGGATATCTATAGTGATAATTTTTATTTATAAATCAAGAGAATTGTACAACAAATGGTAGGGCACTGAGATTTGCAGTGGAACAAGGGGACCTGGGATGCTAAAGTTGCGTAAGAGATTGGTGACCAAATTCGGATGACCGTGTGTAGTTCTAGTCACCTATCTACAGGAAAGATATCAATGACCTTGAAAGACTGCAGAAAATTTTTCCACAGATATTGCCAGGACTTGAGGAGCTAAGTTATGGAGGTCGAATAGTTCAAGATTTTATTCCCTGAAGCGCGGGACATCGAGTAGGTCTTAAAGAGGTGTGCAAAATTATGAAGGGGGTAGATAGGGTGGATGCATGCATGCTTTTTCCCTTCAGGTTGGGTGACACTGGAGGAGTCAGGTTTAAGCAGAAAGGTAAAAATATCTAAGGTGAACCTGAGGGGAAGGTTCTTCACTCAGGGAGTGTTGTGAGTGTGAAATGAGCAGAAATGGAAGTGATAGATATGGGTTCAATTGTAACACTTAGACCATAAGGCCATAAGACATAGGAGCAGAATTAGGCCATTTGGCCCGTCAAGTCTGCTCCGCCATTCAATCATGGCTGACTAGGCAGAAATCAGGTCAACGTGGATTACACATGCCACAAGACCAGTCGGTGTGCTATAGTGCCCGGTGGCTCTGACTCTATGTCGAATCTCTAAGCTCTTGATGCAAATCGAGTATCTGATCAACTGTTACTTTGTTTGAGATCCAGGTTAACCATGTGACTACTCATCAAAACCTTGACACCAAAAACGCACACATGGATAGGGAGAAAATGATTGGTTCTTGCCAGGAAATGTAGAGGAGGCTTGAGACAAAATCAGAGCAGCAGAGACAATAGCGTGAGCGATAACTTTACGCCACGAGGGGCCACAAAACAAGAGAGAACAGATACTAACACAACAAGGCAACAAGGTAACTGATGGCTAGGAATAACTGGTTAAGGCTAGCTTCTTTGATGAGTGATCAAGGGCTGTGGATGAGAGTTGGGTCTAAACAGGCTGCCGGTGATGAGTAAGAAACGAGTACAGGTGACTCATATTAGCCAGACAGAGACTGGAAGGAGCCTGCAAGTGCAGGTCTCACAGGTTCTCTGCTTAGACGCATTATACATACTAGATAGAATATCTAAACAGAAATAATTGATTGATTAAGGAAGCTGACAGAACAACCAAAATTTGTTTTATGATTATTAAATGCCCAGTGAAAATCAACACCACAGTTCTCAGCCAATATAGTTGTTTTGCCATGTATTCTCATCACTATACACAGAGGACTGATGTAAGTGTGTGGTCACAGGAAAACAGATGGCAAATTCATTAGGAGTATTACAGAAGCTACAATTTTAATTCAAGATCTTCAGCAAGTGATAAAGCATTCAGTTTTGTATCACACTGCAAAGAGTATCCATCCCAGACTAGTGCTAATACAGCAAACGAGATGCAAAATAACCTAAGGATTTCTTTAACAATTCACCTCAGTCATCAATATTTCTTTGTTGTGTTTCCAAATATTGAGCCATGAAGAACGAATGAATCAATCCATGATTTTGATTTGAAACATGTACTTGACAAAGTATTGAATCGTTGCTGTATGGAATAGAGCATCTATTGTTTAGAAAAAAATGCAAACCTTATCAAATGCTTGAAATGTGACCCATATTCCCATATCTTTCCTCCTATCCATGCATTATTTATCATGAGTACTTTACAAGAGGCACTTAAATATGAAAATATTACAAAAACGTACTTAGGAAGTTTCAAATAGGAAGACTCATTGAAAGTTGGCAAAACTATCCAAAAGTTGGAACTCATAGCAAATCTAAAGATGTCTCATATTATTGTTTTGTGAGGTGTTTATCAGCCAGTAAGATCTTATATAGACTTCTCAAAGTGCTGGAGTTTATCATTGTCTTCTTCAATGGCAGAATATATTCATAGCCAGATAAAAATTAATTTTAGGACCGAATATTCGTCTCCACCATGAGCAAAATCTTATCTTAAGGGAAGGATAAGATTCTATCTGAATTAACTTCAACTGCCGTCAGTTTCCACAATAAGTTAAAGCTTCTGCAAAGAGTCATTATGTCAAGAAACTTCAATCCCATTTCCCATCACAAGAGTAGTTGTCAGAATACAAAGTAAATTACAATGGTTGCTTGATGACTTTCAGGCCAGGTTCAAAGACTAGCAGAGATGAAATTGTTGCCTGCCTTTCGTTAAACCTGTTCATGATTGAAGTGACTAAGGCCGTCCAATTCCCACAATCATTATTACAGAAATATCTACAGAAGAAATAAAATTACAGGAACAATAGGAGAGGCAGGCTTTAAAGATGATGTATTAACCTTTATCTATGGTTGAACTTTGGTGCCAAGAAGAAAGTACAGTACATAAGAAGGGGTATAGATAGGGTAAACACAATCTGGCTTTTTTCACTGAGGTTGGGTGAGACGAGAACTGGAAGTCATGGATTAAGTGTAAAAGGTGTAATGTTTAAGGGGAGCAAGAGGGAGAACCTCTTCACTCAGAGGGTGGTACGAATGTGGACGAGCTGCCAGAAGAAGTGGGGGATGTGGGTTTTATTTCAACATTTAGGAGAAATTTGGATAGGTACATGGATGGGCAGGGTATGGACTGACTGCCACTCTATTTACCCTCTCATATCCAATCTGGAAACAAGGTAGAACACAGCTCTATTGTGAGTGATAGATCAGGAAAATGAATATTTATTTTTTTAAAAATAAGCATTCTAGAAGTTAATGCTTGGAGAGAGACAAATCTCCAAGATCTGATTAATTCTATTCTGGGGCTTCGAATGAGTTGGCTATGGAGAAAGTGGATGCACTGGTTGAAAGTTTCTAAATTCCATAGACTTTAGATCAAGGGTTCCCAACCTGGGGTCTACGGACCCCTTGCTTAATGGTATTGGCCCACTGCATAAAAAAGGCTGGGAACCCCAGTTCAAGATGGCCCCACATATTGAGAGGTAATAAATGAAACTTCATTATTTAGGAAAGTAGAGAGAGGCAGAGAAAAGAGAGAATTGTAGACTATTTAGCCCGACATCACTTGTAAAAATAATGTTGGAATTGACTATTAAGGAAAGGAGAACAGGGCACTTGAAAAATAAGTCTTGGATTAGATAGGAAGAATCAATATGGATTTCTGAAATGCAAATCACATTTGAGAAATCTGTTTGAAGTTTGATGTTTATATTGTGAGGATGAACTAGCTAATGTGTTATACTTACACGTTTAAAAGATCTTTGATGAAGTGCCATACCCAGGATTATTAAAACAAATTAGAGTGCATGGTTCTGGGGAAAAAATTGGCCTGTATTGAGGACTAAGTAATTGACAAAAGACACCATTCAATTAAAGGGTCGTTTTCAATTTCTGAGGTTGTGCTTAATAGGTGTGATGAGGTTTGCTGCCGCGGCCCCATTGTTCACCATCTAATTTAGTGATTTGGATGAGGGGCCAAGTGGGATATACTGTATCTATATTTGCTGATGATGTAAAACTAAGTGAGAGTATAGACTATGAAGAGGGTATGTTGGAGATTCAGGGGATATAGGCAGACTCCATGAACAGGCAAGAGCATGACAAATGGAATGCAAAGTGGAAAAAGTGAGGATTTCGGTATGTTTAAAATTGTTAAATGTGGAAACAAGACAGTGCTCAAAAGGATTTGGATGTCCTTGAAAATGAATTACTGTAGGTTCAACAAGCAATTAGGAAGGCAAACACCATAAAGAGAATCGAGTACAAGACTAAAGATACTCTGCTCTAATTATATAGAAGACTAATGAGACCAAGTCTGGGCTAGTGTTTACAAGTCTGTTCTCTCTATCCTGCTCCTGGGAATCGAGGATAACTTGATTCCAGTCTGGTTTTATGGGGTTTCAGGTGGTTGATGAGGCCAGTGTGAAAATTACAAACTCTTCCACAGGCAACGCAGGAGATAGCTGCTGAGTGATAAAGCAGTTGATGAGATGGTACTGTATGTCCTTCCAGAAAAATATACCTGTGTTGGAAGGAAGGCAGTGAAGATCTATGGTATGGTGGTTTGTCATGAGAGGAGATATTAAACAGACTGAGACTGTGCATACTAGAATTCTGAAAAAAAATCATCCATAATAAAAGATCCTCACCATCCAGGACATGCCTTCTTCACATTAGTAACATCAGACAGGAGGTACAGAAGCCTGAAGACTCACACTCCCCGATACCATCAGATTTCTGAATGGTCCATAAACCCATGAGCACTACCTCGTTATTCATCTTTTGCACTATTTATTTATTTTTGTAACTTATACTTGAGCTATCCTTCTGCCATAAAACAACACATTTCACAATATGTCAATGATAATAAATCGTATTCTGATCGCATTGAAATGTCCAGAATTTAAGGGGCTGACAAGATAGATGAGGACTTGATGTTTCTTCTGGATTGGATCCCCAGGACTAAATGCTCACAGTCTCAAAGTAAAGGGTCAGCAATTCAGTACGAAGAGGAGAAAAATGTCTCCAGAAGGGCTGTCACTGAGGATGTTCAAGATAGAGGGATTGCTTTTCAGATATTCTAGGATATAGGTTTAGTGAAGGACAGTGGATCATTCCTGATTTTATTGAATGGCCAGCCATGTTTCAAGTTCAATGTCTTATGTGTACAAAATGGTATTAACAGCAGCCTCTTATTGACTTACCATCAGTTTTGTCAGGTTGGTGAGCCCGTTGTTCCTATTTCCATCCCATTTTCCTCCCTCGAGGCGTTTAACATCTGTGTGCTCTCTTTCTCGAGCTGCTGTTATCAGAAAGAAATTATGATCAGTCAGTTATCTCCATAATTGCTTCCCTCATCAATGCAACCTACCTGGGCCAGACGATTGGTTAATGTTCAGTAGTTTCTCCACACTACCTGTTTTGCCCTCATTCCTTACCTCTGCTCTCCTGCCTTCATTGTGAAATTAATATTTTCTCCCTACATCTTGGTGAGTGCCTCAGCTGCTGTCTTAGTTGCCCCCTCCAGCTTTACAAGAACATTTTCATTTTTTTTCTCCCTAATCAAGCCCGATGGTCCTTTAATTATCCTTCTACACATCCCAGCAGATAAATTCAATGCAGGTCTAGAGGGCTAAACGACATAATAAAATATCTTCTGTGTGCTCTAGCCCGCTTCCAAAATGATACAGTATACTAAAGTGGGATAAATTTTAAAGTAATTTCATAGTAACAGATTTTTATCATTTCCTTTCAGTGACACCAACAGTTTTTATCCTCTCTTTGGCTGTCGCATAGTAGTTTTTAATTTCCAGCTGTGTTTTCTGTATTCTAGATAGATCACAGAGTCATACACTACAGAAACCAGGCCTTCAGCCATCAAGTCTGCAGTTGACATCAAGCACCCTTTTATTCAAATGTTATACTTATCTCACACTCCCATCAACTCCCCACTCCACACCTCCAATTCCACTACTTCCCTCCACTACACAAAGTTACAATTAATGCAGGAAGTGGGCACACGTTTCGGTGCCGACTTCCTGCCTTTTGGTTGCTGTTGAAGAAGGAATCTGTGAGCAGCCTACTGCTGTGTGGCTTGCTGTGGCAGGAGGGTAGGCCTCTCTGCCTCGAGTAGTGCCCCTCACTTTCGATGATTGCTGGGGATATTGCAGGATGATGTTGCAATTCTGCTTTTATGGACTGTGGACTTTTTCTGGCTTACACTTTTTATAGCCAGTGTTTTTTTTTAATATCTGTTACTTTTCTGTCTGGTTGTGCGAGGAGAGGGTGTTTGGGGGTTGATCTTCTGTTAGTTTTTTATGAGGGGAGGGGTTGTTTTTGAGGGGTGATGTTCCTGTTCCGTGTTGTGTGGGGGGTTAATGATTCAGATGCCATTCCTTTTCATACTGGGGTGGGGTGGGGTGGGGTGGGATTGGATTGATATTTCTCTCTGAATGACTTTCACGTTCTTTCTTTGTGTCGTGGCTATCTGGAGAAGAAAATTTTCAGAGTTGTATATGGATACATGCTTTGATAATAAATGAAACTTCGAACCTGCCAAACTTTTGTGTCTTTGGGATGTGAGAGGAAATGAGGGCACAATGTCACAAGGAGAACTTGCAATCTCCATCTGAGACAGTGCTGGCAGTCAGGACTGAACCCAGGTCACTGGAGCTATGAGTCTGTTGTTCTACCAGCTGTGCCACATGAGATACTCTTCTTATTCTCCTTTTCCTGTATTACTTTAATCTCCTATTTGTGCTTTGAAAGTGTCTTTTGAAAATACCAAAATTCAAAATTTAAAGTACATTTATTATCAAAGTACATTATACAGTCTTGAGATTTGTTTCCTTTCAGGCAGCCATAAAACAAGAAACCCAAAAGAATTCATTAAAAAAAAGACTGAAAAACACCCAATGTGCAGAGAGAGAAAAAACAATTCGTGCAAACAATAAAAGTAAGCATACGGTATTTAGAATGAAAGGGAATATACTTAGTTTATAACTGAGCAAAGGCCACGAGGAATAGGCACCTGACATTGCCCATTCACCGTGTTCCCAAAGAACTGTTTATCCCGATTCAATGGAAGAATGGTGGATTTGAAATGTTTTGCACAGCAACCTGGAGGTGGATTGAATCAGGCAGAGCGCTCACTCAGAATAAGCAGGGTAAGCAAAGCTAGCGCTTGATTGCACACTGATGCGTCATTAGCTCTAGAGCTCATCACTCAAAGAATGTCCAAACCATCTACAGTTCAGAACTTCCATGGTTGCAAGAACTAAGACCATAAGAAAAGGAGCAGAATTATCGATTCTGCTCTGCCATTCCATTATGGCTGATTTATTATCCCTCTCAACCCTATTCTTCTGCTTCCTCCCTTTAACTTTGATGCCCTGACTAAACAAGAACCTATGAACCTCCGCTTTAATTATATCTAAGGACTTGGCCTCCACAGCTGCCTGTGGCAATAAATTCCACAGATTCACTACCCTCTGGCTAATAAAATTCCTCCTCCTCTCTGTTCTAAATTGACGTTCCCATATTCAGAGTCTGTGCCCTCTGGTCCAAGGCTCTACCACAATAGGAAACATCCTCTCCACACCCACTCTATACAGAGCTCTCAATATACAATAGGTTTCAATGAGATCCTTGCCCCCATTCTTCTAAATTCTAGCAAGAGGGTGAACTGGATTGCAAATAACAGTCAACGATGGCAACTAGAGCAGTAAACATGGGTAAAGGAAAGATGGTCCACTGTAAAGCCCAATTTATACTTCTGTGTCAAATATACGCCTTAGGTACAGCGTAGCCACATACCCTATGCTGTACTCTACGCCAAACCCTATGCCATAGTCTAACGCACACCTCTCCCAAAATGTAACTACACGTTGCGGCGACGCAGACCGCAACAACTGTGATTGGTCGGCTTGGTAGCATCGCATTTCCAATTGCTTCTTCTTCTCCACCATTTCAGAATTGAGAGAGAAGAAACCCTTGTTCAACATTTATTAGCTCCAACTCCAACATGATGTGCTCAGTTTCAATCGCCATTGTTTGAAGTACAGGAAGAAACTCAACACAGTGGCATAGAAACCGCACCGCCAACTAGCATTTTGGCGGTGAATTGCAGAGCGACGCAGACACACCAACACACAAGTATAAATGCTCACAACGGCATAGGCCACTTGCATAGGCTACGGTGTAGCCCGTACACACAAGTATAAGTCAGCCTTAAGTCCTAGGCAAAGTGATCAGGTTATAACCAGGGTAGCCAATAGACTCGATACAGATGAAGCATTGATCTTTGCAACAGTGATCTGACTCATGACATCAGGTTGTTGATGGTGACACTTTGACAATGGAAGGCGAGAAAGAAGACCAGGCTTCCAAGCATCCACCTGAAAACTTACTGTACCCAAAGAACAAAAAGTCAAAGAAAGTAAAATATATTGAAGAGGCTAGAAATCTAAAACAAAAGCAGAAAATCCTGGTCAGGCAGGCAGCACCCAGAGAAAGAGAAAGAGTCTGATCTGCTGAGTGTTCTGGTTTTACAACCAAGTAATGAAGCTGTCTTTATGGATTTATATATGTCAGACCTTACTACTCTCCAAAACAAATTATCAATTTCTGCAACTAATTAGCACTGCAATTTGTGTCAAATCACTGAACTTGCTCGTCTTCCAGTTGAGTATTCCCAGCATTTACTTTGACACTTTTCAGAATCACTTTACATAATGATCACTACCACCCAGCTTCTGTGATTCTGGAACTCAATTCATTCCCACGAATCTACCCTCCAAGACTAAATCAATCGCAATCGGCTAAAAATTATTGAGAAAGAAGCTTCATTCTGGATCAAGACAAGAGATGGGAAGAAGAAATCCCCTTCACCCCAGCAAAAAGACATCAATGCACAGTCGTGGATGCAGCAAATGTGCAAGTGTTCTCCCCGTAAGTCTGAAGCAAACTTTCCCAATGATTTTTCAGCATAAGCCCTTGGAGATAAAGGGAAAGAGAGAGCAAGCCTCCAGCATCTGCTATTCTTATACCTATGAGATGCATGAAACCAGACATCGGTGCCGTAGCACACAAGGGTGAACGATGAGAAAAAGCTGCTACATTTTTCAGACGGGCCAATCAATGGAAGCCGCTTTCAACCGACAAGTAAACTAACCCTCACAAAACAGGACTGTAAATCAAAATCCTGCAAATATCCTAGCTCCTATATTATTATACATAATGTTTACGATGCAGCATAAGATATTCAACTAGACATCTAGAATATGACAAGTGATGCATTAATAATTTAATGTATCATTGATTGACAGACTAGAGAAGAATTTCACACTGTGAGTGGAATTTTAACTTTTATCACTTGTCAACAGAAGGATGATAATGAATCCACAGCCAATTTTAAAACTCGTTCCATTTCTTTTCCAATACCCCTCGTGCATGCACAAACTGCGTAAGTCACTTAGAACCTGTAAATGACTTCCATCCCCAGCTCAATTTGTCATCACAATACCTTGAAATGTGTTCAGATAGAAATTTTTATCAGAGCCAAATGCCCTACCTTATTAGTCTATTTCAGAACTAATGTACATACATTTCATGCATAGGTTGAGAAGTGAATTTAGAAAATGATAGCAACATACTGTACTAAATTAGATTTGGAATGATCACAGGTAATCTCCCTCTGGGTTATTTGAATATCATTTTACTTAGTTAAGCCTATTGTGTGCCCATTCCAAAGTTACCAAAAGCTATACAACATTCAAGATATTTAAGCCAGCATGAATTTTGTGCATCTCTCATAACATTTTAAACTCTTAAATGAGATTTTCAGAATTGCAAATCCATTTATATTTGTTAAAGTAATTTACATCATATTTTCTGCAGTCTTTTCCATATTCAAATCAGTTAGGGAGAGGGAAAGGGATCACACTTCCATTTGGATACCAAGCACTCACAGTTCAGGTGCTGAATTTTCAGGGAAAGACAGAACTTCCATTGTTTGCTCAATCCCAAATGTAACTTCAGAAGATCAATCCCCTAGATAAGCAATATGATTTTTATTATACTTTGCGCACAAGATTCTTTCCTGTGCAGTTGTTCCCAACAAGGAACCATTTGTACACAACTATGTACAGTTCTATGCTATGGTCTGATGGGAACCCCATAATGAGGGAAACTGTAGGCTAATGTAACTGGTGGAAATGTACATAATTCACAACCCTCGCCACTGTGTTGGGGCTCACTTTAAGAGGCTGGTCTGAAGTGATGATGTAATGATGCCAAGTGCTCTTACCACACTTTGAGTTCAGAGTTTGGGGTACAATAAATGAGTTGTTATGGTTTTCCTTAAACATAAAACATCTCACGTTATTTTATTTGCACGTTATTTTATTTTATCTCACGTTATTTATTGGTGACTCTGATGTTCTGGGAGGTTCCAGAGTTATTGAACATTCTGGACAACAGAGTTGCTTTGAAACAGTCGGAGTTTTGGTTTGTACAGGCTGAAGCCTAATTCACACTGTGAGAAATCACTGTGGACCACAACACATTCTACTATCCAAGAGTGGTGAATTCACTAGAACGCCCACCCGAATGCAATAAATACCGATTGCTGAAGCTTATCTTTTACAGACTATTGAACTACCGGAATCAGAGCATGCCGAAGAGTTGCTCTCTTTGCCCGGTCTCAGCAGTGGTAAGACTTCAGAGCGAGTGGACCTCATGCCGTCTCTCCTGGGAAATCACCAACTCTTCATGCAGCTGCTGCCTGATCAAGTTCCCATAGCCTTCGCTAATGTACCCGTGAAGGACTATAGGAAGCTTGTTAAAATGGCTGATAGTCTACACCCAGCCAGGCAGAGACAATCGTCTCCTGTGGGTCCTGCTGGGGCTCAGAAATGTTCCAAAAGAGGACCTGCAGTCATCCACAGTCGAGTTGGTATGTGGGCAGCCATTATGAGTGCCAGGTGATCTTATTCCTGACCCCACAACCACTTGGTCGGTCTCTCAACAGCATTCCACCCTTATCAGCAAATTCAAATGCTTTGCATCTATTCCCACCTCCCATCATGGTGTACAGCACTCTTGGGTTCCTGTTGACCTACATTCCACCTCGTTTGTTTTTGTCCACAATGACGCACTCCAACATCTCCTTAGGCCCCATTACGATGGCCTGTTCCGCATTTTACAACAGAGAGAAAAGACTTCCGCCACAGATAAAAGGGCATAAACCTGAATGTATTTCTGTTGATCACCTTAAAGCGGCCCACCGAGATTTGGAGGATTCTACTCCCATGACCCTGGTGTCACAACGTGATCATGAGTGTGTCAACGCACCTCAGGTTGAGCCAGAGGTACCTGCAGATCCTCCACCCATGGAACACAGGAGCCGAGCCGGGCCGCTCATCCGAGCTCTGGACAGGCTCACAATGCCGGTTTTAGTGAATTCTGGGGAGGCCTGTGTAGGGCAACGTAATTGGTGGAAATGTTCATAATTCACAATCACCGATATTGAGTTGGGGTTCACTTTAAGATGCTGGTCTGACATGATGACATAAAGTTCTGTTACCCCACTCTGAGTTCTGTGTTTGGGGTACAATAAACGAGTCGTTATGGTTTTCCTGAACCTAAAACACCTCACAAAGTTTTATTTGTGAAAAATCTATAAAACCACCCTAAAGAGCGAAATGAAAAGCATCTCATATATAAGTTAACGGTCATCAAAAGCAAGGAGTTTGTTATTCCATGAGCAGAGAGCTGGCATGCTAAATTTAAAGAACAACAGTGGTGTCGTTACTAGAGCTGCTGTCAGTCAGCACCAGGGAGCCCGGGTTTAATCCTGACTTCTGGTGCTGCACGTGTGAAGTTTGCCTGTGGCTGCGAGTTTCCTGCTACATCTTAAATCCAGCAGTTTAGTGCCTCAAGTTTTTAGGGTTCCTTAAGATTGTCATAGCTGGGGGGGCGTAGGGGTGGGGGTTGTGGGAATGCTGCCAATGACTTTTGTCTCAAATAGCCTCTGACAACCAAGTCCAGCTCCTGGCCTTCATGTGCGGTTTAGCTACTAAGCCCAGTGGAACACACATAAAAATTGCTGATGAGCACAGCAGGCCAGGCAGCATCTCTAGGAAGAGGTACAGTCGACGTTTCAGGCCGAGACCCTTCGTCAGGACTAACTGAAGGAAGAGTGAGTAAGAGATTTGAAAGTGGGAGGGGGAGGAGGAGATCCAAAATGATAGGAGAAGACAGGAGGGGGAGGGATGGAGCCAAGAGCTGGACAGGTGATTGGCAAAGGGGATACGAGAGGATCATGGGACAGGAGGCCCAGGAAGAAAGACAAGGGGGGGGGCCAGAGGATGGGCAAGGGGTATATTCAGAGGGACAGAGGGAGAAAAAGGAGAGAGAGAGAAAGAATGTGTGTATATAAATAAGTAACAGATGGGGTACGAAGGGGAGGTGGGGCATTAGCGGAAGTTAGAAAAGTCGATGTTCATGCCATCAGGTTGGAGGCTACCCAGACGGAATATAAGGTGTTGTTCCTCCAACCTGAGTGTGGCTTCATCTTTACAGTAGAGGAGGCCGTGGAAGCCCAGTGGAACCTTTTCTAGCGTTAGGAGAAGGGGCAAAGGTTGCTTCGGGCAGGTGGGGCTCATCAGCCATAGTTGGCACCTCATCTAGGAGAAGGAAATCTCTGATCTCAAACCTCCGGTGATTTGCAGCTATACCCACTCATGGGGAAGGCTTCCGGAGTAAACGCTGAGGGAAAAATCTGGAGTTGGAATCCCTAAGGCAGCCTTACAATGAGTTCAATGCTGACTGGCAACTGCCGAGGCGCTGCTGGTACCAGACTGTATCATTCCTTTGGGTTCATCAGCTGCGTGCCGAGGGGGAGTCCTGTTCATGGGCAACAGCTTGCTTTCCATATCGTACTGCCCTGGCTTGAGTTTACCTTGCAATGTCAACACTATTTAGGAGAGGACGTTCCTGCTTCACCTCATAGCGTTGACGCAGCACGGAAAGCAGCAGTTATCGGTTAGATTATGAAGATACGCAGTCCTCTTTTATTGTCATTTAGTAGTGCACGCATTAAGAAATGATACATTATTTCCTCCGGTGTGATATCACAAAACACAGGGCAGACCAAGACTGAAAAAACTGACAAAACCACATAATTATAACATATAGTTACAACAGTGCACAATACCATAACTTGATGAAGAAGTCCCTGAGCACATTAAAGTTCAAAGTTTCTCAAATGTCCCACATCTCACGCAGGCGGGAGAAGGAAGAAAAACTCTCCCTGCCATGCCCGACCACAATCCGACTCTGAGTCATCCGAAAGCTTCGAGCTCTGATCGGCTCTCCGACACCGAGTACCAAGCGCCATCTCTGTCCAAACGATTCGACCTCCTTCTCGGTCGCCAAAATCAGGCGAGGCCGGGGATTTTGAGGCCTACCCTCCAAGAGATTCCCGACCACACAGTAACGACGGCAGCGAATGGGCGTTTCAGAAATTTCTCCAGATGTTCCTCTGTGCTTTCATGTCCCTCTCCATCAAATCAGAACTGTCCACGGCCCCTGTTTAACAGATACAATATCATTTTTCACTGGAGGGCTGCGCACACGCAGGAGCACTGCTATCTCTCCTCCCGCATAAGCTACTACGCTCGATTGGCATACAGTGTGGCACCAGGGATTGCTTCTGATGGTGGGAGGGATTCTCAGATCTCACTGGACAGCTGCTGCCTGCCTTAAGCTGGGCATCCCCCGGTCAGAAAGGTGCGGTGTCACCACGGTCTGCTTTCCTCCTTGGGTGCCCGCGAATTAGGTAACGCAGACTGAAGACACTGACAGCACAACGAAAAGAACCAGCTCCAAAACTGGGATGTTGGCATATTCGAATAATGATGACTGGCCTCTCTAATAAACTCCATGATGTCATCGATGTCTGGAAGACAGCTGAAAGGCTTCACATGGACATAGCCACCCTCCAGCAATCGCATCTGATGACTCAGGAATGCTGAAGGAGAACAACTACATCTTTTGATTGGCATTCCGGATGGTGTTACCAAGCAACCACCAACCCCTGTACTTAAGCCCAAAGTTCAAAGTAAATTTATTATCGAAGTATGTATATGTAACCATACACTGGCATAAGATTTATCTTCTTGTTGGCATTTGCAAGGAAAAACTAAATAAAATATAATTTATGAAAATCTATACATAAATGAAGATTGACAAACAGCCAATAAACAAAAGAAAACAAACTGAGCAAGTAAAAATGAATTGAGAACATGAGTTATAACGAGTCCTTGAAAATAAGTTTGTAGATCATAGATTCAGTTGAGAGCAGTGGTGAGTGAAGTTATCCACGCCAGTTCAGGTGTCCAAGTAGCTCCCCGTTCCCATGTTTGGGAGCTCATGCAGGTCAAGACTGGAGCGGTCAGCAGCTGTCCACTAAGGAAAACCAACATACACAGCACACACGAACATGGATGATACTTGGTGCAAAGTCCATACTCATGAGAGGCATGGATAAGAGAGGAAAGTCAGAGATTGTTTCCTTTACACAGGGAGTGGCGGGTGTCTGGAATACACAGCCCATGGATGGTGGTAGAGACCAATACAATAGGGACATTTAAAAGGTTCATAGATAGGCAAGACATGGACGTGGGAGGAATGGAGGGTTATGACCTGGTAGGAGGGAAGTGTTAGATTAACTCCGGAAGAGGTTTATATAGATCAGCATGGCACCACGGACTGAAGGGCCTGTACTGTGCTTTTTCCCAGGACGGGGGAGTCCAGAACAAGAGGACACCGGTTTAGGGTGAGAAAGGAGAACTGTAAAGGAGATCTGAAGGGTAAGTTTTCATACAGAGCGTGATACATATCGAGAGCAAAATGTCAGAGGAGGTGGCAGAGGCAGATGCAATTATAACATTTAAAAGACATTTAGAAAGATATATAGATAGGGAGATGCGGTAGCATTGCAGTTCGCGCAATTGCTTTTCCGTGCCAACGATCGTTAGCTAGCGTATGATTCCCACCGCTGTTCTGGAAGCACTTTGAAGGTCCTCCCCGTGACTAAGCGGGTTTCCTCTAGGTGCTCTGGTTTCCTCCCACATTCCAAAGACACATGGTTAGGGTTAGTGGGCATGCGACGTTTCCAGTGGAAACATGGCGACACTTGCAGGCTGCCCCAGCACATCGCAAACAATTACACAAGTGACCTATTTCACCATGTTTTGATGTTTCAGTGTACATGTGACAGATAAAGCTAATTTTCTTCGATCCTTCAGAAGGATATGGGCCTGGTGCAGGCAAATGGGATGAGCATAGTTCGACATCACAGTCATCACAATTCCATGATTCTGGGAAGGAAGACAACACAACCAACGACGATATCCTCCAAACAGTTACAATGCGACTTCTTTCACTTCTTTTACATCTTCTTTTTCTGGTACTGTTGGAGCCTGTGATCTACATTTTGGTGGTGCGTCTTTGGGCCGGTTGAGCGATCTGACACTTTGCTGCCCTTGGGTTCCACAAGGCTGTGAATGAAGCATGCAGCCTGGAAACAGAGCACGGGCCCATGATCGACTCCATTTCTCACTGATCTCGCCAATTAGTGCTGGGGTAAGACTGAAATCGTCGAGGCCAGTGTGGAATGCGAGACAGTGTTCAGCACTGTCTACTAGCCTCTCACTCGCAGCTGCTGGAGGAGAGTGTCTGGGTGTGGTGGCCTCTCTCTCTCTCTCTCGCTCGCTGCTCCCGAGGGAAGGTCCTCGCATTTGAATGTCCTCTCTCTCCTTCAATGCTGTCGGAAGACGGTGTCGGAGCTCTTAGGCAATGTTTAATCGATGCAGTTTGTAGATTGGAATCTAATTCATGTTATGATGTGTTTCTAGCTTCTGTTTGCTTCCTTTTAGTTGCTATTGGGCAAATAACAAACTCTGAGCTGAACTGAAATGCATCTGAACTCTTTCGATTCTGTGTTTATATTCTGCTTTTTGCTCTTTTTTGCAGTTTGCATCATTTGTTTTGTGTGTGTGGGGGGTGGTTTGGCATTTTGTTTGAACGGGCTCCATGGTATTCTTTGTTTCATGGCAGTCTGTGGGGAATATGAATCTCTGGCGTGTATTATACTTTGGTAATAATTGTACTTTGAAACTTTGGATTTTATGGGCACAAAAAATACATAAGATAGAAACAACCACAACCTAGGAGTAAATATACACCACCTGCACCCACATGCCAAATACTCATGCGCAGTTGCATGGAACTGCAACATTCACATCCCACACGTGCAACCTATTCGTGTGGAAATGCAGGTACTGTACAGCACACATAGGCAGGCACATACACTAAAAGAAACGGAACAATGATGCCCATAGGTGAAGAGAAGATGGTGGCGCGCAACGGCCACTCCAGAATGAATATCTGTTATTTGTCAAGCAGGATGCCGTGCACAATCCTGATTTGATGGAGACGGACGTCAGAAGCACTGAGGAACATCTGGTGAAACTTCTGAAATGTCTTGTCTCGCTGCTGCTACTACTGTGCGATCCAGAATCCGGTGGGGAAGGCCCCGAATCCTCGGCTTTACCTGTTGCTTGGCGGCCGGGGTCGAAGCGCTCGGTAGAGATGGTGCTCAGTGTCGGAGGGCTTGTCGGAGGCTCGAAGTTTTCGGACTGACTCAGAGTCGGCTGTGGTCGGGTGCTTCCAGGGTGCTGCATTGGCAAGTTTGCAGCGCTGGAGGTTCATGGCAGGGAGAGTTTTTCTTCTTTCTACCGTCTGCGCGAGATGATGGGACTATCGGGACTTTGAGACTTTTTTTTTACTGTGCCCATGGTCTGCTCTTCATCAAATTACGGTATTGCTTTGCACTGTTGTAACTATATGTTATAATTATGTGGTTTTTGTCAGTTTTAGCCTTGGTCTGTCTTGTGTTTTTGATACCACACTGGAGGAACATTGTATCATTTCTTAATGCATGCATTTCTAAATGACAATAAATGAGGCCTGAGTGTCCTCATAATCTAATCTAATAATCTACACACAACACTTGTACAAACTTATTCAACACATGCAACCAAACTGCTCGTGGTCTGTTCTCAGGGGCAATGGCAGAATGAAGGCCGGCATATCCTGAGGCACGCTAGGGACGCCTAAAACCGTCCCTCCACCCCGACGGAATTAAAGCAACCAAAGACATCTTGCGGGAAGGATTCCCTCTGCCTGTATTTTCTTTTCGTGTGTGTGCATGCAAATGTTGGCTGTCTGTGTGCCGCGGATATTTATTATGCGTTGCAGTCATTTTTTTGCCCAATTGTACGAATACCACTGGCGTTCATCAGCGTAAAGTAAATTAATGCACAAACACCACGCATCCTTCTCAACTCTGCTGCCCAGAGTTTAAACGCATTTCGTGGAGAGGTTGAGCAAATACTTGTCCCTTGGTTTAACTGAAAGAAGCGGTGTGTCCACTTGGTAACATTTCTATTCCACTAAACGATAGTCGGGAATGCAAACTCTGAGGCGGTGGTGAAAGTGCACACGCTGTTCACGTGGACCCAGCGCCGTCCCCGTAACCCGGGAAACTGAACAAACTTGGGGCACGGTTCTCATTGACAGGAATCCTTATTGAATATTCGGTTCTCAAACTGCGTCGCAAAGGTTGCCGGTGGGTTTGGGATGTATTTTTTAAAATGTTGACTTTGCAATTTACAAAATTAATCTTTATGGAAACTATATGAAGTGTACTTCTTTTTCTCTTCCCAGTCATGCCGGCCGGCTGCAAAGTGTTGGACCCGCGGTCTTTCGTGGCGATAAAGCCACTTCCCTTCCCTCCTGCCCAAGGGCTGAAGGTGCAGGCGAGAAGTCTGACCGTCTACAGGCCCTGCGAGCCCAGCAGGGAACAGGTTTTCCGCGAGAATTACCGCCGGAGGCAGAAGCAGCTGCGCCAGCAGGGCTACCGCTCAGTGATCTGGAAACCGTACGAGGCGATCGGCCAGCCGCTGCGCCTTGGACACACGGAGTTCATCCTGTACTCGCTGGGGCAGCTTGATCAGGTCAGCACAGCGATGGGCTCCCTCACTAAACACGGCAACATACTGTACACATATCCCGACACAACGCAACATTCTTAATTAGCAAGTACTCACTTGTGTTCAGACCATGCATAATAAAAAAGGATTATCTAAGTTTTGACATGATCAAAACTAAGTTTAGGCTGCAGTCTTGCACCATTTTTATAAAACTTTCCGTTTTTCTGTAAAGCCCGTTCTCGCATGTTGTGCCATGTGAAATGAATGATGGATGTCTTTGTTTTGAGAAGATATAAGGCGCTTTAAGTGAAGAATTTCTTTACCTGATTATTTAGTTTATGAATCTCAAGGGAAATCAATCCCCTCACTAATCGCTGCAAGCACTGCTAGAATTAACAGTTAGAACTGATGTGATGATGATTTCACTACAGTACTTGAGTGGTTTTGCTTCGTTTTTATCTTTGTCCAGACCATGATTGATGAGACCATCAGTAGCATGGAGGAACGCCCAGAAGAACCCAAACACTCCAGCTCAACAACTGTGCCAAAGGAGAATAAGGTGACCTTGAAGAAAATGCTGGGGAAAAAAAACCCTGAAAACATGAAGTAAGAACAGAAAATGCTGGGAATTCCTAGCAGTGTCTGAATCGAGAGAAACAGACTTGATATTTCAAGTCAAAGATCCTTCATCAGAACTGGAAAAAATTTCAACAATAAATGGAAATGGAAAAAAAATGAACTGCATATTCTGATGAAGGGTCCAGACCTGAAATGTTAATTCTGTTTATCTCTCCACAGATGCTGCCTGACTTGCTGAGGGTTTCCCACACTCTTTGCTCATATACTTGATGGAATTGCTGATTTCTCTTGCACTGTCTGGAGTAAGCTGCAGGCCTCAAACTGACGAAAACAATACACAGTACTCCAACATCTATGAAAAAGAGTAAACTGTCAAAGTATTGAGCTGAGACCCGTTATCAGGACGTGAGTCCTGATGAAGGGTCTTGGCCTGAAATGTCAACTGTTTACTCTTTTCCATAGCTGCTGCCCAACTTGCTGAATTCCTCCAACATTTTTTTGTGTGTTGCTTAGATTTCCAGCATCTGCAGATTTTCTCATCACAGTACTCCAAGTATGGCCTCACCAAGAACAATTGCAATATACTGTCTCAACTCCTATAGCCAGTGCCTTGACCAGTGAAAACCAGCATGCTAAATGCCTTTTTCACCACCCTGTGTGTCTGTGATGCTGCATTCGATGAACTATACATTTCTACTCCTAGGTTCTCCGTTCCATTACACTTCCTGGTGCCCTATAATTCACAGTATAACTCCTAGGCTGTGTTGATTTTCCAAAATTCATCACCTCACACTTATCTATACTGATATCTATTTGCAACTCCTCCACCCACTTCCCTAACTGATGAAGATCCCCTTGTAGTCTATAATCTCTTCTTCACTCGCAACGACACCTCCTCATTTCAGGACATTTGCAAATATGACTTGCTTCCAAGTAATGTATATAAATAATGAATAACAAGGGTCCCAACACTAACTCTGTGGCACATAATTAGTTACCAGCCTTTGTTTCAAGTGCTCCTACTCAAATGTTCACCATCGCCCATCGGCCTCTGAAAGTGCCACTTTTCCTTTCTACCAGAAGTATCACCTGCAGCACTTTGCCTCCGGCTATCACCTCCCAGCCTCCGTTGCTGTTTCAGTGCTTCCCTCCACTTCTGAGCCCATCTGGCAATCACACCCCTCAAAAGGATCCAACTACCACTTGGTTGCTCTTGCTCCACCTCAGCTCTTTATACGGGCTATCTCCCTCTGTTCTTTCAGTCCAGATTAAGAGGTCTTGACCCAAACCTTGACTACCAGTTTCCCACCGCAAATGCTGCTTGGATACTGAGTTCCTCATGCAACCAAGGCAATTAGTACACATTTTAGGATCTGCATTCCCTCATATCTCCATCTCACAAATCCTCATAGGAAGTAGTTAATAATTAAATGTGAGCACCTCTTTCCTCCGGGTGAACTTTTGACAGTAGCGTATTGGAAAGAGTTGGCTATTGCTGGCTGGCAGTGCTGATGGTTTGCTGGGCAGTTGAGCAGAAGTGTTTTGAGCGTGTCCTGTGGCATTTGATGATCTGAATGGGTAACGTCCACAGCCATATCGTGTTATTTTTGACACTTCAGTATTTGTTATTGTTTCTTGGCGCTTTGCAGATAGACTCTGCAAAATCCAAGCGCTTTGCAGATAGACTCTGCAAAATCCAAGCGCTTTGCAGATAGACTCTGCAAGATCCAAGTGCTTTGCAGAAAGACTCTGAGTGGAAGTTCTGGAGTCCCTTGTTTTCAAAATAGTGCACAGCCCTATTATGCGGTGTGATGAGGAGCAGATTCCAGTCTTCGTACCATCATCTGAAATTAAAGTTATGTTGAAATTGTATAACATGTTCAGGCCAAATTTAGGGGTATTGTGTGCAGTTCTGGTCACCTAACCACAGGAGAGAGATCAATAAGATTAAAGGAATGCAGAGAAAATATACAAGGATGTTGCCAGGACTTGAGAACTTGAGGAAAAGGTTGAATAGGTTAGTACTTTATTTTCTGGAGTGTAGGAGAATGAGCGGAGATTTCGATAGAGGTATACAAAATTATGAGGGGTACAGATAAGGTTTTCCACTGAGACTAGAACTAGAGGTCATGGGGTAAGGGTGAAAGGTGAAATGTTTAAGGGGGAACTTCTTCTCTCAGAGGGTGCAGAGAGTGTGGAATGAGCTTCCAGTGGAAGTGGTGGCTACGGGTTCAATTTCAACATTTAAGAGAAATTTGGGTAGGTGCGTGGATGGGACAGGTATGAAAGGGGACTAGTCAGATTAATAGTTTGGCCCAGACTAGATGGGCTGAAGAGCTTGTTTCCATGCTGAACATAACAGGAACATTTTAAAAGATCCTTAGATGGGAACATTGATATAAGAAAAATCGAAGGTTATGCATTGTATAGAAGGGAAGGGTTGGACTGGTCATGGAGTATGCTTATATGGGTCAGAATAACATTGTGAATTAAATTGCCGCTCTGTGCTGCACTGTTCTATGTTCTATAGCTCAATGAAAATGAAGCTCGAAGAGACAACAATAAATGGAGTCCCTTACGATCTTGGCCAATAGAGACGTGCAAATCCCTCTCATTGAAATCAGCTGTTTCTACAAGTGTAATTTCAGGATTACAGGATATGAGGGTGTGGACTGACCAGGAACGTATAGGGTATTCATTTCCCAATGAGTAAATCAGAGGGTCAGCGTTTAACAAGAGGTTGAAATGGGAAACTGGAATAAACAACAGGATTTAAACTGCCAGTTACTCTCTGATTTGGCACTTAGCCACCTGGTACTTATCTGAGAAAAATATGACTGACTGTGTGCTGAAGGTTTTTTATCAGTACTGCGGCTTTGATTTCACAGAGGCACTCAGTGGCCACTTTATTAGGTACACCTGTTTGCTTTTTAATACAAGTACAGGTTTCCCCCACTATCCAAAGGTAGAGCGTTCCTATGAAACGGTCTGTAAGCCGAAATGTCGTAAAGCAAAGAAGCAATTACCATTTGTTTATATGGGAAAATTTTGTGAGCCTTCGCAGACCCAAAAATAACCTACCAAATCATGCCAAATAACACGTAAAACCTAAAATAACAGTAACATATAGTAAAAACAGGAATGATATGATAAATACACAGCCTATATAAAGTAGAAATACTTTTCCACAATCATTACTGAACTGTTCTCCGTAGCGAAAATCTCGCGCAAGCGCCGTCGGCAGAAAATCTCACGCAAGCGCTATTGGCAAGAACACTCTCTCCAGTAACCTTTAAGCTATGAAGCTGCCAAATCATACCAAATAACACGTAAAAATACACAGCCTATATAAAGTAGAAATAATGTATGTACGGTGTAGTATCACTTACCGGAATCGGGAAGGCAGCGCCGAGCGCACTGATGATGGTGTGTTAGGCTGAGTCAGAGTTTGGGTGGTGCAGTGGCTCCCACCCTCCAGGCTGCCGAGCGATACATTGCCGCGAGGCATGCTGGGGTGCAGTGGTAGCCGGGAGGCACACAGCACATCTTTTAAGAAAAAAGCCGAAACAAACATGCTAATTAATTAGGTGCCATCCGGCACGTAATTGTCGGTCCAGATCAGTGCCGATTTCTGATTGCATCGTCTCTGATCTGGGCCGACAATTACATGTCGGCGGGACCTAATTAATTAACATGTTTATTTCGGCTTTTTTCTTAAAGATGTGCTATGTGCCTCCCGGCTACCGTTGCATTCTCCGCGAATCGGTATCTGTCCGTGACCTGGGGGTTGGGGTGGTGGGACACTGGGGTGTTATCTCGTTATCGTCTGTTTCCATTAAGGCAAGCAGGTCATCTTCTATCTCTGCCCGCCTCAATGTCGAAGGTGGAGGTTCATCGTCTGCTGTGGCTGATGTGGAAGGCTTGCTTGACTGCTGAACCTCACACATTTTTCTATCACACAGTTCCTTGTAAGGACTCAAACCATCCTGTAAATATCCCTTAAACCGACGTACCCTTTCAAAATTAAAGTCGTACTTTATCATTACTCATTCGGTTTCGATTGTTATCCTTTTTTCTTCCAATTGCTTCAGCTCTTCATCTAT
This sequence comes from Mobula birostris, assembly GCF_030028105.1. NCBI lineage: Eukaryota > Metazoa > Chordata > Chondrichthyes > Myliobatiformes > Myliobatidae > Mobula > Mobula birostris. The sequence goes on along the minus strand of NC_092400.1, from coordinate 7,061,769 downwards.
CAGATCTTGGTCATGGGATGCCAAAACCTCTTCAACATCATCTTCATCAGCTTCCACAAGCCAAACTCACTTTGTCCTTACTTCATTCACCATGATTGAAATGCTTAATTATGTCTAGTTTTACGCTGTGTAACACCCTTAGGAGATCTTTTAGGCTTTTCGGACACCATGGAACTCATCTTGCAAACGGCTGCTCACAGGCACGTGTTTAAGCAATCCCAGCAAGAATGCCGTTCCAAATCCGGGGAGAGCGGCTGCCTTTTATCGCGCGCTGCTTTTTTTTTTCGTAACAGTGAAAACACCTTCTGAAAGTGAAAACAGGGTACTAATGTAGGTCTTTCATAACAGTGAGGTTTCGTAAAGCAAACGTTCGAAAAGCGGGGGACACCTGTATCTAATCTGCTAATCATGTGGCAGCAACATAATGCATAAATGCATGCAGACACGGTTAAGAGGTTCTGTTTTTGTTCAGGCTAAACATAAGAATGGGGGAAGAAATGTGATCTAAGTGACTTTCACTGTGGAATGATCGTTGGTGCCAGACAGGGTGGTTTGAGTATTTCAGAAACTGCTGATTTCTTGGGATTTTCACGCACAGCAGTCGCTAGAGTTTAGAGAGAATGGTATGAAAAACAAAAAAAAAATGCAGTGAACGGCAGTCTTATGGGCACAAATGCCTTGTAAATTTTATTTTCTTAGATTTATTTATTGAGAGAGGTCAGGGCAGAATGGTCGAATGGGTTCAAGCTGACAGGAAGGCAACAGTAACTCAAATAACCATGTACTGAGTATATGTTTGTAGATCTGTTTCTTTATTCCCTGCACATCTCATCAGTAAACACAACATTTGGATTCCTATTGCCTACAGCTTGTGCATTGTAAAGTGCTGTTCCATCCCTCTTGTATAGTCATGAAGGGAATCAAGAAGAGAATTATGAAACGAGGGTTTCAAAACCTTTGAAACACCTTGCTAGAATTGAATGTTGTTGGTTACAATGCAGCATATTTGACTCGTACCAACCTGAACTTCAGAAATCCCCTAATGATAACAGAAATTATCTTCTAACACCTTTTACCCTTGGGCTGTTACACTGCTGTAAGTCTGCTACAATACACTTATACATAAAGTGATTGTATATCGTAAGCACACGAAATTCTGCAGAAGGTGGAAGTCCAATGCAGTGCACATACACTACTGTTTAATGCAATTATCTTTCCAAAGAATTTATTTCTATTGCTAACTGGGGACTGATTGTGTTTCAGTTTCCCATTAGACTTTAACAAATGCATTCAGTAGATAACTCCATCCATTTGTTGTGCATGAATGTATACTGTCACCTCGGGAATTCCACAAATTACAGCTTAATACGATGGCGTTACCCAAAACTAAAATTTTTTTTTTAGTAAACCTGGCCTAAGTTCCTCTGTAATTTTTTTCAGCAATTCTCAGGTAATTAATTTTGAAGTTTAAACTCGATAGAAACTTTAAGCACCGCACACAAAGTTGTGGAGAAACTCAGCAGGTCGGGCAGCACCTGCGGAAAGGAATAAAGTGTTGATGTTTCAGGCCAAGCCTTTCATTGGACACTTTATGGTGACCCGTCATGAGTCCTGATGAAGTGTCTACGCCTGAGATGTCAAATCTTTATTCCATGCCATAAATGACACCTGACCTGCCAAGTACAGCATTTTGTGTGTAATCCTCGGGATTTCCAGCATCTGCAGAATTTCTTGCGCTTTGGATATTTAGTTAAAATGACTGTCATGGTGGTGATACGTGACTCCTACTGTACTGGCCCTTGGTGACTTCGTAAAAAGTACATTTATTTATTATCAAAGTATGTATGTATGCAGTATACAACCCTGAGATTCATCTTCTTCATAGACATCCACAAATCATAGAAAACCATGGAATCTGTTTAAAGAAAACATAAATCCCCTGCGCAAAAAAAAATCGTGCAAACAGCCTAGTTTGCCTAGATTGATGCCAAGTGGTTTGTTAGGTTTATTCTTCTTCTGTTTCAATATAGAAGTAGTAGCACAATGAAGTGGATGCTGGGCCATTTTAGAGGGTGGCTAAGAGCCAACACAAGGCGTTGATCTGGAGCCATATAGAGAGGTAGGTCAGACAGGTGCAGAAAGTGGGTTTTCCTCCCCAGTGTGTTTTTATGACATTCTGAAGGAAAACGTTTTCTGTTATTGTTACTTTGACAAGTGTTCTTTTTCCCAAATTGGAGCTATAGAGTCACGCAGTACAGAAACAGGCTCTTTGGTCTACCCTGTCAAATGTTCATCAGTACTCATCACATCTTTTAGGACTTGTTCCATACCATTCAATGCCTTGGCAATTTGAGTGCTCAATAAAAAAAGTCGTAACTGTTGTATGTGTAACTCTCGCTTCAGCAAGCGGCTTAATCTATGGGGTGATAACCCCCGGCCCGGCCAAACTTAAGAAATCTCGTTTGGGCGGATGCTGCGCGATGTGTCCTCTCTTACAAATCAGTACCCTGAAATAACAAACAGTACACAATATGCGATTAAACGATTAAGCTTTATAATTCTGACTTTGGCTATATGGTTAGTAAAGAAACAAAGAAAAAAGAGAGCCCAATCTTATTAAACAGTCTGTTGCGTAAAGTTGGAACTCACTGATAAGTTGATCATTCACCATTGACCTCCTCTGATTGTCGCTGCCCTTCGGACCCTCGCTCCGAGTCCACCCCATCTGGTGGTCTACCAAATCTCTCCATTGGCATCTTCTCTCCTCATCTCTCCCCAGCAAAAGCCCGTGAAAAAATCTTCCAGATTCACAAGACAGAGCAACAAAATCCTGATTGCCTAACATGCATACCACAGTCCTGTTATCTCCATCCATAACCCAAACATTGCTGCTACAGAGAAAGCGTTACCTCAGCAGTGAACATTACAGAGAAACCATTTCATTAGCCTTAGCAGTGAAATATTACAGAGAAGCCATTACAGTGCATTACATAAGGATACTCGACTTTATCAGCTCAAGAAGTGCATTCCTGATTTTAGCCAAGTGGCAAAAAAGTTCTCCTTCAGATAACCACTAAACCGCTTGCTCTCATCCTAAACCTATGGCCCCTAATTTTAGACATCTCTGCTATGGGGTTAGGCACGTCTGCTTTTTAGATTATGAGGACACTCAGTCCTCTTTTATTGTCATTTAGTAATGCATGCATTAAGAAATGATACAATGTTCCTCCAGAATGATATCACAGAAACACAGGACAAACCAAGATTAAAAAACTGACAAAAATCACATAATTATAACATATAGTTACAACAATGCAAAGCAATACCATAATTTGATAAGAACAGACCATGGGCACCGTAAAAAAAGAAGTCTCAAAGTCTCTTGAAGGTCCCATCATCTCACGCAGACGGTAGAAGGCAGAAAAACTCTCCCTGCCAAGAGCTTCCAGCGCTGCAAACTTGCCAATGCAGCACCCTGGAAGCAACTGATCACAGTCTGACTCTGAGTCCGTCCTAAAACCTCGAGCCTCCACCAGCCCTGCAACACTGAGCACCAAGCACCATCTCTACCGAGCACTTCGACCCCGGCCCCGGCCGCCAAACAACAGGCAAAGTTGAGGACTTAGGGCCTTCCCCTCCGGAGATTCTCGATCGCACAGTAGCAGCGGCAGTGAAGCAGGCATTTCAGTAGTTTCTCCAGATGTTCCTCTGTGCTTCTCACATCTGTCTCCTTCAAATCAGGATTGTGCACGGTACCTACTTACAAATACAATATCATTTTGGAGCAGCCGCGCGCGCTGCGTCATGCCATCTTCTCCTCCCCTGCGGAGATCTTTTATAAACTTAATTTAAGTTCTATGAGTTCAAAGTTCAAAGTAAATGTTATTATCAATATCACCATATATAACCCTAAGATTCATTTTCTTGTGGGTATACTCAATAAACCTATAGACTAGTAACCATAACAAAATCAATGGAAGATCACCCAACTAGGGTGTTCAACCAGCGTGCAGAAGACAACAAACTGTGCAAATACAGAAAGACAAAATAATAACAGTAAATAAAGAAGCAATATATATCGAGAACATGAGATGAAGAGTCCATTGTTTTGGGGGGTATTTCAATGATAGGGCAAATGAAGTTGAGTAAAATTATCCCTTTGATTCAAAAGCCTGATGGATGAGGGGTAGTAATTGTTCCTGAACCTGGTAGTGTGAGTCTGTGTACCTTCTTCCTGATGGAAGCAGTGAGGAGTGAGCATGTTCTCAGTGGTGGGTGTCCCTGATGATGGATGCTGTATTCCTGTAAGAGTGTTTCACGTAGATATGCTCGATGGTTGGGAGGTCTTTACCCGTGACGGACTGGGCCATATCCACTACTTTTTGGAGATCTTTCCATTCAAGGGCATTGGTGTTTCCATAGCAGGCTGTGATGCAGCCATTCTGTATACTCTCCACTGCATATCAATAAACATTTGTCTAAGTTTTAGTTGTCATTCCGAATCTCCATAAACTCTTAAGGAAGTAGAGGTACCGCCGTGCTTTATCTGTAATTGTACTTATGTGCTGGGCCTTGGACAGGTTCCCCAAAATAATGACATCTAGGAATTTAAAGTTGCTGACCCTCTGATCCTCATATACCTCTGATTTCCCTCTCCTGACGTCTATAATCAGCTTCTTAGCCTTGTGGATTGTCAGTCCAAGCATGTCCATTATAAGCCTGCTAACTCAACTGATGCAGCATCGGTGAATCCAATAATTAATAAAGGCATCCGTTAGACTTGTGAGACCATGGATCTGCGCCTGGAAAGTCTTCACTCTCCGGGGCGCAGACCTGGGCAAGGTTGTATGGAAGACCAGCAGTTGCCCATGCTGCAAGTCTCCCCTCTCCACGACACCGATGTTGTCCAAGGGAAGGGCATTAGGACCCATACAGCTTGGCACCAGCGTCGTCGCAGAGCAATGTGTGATTAAGTGCCTTGCTCAAGGACACAACCCGTTCCCTCGGCTGGGGCTCGATCTCACGACCTTCAGGTCGCTAGTCCAATGCCTTAACCACTTGGCCACGTGCCCACACGAACCCAATAATTACTGGCTTAGGTATGGGCATGTAGTGCTATTTCCTTGGTCTCCAGTTTGGAACACTTTTCAAAAGTTAAAATTGCCTGAGTAATCATGAAGATCATTTAAAGCTCTGAGTCTGGATCTCAGTAACAATGTAATTATTACAAAAGTACATCCTTTGTGTGGATCTTTGATTTACAAGATTCATACCTGAATTGTCATTGGCTCACATCACTTGGTATAATGAAAAGGTAACAGTCCTTCTGAGTTACCAGTCTCCTGAAAACAGCAAGGAATTACATGAGTTTCCACTATTATTTTTTGGTATTTTGTTCAAATCACCTTGAAAATAGTAAAGCTCATTCTTAGTATTTCTATATTTTGGACTAATTCCAAGCTTGAGGTAAAGGCTCAGTATGCTTTTAATGCTGCTCTAATTCCCTAGATGCCTGCTGAAAATCGTATACATCTGAAGCACAGAGACAAAGACCTGAAAACTATCAGTAAGGATCTATTGCACACCAGGTAAGGGCAAAGCATCACAACGAGCAATTAAATTCTCGAGGCTTGAACATTCAAAAAACGAAAATACCACATATGCTGGAAATCTGTAATAAAAACAGAAAATGCTTGAGGTTTTCAGGAGATCGAGCAGGTGACAAAGAAGCATATAGGGTTAATATTTGGGGTCAGTTGAACCTATTATAATGTAAGATCATTGACTGAAACTTTCATACTCCTTCTCTGTGCAGGTGATGCCCAGGATGATGACAAGTTTGAGTTAATTCAGATCAAGCCAGGACAGAGGTTTTGGTGCTGTATTTGCTCCCAATACCACCAGGGCTGGGATGGAGAGTAGAATATGACCAGGTTTTCTCATAATTATAAATAGCTCCTGATAGTACGTGCTTATGAATATTGGTAGAATCATGTTCACAACAGGGAGTTCAGTGCCATCAGGAAAGACTTGGTCTGGTTTAATGCAACATGTACCGAAGTACGGTGAAAAGTTGGTCTTGCATACAGAACAATTCATTACATTGAGGTAGTACAGGTAAAACAATAAGAGAATGCAGGATAAAATGTAACAGCTGTAGAGAAAGTGTAGTGCAGGTAAATACTAATGAGGTCAAGAGTCAATCTTATTGTCCTAGGGAGCTGTTCAATAGTCTTAAAACAGTGACGTTAAAGTTGTCTTTAAGCCTGGTGATACGTACTTTCAGACTTTCTTATCTTCTGCCAGATGGGAGAGGGTATAAGCAAGAATGTCTGTGCTGGGTGGGACCTATGATTATGGTGTCTGCCTTACGGGGCAGGGTGAAGGACAGACATGCTATGTTGGAGCCGGAAAATTTGCTGACACTTGTGGGCTGCCACCAGAACACCCTTGGGTGTGTTGGTTGCTAATGCAAATGACTTATTTCACTGTACGTTTCTGTGTACAGTATGCGTGATGAATAAGCGAATCTTGAGACAGATTCCCTGGAGGAGAGGAAGTGTATAATACAAAATTAAAAGGTAACCATGACTTGTCTCCATTGCTTCATCCAAAGTCAAAATGACCTGCTAAGTTCTGATATTTTCCCAGTGCTTCCTAACTAGATCAGGAGCATCCGTGTTTTACTCAGTTCTGATGCAGGATCTCAGCCTGAAAGGTCCACAGCCCCTTTGCTTCCTGTTGACCGCTGACCCACTGAGTCCCTCCAGCAGCTTATAATTTGCTTCACTCTCTTGAGTTCTGGAAGTTGATAGATTTGGAAGAGTTCATTGTTTAATTTTACTGCTGTTTTCCTTCCAATGACACGGCCACGTGAAAAAGAAGAAAATAACACCTCCCGCAAATGCCCCTAAATGGGCAAGTGGCATAGTACACAAAGGCTGGGAAGATGTTAGATTCATTTCCTCATTCCACCTGATCTCTGATGAGGGATGAAGTTGGTTCAACTGCTGGACTTACTGTGTAAATAAAAACAAATCAATCAATCTAATTGCCTGGCCATTGTAATCCAGTACCATAATGGACAATGGATCTCAACAAGATTAAGCCAAGTCACCTATGATGTCTTGTTGATGGAATAGCTTTCTAATATTTATTTGATTACTAGAACATTAATGGTTTTCCTTCACCTTAGCCACCTCCAGTCCTTCCACATCTACATTTGTCAGCATAACCTTCTATAGAATTCTCTTTCATTCTTTATCTAGTTTTTTCCTCAAATACATCCATAAAAATGACCCCAGTCAGTTCAGATTAGCAACACCATCTCCTCCACGATCTTCATCAACAGAGGCACAACACAAGGTTGTGTGCTTAGCTTCCTGCTCTACTCACTTTACACACGACAATATGGCTAAACATAGCTCCAATGCAATATTTAAGTTTGATGATGGCACCACTGTCAAGGGCTGAATCAAAGGTGGTGATGAACCAGCATACAGGAGGGAAACTGAAAATCTGACTGAGTGGTGCCATAACAACAACCTCTTACTTAATGCCAAAAAGATCGAGTTTATCATTGACTTCAGGAGGAGGAACCTGTAGGTCCATGAGCCATTCCCCATTGGGGGTCAAAGGTGGAGGGGTCAGCAACTTTAGCTTCCTAGGTGTTATCATTTCTGAGGACCTGTCCTGGTCCCAGCACATAAGAGCAATTATGAAGAAAGTACAGCAGTGCCTCTACTTCCTTTTGGGTGAGCAAAGTTTCGACATGACGTCCAAGACTTTGATAAATTTCTGTAGCTGGTGGAGAGAATTTGCCTGGCTGCATCACAGCCTCATGTGGAAACACCAATACCCTTGAATGGAAAATCCTACAAAAAGTAGTGGATATGACCCAATCCATCACAAGTAAAGCCATTGAGCATGGAGTGTTGTCATAAGAAAGCAGCGTCCATTATCAAGGACCCCCACCACCCAAGTCATGCTCTCTTCTCATTGTTTCCATCAGGAAGAAGGTACAAGAGCCTCAAGACTCGCAGCACCAGGTTCAGGAACAGTTATTACCCCTTAATCATCAGCCTCTTGAACCAAAGGGGATTCAACTTCACTCGCCCCATCACTCAACTGTTCCCACAACCTATGGACTCATTTTCAAGGACTCTTCAACTCATGTTCTTGATATTCATTGCTTATTTATGTATTGTTATTATTTCTTTTCTTTGTATTTGCACAGTTTGTTGTCTTTAGGTGTGGTCTGTCATTGATTCCACTATGATTATTGGATTTATTGAGTTGTATCTGCAAGAACATGAATCTCAGGGTTGTATATAGTGATATATATGTCCTTCGATAGTAAATTTACTTTGAAATTTGAATAAGTTGTTCCAGTGACTCTTCATGCTGGTAAGTTTCACAATCTCCATATCCACTAAGCAAAGGTTTCAAAGATTAGATTAGATTATGAGGACACTCAGTCCTCGTTCATTGTCATTTAGCAATGCATGTATTAAGAAATGATACAATGTTCCTCCAGTATGATATCACAGAAACACAAGACAGGCCAAGACTAACACTGACAAAAACCACGTAATTATAACATATAGTTACAACAGTGCAAAGCAATCCTGTAACTTGATAAAGAGCAGACCATGGGCACGGTGAAAAAAGTCTCAAAGTCCCGATAGCCCATCATCTCACACAGACGGTAGAAGGAAGAAAAACTCTCCCTGCCATGAACCTCCAGCGCCGCAAACTTGCCGATGCAGCACCCTGGAAGCACCCGACCACAGCCCACTCTGAGTCAGTCCGAAAACTTCGAGCCTCCGACAAGCTCTCTGACACCAAGCACCATCTCTACTGAGCACTTCGATCCCATCCCTGGCCGCCAAGCAACAGGTAAAGCCGAGGACTCAAGGCCTTCCCCTCTGGAGATTCTGGATCGCACAGTAGCAGCGGCAGTGAAACAGGCATTTCAGAAGTTTCACCAAATGTTCCTCCATGCTTCTCACGTCCGTCTCCACCAAATCAGGATTGTGCACGGCATCCTACTTAACAAATAACAGATATTCATCACCAGAATGGCTGCTGCAAGCTACGTTGCACCACCATCTCCTCTTCTACATGGACTTATAGAAACATAGAAAATAGGTGCAGGAGTAGGCCATTTGGCCCTACGAGCCTGCACCGCCATTCAGTATGATCGTGGCTAATCATCCAACTCAGAGCCCTGTACCTGCCTTCTCTCCATACCCCCTGATCCCTTTAGCCACAAGGGCCATATCTAACTCCCTCTTAACTATAGCCAATGAACTGGCCTCAACTGTTTCCTGTGGCAGAGAATTCCACAGATTCACCACTCTCTGTGTGAAGAAGTTTTTCCTCATCTCGGTCCTAAAAGGCTTCCCCTTTATCCTCAAACTGTGACCCCTTGTTCTCGACTTCTACATGAACATTTATTGCCTCCTCTCTATGAAAACTGTTCAGAATTTTAATTAACCTTGATGAATCATGTCTCAGTTTTCTGCTTACAAAAGAAAGGAAACACAGGTTGATCACTAGAGGTAGAACCTCAGTCTTTCATCAACCTTGCAAACCATATTTCCAACTGCACTCTTCTCCCCATTATCCCTGATACCTGGATGTCCCTTTTAATAATATTGTAGCCTGAACTATACACAGTGTTCCCATAATGATCTAACCATTCACGTGACTGGGGAAGGCACAAGCAATCCAATAACTTCAGCAGGTTGTTGAAGAGCAAGTTAGCTCTTCAGGAGAGTGGGTGTTGAAAAATAGGAGAGGAGATGAGAATTTTATTTGTTTTAGGTCAGGACTTAATATGTCCATTCATTGACGATGAAGAGGTTTGTCTGTCATCGCTTCAGCCTCTTAATTAATGACGCACATTAAGAAATGAATGTTAATTAAGATACTTTTCCAAAGTGCATTAACTGTAATCACTGAACTGTTTAAGCAAGATTGAATAAATCAGGAATTCATAAGAATTTAATAAATGGAAGATCAACTAGGACAGATTAACATATGGGGAATTTAGAAGTGGAAGTATTAATCAAGATTAAAGTATTTAACATACTTGATATGAAATTTCAATGGTCGTTTAGAAGGGTTGAGCAATTAATTGTTGGAATCTGCCATGAATGAATATAACACCATGTAGAGTACGAAGTGGACCTCTCAGCAATGGTCCCTTTTGTAATGAGGAAGAGAAGACCTGTGTGCGTGGTCTTTCTGGAGAACCAGATGTATTTTCTTTTGTTATAATGCATATTAGTTGACAGTGGAGTCGTAGAGATGTATAGCACAGAATCCGGCCCTTTGGCCTAACTCACCTAGGCCGATTAAGTTGTCTATCTAAACCAGTACCATTTACATGTGCTTGGCCCACATTCCTCTAAAGCTTTTCTTTCCATGTAGCTATCCAATGAGTAGATCTGCCACGGTTCTCAAAGATTAATTCTGCTTTCTGTTAGACTCTATATAGCTGAAATTTACCCACCAAACGTCCAATATTTTAGATCTCTTTCTCTCAGCATTGGCCTCTGCTGTAACGTCTCAAATGCCAAGGTGTTTCCCTTGTATTCCCGTGAACAGATTCATATGCTAGAGTTCTCTGGTTGTAGCTCTATTATATGACCATGACTTCTTCATCAGCTCTTCACCTCTTCCACTAAACACTTCCTAGCTTCTTACTTCATCTCCCTCTTCCCACAAACCCACCTTACCCCTGACCTGACTTCACCTATCACCTGCCAGATTGTACTCCTTCTCTCGCCCCAGCTGCTTATTCTGGTTTCTTTCCCCTCCCCCCCACTTCCTCTACAATCCTGATGAAGAGTCTCGGCCCAAAGCATAGGCTGTTTATTCCTCTCCATGGATGCATCTCCAGAATCTCTTGTTTATGAGAGGCCGGAACGCCCAGTTCTGGTACAGAAAGAAAGGAAGTTAGAGTTCCTAGTTCCTCCAAATTCGACAATGAATCTAAAAGGCCAGAATGTTAGCTTCTTCAAGTTTTAAAGACTAAATTTTATTTTGTTCAGCTTTAGGATGTGAGTAGTCTTAGCAGCTCCAGGCTTCCGGTGCTGAAATCAAAACACATGAAAAGAAAATAGCGGCTCCAAAAATTTGAGTGTATTTCTTGGATGTAATAGAATAGCACAACTGGAGTAAACCAACAGTCATTAGGTTATTGGACCTTAGGTGAAATTGAGTGGGTGTGGCACAAATGTGTAGGCAGAAGCATGCTGTCCGGTCCTGAGTTGGCCTTGGGAGGTCTGTGTCTGGGATTGGAACCAGGTCATTATTCTAGGGGAAGCTGATGATTGAGAACAAGGACCGGTTGTTCCTTATGTGGGGGAGAGAGGAGGGATTGGGAACCAGTCATCATGTGTAGAAAGGGATTATGGGCAGGTTATTGAGGTATAGAGGGGGAAATCAGGAGAGGTCAAAGACTGACCAGCATAGTGTGATCAAGGAGGTAGGTGGAGGTTGGGGTTTGTGTGGGAGTGGTCTTAATCTAAGGGTGGATGATCAAGGATGTAGACAAGTATTTTCACTTACCTTCAGGCCAGTTGGGCTATCCAGGGACAGGGTGCTGTGGTTCAAGGAATGCCAAATGACAAATACCGCAGTCTATTGTGGTTCTTGTCCCTCTCCCGCATGACTTCAGAAGGAACAAAGCACAGGCAATGATCTCAGATAACTCAAAACAGCAAATGCCCATCTAACATTCTGAGTGACTCTTGCAGCTCTGTCTGTCCCCCATTCAGCTGTTCAAGAGAAACACTTGCCACATGGGTCCAAGTGTGAACAGTATAGTGACTTTACTGCACAAGTTCTTAAAAAGCACTATATACAGTTTAGCTTCCAAGCAATTATTTGGTACCAAATAAATGTAAACCAACTCTCTGTGGTCTCTGTAGTGTGTTAAATTTAGATCAAATGTACCAGCGGAGGCCGATTGATTGTAGGGGAAGTGGGAAGGATTGGACACCGGAAGATTGCCTTGGTGGTGATGACTTTGTAACCACCCCTCAAGCATTAACATCACTACCATGACCCCCTACAACCTTTAACCTTCACCACTCATCATGTGCCCAGTTAAGCTGTTAAAATCATGTAACAAACCTATAAAGAAATTAAAGGAGCTCAAAGTTCAAAATTCAAAGTAAGTTTATTATTAAGTACATATATGTCACCATATACAATCCTGAGATTTATTTTCTTGCAGGCATACTCAATAAATCTAATTACCATAACAGAATCAATGACAGACCACACCAACAGGGCGGAAAACCAGTGTGCAAAAGACAACAATCTATGCAAATGCAAAAAAAAGGAAATGATAATAATAAATAAGCAATAAATATAGTGAACAGGAGTTGAAGAGTCCTTGAAAGTGTGTCTGTAGATTGTAGGAACAGTTCAGTGATGGGGCGAGTGAAGTTATCCCCTCTGGTTCAAGAGCCTGATAGTTGAGGGGTAGTAACTGTTCCTGGATCTGGTGGTGTGAGTCCTGAGGCTCCTGAATCTCTTTCTGATGGCAGCAGACAGAAGAAAGCATGATCTGGGTGGTGGGGGTCCTTAAGATGGATGCTGCTTTCCTGTGACAGGGCTCCATGTAGATGTGCTCAATGGAGGATTTTACCATATCGACTACTTTTTGTAGGACTTTCCATTTAAGAGCATTGGTGTCTCCATACCAGGCTGTGATGCAGCCAGTCAATATACTCTCCCACTACGTATCTGTTGAAGTGTGTCAAAGTTATAGATGTCACACTGAATCTTTGCAACCTGTGAAGAAGTAGAAGCACTGCTGTGCTTTCTTCATAATTGCACCTAAGTGCTTGGCCCAGGACAGGTACTCTGTAAGAGGAATTTAAAGTTGCTGACCCTCTCTACCTCTGATCCCCTGATGAGGTCTGGCTCATGGACGTCTAGTTTCCTCCTGCTGAAGTCAATAGTCAGCTCCTTGGTCTTGCTGATGTTGAGTAGGAGGTTGTTGCAGTGGCACCACTCAGCGAGGTTTTCAATCTCCGTCCTGTATGCTGATTCATCACCACCTTTGGTTTGGCTTACGACAGTGGTGAAGTAAAACTTAAAAGTGGCATTGGAGCTGGGTTTAGCCACGCAGTCGTAAGTGTAAGCTGAGTTGAGCAGGGGGCTGAGCACAGAGCCTTGTGGTACACTTGTGCTGATGGAGATTGTGGAGGAGACGTTGCTAATCTGAACCGACTGGGGTCAGCAAGTGAGGAAATTGAGGATCCAATTGCACAAGGAGGTATTGAGACCAAGGTATTGAAGCATATCGATTAGTTTTGAGGAGATGGTAGTATTGAATGCCTGGCGATAAAGGGCATCCTGGTGTATGCATCTTTGCTGCCCAGATGCTCCAGGGTTGAGTGAAGAATCAATGAAATGGCATCTGCTCTGACCTGTTGTGCCAGTAGGCAGACTGGAGCAGATCCAAGTCACTTCTCAGGCAGGGGTTGATTTGCTTCAGCACCAACCTGTCAAAACACTTCATCACTGTGGATATAAACTGAAAAGCTGTGATTTTAAAAAGTGGCTTCTCTTTGTGTTATTCGCAATCTCATGCAATAATCCTGCTCTGAAAAAGACCCTTTAAATAGCTGTTATGTTCAGGTTGTGAGGGAACAGGTGAAGGGAGGGTCCAGGTTGAGTTGTACACACTGCTTTGCTACCTAGAGTTCAATTAGGTGCTAATTCATGCATCTACAGCATGAGGCTACATGCTTTGCTTGTGTCCAGTCCTTATGTGACAGGCGTGAAATGCTACTTTAGTGAATTAAGTTCAAGGTCCACAAGATAATGAGCTCTATGAAAATGTTAGACCACACTTGGAGTGTTGTGTTAACTTCTGAACACCTCAGCATAGGAAGGATATGGAAACTAGAGAGAGTGCAGAGGAGATTTATCTGGGTGTTTCCTGGATTGGAGAGCATGTCTTATGAGGAAAAGTTGAGCAAGGTGGGGCTTTTTTCTTTGGAGTGAAGGGGGATGAGGGGTACTTGACAGAGATGTATAAGATGGTAAGAGGCATAGGTAGAGTGGACTCCAGAACCATTTTACCTCAGAACAGCAATGACTAATACAAGAGGGCATAATTTTAAAGTGTTTGGAGGAAGTATAGAGGTATGTCAGAAGTATTTTTTGACACAGAGAATAGTGCACTTCTAGTGGTTGTGGTAGAGGCAGGTACATTAGTGACATTTAGGGTAGAACACTGAGGCTGTCTACAAGAAGGGTCAGAGTCGTCTCTATTTCCTGAGGAGACTGAGGTCCTTTAACATCTGCCGGACGATGCTGAGGATGTTCTACGAGTCTGTGGTGGCCACTGCTATCATGTTTGCTGTTGTGTGCTGGGGCAGCAGGCTGAGGGTAGCAGACACCAACAGAATCAAGAAACTCATTCGTAAGGCCAGTGATGTTGCGGGGATGGAACTGGACTCTCTGACGGTGGTGTCTGAAAAGAGGATGCTGTCCAAGTTGCATGCCATCTTGGACAATGTCTCCCATCCACTACATAATGTACTGGTTGGGCACAAGAGTACATTCAGCCAGAGACTCATTCCACCGAGATGCAACACGGAGCGTCATAGGAAGTCATTCCTGCCTGTGGCCATCAAACTTTACAACTCCTCCCTTGGAGGGTCAGACACCCTGAGCCAATAGGCTGGTCCTGGACTTATTTCATAATTTACATATTACTATTTAACTATTTATGGTTCTATTATTATTTATTATTTATGGTGCAACTGTAACAAAAACCAATTTCCCCCTGGGATCAATAAAGTATGACTATGACTATTTAAGACACTTTTAGATAGGCACATGGATGAAATGAAATCAGAATCAGATTTAATATCACTGGCATATGTTGTAAAATTTATTGTTTTGTGGCAGCAGTAGATTGCAATACATCATAAAAACAGTGAATTACAGGAAATATATATAAAAGTTAAATTAAGTAATTAGTGCAAAAAAGTAGTGAGGCCGTGTTCATGGGTTCAATGTCCATTCAGAAATCTGATGGCAGAGGGGAAGAAGCTGTTCTTGAATCACTGAGAGTGTGCCTTCAGGCTCCTGTACCTCCTCCCTGATGGTAGCATTGAGAAAAGGGCATGCCCTGGGTCATGGGAGTCCTTAATGATGGATGCTGCCTTTTCGAGGCATCGCTATTTGAAAATGTTCTGGATGCTGGGGAGGCTAGTGCCCATGATGGACCTGACTGAGTTTACAACTTTCTGTAACTTATTTCGATCCAGTGCAGTAGCCCCCCCCCAACTCGCCCCCATCCCCATACCAGACAGTGATGCAGCCAGTTAGAACGTTCTCCGTGATACATCTGTAGAAATTTGCGAGTGTCTTTGGTGACATACCAAATCTCCTCAAACTCCTCATGAAGTATAGCCTCTGCCGTGCCTTCTGTGTAACTGCATCAATATGTTGGGCCCAGGATAGATCCTCAGAGATGTTGACACACAGGAACTTGAAGTAGCTCACACTTTCCATTTCTGATCCCGCAATGAGGATTTGTGTGTATTCCCTCATCTTACCCTTTCTAAAGTCCACAATCTATTCTTTGGCCCTACTGATGTTGAGTACAAGGCAGTTGCTGTGACACCACTCAACTAGCTGATATATCTCACTCCTGTATGTCCTCTTGTTATCATCTAGGAATTCTGCTGACAATGTTAGCAGAATTTACTGCTATCATCAGTAAATTTATAGATGGCAATTGAATTGTGCCTGGCCACACGGTCGTGAGTGTAGAGAGAGCAGGGCAGTAGCTTAAGCACACGTCCTTGAGTTGCGCCAGTGTTAATTATCAGTGAGGTGGAGGTGTTATTTCTGATCCGTACAGATTGTGGTCTTCTGCTGGTCCAGGATCCAGTTGCAGAGGGAGGTACAGAGGATCAGGTTTTGGAGCTTCTTGATCAGATCTGTAGGAATGATTGTGCTATATGCTGAGCTGTATTTAATAAATAGCAGTCTGCACTAAGTACTAGTAATTCCCAGGTGATTCAAGGCCACAGGAAGAGCCAGTGAGGTCACATCTGCTGTAGACCTATTGTGGAGATAGGCAAATTGCAGTGGGTCCAGGTCCTTACAGAGACAGGAGTTAATTCTAACCAAAACCTATTTCTGAAAGCACTTCATCACTGTCGATGGGAATGCTGCTGGGCGATTGTCGTTAAGGCACCTCAACTGCTCTTCTTGGGCACTGCTATCATTGTTGCCCATTTGAAGCAGGTGGGAACTTCCGAATGTAGCAATGAAAGATTGAAAATATCTTTGAACACACTCGCCAGTTGGTTGGCACAGGTTTTCAGAACCCTACCAGGTACTCCATCAGAGCCTGTCACCTTCTGAGGGCTCACCTTCTCGAACCTTCTTCACTATCTGACTATGTGGAGGGGGGGAGGGTTACTTTGATCTTAGGGTATGTTGAAGTGTTGGCACAACATTGTGAGTCGAAGGGCCCATTCTCTTCAATGTACACTTGTAGGTATTTTCAGCTGTCTACGTAAACACTGGCTGTAGCTCAGACTTCTCATCTAGATCAGGCAAACTTCTTAATTAAAATCTACATCAACAAAATGACAGTCATGTGCCCGAAAAATTGTCAAATTGAAGCGCTTAAAGAGCAAGGTAAGTGACAGCTGTTTGGTCATGGACTAGACTTCCTTCCATTGGTATTGATCTGTTTTTAAATACAAAGAGACTGAATTAATTTGTGACCCAAACCACTTGTCTCTCAAGCAGCTCCACACAGCTCTACACACACAACTGTTTTGGCTCCTTTCCCAGACTTTGTCCATTTTCTCCGTGAAGGTAATGGTTCACAATGCGCTGGCAGCCAGTTACTCCGCAGCCTTGCCATATATGATCTACTTCAATCACTTACCTGCATAGTGAAGAGCAATTTGTGACAGAAATGGTAGGTCCCCAGAGCTATATTTGTCATAAGGACAATTGAAAACAAAACTTGCAAAAAAAAAATAGTTTTTCTTTCTCTAGAACATGATGCATTTAGTGGGGAATGCTTGGGGAACTAGTTGGGTGTCAAACTTTATTAGTAAAGTTATCTGTCCTATCACGATATCTTTCAGTTCCACAGTTATTGTGATTATACTCACTGCAGTGTAAAACTTAGTGGGGAAGTCGGGGTATATTAAGAATTGCTCCTTTTATTTTGGTTCTTCCACGCATCTGACACAATGATGCAAGGCGGATCCTGACCACGTGCATAGACATCCACTGGCAGATTGACTGCAAGCTTCCATTCACACATACATTTGTTCGCTTTACGACGCCTTTTAATCTTTAGGCATTCTTGCTTCTGTCACTATGCAACGAATATTCTTACCCCATTCTTGTGCTTTGTCGTTCTCAAAAACACGTCGGTGCTCATGTGCTTGTACTTGATATAGATTTTGTTAGACAGATCTGTTCTTGTTTTGCTCTCAAGTCAGACACCGCACACTTGGTAAACTGTGGTTTTAGACCCAGATCCTTAAATAGTAAACTGAATAGACACTTAAATAACAAACTCCCTACTTTTAAACAAATTCTCCTTCCTCGGTGATTGCAGGAGCCATGTACCTACTTTCTATCTGTCTGTACCATATTTTGTGTTGGGCATTTATAAATGGTAATCTCTCACATGGGTTAAGGTGTGGTAGAAGCGAAAGAGTACGGTTACGTATTCATGCTCAGTTCAGTTTAGTCTAATTAGAGCCAGAGAGTGGGCTGGGGGCAATTTTCTTTTGTTTACCGTTAATTCCTCTATTACGCTACTTTAGTTTGACTGCTGAATTATGCTAATTGGGACATTAATTTCGCTATATTGATAGTTTTAGTTTTGTTAGTTTTTTTTATCGCTACAAGATTGTTCATCTTTGCTGGCTCTGCAATTAAGGATCGAACGTTCCTTTCTCGATTTGGAAATTTGTTACTTTGGAAGCGTGTCGGGCAGGTGGGGCTCATCAGCCTTCGACGGCGGCCCGCCTAGGAGAAGGAAAACTCAGATTTTAAACCTCCGCTGCCTTGCGGCCATACCCACCCGTGGGAAAGGCTTCGGGAGTAAACCCCGAGGAAGAAATCCAGAGCCAGGGTCCCTAAGGCAGTTTGATGTTGTTTACAACTTCACTCTGGCAACCCCTGCGACAACACTGGTGCCAAGCTGTATCGGCACTTGCCCTTCCCTTAGACTACATCAGTGACGTGCACGGGCAGCAGCCGGTTCTTCAAGCCTTCCCTCCCAGGCTTGCGCCCTGGAGAGGACACAGTCCACCAGAGGCGCAAGCCCACAATCCCCTGGGATCAACGGTTGCCTACAGTCAATCATACAGTACCAACCCCCATACTCAGGCTCTGAGCGGCTTTGGATAATTTTCAAGTAACCGCTACAGTGATGAAAAACAACAAGCACAATTTAAAGACCAAAGACCACTCCAATCCACTTAAAATTGATATTATAACTGCTGTAGGATGTTTGAGCGCTGAACCAGCAACTTCCACTGCTTTGGTTAGGACATGATTGCATTATCATTGTGTGTTTACAGACTCCTTTATGATTTATCATGTCAGATTTATGGGAGGCATGGAAGAAAATCACAAAGTGTGTGGCTTATTATAAGTTCCTCTACTTTCCATTAAGTTTTATTGTGCACTAAAATCAAACTATAATGCAACCAATAATCTGAACAGACCATTAAATAGAACACAAATTAGTTGGGCTGGATCTTCCCCAGCTGGGACCAGAACATATTTCCTGGCAGTATAGGAGTTTAGTGGCATTGTGCAAAATCATGTTTGGCTATTTCGATAGTAGGAGTATGTGGGTCTGTTGTAGCGTGGATGAAATCACTGCAGAGACAGAGTCACTGGTAGATACAAAGCAGCTTCCTTATTCGACACAACAAGGTACAGCAGGCATTGTACTGACAGAGACGCTTTCGGTAGAAAGGTCTGCTAGCCCAGTGTGGGCTCGATATTTATATGCTAAACACAAAGGCCATCGCTACTTAGAAGTTATAGACAATGCTTCCTTTTGAAGCTACATACAAACATCACACCTTAGGATTTCATCCTTTCCTTCTGACGCCAACATGTCTGGGTTGGTATCCACAGCCTTTAGGAATGTAAGGTAAGTCTACGATACATTTATTTGGCATTTCCCGTGCTAACATTGAAGAATTAATATTTATAATGTATAAGTGATACTGCCTTCGAAACTACAGCATCAGGTCAAACTACCAGAAGCATCTGGTATTCACACGTTTTAGGAAGCCCATTGTGGTGGACTCAATCCACAGTCCTTTGTCAAACAGTTAAAATAGAAGTCTGGTGGCCAAAGTCATTTAAGTGTTAACAAATCATCTACCCAGAAAGAAATCCACTCTAACAGGTCCAGTAGCAAACATTTATAATCCACTATTTGGTTATTTGGAAATAATGAGATGTTGGCATTTGACTCACTAGGTAGTTTCCAGATGAGAAGTCAGAATAAGAAGGTGGGGGGGGGGTGGATGATTAGGAAGAACTACAAGGTGGCAGGTGATGGGTGAAATGGGGAGGGGTTGAAATGGCATCCTAAATCATAAGGATGTATGGAGATATGATGAACTATAGAGTTAAGATACCATAATCAGAGGAAGTAAATCCGTGTATAAGAGTTGTTGGTGCAGTGCTGATTTATGCTCACAATCAAGTTCAGAACCAGTGCTGTTAGTTGCTTAGAAACCATTGTTATTCAATACTTTGCCTTGGCTACAAGAGGCCTTATAATTAGTTTCCCAGGTAACTCTATAACAACATATAAAACAGGCAAAAGGTTGAAAGAGTACAGGAAGAACACACACACAACACTGCAGTCAAATACAGACATTCTGAGTTGCTGTTAAATACTTTGTTGCCTACAAACAGAATTGTAGTTAGATGAGTTTAACAGCCTGGTCAAAGTATAAGATTAAGCAATAGACACAAAATGCTGGAGGAACTCAACAGGCCAGGCAGCATCCATGGAAAAGGGTAAACAGTTGACATTTCTGTCTGAGACCCTTCATCAGGACTGGAAATAAAAGATAAGGAGTCAGATGAAGAAGAGGCAGGGAGGGGAGGAAGAAGTACAAGTGGTGGTAGGTGATAGGTGAAATTGGGAGAGTGGGAGGGGGTGAGGTAAAGAGCTGGGAAGTTGATTGGTGAAAGAGGTAAGAGGGAGAAGGGAGAACCTGATAGGAGAGGGCAGAAGACCATGGAAGATAGGGAAAGTGGAGGAGCACCAGAGGGAGGTGTTGGGCAGTTAAGGAGATAAGATGAGAGAGGGAAGCTGGAATGGGGAATGGTGAAGGAGTGGATGGGACAACTACTGGAAGTTCGAGAAATTGATGTTCATGCCATCAGTTTGGAGGCTACCCAGATGGAATATAAGGTGTTGTCCCTCCAACCTGAGTGTGGTTTCATCACAGCAGTAGAGGAGGCCATGGACTGATATGTTGGAATGGGAATGGGAAGTAGAATTGAAATTGGTGGCTGCCAGGAAATCCCGCTTTTTGTGGCGGAAGGAGCATAGGTGCTCAGCGAAGCATCTCCCAATCTACGTCAGTCTCACCAACACACAGGAAGCCACACCAGGAGTACTGGATACAGTAAATGACTCCAACAGACACACAGGTGAAGTGTCACCTCAAATGGAAGGACTGTTTGGGACCCTGAATGGTAGTGAGGGAAGAGGTGTAGGGGCAGGTATGGCACTCGTGAAGATTTCGAATCAGTTCTCACATCGTTTTGGGAGGATTAGTAAGTGTTAGCAAAAGTAAGGATTAGCAAACACATTGAATGGCAAGGCCCAAGGAATTGTTAAAGAGCAAAGAGCAAAAAGGATTTCACCATTTTATATTTGGAAGCAATATACTGTGCAACTCATTTTTTAATTTAGCTATGTATAATTTTCCTATATTATGAAGCTCTCATTATGTAGCTTCTGTTGAGTACATAATTTAGCTTCCTGACTTCCGTTCATTTTTACTGAATATGATACAGTACCTGAGAATTGATGGGCATTACTTTACACGTATTCACCACAATACTTTCCCCCTCATTTATTACTTTCTCTCTACTTCAACCCATGGTTTAATGTTACTTTTGAAGCTTTTACAGTAATTGTATAATAATTTTTATGTTGCTAAATGTTTGCTTCTAATGTTAATGGATTCATGAAGTACTTTTCTGTAGTGTTCCGAGTTCAATCTATTGCCAGATTTAACAAGTGCTGTTGGATCCAAAGATAATATTATCCAGAAGCTTTTTTGGAAATCACTTACTTAATGGTATTTGTCCATGGCATGAAAAATGTTGGGAACCCCTGCTTTAGTGTCAATGTTGGAGTTGGATTTGGGGGAATGGTTTTGATTAACAACAGAGGCAGATGTTCCACTGTTGCGTTTAACAAAAGCTCTGTGCCTCCAGTTTGATAACCACTTCATGTTACACCCACTTTATCGTGCAGGAAACACAGCAGGTTAAAACAGGTAAGATGCAGAGCATAAGTCAAGAGCAGCTGCCGCACTCTCCTCCGCACTGCAGACTAATGACGCTTCTCTCATTAGTTGACAGCCTTCTTCCCAGTCTCTGACCTCTTCATGGAATATTTATCTATCTCCAATAATGTCCTCCTCTACTTAGATCTCAGTCAAAACCAAAGGCCCACCCCTCGCTGAACTAGCACGTGCTTCACTACTACTACTGTCTCACCCTTCCTTCAAATATGCACCCTTTGACTACACCATCATTGAACGTATTTGTACAAGGAACGCAGTCACAAGAAGGCAACATCCATTATCATCGTCCCGTAGCATCCAAACCATGCTCTCTTCTCACTGCTGCCATCACGAAGAACCTACACTACTAGGTTCAGGAGCAGTTACTACCCTACAACCATCAGGCTCCCATACCAGTGTAGAGAACGACTCACCTCAACTCTGAATTGATTCTATAACTTACAGACTCACTTTCAATGACTCGACAGCTCATGTTCTCAGTTTTATTTATTCTTTTTCTGCATTGGTTGTTTGTCAGTATTTTTATGTGTAGTTTTTCATGAATTCTATTGTGTTTTTTTTCTGTAAATGGCTGTGTTAGGGTGTATTCTGGAGTTAGGGTATATAGCACCAGTGTCCAGTTGTCCAACATGAACGTGGATTATAGATGGGATTTAAAATGCAGCCCTGAACAGTAGTTTTCTTGGAGCTGTACACTGGAGTTGATCGCAAACCAGACAATGCTGAGTAACATTCATTCTGTGTGTTGAATGTGGGTGTGAAGAAGGCGGTGTGGGTGTGAAAATTATATGTCATTCAAAGGAAGCATTGGAGATGCATTGTAGCTGTAGAATTGTCCTGCTGTTACCCTTGATCTTTAACATTTAAAAATATCATGTAATATTAGGCCGGGAGGCCTCTTTCTCCAAGAGCATCTCAGCATGATGCCTGCTGCTCATTTTTGTTGAATAAAACACCTCTATATCCACCAGCTTCAGTGACTCTGGTGACTTTGTTCATGTTACAACAGCCTGCAAGAAAATGAATTTCAAGGCAACGTATAGCGACATGTACGCACCAGGATAATAAATTTCCTCTGACTCTCAATTTGGCCATCACCAGCCACCATGGATCTCTCCGTTCATTTCTCTCTGCTTGTACCCTTTTCTTCACTTATGGCCTTGTTTAGCTGTGGAAGATGAAAGCTTAGAAGGGAATCCTGAAGTCAATACTCATTTATTCAACTCTAGCGATTATGTTTCCAGTGCAGGCATCAGCTTTGTGTTGTATACACTGCTTCTATAATACATGTATCAAGGAAAGTAATTGACTGGATTTTCTCTTTCCATGTAAACAGTCAGCATTAATTAAGGCTTTGCTTTCACTGTGAATAGCATGTTAATTTTCTTAATAATGCTGTTGAGTCGCAAATGAAAGGTAGTGGCTCTATGCAAACAACTGCTCTATCAGAGCTCTGGTGGAACTAGATTTGCTGCAAGTAATTCGTCTTTTAGAAAATCATTGGGTAATATGTAATGGTATCAACACTTTGACATTTGCAGTTGTTATGGTGACTGATTAATAAGTAAGTATTGGATTACATTTGTGTTCTTTACGTATGCAAACAGGATGTTTGAATAATGCACCTTATCCCCTAATAGTGTTTGAAGCTGCTTTAATAAAAATACATACATTATTCAATGACAAATATTTACCCGGCAGTTGCAGCAGGTAGTTGAGATGGCAAATGGTACACTGTCTGTAATTGCAAAATGATTGTAGGTAGAAATATGAAAGTTGTATTAGAGTACTGTGCAAAGTCTCAGGTTATTTTACCTAAGAAAGGATATGACAGCATTGGAAGCAGTGCGAAGGAGATTCATCGGGGTAATTTCTGGAATGACAGAGCTGTTCCATCAAAAAAGGTTAAACAGGTTGGATTGGTATTTTTTGGAACTTAGTAGAATGAACTGCGATCTTACTGAAATATATAAGAACCCAAGGGGGAAATGACAGGATAAGTGGTGAACAAGAGGAATTCTGCAGATGCTGGAAATTCAAGCAACACACATCAAAGTTGCTGGTGAACGCAGCAGGCCAGGCAGCATCTCTAGGAAGCGGTACAGTCGACGTTTCAGGCCGAGACCCTCTCTGCAGAAGGTGGTGAATCTCTGCCCCAGAGAATTGTGAAAGGTTGCTCATTAGCAGTGTTTAAAACAGAGCTAGATACATTTTTTGAAAGGGCAAGGGATTGAGAGCTATGGAGGCATGGGATAGACTAGCTATGATCATAGTTAATGGTGAAGCAGGCTTTCAGGGCCAAGTGGAAGGCCTAATCCTTCCCCTATTTTCCTGTGTTTTCTGTTCCTTCTGTTCATTGTACATTGGACACATTGTTGAATTGCATTGACTATTGAACACAGTGTAACACTGGAGTTGTTCACACAGGGTCAGTTTCTAAAGTCTTTAAGAGTTGACAGATCTGTCTTTGGTCATGCTTCAGTTTTGGTAATAACTGTCCGTCTTTCTCTGCTGCTGGTGACTTTCCAGCCAATAGCCCAAAGCAGGATCCGAGGCTACGGCTGGATACCGAGCAGATCTGTTCGCGCCACCCCTAGAGTCCACGTTAAAACAGGAACGGATACCATGCCACATCGTTGCAATCCTGGTCAATATGCCTGGTCAAGAGCCGCTACTCAGTCCTGTCCTGGAGTACGATGCTTGTTTGTCTCTCAGACACACATGTTTTTCGTGACTTTAAGGAAGAGGATGACTCGCTCATGACCTCACAGCCAAACATCTTAGGTTTCAAGCCTTTTTTGCTTTAAAGGCCAGAGACAGCCCCGTCTCCCAGAACTTCTGTCCTCCATCTCCGATGTAAGCAGGTAGGAGACTAAGCAACATATAACTCTGATCAAGTTGACATTGTCTATCTATTCCTTCAAGGTGAATAAAGCTTTTGAAGGTGATGCCTCACTGGTTGTAATGTACTTGGCTGTGTGGGATTTGATTATCCTAGACCTGCTGGAAGTCTACCATGCATCTAGCAGGCAGCAAGGCAGGATCTATAAGGAGGGGCATCTACACGCTCAGCTACTAGTAGAAGAAGGAGAGGGATGAAATCAAAATTGGATGACCTATATTACTGTCATATTGCGGATTACAGGACCGTATCAAAGGTTGTCACTAATTAAGTCAAGTCTGAGCTGGGACAATAATTTACTTAGGTCAGTTCTTTCACAACAGTAGGATGTCTTGTTAGTTCAAAGAGTGAACATCTACATGCAGAAAAGAGTGGCAGGTATTTAGTCATCTTAGAACAGGGTTTGGGGGAAAAGCAATTGGGGAGGGATTTCACCATTAGATACAAGTGCTCCACACATCAGCGATCACTCACCTCTCCCTCTCTCCTCATTATACTGCCTACCTTCCCTCTCCAATCCCAGTCCTGATGCATGGTCTCAATACCAACAATTCCGCAGCTCATCCTGCCAAGATCCTTCCTCAGTGTTTTCTGCAAACCCCTTTACAATGGGTGGAGAGAGAGAGAACTCCTCTCTCTCTTATTTTCCATCTAATTCACACTGGCTTTCTGAATATCTTTGATGATGAAGAACCTCTTAGATTTTACTTTCATTACTTTTATTTGATTATCAGTGCATCAGAGAAAAAGAGAAGTGATTCAAGTCGCCTCACACTAATTCCCCTGAAGTTGCAGTGTTTTGATGTAGGGTTAGGTTCTGGGCTGCTTTAAAATTCGGACAGGTATCAAACCTCATTTTGCACATGTACTTTGTCTAAATATTTCAAGGGAAGTCATTATTGAAAGTTACAAACATGCAAGTTGCCAACATCATTCAGTTCTTAGGGGTTTCATTGATTCCAGTGCCTGTACTGATATGACTTTTTCAGATGTCATTTATTGCAGTTCCAGCTTATCTTGTGTTCCTTTTCCTCTCCCCCCCCCCCTTTTATTCAGCCCAAAATGTCAACTCTTTATTCCTCTCCGTAGACGCTGCCTGGCCTGCTGAGTTCTCCAGCATTTTGTGTGCGTTACTCTGGATTTCCAACATCTACAGAACCTCTTGTGTTTATGTGTAAAAAAAAAACAGGAACACAAAATAGAACTATAATGATATTTATTGTGGCAACAAAGACAACCTTCCTCAAGGGTAATTTACGCACAATGTTTGGCTGCTTGGTGGGTTTTGGTTCAGTGTGGTGTGCATTGTTGGTGCGCGGAGGGATTCTAAACCTAATCCTGATACATCACGCTCTTGTTTGACAGGCAGTTGGTCAAAACGGCGAAACAAGGGCAAGGTTTCTTCAAGAGACTGAAGAGAGAGGAGAAGGAGAAAGAGACTGCACAACTGAGGGAACAGAGGAATCTGATAGAGAAACGCAAAACGGCATGGCAGCCCCCAAAATTCTCTTCGGATGAGGACTCTGAGGAAGAGCAGGATGTAGAGAAAAGGTTGGTGCTTGCAAACTTTGAGCTGCCTGAGGCTATTTTGATAGATTCCATTCCTATGGGAATTTCACTGTTGTACATCCTTCCTTTTCCATGATACACTCAGTGACCACATAATTAGGTTCTTCCTGTACCTCATAAAGTGGCCAATGAGTGCATGTTCATGGTCTTCTGCTGCGCATTCAGAGATGCTCTTCTGCACACCACTGTTGTAACACACGCTTATTTAAGTTGCTGTTGCCTTCCCGTCAGCTTGAACCAGTCTGACCATTCTTCTCTGACCCCTCTAATTCACAAAGCATTTTTGCTCCCAGAACTGCCCCTCACTTGATATTCTTTTTGTTTTTCACAGTATTTCCCCATAAACTCTAGAGATTGCTGTGCATAAAATTCCCAGGGGATTAGCAGTTTCTGAGCTACTCAAACCACCCCGACTGACACCAACAATCACTCCATGGTCAAAGTCACTTAGATCACATTTCTTCCCCATTCTGATGTTTGGTCAAACACCTAGAGAGCTGGTGCAGGGATAACAACTTGATGCTTAATGTCACCAAAACCATGGAGATGATCATCGATTTCAGACGGTCTCAGCCTGAGCACACACCCCTCAGCATCAGCGGCTCCACAGTGGAGAGAGTGGAAAACATCAAGTTCCTTGGGGTGCAGATCTCGGACAATCTCACCTGGTCCAGGAACGGGCCCAGCAGTGATTGCACTTTCTGAGGAAGCTTAAACAAGCATCACTCCCTACTAACACCTTAACTACATTCTACAGAGGCGTGGTTGAGAGTGTGCTGACCTTTTGCATCAAAACCTGGTACTCCAGCTGCAGTGCTGCCCACAAAAAAGCCTTGCAGAGGGTGGTTAGGGGAGCAGAGAAGGTTATTGGGGTCTCCCTACCTTCTGTCCAAGACCTCTTTCAGAGTCGATGCCTCCAGAAGACACGGTACATCATTAAAGACCCCTCACATCCTCTCCATGAACTGTTTGTTCTTCTGCCATCAGGCAAACGTTACAGGAGCATCAAAACTAAAACCACAAGGCTACTAAACAGCTTCCTCCCACAGGCAGTCAGACTGCTAAATAGCTGCTCCACCTGACTCTGCTTTGGACACTTTTAACTTGCACTGGACACTTATAACTGATTTTAACTGACATGTGGCTGTTATGTTCTACTACTTATTGTTACGTTTATTATTTAGTGTTGCAATAGTTATGTTATGATTGCACTGCTCCTGGGAAACGCTGTCTCATTCTGCCCTGCAGAGCTGATAAATGGTTAGAATGACAAAGTTTTTTTAAAAATTTTTTTTTGGATCTTTTTGGTCTGACAATTGAACGCATTGACCATGTCTGCATGTTTTTATGCATTGAGTTGCTGCCACGTGTTTGGCTGATTTGCATTAACGAGCAGGTATACTGGTGTACCTGTTAAATTGGCCACCGAGTGTAACCTTTATGAGGAATATTGATTGGAATCTGGCAGAAAGGTTGTCAGCTTCAATGCTAATCACTATTTACAGTGACAGAAATGAAGTTTACCTGCATGTGCATGTTTTTCAACTGAAAGAAATTTAGGATCTTTTTTATTCTAAAGATGATCTACATAAAAGCGCAGTCCCTTCCTTCTCCTTCAAAGTAGAACGTAAGCACATAGATGTGGTAATATACTGTGTCCATTTTGTGTCTTCTGCGCATTGGGTTTCATTATCCCACAATGAGCCATGCAAAAGTTTGAAAAATGTCAAAGACTGGGTGAGCTAAAGGCAAGTGAATGTTCCCCTTCAGTGGTTTGGAGCATAGTTTCCATACTAATTGTTTTCTACGTTCTGAGTGTCTGGGTGAAATGATAACTCTTCCATTTTTAAACTCCTGGGTAAAATTCTGGGAGACATTGTTGACCAAAGACATACTGTGACTGGACGGGTCATATTGCCACTGTGACCTGCAGGCTTTGGTCAGTGGCTGGGTATCAGACTCCATTGTCTGACTCCCAAAACTTTCCACAAAGCACACTAGGATTGAAAGTTGTTTTGTCCTGGTTGCTGTGAAGTTTCCTGAATATTGTATTTGCAGAGAACACTCTCCACTGGTTTAGAAAAGTGCAGCTCTGCCAATACCCAGAAAACTCTACAAGGTAAGCTGCTTGATTGGTACCCTATCCACCTCTCTGAGCATTCACGTGTTCTGCCACCAACACAGCTGTCCTGGTCCAACTACATGGCCACAAGAGCTCAGCAACGCCTCTATGTCCTCAGGAGGCTAAAGAAATTCGGCATGTTCCTGTTGACTTTTACCAATTTTTATTTTTGCGCCATAGAAAACATTCTTTCTGCAGGCATCACAGCTTGCTCTGCAGAAACCACAAGAAACTGCAGAGGGTTGTGGATTCATCTCAGCAAATTACAGAAGCCAGCCTCCCCTCTATGGACTCTGCCCATACTTCCACTGCCTCACAAAACAATCTGCATGATTAAAGACCTCACCAACCTCTCCCACCCCCCAGACATTCTCTCTCCTCCCCTCTCCCATTGGGCAGGAGATACAAAAGCATGAAAGCACGTACTGTCAGGCCCAAGGAAAGCTTATATCCAACTGTTATTAGACTCTTGAACAGAACTCTTGTACAATAACATGGACTCTTGACATTGTTATGATCTTGCACTTTATTGTTTACTTGCACTGCACTTTTTTGTTACTATTTTACCTTATTCTAGCTCAATTCACCATGTAATGAGTTAACCTCTAAGAACTGTATGCAAGATAAGTTTTCCACTGTATCTTGGTTCAAATTTTTTTTAAGCGTGTCGTACCAGACATTCCGTCATTCTTGTCTGGCACGTGGTGTCAGGGTTAACCAGGTCACGTTATGAACGTCCCTGACTCGACCCTTGTATCTTTTACGAGGCCGAGTGGCTAGCTCGACACTCAACGCAGCACGGATGGAAAGCGTGCGCGGGGGTGGCCCGGCCTGGATTCGAACTCGGGAACCTTCGCTCTGGAGTCCGGCGCTGATCTCACTGCGCACCAGCCAGCCATCTTGATACAAATGACAATAATGATGAATCAAAACCAAAACCTTGGCTGCAGCATGTGTCACCTACAGAGTGCTCTACGGTAACTCACTGGGGCATGTTCCACAGCTTATCATAAACTTGCAATCTCTGCCAACAATGAGGATCAGCTCGGAATGAAAATCAGAATCATATTTTGTATTGCTGGCATATGTCATAAAATTTGTTTTGTGGCAGCAGTACACTGCAATACATACTAAAAAACAACTATACATTACATTAAGTATATATAAGAAAAATTAAATTCAGTAAGTAGTGCAAAAGAGACGGAAGAAATAGTGAGGTGATGTTCATGGATTCATTGTCCATTCAGAAGTTGATGGAGGAGGGGAAAGAGCTGTTGCTGAGATGTTGACTCTGTGTCTCCAGGCTCCTGTACCTCGTCCTTGATGGTAGCAATGAGACGAAGGCATGTCCTTGGCGATGGGGATTCCAAATGATGGAAGCCACCTTTTTGAGGTATTGCCTTTTAAAGGTGTCCTCAATGATGGGGAGGCTAGTGCCCATAATGGAGCTAGTTGAGTTTACAACCTTCTGCAGCTTTTTTCCCAATCCTGCATAGTGGCCCCTCCGTACCAGGCAGTGTTACAACCAGTTAGAATGCTCTCTGCGGACGTGGACGCCTCCAAGGTCCCACACATTCTGACTTAGAGATACATTGCCGGGCCAGTTGGTGGTGCAACGACATCGGCGCCGGACCCGGGAGCGGAGGTTCCCGGGTTCGAAACCAGTCGGGTCCACCCCCGCGCAGGCTTTCCATCCGTGCCGGGTTGAGTGTCGAGATTGCAACTCGACCTCGTAAAAAGTAAAAGGGAAAATACGGCGATAAAATATCTGTGTGAGGAGTGGCGCGCCACACAGTCTCTCTCTTGCTCCGCGCCTTGTAAGAGCCATGAAAAAGACATCATCACGGACGCAAAGACGCACATGTAGATGCACACGCATGTAGGTACACACCAAAAAAAAATACATTGCCAGTCTTTCATTGTAACTGAGTGTAAATCCTCAAATTCCCTCCCCAATAGTAGTGTGTAAATACCTTCCCCAGACAATCAACAGCAGGTCAAGAAGCTGGCCAGGACCAATAAAAATGAGCAATAAATACTGCAAGGGTTAAATATCTTCTTTGTCTTCCCACACAGTGGTATCCTACACTTTAGTAAGATGCTAACAATTCACACTTAGCTGTTCATAATATCGTGTGATGGAATTTGGATCCTGTGTGTTGCTTAGTCACATTGAGGTTGCCTGTGCCAAACTTTTCTTGGTTCTTGTTTTTCTTCCAGGCATATCCTGCACAGATGGTGCATCATCATCCTTCAGATCAGCAATTAGTATTATTTTAGCACCACACTTAATTATTGGTTTGGTGAGCATATTCTTCCTCTGAGTCATCAAGCTGCCCCAAGCCAAGGCGTGACTGTGCAGTCATGGGGAAAGGTGAAAGGGTGATCTGCACTGTACAAGTTGCCACCGTTCACAAAACTGATTCTTTACCGGCCCTGGATGGAAGTAAATGATTCCAGTACTCTAAGTCTCCTGGCTGCCTTCTTGTTGCACTGAGGCGATAAAAACCTGGGTATGAGGTTTAGGCTTTGGAAACAGCTTACGGTTTGCTGTGCAGGAATGATTGCAAGGACCAGTTGCTCATGATGGTATGTTCGTTATATATTGTGCCACTTGGAAGCCTTTACTCCTGCACCACATAGTTCCTGTTAGTTTCCCAGTGTTCTGTCAGTATTGGTCACTTAACCAATGGCAATACCTACAGCTTTAAGAAAAAAATTATCAGAACTGAGTAAACTAAATGTTGCACTTGCTGTAACTTAACAGTGAGCACCCTTTGTTGTTAGTCCATTGGCTCTAGAAAGGTGAAGGACGTCCTGTTGAAAGGTCTCATCTGTCTTGTTCCCTCTAGCTGGACCTGCTGAGTTCCTCCAGTGACACTTACAGCCCTGTGCAAAAATCTTAGGCATATATATATATATATATATATATATATATCTGGGATGCCTAAGACATCTGCACAGCACTGTATTTGGTAACGTGGAGTGGAAGGTGAGTTTGTAAATCTGGCAGGAACAAAGGATGCTGGGAATGGCGAGGGTGGGCTGTTTCGGGAAGGGTGTGAGACAGGTGGCAAAGAAGAAGTGCCGGGGTGGGGGTTGGCCCAGGTGCAGACACACCCAGCACTGAGACACCAGGCAAGTTCATTTCATTCCAAACAATCAGTTTACTGGTCATTACAGAGTGTCTGTCCGTGCTCCCTGCTCCCACCCCTCTCCCTTCTCCTTTTCCCAAATATGATTCCCTTCTCCCTTCCCCTTTTCCCAAACATGATTCCCCTCTCCCTTCCCCTTTTCCCAAACATGATTCCCCTCTCCCTGCCCCCTTCCCACTCTCAGTCCATAATAGAGAACCACATCAGATGTGAGGTTTACATCACTCACATCTGTCATGGTTTTTTCTGTGGCAACTGTACAGTTCAATACATAAAAATACTACAGTACTGTGTAAAAGTCTAACTATATACATGCGCCTAAGACTTTAGTACAGGTTTGCAGCATTCGCAGTCTCAGGTGCCCCTCCTCTGTTTTTTTTGTAATTTACCACCACCCCACCTGCCTCCCATTTTACTAAAGCAAAGCCCATGCTGCCTTGTACAGAGTAATAATTTATCCTGTAAATTCAGGCACTCCATTAGTTGCTGTTGCCTGTTTTATGAACCCCTTGATTGAAATTCAAGACTTACCGCAATTCTCTCCCAACCAGTGGTAACCCTTCGATACAGCTGATTGCTGCCTTTTAATCTGTAAAGCCGCAGTTTAATGTGAATTTCAAATGAATGATGTTAGCTAAGCCTCAAAACGAGACACCATGAGGATTGATATTATACTTTTCTCCCGCACTGCAGTCAGTGCAGACCTACACCAGAGTTCAGGATTATCTACCATACATTGAAATACCAAAAGCTTTCTAAATCATCTGACTAAACCCCTTAATCCCATAAATGATGTTGAGCAGCAGTTTTGGTTTTCACTAAGTACCTCTGTGATAGCCTTCTGCCTCATGATGGCCATTTATTATGTGCAGACCATAAAAGTCTAAACATTTTTTCAATGCTTATGAAACGGTTTGCATTCAGGCGAAGGTGCCATGTAGATTAAAAAGGGCTCGGGCTCTTTAACGTGAGGAAATCAGGGCCAGAGAAAAAGCAGATCTTACTGGATCTTGGGGACCAGCCTAGCTCATTATTGTAGTAGGCCGCCTTTTCTTGGTTGCCACTGAAATCCGATTCAAAACCAACATGCAGAAATTACTTAAATAAATTGCAGAAGAGTACAGAAATGCTGTCCTCACTGAACAAATGTACCTGTAAATCCACCTGCTCGTAAACGTAACCTCTTGGTGCACTTTTGGGTTGAAAATAATTTTTTTCCAGCAGCAACAGTATGGTGCCCTGACCTCAGAACTTTAGTGGGCAGTGGAGGTACTTAACACCAGTGCCTGCCTGGGCCCTTGTTAGCCTAACTTCTCCTTAGTACAGGTGTTGGTGATGGGTTCTAAAATGTGCAGCCTCTTCTTCAGCACATACAGAAAACGCTGCACATACTCGGCATGCCAGGCAGCATCTGTAAGGGGAAGAAGCAGAGTCAACACTGAGAGCTGGTAGCCCTCCAACAGAATTGGAAAAGTAAGAATGGAAGTGTATTTTAAACTGCAGAGTGTCACGGTCCCAACCGTTAATTCCCCATTCTCTCCTAATTCCCTTTGATTGTGCCACAGTTCCGACTGTTAATTCCCCATTTTCTCCTAATTTCCTTTGATGGCAGCACACCTAGTTTTCATCAAGACCTGCAGCATAAGAACCCCGGCTTTGCACCCACTAGTTGCCAGATCGTTGGTTTTGCCAGTGTGGTAATTAACGTTTCCCGGCTGCTTTGGATCGTGTGTTATAAGTTTTGGTTCAGTACCGAGATTTACCTGTGAAACTCAGTCTCTCCATGTCAAGATAAGTTTTCTAAGTTTTACTTCAGCACCGAGGTTTACCTGTGTAGCTCCATCCCTCCGTGCTAAGAAAAGTTTTGTCTGCAGCTTTCCATTCTACACTCCATGTCAAGGTAAGTTCTGCCTGCCTCCTGCTTTCCAGCACTCCCTCCTGTTCGCCGTTCAACGCTCACACCCGTGTCTGCATCCTAACTCAATCTCCGCGCCTGTGTCCTGCGTTTGGGTTCACCTCGTTCGTTGCAACACTGAGGGGAGAGAGATAGAATGGAAATGTCTGTGATGGGGTGGAGACCATGGCTGTCCATATAACAGTATTGCTCCCAGTAGACAGTTAGAGGGGGACCTCACATTGTCCATGTTCTCCTCCCACATACATTTACCCATCTGCCTTCTTTTCATCTACCTTTGTTCACCTTTCCCAACCCTTTTGTACCTTTTCCCATAATTCTAAATCCCCCCACACCCCCTTCATCTGGTCCCAACTATCACCTAAGATCCTGTATCCCACCCTATACATAGAGGTGTAGGATAGCAGCACAGTGGTGTAGCAGTTAGCCCAATAATTTTACAGTGACTATGATCACCGATTGGGGTTTGATTCCCACTTCTGCCTGTAAGGAGTTTGTACGTTCTCCCAGTGACCGCGTGGGATTCCTCCAGGTGCTCTGGTGTCCACCCACATGTCCGGGTCAGGATTATGGGCAAGCTATGTTGGCACTGGAAGCATGGCAACAGTTGTCTGCAGCCTGCAGCATAATCCTCGCTGCCTTCTGTCCCAGATTCCAGCTGCAGCCTCTTTTGGCTCCAGATAAATAAGTGTTCTCCAGTTCAAGTTGCAGAAAGCAAGATACTGCAGTTGCTGCAAATGGGAAACAAAGGAGAATGCTGGAAAAAAAAAACAGCAGGTCAGGCAGCATCTGTGGAGAAAGAAAAACTGAGTTAGTTGAGGAGGTGGATGACTGTACATCAGAACTGGCCAGCTCTGGAAATAGGAAAGACTATTAAGTACTGAAAATGTTGAATTGAGGGCTGTAACAGACCTTGACTGAAGACACAAATGTGAAAAAATCTGCAAGTGCTGGATATCCAAAGCAACACACACAAAATACTGGAAGAACTCAGAAGGTCAGATAGCATCGATGGAAAAGAGTAAACAGTCGACATTTTGGGTCTTAATTGAGGCATCACCGCCCTCCCTCTCAGGCCTGAAGAAGGGTCTTGGCCCGAAACGTTGACTGCTTACTCTTTTCCATAGATGCTGCTGAACATCTATGACCTGCTGAGCTCCTCCAGCACCTTGTGAGTATTGAATGAAGATGTGTTGTTTTTCCCTCAAGCTAACACAGTTTCAGCTATGTCCACAGTAAGCTTGTGGAGCTGCACCTCATCAGTTGTATGGATATATTAAAATAAATGCTTTTCATCTGGCCCAGACCCTTTGCCAATGCCATCTTCACCTGGCTGAAAGCAGGGATACTTATAGCTCAGTTTGTTGAGTTAAAATTGAGTTGAGCCTCAGCAACGTCATTGACATTCCAGATGTATGTAAAGACTTTAGTCATGTGTTCTTTCCATCAACTGAATTAAAGCTATCCTCCCCCTGCCCCCCTCCATCTTCTTATACTGGCTTCTGCCAACTTCCTTTCCCATCCTGATGAAGGGTCTCGGCCCATAACGTCGACTGTTTATTTCCTCCTCTATGTACTGTTTGACCTTCTGAGTTCTGGCACGTTAGTGTTGTGGTTAGCATCATGCTACAACAGTGCTAACAGTCAGAGTTCAATTCCCCTTGCTGTCCATGATCCCGATTATCCGGACTCAGTGATCCTGATGAGGGGTTTTGGCCCAAAAGGTTGACTGTTTATTCCTCTCCATAGACGTTGCCTGACCTGCTGAGTTCCTCCACCATTTTGTGTAAAATACTTTTATGTTAAGTTGTTCCGTGTGAAACAAGTTACTAAATGCATTACTTGAGTGTGGTGACTCAGTAAGACTGCTGGGCCATGTGGAATAAGAAATTGTTACTCCAGCAACGGCTATCCTTTGAAAATCTGAGATTCAGCCTTGTGTCATCTTTCCAATCCGTACACAGAGCTGTCTTTCAGCTCCTCACACTCCTGAAAATCTCGGAAACTTTAGTCTTGTTACCACATGCATTGAGATTTATGAGAAGATGGTGGCAGCATTTCTATAGCACCTGTCCATCAACTAGCAAATGGTGACTGCTGAAAATGTGAAACCAGTATTGTCGTCACCAGAGTGAATTCAAACACAGCATCCAACAAACATTTTCTTGGTATTGTTAATGCTGAATGAATACTTGAACTTGCAATACTACTGTGACACTGTAATTTCCTTTGGGATCAATAAAGTATCTACCTATGAGTCCTGACGAAGGGTCTCGGCCTGAAACGTCGACTGCACCTCTTCCTAG
Source organism: Mobula birostris (assembly GCF_030028105.1). Taxonomy (NCBI): domain Eukaryota; kingdom Metazoa; phylum Chordata; class Chondrichthyes; order Myliobatiformes; family Myliobatidae; genus Mobula; species Mobula birostris. The sequence goes on along the minus strand of NC_092400.1, from coordinate 7,026,192 downwards.
AGACGCTGCCTGGCCTGCTGCGTTCACCAGCAACTTTGATGTGTGTTGCTTTCTATCTATCGTTCTGGCTGCAATAAATTGGTAAGTTAGCTATTATAGTCACATTTACCAAGGTAGAGTATAAAACGTATCTTGCATACAGTCCATATAGATCAATTCATTACAATGGTGCGTTGATGCAGGACAAGGTTAAACAATAATAGAGTGCAGAATAAAGTGTTACAGTAAAGAGAAAGTGCGGTGCAGGTAGACAATAAAGTACAAGATCACAATGACGTATTTTCTGAAGTCAAGACCCCATCTTGTTTTATTGGAAGCCATTCAATATTCATAGCAAGCAGGAAGGAAGCTGTCCTTGATCCTAATGATACGTGGTTTCAGGCTTTGTGTCTTCTGTCCGATGGGAGGAAGGAGAAGAGGATGTCCAGCATGGATGGATTCTTTGATTCTGGCTGTTTTACAGAGTCTGTGAGAAGTCCATGGAAGGGAGGCTTGTTTTCATGATGCGCTGAGCTCTAACTTCCAACTCTCAGCATTTTTTTGTGGTGAGGGGTAGAGCAGTTGCCATACCAATCTTTGATGTATCTGGATAGGAAGCTTTCGATGGTGCATCGATGAAAACCGGTCATTCTATTGGAAATGGAAAATATTATAAATATTCAGCAAATCAGGTAGCATCTGTGAAAAGAAAAGCAGAGTTAACTTTGAAGTCTGTGGCCTACCTATCTACAGATCAGATCTGCATTCTGGTGGTAATAGCCTGTGCTCTTACTTTTATGTGTTGGTCTTTTGTGCAGGTTTTTCAAAACTGAACCAGTCCTGTCAGCGCACTTGAAAACAGTTCAGCACCACTCCCAAAAGGCATCTAGAAAAGGAAAGAATGTAACTGCCCGACCCTACACTCCGGTACATTGTAGTTTGATATCAACCAGATTTACAGAGAAAGATCTGTGAGTATAACTCTAAATAATACAGTTGTGACCATGTGCACCAATCTCTATATGTTGAACCAGTTAATGCATCTAACATGGTGGATGTGTTTTCCCTTGAGTTGAACACCTACTGTACTTTAGTGGTTTAAGTGTTGTGCATTCATAGAACATACAACAATGTAGTACAAAATGCCTGTGCCATCTATGATGCCAAACTAATCCCTTCTGCCTTCACATCATCCATATCACTCCATTCCCTGCATGTCTAAGTGTCTCAAAATCCACTATCATATCTCCTTCCTCCATCACCAAACATACCAAACTCATACCACCATCCGTGTAAACAAAACCCTGGTCTGCTTACCTCCTATACACTTTCCCCCTCCCACTTCAAACCTAGGCTCAGTAGTAGTTGACATTCCTAACCTGGGCAAAATATTCAGACTATTTACCTTATCTGTGCCCATCGAACTTTCATAAACTTCGATCAGCTTTTCGTGCTCCAGAGTAAACAATCCAACTTTGTCCAACCTCACCCTATAGCTAATACTCCCTAACGTAGATAACACCCGTTATTCCTTTTCACCACCAACACATTCTTCCCATAATGGGGCAACTGGAACCAAGCTCAATACTCTAAATGCAGTCTAACCAAAGTATTGTACCACTGCAAAATGGCGTTTTGACTCTTATAATCGATGTCCTAACAGATGAAGACTACAATGTTGTACACCTTCTTTCCCACACTATTACTGGTGTTCACACTTTCAGAGAGTGTAAATCATACCTTAGACATACGTGTACCTAGACTTCAAATCTCCTGCGTTCTTCCAAATTGGGAAGAGAAGATGGTGACGCGACGCAGCTTGCAGCGGCCGCTCTGGTGGTGATGTCTGCTATTTGCCATGTAGGATGCCGTGCACAAGCCTGATTTGATGGAGACGGACGTGAGAGCATGGAGGAACATCTGGTGAAACTTCGGAAATGCCCGCTTTGCTGCCGCTGCTACTGTGTGGTCCAGAACCTCCAGAGGAGAAGGCCCCGAGTTCTCGGCTTTGCTTTTCGCTCGGCGGCGGAGGCGGGGTTGAAGCGTTCGGCAGAGGATGGTGCTCTGAGAGGCTGTGTCAGAGGGGCTGGTCGGAGGCTCGAAGTTTTTGGACGGACTCAGAGTCCGCTGCGGTCAGCTGCTTCCAATGGTGCTGTATCGGCAAGTTGGCGGTGCTTGGATGTTCATGGTGGGGAGAGTTTCTCCCTTCTGTCACCTGCGTGAGATGATGAGTCTATCGGGACTTTGAGACTTTTTTTACTGTGCCCATGGTCTGCTCTTTATCAAATTTAAGTACTGCTTTGCACTGTTGTAACTATACGTTATAATTATGTGGTTTTGTCAGTCTTAGTCTTGGTTTGTCCTGTGTTTTCTTGTGATATCATTCTGGAGGAACGTCGTATCATTTTTAATGCATGCATTTCCAAATGACAATAAACGAGGACTGAGTGTCCTCATAATCTAAATTTCTAGTCTTTTGCTATTAAGAAAATGTTTCCCATTTACCTTTTTTGGATGCAAATAGATGATTTCGCTATTCCTTTTTGAACTCTGCTTCTCCGTCTGTTGCTCTGTAATTATTGCTCTCACCTCTACATTTACTGTGTATCCCAAATTATATTTAATAAAATACGATTTTAGAAAAGAATAGTCATAATCTGACATGTTTCACTTACAAAAACATGGCAATAAAAAATTGTCACTCGATTCAAAACAAGCTCAACGTGCATTATGCAATATGTGTACAATGCGCCTATCTTACCATATTTGATCCAGCTGAAATTTTAATGGTGGAAAAACTTCTTGTGTACATTACTGGTACTAAAATTATTAAAGCACATAATGAGTAAATCTTGCAAATAAAACAAAATTCTTTCTGTCTCTTATATTTTTAAACACTGAAAAACCTTTTCAAATGCAGAACGTGTACTGTATAAGAATCTGTCTCCACCTGTTACATCTTTCATGATAGGACATTAATTTCCAAATTGTAACATTAAACTTCCCAAGTGGATCTTGTTATGATGACAGTTTTGAAACTGTTTTGCTGAATCTCTGTGTCATTATTTATCTGGCAAGTGGAGTCTTTCATCAGTGCTTTAATTACACTGGAGGTTCTGACTTCCTTTGAACAATCAGCTCTAATCACCTTGCAGGTCTGTTTTCATAATTATGCTGGTTTGTCATTAATTGCCCTTTTTACCATCTTTATTTGAGAATGAAATGATTTTGCATCTTTATGTTTGAAGTATGTGATTGCAATGACAACCTCACAGAGAACCGATGTATAATTTTATCTGGGCACATACTGATTCTGCCATGGTTCATGATTCATGATTCTGCCAGCAGTCAGTTCTTTTAATTAATAGTTCATGCTCTCAGTAGCCACTTTTTTTAGGTACCACCTGTATGTTTTGCTGCTGTGCCCCATCCACTTCAAAGTTGAGCATGTTGTACATTCAGAGATGCTCTTCTGCACACTACTGTTGTAATACATGGTTATCTGAGTTACTGTCGCCTTCCTGTCAGCTTGAAATCAGTCTGGCCATTCTCCTCCGACCTCACCCATTAACAAGGCGTTCTTGTCCACAGAACTGCTGCTCACTCGATGGTTTTTGTTTCTTGCATCATTCTCTGTAAACTCTAAAGACTGTTGTGCATGAAGAATCCTACTTTCAGAGATACTCCAGCCACCCCATCTGGCACCAACAATCATTCCATGGTCAAAGGCACTTAGATCACATTTCTTCCCCATTCTGATGTATGGGCTGAACAACAGCTGGACCATTTGACCATGGGTACATGGTTTTATGCACTGAGGGGCTGTCATATGATTGGCTGATTAGATACTTGCATCAACGAGTAGGTGTACAGGTGTCCCTAATAAAATGGCCACTGAGTGTATAGCTCATGTGAAGTAAGGCAGTGGTTAAAGTTTTAAATTCAGTAGGGTTATCGACCCATGCAGCACAGAATAAAGGCCCTTCAGTCCTCTGAGTCCACACCTACTACCAAACATTTATATTACCTTGTATGATCCCCAACTTTATTTTCCCCAGATTCGCATCAACTCTTTCAACTCACATATCTCTGGGAAGTGGGAAGAAAGCAGACCTTACAGGAAAGCCCCACATGGCCACAGGGAGAACATGCAAACTCCACACAGGCAGTATCCAAGGTCGGGATCGAACCTGGGTTGCGAGGAAGTAGCTATACTGGATGCTCAAGTAGTGGGTGGATATTTTTGGGTAGGCCTTACAGTTGCCATTCTCTGTTTAAACCTTCTGGCAATGTGAATGTTGTTGGGGAATTTTGTGGAGGGTTAGTAATAATGGCTGTTTTGAGTTTGACCTAGTTCTAGGCCGGTGTATCCCTGCCCAAGTTCCCACCACCCTTTGCCTCTGTACCAGATTCTATGCTATGACATTATGTAATAGTGATTGAAAAGCATTCAGTGCCCAGAACATCCTAAATGTTGCAGTGAGGGAGAGATGTCTTGCAAGGAAATGGAAACGTACAGACAGGCAAAGAATGGGAGGAATCTGACCAATCCTTCAAGCACCTATGGGTGATAAGCCACGGGCTGCTCTAATAGATATATGCTGGGAAGTATATGAGCAGCACAGATGAAAAATATTATGTTTTAATATTTAAATTGTTCAAAAAAACCACTACATTCAAATTGGTAGTGACAGTTGTATCACAAAAAAAATTTACTGAGTCTTTTAAATCAGAAATAATCTCTTCCAAATCTCCAGTTTTACCTGGTTAGCTGTCTGAACCACACAGCAAAGATGCCACAACTAGCTCAGTGCCACTTCGTGCCATTGGAGAGGAAGTCCCCGCTTCTTCCCCACCGCCATCAGATTTTTAAGTGGTCCATGAGCCCATAAGCACCATTCCGCTATTCCCCTTCTGCACTGTTGATAGGTTCTTGATTAGTCAGGGTGTCAAAGGTCACAGGGAAAAGGCAGGAAAGTGGGGTTGACGGGGATAATAAATCAGTCATGATGAAGTGGTGGGGCAGACTCAATGGCCTATAATTCTGCTCCGATGTCTTGTAGTCTTATGTTGTAACTTATCATAATTTTTTCTGTCTTGCACTGTACAGTTGCCACAAAACAATAACTTTCACAACATATGCCCGTGTTAGTAAACTTGATTCTTTTTCTGATAGAATTCTCAGGCCAGAACCTCTGATAAGCCCAAATTGGCAATCAGAGGGTCAGTGACTGCTCACTAAAGTTCTGGAAAAAAGTTATTCACAAAGATGATGTGTCAATTTCCCAAACCCTATGTTGACTTCATTCCACTGCCAGCAGTGGGAATGCCTGGAATCCAGTATCTGTGATATCATCAAACAGGCTGAACAGCCAACCGGGCTGAAGAATTCTCACTGATAGATAACCTGGAAGTAAAATTCTCTACTTTTGAGATATAATCTTATGCGGAGAATAAAACAAAATTTGAAGACTTTAAGGTTGAAAATTATCAGGTGGTGCAATGCTTTTGTGTGCTTCACAAAAGAATTCAATCAAAACCAGACCATGGTTCTCAAAGGTCAGGCTAGTATTGCATCCTCTGTGACCCGACCTATTGATGCCCAGCAGATATTTATTTGTCGTGCATTTAAGACATGTCTGCACTTACATGGCCTGCACACAGCACAGATTACTCGTACAGAATGAGATTTAACACGGCATGCAAAACCTGTCTCGGTCAGCTAAAGGGGAGCTAGCTGGTTTATCCCATCTCCTGCCATTGTGTTTGATGTCTGCAACCTCATGCAAGCAAGTCCCCTTTAAGAGTTTCATTCCCTGATGCACCTGCTCCCAGCACCTTCCCTGCCCATCATCCCTCATACCTTCCTACCTCATCTTGTTTCAGTCCTCTATCGCTATGTTCTGGTCTAATCACGCACCTCTACTGATCCTGGAGCTAGTTGCAGCACAGATGGAAAAACCCTGACCCTTCCTTCAAGGCACACGTTTCCCCTCACCCTGACTTTGATGACTCTGTGATTTCAGTCTCTGATTCCAACATGAGAGCATCTTTCAGGAGAGTGAACCCACAGAAAGCATGCAGCCAATAGTTATATCATCAGCAAGTTTATAGATGGCATTTGAGCTATTTGGTAGAAATTGATAGATTTTTGGATATAGAGGGAATCAAGAAATGGGTCGTGCAGGAAAGTGGCATTGCGGTAAACAGCCAACTATTGAGTAAGAAAAGGACACGAGGGACCAAGTAGTTTACTCCAGCTTTGTTTTCTTATGTTCATGTTCTGGGCTGCTGTTTGTCATGGTTTAATGCTCGTTCTGAGGTGTGGAGCTATTTTAGACCGTGCAGAGTTTGAATTCAATGCTAACTGGAAGCTCCTGGGGTGCGACTCGCACCAAACAGTATTGGTCCCGGCCGTTTCTTTGGATTCATCAGCTGCGTGGAGAAGGGGAGCCTGCTGCACGGGTAGCAGCTTGCTCTCCATATACTACTGCCCTGGACTGCATACTGGTTTGCGTATTAACATAGACAACTGGGATGCAACATCCATGGTCAACCATGACCAACAGAGGTCCCCTCAGCGTTTTTCAGCTGCACCTTTTCCCATCTGTTGTGTCGCGTTTTCATGAAGCTCCAGAGACCAAGGATCCGGGCTGACAATACATTCCCTTTCATGTAGTGAGAGAGCTCTGCATTTTTGTCATACAGTACTACAGCACAGAAACAGGCTCTTTGGCCCATCTAGTATATGCTGATCTGGTTTCCTGCCTAGTCCCATCTACCTGCACTTGGATCGTCACCTTCCATACCCTCTTATCTGCACCTATCTAAACTTCTCTTAAATGTTACAGTTGAATTTGCGTCCACTGCTTATGATGACAGCTCACTCCACACTCATACTTTTGGAGGTACTGTTCTGGATGAGGTGCTTTTCCAATTGATGCTGTTTTGAAGAGGAGTGGTTGAGTAATCCCATTGACCTATCCAATATTTATCCCTAAACAAACACCCGCTATCTCATTATTTCTACATTACTGCTGTTGAGGGAATCCGTTTCTTGTATGTCATGTATGGGATTTGAACTTGTGATGGACTTATATAAATGCGATCAATGTCCTCCATTTTCTTTCTGCACTTGCCTTCAAACAGGGAACCGCTTCATCGACAGCTCTGTGCCTTGAACTGGCTATTGGAGGCTGTGGCTGCGGACCCACCCAGCACGATAGGCCCTGTTTCAAGCTGTTGGAGTACCAGGTAACACTTTCCACTATTGACAGATTCTCCTGTCTGTTTGTTTTAGTGATACTGATTTGGACTATAGCTTTACAGGTAGATAAATAGATAGATACTTTATTGATCCCAAAGGAAATTACAGTGTCACAGTAGCATTACAAGTGCAAAGATACAAATATTAGAAGACAGGTCGAAAGAATAAAAATAAGTTACCACAGTCAAACAGGGGGGAGTTGTCACTTCCCTGGCTATAGCTTGATTCATTATAGAGCCTAGTGGCTGAGGGTAAGCATGACCTCATATAGAGCTCTTTGAAGCAGTGCAGTTGTCTTACAAAACACCCACATGGCTAAAGATTTCTCGTCTACTCGCCCAGGTAAATCACTGCATACACTGTAGTTGCCCCACTTTCAAGCACTTACCTCCAAGCCAACTAATATCTTCTTCCTGGTCGTTTATCCATTGCATGCTTCTACAAGGTGTATTTGTGGAAGTGTTGAATGAGGAAGGAGTCAGAATGAGGAAGAAAAACAGTCCAGATGAATGGTCTCAATTCAAAACATCAACTATTTGCCCGACTCACTAAGTTCGTCCAGCATACTTTATACTTCATTTTCGCCAAACAATTGATACTAGAACGTACAATCATCACAGCGATATTTGATTCTGCGCTTCCCGCTCCCTGGATTACAAATCGATGGTAAATATTAAAAATTTAAATTATAAATCATAAATAGAAAATAGAAAAATAGAAAGTAAGGTAGTGCAAAAAAACCAAGATGCAGGTCCGGATATTTGGAGGGTAATTTCAAGGATTTGGAAGTTACAAATTTGTTTCACCTAATCAGCATTTTCTGAGTGGAGATTTCCTGCAGTCAGTGCAAACTCCCCCATGTCCCCAACATCTTCCCCACTCCCCACCCCATCCCTTGAGTAACAGTACAGTTGTGGCTCACCTGGTGGTTCTTTCATCTCTGAAGCAGGTCACACACTTGCATCTTTCTTCAGGGTCTTGAGCACAACGTCTTGTTCGCTACCAAGGAAATGTTGCACCATTCTAGATTCCGTCTTTCAAGTGACAAGTAAAACTGAGGTGCAAACCTGTACTCTTGGAGGGTGATGTTTTGAACCTAAGCAGCTGAATGGGATCTGGAGTCAAGCACCGGATTCCTCAATCACTGGCATTCTGGGGCAGGTTGGTAGTGTAGCTGTTAATGTAATGCTATTGCAGCACCAGAGACTGCCACTGTCTGAAAGGAGCTTGTATTTTCTCTCCGACCCAAAGCTTTGACCATTCCTTTCCTCACACAGATAATGGCTTGATTCCCCTGGTTCTACCAGCAAATTGTTTGTTGCTCCAGATGCTGTTGTCCTTTCTGCCCTCGCTGTAACAAATTAGCTGGTCATTACATTGCAGGAAATTGGAAAGTTCTGCAGAGGAGCTGACTGCTGTGATGAATAAATTACAACAGAAACTATACATCAAAAGCACTTTGTTAGATGCTAAGTGCTTTGGGAGGTCCTGTGAACAAATTGCTTCCTTCAAATGTAAAATGACCGTCAATAAGTAATTACCGAAGCCAGTATCAAGTATTGGTTGTAAACTTCAGCCCTGTTCTGTGGAAGGAAGTCATTTGTCAGTATCATGTAAACATGTGGAAATTAAAAATAATGTGGTCACTTGAAGAATTCTTGTTAATTGTTCCAGTGGACCTGAGGGGTTGGAGAAGGAAATTATTTATCAGGCATTTCTTTCAATTTACTTTAAATGATATTTAAAGAAATGCAAAGGCATATATGTTTCCAATTAGTTACAATGATGGAAGCAGAGCTGGATGATCAGTAGTTAAAGGAACCACTTACTAGAATATTAAAAGTCCTGAATGTAGAATATGAGTTGTGAACAATTAAATTACATTTTATTACATTTGAACTAGAATTCCTTGTGATTATTTTGATATCACTGGCAGCCCGGTTCTCTCTCCCTTTTGTTCACTATTTACACCTGTTCTCAGCCACTTCCCCCTCGTTTCCAAGGCTTATTCCCCTCCTACACCTGGCTCTATCTGCCCACCACCTACAAACTTATCCACCCTGGATTTCTTTTCCCTTGGTTCACCTTTCCCATCTCCTCCCATGCACACCCCCCCCCACACACCCAGCTTCCTTCACCAGGTGGTATCGAAAGCCATTGGCATGGCACATTGATTTTGTGCTGTCAATCCCATGTGGCCATTGTGAATGCAATGTTCTCCCATCACCGATATCTCTGGATAACCCAAACGGATACACCTCCTGTGCTCTTTGATGGGGGTCTCCACCTTGCACCCCATCTGGCCGATATCTGCAATGGCCGTAGGATTGACTTTGACAGCACGGAACTACTCTCCCTGCCAATGTCTTTTGGGACTGCCTGGTGAAGGAAGCCATTGAAATAAAACTAGAGAAAAAGAATATTAACAAAGACGAAGGCCTTGCTCTAAGTAAGAACTGGATTTCGATGGTAAACAAGGAGGGACAGCAGAAACCTGATTGGTTGAGGACTAACCAATCAGGAGGGACGGATGATGGCTGTATTATATACCACTGGACTAGACATGCCTAGGCATCATCCCTGATGAAGATTGCAGAGTTGTCATCGAAACGTCAGTAAAAAATTGATACCTATACCCAGCTGGAAGCCCGAGAAGAGTTTATCTGTTATCTTCCAGCCTTTGTCTCTACCTTTTCCCTCCCCTCCCTCACCTGCCGCCATCTCCCTTATCTCCTCCACCTCCACCCCCATTCCCCAGCTGGTTTCTCCTGTCACTTACCAGCACCTGTTTCACCTCTCCCTCTGGTCTCCGTATGCTGACTAAGTTCCATCTACACTCCGGGCTCTAACACAGCATCTTCAACTGAAATGTCAACCACCCTCCTTCCACCACGGACATTGCTTGGCTCGCTGAGTTCTTCCAGCAGATGGCTTGTGCTCCATATTCCAGCATCTGCTCTCTTGTGTCTTCATCCTTTGCTATGTATCTGTGATGCTGTTTTTCTAAATGATATGCCAGATACATCCGAAAATTGTAGAAGTTGGAACTCTGATACAAAAACATAAGATTCTGGAAATACTTAGCAGGTTAGATGGCATCTGTGGAAACAGAAATAGTTACCACTTTAGCTTGAAGACTTCAGAATTCATAAAATTTGTTTTATGTTAATACAATGTGGACCTCACTGGCATTAAGTGTCCATTCCTGGCTGTTTCCCAATAGCAGATTTCCTTCCTTGAAGATATTAGTGAACCATTTGGGCTTTTAGGACAACCCTGTAACTCTATGCTTTAAAAGAAATCCAGAATTGGAAAACTAGATGAGATAAATTGGCATAATAGGTCAATTGACTACTGTAAATGACCTCCAGGCTAATGGTAAAATGAGTCAAAGGGGAGTTGTTGGGCATGTATAATAACAAATAAATGATACTGGTTAAGCAGAGTGGTAAGATGGTGGCATGTTTGGATGCAGCAGCTTTTCTGGGTCCAACCAAAGATGTGATTGTTCATTCTTTACGTCTTTTTCATGATCACATGACACTGCTGGTTATCCAGAACACAGAGGACAGCAGGGCTACCTCACCAGTGAGTTACTGGATGATGGTGGAACTGGACTTGTTTTTTACACTGCTTGTAGCCTGCTTCAGCCACCCAGGGAAGAAGGCATGAGAGTCAGTGCGCAGAGGCGGGGTGCGATCCAATGGATGGAGCAGATGATGGTCTTGGACGTTTTGGTTGTGATCGCAAGACCCTGTCGGATAATTGTGACGGGGAATACTGCAAGTCCGATTCTCTGGTCCATTGGTGAGACCGGTGGAGGGGGAGGAGTTGTTTGGCCTCAGTTGTGGTGGGGACCAGAGTCTCATTCATGCCTCTTGCCTGTTTTCGCCGCTGAGGAAGAGGACGCTGGATCTGGCCGTGTGCCGCTGGATTCCACGCTAGGTTGGAGGCGGGTCCCTCCTGTGGGTGCTGCCCCCTAGTGGGAGACAAGCTGCATTGTACTCATCTGTGGCTGCACTTCATGATACGAGGAATTGCTGCTGGCCGTTCTTGCAGAAGCATGTCTCCAGCACAACATCCATGCGCCATCAATCTACAATCCTTGGCACGCAGGGACTAGGGCTATATTATTATTTTTTAATATTGTTTTTTGTAATTGTATGTTTCTCTGCTATCATATTGTATGTACTGTGTGCTGTGTGTGACTGTTAGTTTTGTGTTTTGCACCTTAGCCCCAGAAAAACACCGATTTGTTTGGCTATACTCATGTGTATGGCTGAATAACAATTAAACTTGACCTTGAACTTGATAGAGGAACAAGGAGAGAAGCAATGGGACTAATGGAAATGCTCCTCTGGGAGCTAGCATGGACCTGGTGTTCTGTATTCATGGGTATTCTTGTATGGTTGAATGACAATTAAACTTGAACTATATCATTATAAGAAGATTAACTTTACAGCTTGCAAGGAGCTGTTAGTCCAGAAACTTAACCCTGTGCTTTTCACTTAATGGATTCAGATTCAAATTCATTTATTTATTGCAAATACATTTAAACATACAATGAAGTGCATTGTTGGCATTAACAAACATAACCTAATGATGTAATTAATGGCAGCCACGCTCTCCAGTGCCAAAATAGCAAGCCCACAATGCTCAGTGGAACAACACAGAACACAACAAGTGACAAAGCAACAGCAAAACAAGTCCTGTTCCAATGACCCACGCACACACACTGTCTCCAACGCCAGGACAGGCCATCTTCATCCTCCGGGGGGCTCGTGGAATCCATTCACTGACATAGCTGGTCATTGGTCACAGCTAATTACAGTGTAAGCGAATGAAAAGGGTCACATTTATATAGTGCCTTCACATCCCTTTATGAATCTCTTTAGGAATAAAAGGAAAAGCTGTACCCAGCAGAAAAGGCTGATCAGATGACAGTTCTTTCCTCCCGGAAGGACAAAAGGGGGCAGCCATTGGAGATCCTCGGGAATACGACACCATGGAGGTGAAAACGCTGTCTTGTCTGGGGAGGGAATCCAGACAGGGGCTAAAGATATTAAATAGTCTTCAACAAATCTTGGAAGGGTTTGTACTTAATGCCTCTTTACTCACGATGGTTAGATTATGGAAATCAAAATCCAAAGAGTAGCACAGGCAATTAAATTTAAGGAAATCTGGATAAATATGTACATCAGACCAAGGAAATGGAAAGTTATGTCCGGTAGATTTTGAAGAAAGGAGATGGTCAGTGATTGGTATAGATTATGAACACTAATGTAACTAGATGAGTTGGCTAACTAGTCTCCCTGCTGTAAATGCTGTACACAGGTATGAGGCCACTGTGCCAATGTCTATTTTAAGTGTCAAAGCACAGGCTTTTCTACAGAATCATAAGAAGATCACGTTCTGGAATTCTTTTTACAGACTAGATTCTAAATCCATTACTAATTGACTGGAAGTTGATGTGCAAGACATTTCCAACCATCCTTAGTTGCTCAAGGGTACAGGGGATGGCTAAGTAATTTATAAAGCTCCAATCTTCCAATTTAGCTGGAACTTGAAAACTGAGAGTGGGAGAAACAGGTATAATCACCCTTGCCACTCTCCACAAATGAACACACACACACAAATTCTATTAAGTGCAAGTAATCTGTTTGAAAGAAACTTGTGCAACAGAGTTCAAAATACAGTCAGAGTCTTCAAAGTTCAAAGGACGCATATTATCAAAAAGTATGTACACATTATACAGCCTTGGGATTCGTCTCCTTACAGTTAGCCACGAAACAAAGGAGACGAAGACCCCATTTTTAAAAAAGATGACCATCAAGCCCCCAATGCACAGAGAGACAAAGAAAACACAATTATGCAAACAATAGAAGTAAGCAAATAGCAACAGCACTGAATTTTTACGAAAGACACGAAGCCAGGTGTTATGCAGCTGGTGCCGACCACAGCTGCAGTTCATCGCAAAGCCGAGTAAGCTTTGCAAGATCACAGATGTGAAGCCAGGCATCACTGCAGACAGAGCAGATCACAGCCTCAGTTAAGAGCAGAGCCGATAAAGCGTCACGGAGCAGCGAGCAGAACCGACCCTTGCTTTGCCTATGGTCCCGACACCTTGACCTTTCCAATTCAGCCTGGCACTTAAGTTGATAAGACATCGGGACCTTCCGCACTCTCGTGGATGCCACGACTCTGCCTCGACGCTGCTTTGATCCCGTCTTGGCTTTCGCTTGCCTCAGGCATGCCTTCTCCGTGCCCGTGCCTCTGCTCCCCTCCACTTTCTTCAACCATTTCTCTCTCGCCTGCCTCTTCACCTCCGTCGCTGCTCACCTCTCCGTTGTCACCATTGATCATTATTAATAAAGTGTAATTAGTAAGGTACTTAGTTTTCTTTTCTGTTTTTTTTGACACTGATAAATAGTCGCTGGGCATCACCAGCACCATCTTAAACTGGAAGTTTTACCTTAATGTAAAACTCCACGTCTACCTGGTTGCTAGAGCACCTGACAGTTGCAACCTCTTTAATACGATCATGAGAGAGACCATAAAAGCTATTTTTTAATGTTTTTTTTATACACAGGCACTGTTCTGTTGGTGAACTGCAAGCTGGTTGAATAGAATATGCCTCATTTAGAGCTCTCTCAACCTCCTGGGCAACTCACACTTTCTCTTCTTCTCTGCTCAGGGATTCTGGTGGAATGAAAAATGTATCCAGGAAAATCAGTAAAGATAAATCGATAGAGTACAAGTGGGAGCAATTCATATCACAGTCCAAGGTAAAGTGGCCAGAAACTCCTTAAGGCACAGTAGAAAGTGATGTTATGTTGGATGAAGTTCCTTCTTTCTGTTTCCAGTAGACACTAACCTGTCTCAAATGGCAATGGAATACCTGGTTTTTGACAACCACTGTGCCTATTTTACTGTCATGTATAAAATGTTATACTGCTGCAGTTGAAATCTTTTGCAGTACTTTATACTTAAATGATAGCCTTTCTCAGACAATAATACTTTGCCTTTAGGGTCTAGTTTAAGGCTCATAATAGAACTTGAGCCAATATATTTAAGGCAAACTTTCAATCCAGCATTAAGGAAACATTTCAAATGTCCCGGTTACCGTGAGGGTTTGGTGGGATGTGGACACCAGAAAATCTTGAATCAATTAGTGAGCTATTCTATGTCTTACTTACTTACCATGAAGATCAGCGACCTATGAAAAGAAATGGAGTAGAAATTGTTGCTAAACATTTTTGATGTCGATGTTATTTCAATGTGGGCGGCTCTGTAGCGTAGCCGTTGGCACGATCGCTTTACAGCGCGAGCGATTACCGATCGGGATTCCGGCCGCTGTCTGTAAGGAGTTTGTACTTTCTCCTCATGATTGTGAGGGCTTCCTCCAGATTTCTCCCTCATCACTGAGAAATACGGTTAGGGTTTTCTGAGTTATGGGCATGCCCGCAATAGAATCCACAGACTGGAATGATCATTGACTCAAAATGACACATTTCACTGTATGATGTTTCAATGTACATGTGACTAATAAAGCTAATCTTTAATCTTTAAAAAAATTTTTTTTTACTAGTATGCAGAATTTAGTGGCACATGTTCTGCAATTATAGTTCCACTGAACCCTTTAGCGTAATAGATTAGCAGTGCATGTTCAGATTTGACCCAAGTGCAATCCATTAACGTCAAAGAGTTAATTATATCTGAATCAGGACCATGTTAGTAGAATTAAAACTTTCTCTGAGTTAGCCCTAATTATCTTGTATGGTCTTGTACACATTGTATATATTCATTTTTGTCTATCTGCAGATGCAAACTATCTCCTTGAAATGTTTGTTTTCTAGTTCAAAAGATCCACTCTCAGGGTTCTGCAAAAGACACCAATGCGGCCCAGAAGAGCCTCCTTATCAGTTGCTTCACCTGCCAATGTTTCCTCCTCTGTTATGACCCCAGTGTTTGACAGTACCGCCTCAGAGGTCACCATCTCTGAAGATGTAGGAGCAGGGACTCCAGCAGCTGTGTTGGAGTCCCTTTCTGAGATTCCGGATGACGACTCAACAATAAGCAGCCTTTGCACCCAAAACAAACAGGAGCAAGAAGAGGAGCCAATATCTGACTGTAAGTGTGATTGATCATGTACTAAACATTTTGTTTGTTACAAATTTTATAGAATGGCTAATAATGCAAAAATTGTCAAAACTGCCTCTTAGTGGTTCAATCAGTGAGTCCAAAGACATCCTTCCATTTGCAAGTTGTTCTTAAGTTTTTGTTGTTTAAAAGTCAATGTAAATTTATTATCAATGTATAGTTATCTTACCATATACTACCCTGAGATACATATTCTTGCAGGAGTTTCCAGTAAATAAAATACAATAGAATTTATGAAAAACTATACATAATTAAAGACTGACAAACCATCAGTGTACAAAAAAGACAAATTGTTCAAATGAAAATAAATAATTGTAGTGTCCTTGAAAGTGTGTCTGTAGGTTGTGCAATCAGTTCAGAATTCTGAGTGAAGTTATTCACGTCAGTTCAGGAGCCTGATGGTTGCAGAGTTCAATGAAATGAATACTTCCTCCCTGCAGCAGTAAGGAATCAAAATCAGTTTTAATATCACCGGCATATGTTGTGAAGTTTGTTGTCTTTGCAGTACAAGGCAATACATAATAATAGAGAAAAAACTGAGATTACAGGAAGTAGATATACATATTAAATAGTTAAATACTGTAAGTAGTGCAAAAGTAGGAATAAAAAAATACGGTCGTGAGGTACTGTTCATGGTTTCAATATCCATTCAGAAATTGGATGGCAGAAGGGAATAAGCTGTTCCTGAATCGTTGAGTGTGTGCTTTCACGCCTCTGTACCCCCTGCCTAATGGTAACAGTGAGAACAATGAGGACTAATGAAAATGTACGTCCGCAACTGCAGAACAGTCTTTAGCTGAGAACTAATTCACTATAATAATCCGCAAGTTTTAGCTGAGCGCTTATTCACCATAATAGGTTTAATGTCCTTGATGAGTTATTAATACAACATACAGTGATTTGTATAATGTTCTGTCCATTGCTCGTGCTAATTTACCTTGGGTTAATGACTTTGTTAAATTAATAAAATCGTAACACAGTGATTATGTCACTCAGAATTCATAGTGCACTGGGTGTGTTTAACCTGTAGATGATAACTGCATAATGGAGGCACGTGTAGGTGATGGAAATACAGCGCTGAAACAAAGGAAGCATTTCTTCTGAGGTTACTGCTACATGGTCTCAGTTGCCTCTTTTTTTTAATTTGCTAATTAACTTGTGCTGTTCTTTGACACTGACAGAGCATTACCTGCAGGCCATTGTGAGGCAAGAACAGACGAGCAGAAATTTGACTTGTGTATTGGCAACTGGGAATAAATCCATTAATATAACTTGTGTTGTGCCACCATCTAGTTTGAATTTTCTCTTGCTAACATTTTCTATAGTGTGCTTGTTGCATTTATATAATGAAAAACACATTTAATAATAACTCAAACAACAGGAATTCTGCAGATGCTGGAAATTCAAGCAACACACATCAAAGTTGCTGATGAACGCAGCAGGCCAGGCAGCATCTCTAGGAAGAGGTACAGTCGACGTTTCAGGCCGAGACATTTAATAATTTAATAATAACTTCAGCTTTTGCATTAGCTTGCTTTTTACATGGTATTTTATTAATCAAAATTCAGATTCAAAGTGCATTTATTATCGAAGATTGTATAAATTATACAACCTTGAGATTTCTTTGTTTACCTGCAGTGGCAAAAACCCAAATTAAAAAAAAGACGAGACCCAGTCCCCACAGAGAAAGAGAGAAAGAAACAAATCACTCAAGTAATAGAAGCAAGCAACAACAACAGCATGCGGAACCAAATCGAGTCCTTAGATCCCGGAGCAGCTCAGAGTCGGTCCAAAGCCTTGGCATTCAGTTCATCATATTAGCGGGGCAAATTGCCGCAAGGATCACAGATACAAGGCACAGTAGCTGGGGGGCATTCACACAGCCTCAGAGTCACGAAGAGAGGAAACACCTCCCCCCCAGTCTATCTGGGCCAGTGTTTAAATTGTTCGAAGCTAGCACAAGGACCCAGCCTCACCACGACGAATCATTTTGGGACTGCATTTTACTGCCGGAGAAACCATTCTCAATCTCTCCAAATTGGCTCGGCACTCAGAGCAACCAAACTTCGCCCAACACCCAGCCGTCCAGTCTATCTGGGCTGGCATTTAGATTGTCCAAACCGCTTATTGTACCTCGCATTGGGACCCAGGCTTCGCTGCGGTGAATCGCTCCGGGCCTACAACACGCCGGCCAGTGATCCGCTTCGGAGCAGGATTTCACTGCCGAAGAAGCTATTCTTGACCTCTCCAAATCAGCTCAGCGCTTGGAGCGATCCACCCTCGCTCCTGGGCCAGCTGGACGGGGATCGGAACTCTTCTGTCCCATCATCTCCTCTCCGAGGCGTCCACTGTAACCAGCACATCTCCAACTCCAAATGCGTTGATTTTGGCAGGGCACATCCCTCGAGTTTGCTTTCCCTCACCGGCCTTGTCATTGTTTGCAGTGATAGTTTATCACCATTTTCTTCAAAAAAGTGTTATTAATAATGTTTTTTAATTGAATTCCTTTGCTTTTCAATTATCAGTAAGCTGTCACACATCTTTGGTAGCGCCATCTTAAACTGGAAGTTTTAATCTTTTTTTTAGCCAGAAATTAGATTGCATCACACACATTTCACATTCGTGACATGCAGGTTTTTTCATGATTTTCAACTACTGTGTAACAGGTGTAGAACACATGACCAAGAAATCCTCAGACCAACTAGTAGAAAGCATTGATGCATTAGGAGTGATGCATTTCTGGGCAATGACTTGGTCCTAGAGGACAAAGTGTCAGTCACTGAAATAGATTGATCATTATATTGTAAGACTAGTGATGGAGAGGGTCAAGGAGCCATTAATGGAGGACGTGTAAACTGGAAGAGGACACAGGTGGGATCGAGTTTCTGCTATCTAAGAAATCAAACCACCTTCAAAAATCTTTGCACATCAGCCACCCCCCCCCGCAAAAGATCACTTGTTTCCTGTAGATGCAGCAGAACTATGGCAATATGCCTAGTAAAAGTCCAATAATCCATGATCTAATCAGTTTGGAAATCTCAATAGACCAACGTCTGTCTCTCTGGATGCTGTTTACGGTGCTCCCTTTAAACTCACTGAGGCCCAAGTCCCTTATGTCCTTTGGGGCCCAGATTTTAAAGGTGAAAGAGCATCTTTACTTTCTGCATCAAAACATACAGTGAAATGCGTCACTTGTGTCAAATCAAATCAGTGAGGATAGGGCGGGGCAGCCCACAAGTGGCGCCAGACCTCTGGCACCAACATAGCGTGCCCACAGTTCACTCAGCCTGACCATACATCATTGGAACATGGGAGGCCACCAGAGCATCTGAAAGAAATCCACGCAGTCACGGGTAAAATGTACAACTCCCATACAGACAACAGTGGGAATCGACGTTCAATCTTACAACTGGCGCTGTAAAGGGTTGCGCAAACCGCTACGTTACTCTGCCACCCCCACTTCTCCTTTAAACCTACCACAATGCCAACAACCAATTTAAACTTCTCCTTTAAACTTACCACAATGCCAACAACCAATTTAAACTTCTCCTTTAAACTTACCACAATGCCAACAACCAATTTAAACTTCTCCTTTAAACTTAACACAATGCCAACAACCAATTTAAACTCATGTTTTCAGCACCCCCTTTTAAACACATGAGGTTCATTTGAGAGTTTATTGAACATTAAAACTGTGTTAGAGTATCATAAGGCACAATATCTATAGTCTAGAGCCATCCAAAGATATTGCATTATCAGAGCTTTATTGTGTCTTGTTCCTGCACATTCCTTTTGCAGAAAACACCTCCCTGTGTTAAATTCCATGTGCAACTGTCTGCATGAAAAGTGGGAACAAAGATTGACAGGGAAACTTGGAACAGAAAAATGGGAGGTTCTTAAGGAGGAGAGGTTTCAGGAACAGGTTGATTGATATATTTCCACAAGAGGAAACCGAGGCCAAACAAAGCCAGTATCCATTGGATGAAGGGATGCTGTGAACGGGATGAAACATAATAGGGGGGCGTAGGGTGCATGTCAAAGTTCAAAGCACATTTATTATCAAAGTATGTATACTATATACAACCTTGAGATTTGTCACCTTACAGCCAAAAAAGAAACCCAACAGAAAGTCTGCATTAGTTAAGGAGAGCCAGCATAGATTTGTAAGTGGGAGGTTAGGTTTGACCATTCCAGAGCATTGAGTGAAGTTTTGATATTTTCTAATTATATCACAATCAAATTTATTATCACTAACGTGTGTCGTGAAATTTGTTGTTTTGTGACGGGACTACAGTGCAGAACAAAAGCATTTCTAAAAGCTGCAGAAAGAACTAAATAGTGTGAGAGAGAAATACTGAGGTAGTGTTTATGGACTGTTTGAAAATCTGATGGTAGAGGGGAAGAAGCTGTTCCTAATATGTTGAGTTTGGTTCCTGCACCTCCTCCCTGATGATGGTAATGTGAAGAGGGTACAGTATGTCCTGGATGGTGAAGGCCTTGAAGTTTGTTATTTACTGGCCCCACACTCAATGGTACTGGCTGATGTTGGTGACCAACACTGGCATCAACAACCCTGTCCCAGGCACAAATGACACAATACATGCGCTCGCCCCAGCTGAATTCCCTCCACTTCCATTCCTCTCGATCACTGATTGTCAGCAACTGACCCTCATCACTGTTCCACCTTCTGACCCAGCCCTGCCTCTTTCCCCCAGGAAGCTCTGGGGCCAGGGTTTGCCAACTTTTGTTATACCCCAGACCCTTACCATTAGCCAAGGGGTCCATGGACGTCAGGCTGGAAAGCCCTGCTCTAGACATAGATGAATACTTTTGTACGATCTACACATGGCACAAAGGAAAGGCCGTAACAGTGCAAAGATACAATTAAAGCATGAGCCTCAGTTGCTGCTGAATTTCCAAGCAACAGGCTCATAACCACAGCAATTATTACTCTCCTTAATGTCAGCTGTATTAACACATCACTGAAGCAGCAAGTAAATTGTAGATCATCACTTAGAGCAAATGTGAAGAGGAAACGTATTTGACTGAGCTGTCTCGCAATCTAAATTGAGGGTGATTATTGCAACACTAATAGGCAGTTCTTGGGCAAACCATATATTTTATCTTACCATTGAAGTATTTGCCAGTGGAAGTTTTGTGCTCATCCTCCACTGATGTGACTTGGTAAGTTGACAAGTGTGCATTTTGGTGCCAAATTGAACAGTTCTTTAAATTTCAAAAATAAACTTTATCCCTAATGTAAATGTGTATATATATGTTTCATCCCTCAGTGTCCAGTAGCGGAACAATCTCAGACTGTAGCCTTTCCCTACAAAGACTTTGCACTGGCTGCACCAAACTTCATTGCATACCTCAGCATGTACTCCTGCTGCTTGAAATGTTCTAGTTGTCAGTATTCCCTGTTGGCATTGTTCATTCTGATCTGTTTTGTGCCCTGAATCTAAGGAACGATGTGCTGCCCTGGAGAGAGTGCCGAGGAGGTTTGCAAGAATGATCCCAGGGAAGGCTAAACCTAAGAGGAGCAATGACCCAGAGCTTATACATGATGGAGTTCAGAAGGACAAGGGGAGACCTCACTGAAACCAACTGAATATTGAAAGCCCTGGATGCAGCAGACATGGGGAGGATGTTTCCATTAGGATCTGAGGGAACTGCCTCGGAATAAAGGGGCACCCCTCTGAACTGAGATTAGGAGTTATTTCTTTAGCCAGAGGGTGGTAAACCTGTTGAATTTGTTGCCATAGCAAACATTTTGCAGCAACACAAAACATCACTGTAAACAGAAATTGATGGCACGCATTACTGGCCCTTCGGCCCACATGTAAGCTACTCTAGAAATTGCCTATCTAAAGGAGCCCTCTATTTTTCTAAGCTCCATGTGAAAGCTCCTCTTGAAAGACCCATTTGTATCCACCTCTACCACTGTCGCTGGCAGTGCATTCCATGCACCCACCACTCTCTGTGTGAAAAACTTACCCCCAACATCCCCCTTTTACCTTACATCTCAAGAGATGTTTTTTGGCCACAAAATCAGAGGTAGCACTTTAGTAATGAGGGGAAAACTTTGTGGGGTGGGTTCAAAATGCATTTCCAAACTAAATGGAACAATTCAACAGCAAACTGCTCAAAGAAAGGCAAGACTACAAGGGATTTCTCATGTGAATATGTCCTCCATCAAGGATGTTTTCGATAGACATTGCCTCAAGAAGGTAGCATCCAACATTAAGAACCCCCACCAGCCAGGACATGCCCTCTTCTCATTGCTATCATCAGTGAGCAGTTGCAGGATCCTGAAGACACACACTCAACATTTTAGAAACACCTTCTTCCCATCCAAGCAGACCATGAACACAACCTCACTTTTGTAAAACTTGTTTATTTTTAAGTGTGGGTATGTGGCCATGTGGATAAGACATTGGACTAGCGACCTGAAGGTCGTGAGTCCGAACCCCAGCCGAGGGAACGTGTTGTGTCCTTGAACAAGGCACTTAATCATACATTGCTCTGGTGCCAAGCTGTTTGGGTCCTAATGCCCTTCTCTTGGACAACATCGGTCTCGCGGAGAGGGGAGACTTGCAGCATGGGCAACTGCTGGTCTTCCATACAACCTTGCCCAGGCCTGCGCCCTGGAGAGTGAAGACCTTCCAGGCGCAGATCCATGGTCTCGCAAGACTAACGAATGCCTTTTTATTTATTTTTAAATATCATTATAAATTACAGTAATTTTTTATGTGTTGTGCAGTGTTGCCATCGCAAAACATCAAACTTCATGACATTAGGGTTAGGGTTAGGGTGAATCAATGCCAGACAAAAGAAGAAATCAAAGAATTGCATCATTTTGCCGTTCCTCAGCTGCCGGTACAGAAGGCGTAATACCACCAGCAGCCAGTGAAGGGCGCTGCCTGCTTAACTTTTCATCTTATCTCCTCCATACTAATTAATATTGCAGGATGTCAGTACTGTGGCAGAGATAATTGCTTGTTTTGTAAGCTATCCCTGTTTTAAAATCTTCACTGCCCAGATAGCTCATATTTTGTTCCTCAATCATTGGTGTACCTGCTATTTTAACAATAGTCTCTATACGGTCTTTCCACTCGATTAGTGTTTTGTCTCCAAACCTCTAGACAGTTCAGAGAATGGAGATAGATGAACAGTCATATTGTGTGGGTGCAAGTTTGTTAGAGAGGTGTTGTGTGTGATTGCGTCTGCATGTAGGTCTGTGGGTCTGTGAGTGAGAAGTACAGTGATGTGTGTGAGAGATACTGTGTGTGACCATGTCTAGTGTTTGTAAATGTACGGGTCATTGTTGTGTGTAAGAGAGAGAGATGCTGTGTGTGTGTGACTGTTTGTGTCCGTCTGTGTGACTGTGTGTGTGTGTGTGTGTGTGTGTGTGTGTGTGTGTGTGTTCACAGCCTTCTGCTGCTGTAGCCCATAGATTTGACATGTTGTGCAGTTAGAGATGCTCTTCTGCGCACCACTGTTGTAATGTGTTTATTTGAGTTACTGTCACCTTTCCATCAGCTTGAGTCAGTCTGGCCATTTTCTTCTGACCTCTCTCATGAACGAGGCATTTTCACCCACAGAACTGCTGCTCACTGTGTGTTATTTTTTGATTATTGCACTTTTCTCTCTAACCTCTAAGCCTTAGGAGTCCCAGGAGATCAGCAGTGCGAAATCCTGCTTGGGCTCCCAAGCAGAGTGTTGGACAGAGGAGGTTTTACAAAATGAGTAGCAGAACTACAAGAGCATAGACTTAGGAGGAGAGTGAGGCCATTCGTCCCATTAAATCTACTCCACCATTCAATCAGAAATGACTTTTTACCCTTCTGAAACCCATTCCCCTCCCTTCTCCCGAACCTTTGATGCCTTAACTATCTATCAACCTCCACTCCAAATGTACTTCCACAGCCAGCTGTGGCAATGAATTCCATGGATTCACCACTCCCTGGCCAACGAAGTTCCTCCTCATCTCTGCTCTGTTCTGCAACTGTGTCCTCTGGTCCTGGACACCCCCACTTTAGGAAACATTCTCTCCATATCCACTCTATCTAGGCCGTTCACTGCAGCGTAACTGCCAGTTCGGGATGCTTCTCACAACATGAAGTTGCTACAAATGTTCACTGAAATTGACCGTGGTGTGTAACATGGCCATCCCCAGAGTTTGTTAAAAAGGAGCAGTACAGTTTTTTCCCAACAGTGATGCAGGCAACTTGATGAACACTCAAGTCTTTAATAACAGACGTAAAATGATTAACCCACAGACTGTTCACTAATATTAGAATTTTTAGGCTTGGTTGAAGAAACACAAAACATTTTTAATAAAATTACAAAGCACTGTTTTCCTGCTTAATAAGCAACTAGACATTGAGAAGTACTCCTCATGTTGCAATTATATATATAATATAGTTGCCAAACCTGTGCCTCTGGCATTTTTTTTGTTAGAAGTAACCAAAGAAACTTTTTCTTCATTTAATTGAAATGTTTGAACTCAGTCACAATGGAAAGCTCAGTTACCACCAGGAAGCCTGAAGTTGTCCCCCGGTCAATTGAATGTAGCAAAATCAGAAAACAGGAGCAGAAGTAGGCCACTCGGCCCCTCACATCGGCCACATCAACTTCAAAATGACTAAAGTGTCACAGAATCGTACAGCTTAGAAGTAAGCCCTTTGGTCCACCAAGCCCATCCTGGCAGATCCGCCTAGGTGTCATCCCCTAAATTCTTCATAGTCCTCAATATCCTGATCTTTCAAAAATATATCTGCTCCCTCCTCTATTTCCTTCTCTCCCTTGGATAGCTGTTAGATGAGCAGGCTGCTGTGTTTCATTGCTTGGGACCTCGTTTGCAACTTATTGCTAACATTAAGCATTGTGTAGCCTGTACATTGAGAAATTTAATCCTAAAGTATGTGTTACATTATTGGAAAATTTTCTTAGAACTAAAAGCAGCAGGTTGCTGGGATCGATCCAAAGTCAAGGCACACAGGGAAACATAACCCTGATAACATCTCTGAAGACTTTTTTTTAAAGTTCACTCTGTCAGAAGGAGGCTTGTACGAGATGAGATGATCTCTGTGGATTGCCATCCATGGTATTCATCCTCCGAGCTCAGTAATCCCAGTCTCCCAGCGAAGCACTCCCAATCCCCCAGTGCAATAACACAGAAAACAGAGCCTGCACAACAGCTAAAATGGAGGGCTGTAACCCTATGACAGTGAAATCATAGGACGGGGATAAGAATTCTGCTGAGTTACCCAGCTCTTCCACTATAACTTTGAGGGAAAAGCTGGAGAAAGAGATGCATATAGGCATTTACACAATTTTCTCCAGTTACTGCTGAAGTTTATTTTGGGGGGGGGGGTGTGGGTGTGTAAACATTTATATTATGAATATCATTCTTTTTAAGGAGCATTGAAAAGTGATAGCATTTTAAAAATAATTGACGCTCTTCTTATAATCCTCTTAAAATAAATCTTAGCTTCCTGACAGCCAAGACTGAACCCAAAACTCTACATTTATTTATTCTTCAATTTTTGACAATCATAATTACTTGTGATTGTAAAAATTTAAAGTCATTGAACACTAAACATTTTGAGTTGACGAGCTCTGCAGATTTCTGCGTGGCGAAATTTAAGGGTATTAATAAACACAGAGGGCTATAACGGAGGGAAGGATTATACTGATCTTAGACTAGTTTAAAGGGTTGGCATAATGTCGTGAACCAAAGGTGCCATACTGTGTTGTACTGTTCTATGTTTCATAAAGAATCAAAAACGTGTGTGTTTTTGGTCATATGTGTTAAATGTGTCAATAGAGTCAGGGCTCTATTTTTCAGACCTTCTTCAAAAAGAATCCCTTTAAGTTGAGGTTGACTTACTTCTGTGGATTCTGGCTGATGAGATGAATATAGGACCCACATCCATTTTCCTGGCCCAGCTAAATTTTCACTGAACTTCCATTCTACTGTGTTAGAGGCCAAAGGTTCTTGGTATCTCTCTGAATATTTCCCCTCAGGACAGACTCCCTCATAAGTTAATAAAATGTTAGATTCTTCAATGAGGTTTTGAGAAGATACAGAGTAAATGCTTGCCATGATTGGGCCCCACCAGTGAGCCTGTTAGCACTATATAGTGTCAGGCATGGAGACAATGTGGTCCACCATTGGAGTGGCTATGCGATTACAGCTTTGATACTGGGAATGTTGGCTTAGCAGAAGAAATTGACATTAATTTAGCTAGGGGTTTTCTCTTTGGAGGGAAGGAGGATGAGAGACAACTTGATAGAGGTGTATCATATTTTAAGAGGTGTGAAAAAATGGAAGGTTATGGGCTCTGTAAGAGAAAAGGGTTAGATTGATCATGGGGTCGGCATAAAAGGTCAGCATAATATCATGGTCTGAAGAGCCTATACAGAGCTACACTGTTCTATATTTTATGGTTTTAATTTGTTCATTCTGCTTTTGTGTTTGAAAGATTTGAGGTTGTGTTGGTGGTACTTTTCCAGTGCTTTGAGTTCAAGAAAGCAGCGTCCATCATCAAAGACTCCACAACCCCATCCAAACAATGCTCTTTTCTTACTACTACCATTGGACAGGAGGCACAGAAGCCCTAGGTCCCATATCACCATGTCCAGGAACAGTTATTATCCTAAAACCATCCGGCTCCTGAACCACTGTGGATAACTTCATTCACCACTACTGTGAACTGAATCTATGACCTATGCTTTCAAGGATTCTTTACAACTCATGTTCTCGGTCTCATTTTTATTTGCACAGTTTGTCTTTTGTACATTGGCGTTTGTCAGTCTTTAACAGTTTATGGATAGTTTTTCATAAAATTTAATTGTATTTCCTTTCTCCTGTAAAGAAAACGGATCTCAAGATAGCATTTTGTGGGACTTTGAACTTCAAGTTGCCCCCAGTAGATAGTCCACATCTCTGAAGCATAATAGGTTAGCAGAGGTCACACTTGAACCATGAACTATTGACAGGTTAGAGATCATATTCTTCAAGTACTGTTTCCTTCAGGTGGCCAAAGGCTATTGCTGTAACATTGGAAGAGGCAGTGAATTCAGTAGTTTTATCTTCCTCCATTTAGAAGAGGCTTCCACGGTATGGGAAGTGGACCATGTTTTCCAGGATCTCATCTTGGACACTTAATGAGAAGGGATGTTGTTGTAGAATGGGAGCAAGATGGTGGAGTACCTTTGTTTTGCTTATGTTTGATGTAAGACCCAATCTGTCATATGATTTAGTGAACAAGTCAATGGTAGTCAAGCCTCCAAAAGTGTACTATTTATTAGTCTTGCTTATGTATTGCATTTCCAAAGTGAATTACAGCATTGCTGAGATATCTGGTGTGCTTCGCTTGTTTGAGATGAAGCAGATGAAAGCAGTTTTGAGATGGATTTCCACTATCCTTCTTGGCTGACGTAGTTGACAGCTTTATTGAGGTTGAATAAGACCATTTGGTTGCTGCTACTCTTTACATTTGTCTTGAAGTTGCTGTACATCAAACATGTCTCCCAATGGACAAAATTAACTGAAGGAGCAAGTTAGGAATTTATTGGCAAAGACTTCCCCTGTACTCCTTGGCAGAGAGGCCCATCTGAAGTAACGAGAATTGGACTTCAACGGTCATGATTACAGATTCTCTGCGGTTCCTCTGTCAATGTGAAGAGGGTGAGGCTATAAATTAACTTCGGAGACTCCTTTTGGCCAAATTCTAGAACTGCAGTAGTAATATCACCTCAGCTGCCAGTGACCTTGCTGATTTGTGGTATCAGATCATATGTTGTGGATTAGATTATATATACCTGAATCAAAGAGAGAGTCTTCGTTGAGAGTCACTGGAGAGACACTTCTTCAAAGCACCATAGAAAGCATCCTTTCTGAATGCATCATGTCTTGGTACGGCAACTGATCTCCCTGTGACCACAGAAAACCAGTTCCAATTCCACTGTTTGATGTCTTGGCCATCAATGGGCTTTCCTGTCTGACATCAGATTGAGAATAATTGTGCTAAATTGCTTACCTGCTGCCAGAGAACAGCACGGGGAGGAGTGCCATTTCCCCATTTGTACACGCATTGGCAGGATAGACCACACACCTCATTGCAGCAGTGCTGAGTCAGAATCAGAATCAGGTTTATTATCACTGGCATGTGACATTAAATTTGTTAATTTAGCAGCAGCAGTTCAATTCAATATATAATCTAGAAGAGAAATAAATCAATTACAGTATACTTATATTGAATAGATTTAAAAATGTGCAAAGAAACAGAAATACCGTATGTTAAAAAAGAGAGGTAGTGTCCTAGGGTTCAATGTCCATTTAGGAATCAGACGGCAGAGGGGAAGAAGCTGTTCCTGAATCGCTGAGTGTGTGCCTTCAGGCTTCTGTACCTCCTACCTGATGATAACAGTGAGAAAAGGGCATGCCCTGGGTGCTGGAGGTCCTTAATAATGGACGCTGCCTTTCTGAGACACTGCTCCCTGAAGATGTCCTGGGTACTTTGTAGGCTAGTACCGAAGATGGAGCTGACTAGATTTACAACCCCCTGCAGCTTCTTTCGGTCCTGTGCAGCAGCACCCCCCCCCCCCACACCAGACAGTGATCCAGCCTGTCAGAATGCTCTCCATGGTGCTTCTACAGAAGTTTTCGAGTGCATTTGTTGACATGCCAAATCTCTTCAAGCTCCTGATGAAGTATAGCCGCTGTCTTGCCTTCTTTATAACTACATCGATATGTTGGGACCAGGTTAGATCCTCAGAGATCTTGACACCCAAAAACTTGAAACTTGATGGCAAGGAGGAGCAAAATCTGAAAGTGTGCTCTGAATTCCACCATTGTGCTTTTCCGACAGATCTTCAGAAACTACTTGATTCTGTACACCAGAGCATAAACACAGAGCTTCATGGAGAACAGAAAGATCCAAGAAACAATGAGCAAAGGTACAATTTGTTTCATGTTTTGTTAGGAAGCTCTGCCACTACCTTTGAAACAATTCATAACACTGGCAACACGCTGGAGGAACTCAACAGGTCGGGCAGCATCCGTGGAAACGATCAGTCAACGTTTCGGGCCGGAACCCTTCATCAGGACTGAAGAGGGAAGGGGCAGAGGCCCTATAAAGAAGGTGGGGGGAGGATGGGAAGGAGAAGGCTGGTAGGTTCCAGGTGAAAAACCAGTAAGGGGAAAGATAAAGGGGTGGGGGAGGGGAAGCAGGGAGGGGATAGGCAGGAAAGGTGAAGGAGGAATAGGGGAAAACACAATGGGTAGTAGAAGGAGTCAGAACCATGAGGGAGGTGATAGGCAGCTGGGGGAGGGGACGGAGTGAAATGGGGATAGGGGGAGGGAATTACCGGAAGTTGGAGAATTCTGTGTTCATATCAAGGGGCTGGAGACTACCTAGACGGTATATGAGGTGTTGCTCCTCCAACCTGAGTTTAGCCTCATCGTGGCAGTAGAGGAGGCCATGTATGGACATGTCCGAATGGGAATGGGAAGCAGAGTTGAAGTGGGTGGCAACCGGGAGATCCTGTCTGTTGTGGCGGACGGAGTGGAGGTGCTTGACGAAGCGGTCCCCCAATCTGCGTCGGGTTTCACCGATGTAGAGGAGGCCGCATTGGGAGCACGGGTTGCAATAGATCACCCCAACATAACACTGGTGTGTTTCTATGTAAGTGCTTCCCTTAAAAAGCAACCTTGCCCTGTGATGAATTATCCTAGGGATTGTGCAGTGCTGAGGTGGTTGAAATATCCATGCTAGTGCCTGCATCAAGGGAGGGAAGATGTGAAGTATGAGCAGTATCGAAAGGAGAGGTGATGTAATGAGAAACAGGGATAGCAGGATGATATATAGGGAGGGGCAATGAGATGGAAAGATCTTCTTGTTCAGCCCCTCAGGTTAAGGATGACTTCCCAGCACAATGACTTTGTGGGATCTAATCTAACTTATGGGTCCTCCATGGGATCAGAACGCTCTGCAATTGATTCAAAATTCAAAGTAAATTTATTATCAAAGTACATTTACAGTACTGTGCAGAATTCTTAGGCACATGTATATGTAGCTCAGGTGCCAAAGACTTTTGCACAGTAGTTTATTTGTCAACGTGGAGTGGAAAGCGAGGCTGTAATTCTGGCGGGAGCAAAGGGTGTTTGGAATGGCAAGAGTGGAGTGCTGCAGGAGGAGTGTGGGACAGGCGTCAAAGAAGGAATGCTAGGAGCAGATGGTGGCGTGAGTGCAGACACATGCAGCCCCGAGACACCAGGCAAGGTCATTTGATTCCAAACAATTGGGTTATCGATCATTACAGAATATCTCTCTGGTGCTTCCCGCTCCCTCCCCTCTCCCTTCTCCTTTCCCCTTTTCGCAACCGTGATTGCCCTCTCCCTACCCCCGTCACACTCTCAGTCCACAGTAGAGACCCATATCAGAATCAAGTTTATCATTACTCACGTGTCGTGAAATTTGTTCTTTTTGCAGCAGCAGCAGTACAATGCAATGCATAAAATTACTACAATACTGTGCAAAAGTCTTTGAGCACCCTAGCTATGTATACGTGCCTAAGACTTTTGCACAGTACTGCAGATCACCAAATATTACCGAGATTTTTTTTTGCTGTTATTCACTGTAGAACAAAGAAACATAGAAAACATAGAAAACCTACAGCACAATACAGGCCTTGGGCCCACAATGCTGTGCCGAACATGCCCTTACCTTAGAAATTACCTAGGGTTACCCATAGCCCTCTATTTTTCTAAGCTCCATGTACCTGTTCAGGTGTCTCTTAAAAGACCGTATTGTATCCACCTGCACCACCATCGCTGGCAGCCCATTCCATGCACTCACCGCTCTCTGCATAAAAAACTTACCCCTGGCATCTCCTCTGTACCTACTTCCAAGCACCTTAAATCGGTGCCCTCTTGTGCTAGCCATTTCAGCCCTGGGGAAAAACCTCTGACTATCCACACGATCAATGCCTCTCATCATCTTATACACCTCTATCAGGTCACCTCTCATCTGCTGAGAGATACAATAGAATTAATGAAAAACTCCACACAAGCTAAGACCGACAAGCAACCAATATGCAAAAGAGGACAGACTGTGCAAATACAATACTAAGTAAATAGATGCACAGCGACGCTATTACAGCTTAGGGCGTCAGAGTTTGGAATTCTGAAATATCTGAAATCCTTCCCAAGGAACATCCTTTGTCTCAATCCACCACAAAATTTTATATCTTTCGGTAATAAATCCCTCTCATTTTTCTAAATTGTAGTGTGTAGGCCCAATGTTGTCAACATTTCTTCATA
This sequence comes from Mobula birostris, assembly GCF_030028105.1. Classification (NCBI taxonomy): domain Eukaryota; kingdom Metazoa; phylum Chordata; class Chondrichthyes; order Myliobatiformes; family Myliobatidae; genus Mobula; species Mobula birostris. The sequence goes on along the minus strand of NC_092400.1, from coordinate 6,995,452 downwards.
CATCAATTCTTCAAAACTTGCATGTGTCCTCTTGTCCTGGCTATGTTTAGATTGAGCAGGTTGGACATCAGCTTGTGCGTTGGCCTCCCAAGTCCCTTTGACGGTCAACAGAGAAAGGCTGTGGAGAATTCTTCTCAAATTTGGTTTCATCCACTCCGTGTTGATCTTCGCCCTTCTGTCAAACACAGACCCGATCCAAGTACAGAGTAAAAGAATCCCACGAGCTCCTTCTGACTGGCACCACATGTGGGGAAGGGGACAAGTAGACAATTTGGGGAGGAATTTGTCATGGAGAAATGTTGCTTGTGATTTCCTGTGCCCTCATAGAAACATAGAAAATAGGTGCAGGAGTAGGCCATTCGGTCGTTCGAGCCTGCACCGCCATTCAGTATGATCATGGCTGATCATCCAACTCAGGACCCTGTATCTGCCTTCCCTCCACACCCCCTGATCCCTTTAGCCACAAGGGCCATATCTAACTCCCTCTTAAATATAGCCAATGAACTGGCCTCAACTGTTTCCTGTGGCAGAGAATTCCACAGATTCACCACTCTCTGTGTGAAGAAGTTTTCCCTTATCTCAGTCCTAAAAGGCTTCCCCTTTATCCTTAAACTGTGACCCCTCATTCTGGACTTCCCCAACATCGAGAACAATCTTCCTGCATCTAGCCTGTCCAATCCCTTTAGGATTTTATACGTTTCAATAAGATCCCCCCTCAATCTTCTAAATTCACGTCACAGCAGTCTTACAAAAAGAGAGGAAGAGCGTAGATGTTCAGCAAAGCGGTCCGCCAGAGAAAGCAGGATCTCCCAGTGGCCACACATTTTAATTCCACATCCCATTCCCATTCTGACATGTCTATCCACAGCCTCCTCTACTGTAAAGATGAAGCCACACTCAGGTTGGAGGAACAACACCTTATATTCCGTCTGGGTAGCCTCCAACCTGATGGCATGAACATCGACTTTTCTAACTTCCGCTAAGGCCCCACCTCCCCCTCGTACCCCATCTTTTTATGCACACATTCGTTCTCTCACTCTCCTTTTTCTCCCTCTGTCCCTCTGAATATACCTCTTGCCCATCCTCTGGGTACCCCCCCCCCCACCGCTTGTGTTTCTTCCCGGACCTCCTGTCCCATGATCCTCTTGTATCCCCTTTTGCCTATCACCTGTCCAGCTCTTGGCTCTATCCCTCCCCCTCCTGTCTTCTCCTATCATTTTGGATCTCCCCCTCCCCCTCCAACTTTCAAATCCCTTACTCACTCTTCCTTAAGTTAGTCCTGACGAAGGGTCTCGGCCTGAAACGTCGACTGTACCTCTTCCTACAGATGCTGCTTGGCCTGCTGTGTTCACCAGCAACTTTGATGTGTGTTGCTTGAATTTCCAGCATCTGCAGAATTCCTGTGGTTTGCGTTTAGATTTACAGCTGTGCCATTTTACTTATCCATTTCTTGGTGATTGACTTAGCTATACTCCCAGGGGATATTCAATGACCTGGAAATTATCTTGTATCCACCTCCTGACTTGTATTTTTCAATAACCTTTTCGTGGAGTTGCTTGGAGTGTTCTTTTGTCTTCATGGTGTGGTTTTTGCCAGGATACTGACTCACCAGCATTTGAACCTGCCAGATACCTATGTATTTTACTACAAACAATTGCAACACCTTGACTGCACACAGGTTTATATATAGCTAGGACACCTTAACTAATTACTGTATCTGACTTCTAAAACCAATTGGCTGCACTAGTGATGATTTGGTGTGTCATATTAAAGGTGGTGTTTTATATTTGTAAATAATTTAGATCACTTTGTAGGGATTTGTTTTCATTTTGACACAATATAGTACATTCCTGCTGATCAGTGTCAAAAAAATCAAATTAAATTCACTCTGATAAATTAAATTCACTCTGATTCAATGCTGTAAAACAATAAAACATGAAAATTTCCGGGGGGGGGTGTGGGTAAATATTGTTTTTTTTTATATAGGCGCTGTATCTAAACCCGTCATGATCTTGCACATTAATGCCAAATCGCCTCTCCGCTTCCTAAGAATGGCAACCCCAGTCTCAGTTTACAACCGTAAACTAAAATAACCGCCACCTTGAAATATGGCACTTTCACTCTCTTCCTAAAATGTGATGACTGGAACTGGATGCATTTCCCTGGTTATGACCTTTGATGTTTTCCAACAGTTAACCAGTTAACTCCCAGCCTCTGTTGCTATTTCCTCATTTCACCCAGACTCACCTGGATCCACCTTCTCCCGCTCCTCTTTATATTGGTCACGACCCCTCCTTCAGATGGTTCCGTTTAATAACAGAGAGTGTATTCAGTATGCAAACTGAAATTCTCAGTCTTCACAGTCATCAACAAAACCAAACACTCCAAAGAATGAATGACAGAAACATCAGAATCCCAAAGCAAGCCCTACCACCTCCCACATGCAAGCCCCCAACAAGAGCATCCAAAATGATGGTATATTACCTCATTTCAGGAACTCAGACAGGCTTTCTCTCACTAGTGAGGGAAGGAGAGAGAGATTGCTACTGCAACAATGAGAGTGGAAGCCAAGATCAGTCCAAACAATGGATCTCAACAGTCCTTTCCCCTCTACAGAAGCTGCCCGACCTGCCGAGTTCTTTCAGCTGCATGCTTTATGCCACAGTCTCTTGTCTCAGTAAGCCTCCCTGCTCTGTCTAGGACTCCGTATCACTCACCATCCTTGCAGCGTGTCCTTCCACTTCAAACGAATGATGTGCTTTGAACGACATTTGCGTGCTATTTTGATAAATCGATCAATAACTTTAACGGTTTGTAATGAAGGTTCATTTCCTGCAGTTCAACAGCTGTCATGAGTAATGGAAAAATGAACCCACGGGCCAGTCACAGCACAGAGCCACCAGCTGATGTGAATAAATTACAGCAGAGACCAAAAAGGTACTTTCCAAATTAAAGTTGGCACCTGCTAAATTTGTCTGCAATCTAAGTTCGTATGGTGACAAGATGGATCACAAACCTCTATAATTAACCATCATTGTCATTTGGTATAAGAGTAGGACTTAAATCTTCTCAAATATGAACTAGTCCCAGCCTTCTGAGCTTCACATCCCTATCGTTTATGAGTTATGAAAGCTTCTTTTCCCTTCAGACTGCGTGAGACTGGAATAAGTGGGCCATAGGTTTAGGCTGAAAGGTTAAACGTTTGAAGGGAATGCAAGGAGAAGCTTCTTCACTTTGATGGTAATGTGAGTGTGGAACAAGGGGCAGGTTCAATTGCAACATTTTAGAGAAGTTCGGATAGGTACTTGGATGAGAGGGCTATGGAGGTATCAAAGTTGCTGGTGAACGCAGCAGGCCAGGCAGCATCTCTAGGAAGGGTCTCGGCCTGAAACGTCGACTGTACCTCTTCCTAGAGATGCTGCCTGGCCTGCTGCGTTCACCAGCAACTTTGATGTGTGTTGCTTGAATTTCCAGCATCTGCAGAATTCCTGTTGTTTGGGCTATGGAGGGCGAGGGTCTGGGTGCAGATAGATGGGACTAGGCAGAAAACTAGGCCAGCATAGACTAGATGGGCCGAAAGGCCTCTTTCTGTGCTATAGTGCTCCACGATTCTATGACTCTATAGTGCATTCCAAAATTTATTTGGAGGAAGATGGGAGTATACAGTATGGTCTATGATAGTTAATGAGTTGGACATATGTTGATTCTAAATGGGTGATTCCTTCTGTCATCAGAGAATGCCTTTTTAAAGAGGTTACCTTTTATTAATGGAAACACTGTATTAAAAGAATGACTTTGAATTCTGCATGTTCTTCCTGTGACTGCACTGGTTTGCATCGAATGCTCTGGTTACCTCCTGCACCCCTAAGATTTACTGGTGGGGCGATTGGATACTGTAACTCAATCCCTGGTGCAGATACTTGGTCAATGGGTCAAAGGAGAGTTGATGGAAATGTGAAGGAAAATGAGTTGCTGGGATACAAGGATGTCACAGGGTGAGTGAGACTGGTGGGATGTCTCAATTGGATGCTAGCATGGACCTGATGGGTTGAATGGTCTCTGGCTTTGTTGCTATAAATAAGTAATTAAGTGTTTTTTTCCAAAGATGGCACTAGTGAACCAGGGCAACGTGTTGTGGGCTGCTTACAAGACTTGTAAATATTCTTCTACTGAATTACACTCGTTGCAATCTGCAGTCTGTAATTTCCCTTCAAGCAGTGTATGTTTGAACTGGCTTAATGAACTAGCAATTTCACAATATTCTGAAGTTCTTGGCAGACGTAAATCTCAAGAATGCAGGTGTGGCACCTTTAAGCGGATGAATGTACATCACCATAGCCAGAAGAAAGGGAAGAGGGGAAGACTCCAAGCCAGAATGAATCACCAAGCAATGAAAGTTCCTCGACCTAGCATCTTATTAACAAATATACAGTCGCTGGCGAACACGTTTGAGGACCCAAGGACAAGGTTGCTGTGTTGGAGGGAAATGAGGAATTGCTGCGTTCTATGTTTAATGGAGACGTGGCTCACTCCAAACACATTGGAATCAGTGATCAGACCTGAGTGCTTCTTGATACATAGAATGGACCGAACTGCTGATTTGGAGAAGGCAAAAGGTGGGGGTCTGTGTTTCCTCATAACCTCTCTGAGGTGTTCGGATGCAGCAGTCTTGGTCTTGTGTCGCACTCTTGTTCCCTGACCTGGAACATCTAATGACTATTTGCCGACGGTTCTACTTATCAAGAGGATTCTCCTCCATGATCCTGACTGCAGTTTACATACCATCAAAAGTTGAACTCGACACATTGAATGCTGCCATCAAACAAGAAACTGCCCACCACAGCACATTTTAAATCATAGTCAGAGACTTCAGTCAGGCTTGTTTAAAGAAGTTGCTGCCAAATTATCATCAGCATATAAACTGCAGCATCCACAACTGTCCCAACATACGAGAGCACTGCTATCCTATGAGTGGGAATGCCTACCATTCCATGCCTAGACCGCATTTCTGGAAATCTGATCACTTGCTGCCCTTCTCCTACCTGCATACAGGCAGAGGCTAAAGATCAGGGCTCCAGAGTTAAAGACAACAAGGTGGTGGTCGTGTGAGGAAGGGATTGCTTTGAGTCAGTGGAATCATCAGAAGATCTGAATCCATGGATATTAGTATCTGTGGAAACACCACAGTTGTCATGGACTTTATTAAAACAGTTGTGGATGAGAGTGTCCCCACAAAATCATTCAGAGTCCTCCCCAACCAGCAGTGCTGGATAAACCATGAGGTCTGCTATCTACTGAGGACCAGATCAGTGGCATTCAGGTCCAGGCGCAATCCCCAGAAAGATATGGCAATTCTGGGCCAAACTTGAGTCACTGGGGGATGCTGAACAGCTGTGGTAGGACTTGAGTGCTATTACCTCTCACAAAGTGAAACCAAACAACATATGTGACAGCAGGGTTTTGCTCCCCGATGAGCTCGATGCCTTTTATGCTCACGTTCAGCATCAAAACATGGAGGAACCTTCACTCACCCCCACACCCCCCAATGACCCTGTGGTTTCAGTCTCGGAGGCTGGCCTGAAAGTATCCTTCAGGAGAGTGAATCCTGGCCGAGTACTAAAGACCTGTGCTGATCAACTGGTTGGAGTATTCACTGCTATCTTAAAGCTCTCACTTTGGCAGCCGGAGGTACCCACCTGCTTCAAGCAGGCTTCAATCAACCATGGTAACCTGCCTCAATGACTATTGTCCAGTAGCACTTACGTTCACGGTGATGAAGTGCTTTGAGGTTGGTGACAAAACGTATCAACTCCTGCCTGAGAAGTGACTTGTTCCATTCCAATTTGCTTACTGGCAAAACAGGTCCACAGCAGGTGCCTTTTCATGGCTCTTCATCTCAACCCTGATACGTCTGGAGAGTAAAAATGTGTACATCAGGAAGTTTCCTTATTGTCTATAGCTCTGCATTCAACACTAATACCCTCAAAATGTATCAATAAGCTTCAAGACCTTGTCTTCAATATCTCCTTGTGCAATTGGATCTTCAATTTCCTCATTTGTAGACCTCTGTCAGTTCAGATTGACAAAAGACATCTCCTCCACAATCTCCATCACATTACAAGTCTGTGTGCATAGCCTCCTGCTCTACTCACTTTATTCTTGTCACTGTGAGGCTAAACACCACTCCAATGCCAGATTTAAGTTGGGTGACGATGCCACTGTCATTGGCCGAATCAAAGGTGGTGACGAGTCAGCAGATAGTAGGGAGATTGAAAATCTGGCCATGTGGTACCGCAACAACAACCTCTCTCTCAATGTCAGCAAGACCAAGGAGCTGATTATTGACTTCCGGAGGTGGAAACCAGAGGCTGGGGGATCAGGGGTGGAGAGGGTCAGCAACTTTGAATTCTTCGGTGTTAATATTTCAGAGGACCTGTCCTGTGCCCAGCATATTAGTGCAATTACAGAGAAAGCACGGCAGTGCCATTATTTCCTTAGAGGTTAATGAAGATTCACATGATATGTAAAACTTTGACAAACTTCTAAAGAAGAAGTGGGTATGGCTCTGTCCATCACGGGTAATACCCTCCCCACCAATTGACCACATCTACACGGAGCGCTGCTGCAGACAGGCAGCATACATCATCAAAGACCCCCAACACCCAGGCCATGGGTGCTGCTGTCAGGAAGAAGGTACGTATGGGAGCCTTAGGACCGACACCACCAGGTTCAGGAACAGCTATTATCCCTCAAACATCAGGCTCTTCACTCAACTTCATTTGCCCAATCAGTGAACTGTTCCCACAATCTACTGACTCACTTTCAAGGTCTTTTCATCTCATGTTCTCAATACTTATTTTTTATTATTTTTTTCTTTTGAATTTTTACAGTTTGTTGCCCTTAGCACATAGGTTGTTTGTTTGTTCTGTTGGGTGCGATTCTGTTGTGTTTCTTGGATGTACTATGTATGCACACAAGAAAACAAATCTCAGCGTTGTATATGGTGAGTAGACGTCGTCATCGTATTTTGATGGACAACCGAAGAAATGTATTTTGATAATAAGTTTATTTTGAACTTTCAAGTAATTTAACTCTATCTGTAATAAGTGATTGAGTATTCTCTTGATTTGCTGACAATAGTTTAAATGCATGGTCTTTAGTATAAGAAAGCATGTCACATAGAAAACATGGATACCAAACCAGAAAGAAAAGCATTACGTGGAGTGATATTTAATCCAAGGACTATTTAGAAGGAAAGAGGCACAAATGTTTAGGGAGAGAATTCTTGGTATTGACGTCAACTTGGTTAAGAAGACTAATGACATAAGGTGGGGCAGAATGGAGGAATTTCCAAGGAGCCGGGTTGTTAGGACATTTGCTCATTTTAAGTTGGTAAAAGCCTGCTGCAGACAGAACAGGTTGTCTGTAGCAGAGATTTTGAGAAGGTGAAACTCACACATGGTGGTGACCTGGGAGTTAAACAAAGGAGCAATTATTTATTTTCCCGAGCTTCCTCCCCCTCACAACTTTACACATTTCCAGTAGTTCTGACCTCAAGTACAGACTGTGTGAAGCTAAACCATAAGTGGGATGGTCTGAAGCTGAATCCACAGTCATTGGTGGTCATGGGTGGCTGTGCCATCAGAAAGAGAAATGTATTTATTCTCAGTTTCCGTACCTAATGACAGACACTAACATCATTGTGGACATCAGGTGAGGACAGAAGCAGACTTGACTTTCTTTTACACTCAGCATCACAGCTCATTTTCAGTCCCCATGTACTTGTGGGGAAAACGGCTTCTGGAACAAAGGGCTCAACCACGCACAGCACCACAGTAATCACAGCCTTGATTCTTCCCAATGCACCTACACTCGGTTTAAAGTCATGAAGAAGGGAAATTACAGAGATCCACTGTTCACATGTTTAAAGAGCAGATATGAAACTAGTGTTTGGGACACTCTCATGGTATGAATACCTCTCAGCTGTATTCCAGTTGCTGCCCTTGTCAGACTGGCTTGGCGTTTTCCCTGCACCTCCTTCCTTTTGTATATCTGGGCTTAAGGGAAGGGTTCTGGGGAAACCATAATGATCGAAGCAGTCAACTTCAGTGCTGAAGAATGGAATCTGATACATCGTTACCAAGTGATTGCACGCCAGTTTCACCATAGCAATTACATGACAGAGCCATCTGCATTAACCTTACCATTTTGCCTGAGCTTGCATAAGAACACTCTTGACAAAGGTGGGTCTATCACATCCTCGGCAGCAAATCAGAATGCTATCAAAGTGACAGTGAACAGGTCGAATGCTGTGAATAATTCTTAGAGCATCAGGCCAGTTTTGCAGTAAGCAACTTTGGATGCTGAAAGATCAGCAGATGTTCAGACTGAATTTATTCTGCTCACAAGTGGGTTAATGCAATGGTGGAAAATTCTTTTCAGCATCTAAAAGTAGTCAGATTCGCAGAACAGTATGGAGCTAAATGCATTGCTGTGTGAAAAAATTAAATTTCCAGTTGGCTTTTGCAGACAGAGAGCTGGATTAATGCTATGTACAGGTTTTGACTTATCCTTCTATATCTTTTGTCATATGTCAGCACAGAGCTTAATACGGGTGTGTTTGTGTATGTGTAATGTTACCAGGTGTGGCTGACTAAGAATGCCATTTGAATGATTAAGTGCCATGCATTTGGACTGAAGGAAATGATATTAACAATCTTTCCTTTCTCACATGCAGTTCCCCTTCCAGCCCCATTTCAAAAAGCAGCCTGTTTTCTGCCAGCAGATCCTCCCTCCCTCTGGAGATGCAGTCGAAATTCATTGAGATAACGAAGGAAGCGGCCTTGTGTCTCCATGACAACCTAGAAGCCTTGGAAAAGTGGGCAGATAATTTCTTCTCTATTTCAATGCCGAAATCCAATTATTTTCTTATGTAGTTTTGAATTTGATATGCCATGGTTTAAATCCTTGTTGGGATTTTTATTTTAAGTGTTAACAATACAAGATAGCTGTGAACTTGACACCACTTTTGTTGTTTGTAATTTGGATTGTGAGTGAGGCACTTGGAAATTTCTAAATGATCTAATATTTTGATATTTTGTCTTTCTTTTTCCTTAACACAAGGCCATTGTCTCAACTAACACTGTCAGAAGCTGGCTACAGTATATGTACCAGCAATCCTCAAGTTCAGGGGAGGAACTAGAGTGTGTCCCCACAATTCTGGACTCACCTTTTAACCATGGCTTTGGAAAACCTCCCAAAGTGAAGAGAGGCAAAAACAAAGGGTCTTATTCTCTCCAACAGAGAATCAGAGAAATAGCCCAGACCCAAATTTTCAACTGCCCAATTCCGTCCATCAATGTTGCCTCACCCATTGAGGATCTCCAGCATCTTGTGTGTTATTCCAGATTCCAGCATCTGCAGTCTTCTATGTTTCCAATGAAGAAATATACTCAGAGGCCAATTTATTAGGTACAGGAGGCCAGAGAGCGTATTCCTGTGAGTTCATGGTCTGTGCACCTGTAGCCCATCCACTTCAAGGTTTGATGTGTTTTGCATTCAGAGATGCTATTCTGCACACCACTGTTGAAACGTGATTACTTGAGTTACTGTCGCCTTCCTGTCAACTTGAACCACTCTAGCCATTCTCCTCTGACCTTTCTCATTAACAAGGTATCTTTACCCACAGAACTGCTACTCACTGGATATTTTTTTGTTTCTCACACCATCCTCTGTAAACTTGAGACTGTTGTGAGTGAAAATCCCAGGAGATCAGCAGTATCGGAGATACTCAAACCACCCCATCTGGCACCAGAAATCACTCAATAATCATGGTTAAAGTCACTTAGGTCACATTTCTTCCCTGCCCTGATGTCTGGTCTGAACAACAACTGAACCTCTTGACCATGTCTGCATGTTTTTATGCTTTGAGTTGCTGCCACATGATTGGCTGATTAGATATTTGCATTAATGAGAAAATGTAGAGGAGTACCTAATAAAGTGGCCACTGAGTGGAGCATTGGTGCCATAAAGCAATCAGGCTTTTGGCCTGAACTTGGGACTAGGAAGTGGTGTGTGCTGAATGGTATCAGAATCAGGTTTAATATCTCCGGCATAAGTCGTGAAATTCGTGGTTAAGCAACGGCAGTACAATTGCATACGTAATAATAAAAACTGAACTACCGTAAGAAATATATATAAAAAAGTTAAATTAAATAGTGCAAAACAAAAAATGGTGAAGCAGTGTCATGGGTTCAATGTTCATTCAGAAATTGTTGAGTGTGTGCCTTCAGGCTCCTGTACCTCCTCCCTGATGGTAGCAATGAGAAGGGCATGACCTGGGTGTGGGAGTCCTTAATGATGGATGCTGCCTTTTTGAGGCATCGCTCCTTGAAGATGTCACGGATGCTGGGGAGACTAGTGCCCATGATGGAGCCAACTGGGTTTACAACATTCTGCAGCTTATTTTGATCCTGTGCAGTGCCCCCACACCAGACTGTGATGCAGTGAGAATGCTCTCCACGGTGGTGGCATCCATTAGTCTCACGAGACCACGGAGTTCCAGGGTGCAGGCCTGGGCAAGGTTGTATGGAAGACCAGCAGATGCCCATGCAGAAAGCCTCCCCTCTCCACAACACCGATGTTGTCCAAGGGAAGGGCAAGGGCCGATACAGCTTGGCACCAGTGTCGTCACAGGAGTTGCCAGAACGAGGTTGCAGGCAACGTCCGACTGCCTTAGGGACTCCAGCTCTGGATTTGTCCTCAGGGCTTACTCCCAAAGCCTTTCCTATGAGTGGGTATGGCTGCAAGGCAGCAGAGGTTTGAAATCAGAGTTTTCCCTCTCTTAGGTGGACTGCCTTCCCAGGCTGACAAGCTCCATCTACCCAAAGCACTGATTTTAAGGCACCAGGACCCACCTTCGCCCCTTCTCCTGTCAGTAGAAACAGTTCCACTGGGCTTAGAGGCTAAACCACACGAGAAGGCTAGGAGTTAGACTTGGTTGTTAGAGGCTATTTGAGGCATATGCCGTGAGGAGCACTTTTAGGTAGTGGGAGCTTGTCCCCACTACCACCCCTCGGCTTGACAACCTTGGAAGCACGGTACATCAGTCGAAATTTATGTCTTTGGTGACATACCAAAGTAAGTTTGCTGTCTTTGGTAGGATGTGGTGATGTGGTGAGGAGGCAAATGAGGTGGCTAAAGGTGGTGGGGGGATGGTCAGCTCATTCCTGATTACCTCTGCAAATGGCAATTACAGGAACCGGTGGGACACCAGCAAGCGGAAATTCTGTGCACTGGAAAACATAAGCAGCTTCTATACGTTCAGCGAGGACCTGCAGAGGTCTCTTCAGGAATCCAGAGGCAATAAAACAGAAGGGACAACAGAAACCTGGTGAGTGTCAGCAGCTCTCTGCAAAATCTTTCCTACTGCAGCAGAACACAGACCAGTACTACACAGTACAGGCCCCTCAGCCAAATGTTGTGCCAACCTTTCACACTATTCCAAAGCCAATCTAACCCTTCTCCTCACATACCCACTCCATTTTTCTTTCATCATGTGCCTGTTGAAGAATCTCTTAAATGTCCCTGCTACATCTGCCTCTACCCCCACCACTGGCAGGGCTTTCCACACATCACCATTCTCTGTGTAATCAAAACTGCTTCTGACATTTCCCTCCCCAATACTTTCCTCCAATCCAATCACCTTAAAATGATGCCCCCTCTTGTATTAGGCATTGCTGCTCTGGGAAGAAGGTACTATCTGTCCACTCTATCGACACCTCTTATTATCTTATGCACCTCTATCACATTGCCCCTCATCCTCCTTTGCTCAGCAGAGAAAAGCCCTAGCTCCCCCAATCTTTAAAATAAAACATACCATCTAATCCATTCATGGCGTGCTCTCAAAAGACTGGACCCAGGAGCAGAGGAATGGCAGGATCCCCAGGAAGAGACAGGAACAAGAGGTTAGATATCAGAGTACCAACAGACCCTCAGAGGAGCAACCAAGCAACATCACAAGACAACTTACTCTCTCCAACACAATGATCCCACACCCACCAAGCCACAGAATGAGAGTCCTCTTAAATAATCAGAGTGAGGGAAACATGTGGCAGTCACAATTAATTTGACAAGATTAAACCAAAAACACAAGGGCTTAACAACTCTACTTAAGATAGTGAATTGAATTAACTTTATTACTTACATCCTTCACATACATGAGGAGTAAAAATTTTTACATTACATCTCTATTTAAATGTGCAATCTGCAACTTAAAGTAATTTGTAATAAACAGTATGTACAACAGGACAGTCAATATAACATAGAAACACAACTGTATCTGTGTGAATTGATTAGCAAATACAGGTGCTCAAAAGCCCAAGAAGCTTAACGCTCTATGACAAGCCAAGGGCTGGTGACAGTACCTCCCCACCTAAGGCCAGCAGCTGTGAGTACAGGGAGCTCTCAAGGCAGTCCTGGAGCTTGAGGGAGTGCTGGAATATCTGGAATGGATCATATGTAGCTCAGAAACATAGCACATGACTTGGAAGCATTGCATAACATGGGAGGCCGTACGGACCTTGTGACCCAGAGAACTTGGAAAAAATCTTGAAAATAGACTAGAGAAGCTCAGAACCTCCACTGGGTCCGTGGGAGTGGTCGGGGGGGGGGGGGAAATTCTGTCATGGTGCGCTCTCAAAGGACTGAACCCAGGTGCAGAAGAAAGGCAGGATCCCCAGGAGGAAACAGAAAGGTTAGGCATCAAAATACCAGCAGAGCTTCAGAGTGATACCACAAGACAACTCACTCTCTCTCACACATTGGCCCCCTCCAAAACACTGAATGGAAATCCTCTTTAAATAAGCGTAAAATACTTGAAACATGTACCAGCCACAATTAAATGGACAAGATTAAACCAAAAACACAAGGGCTTAACAACTCTAGTTAAGATATTGATTGGCAAATACAAGTGCTCAAAAACCCTGGAAGCTCAACACTCTAAGCAAATCGCAGGGCTCATGACAATCCAGGCAACATCCTGGTAAATCTCCTCTGCATCCTTGAAATACTCTGGGAAAGTATAGTAAGTGAAAAATGAGAACCAAGAATATGATCCAGATAGGTGAGGTGACTAGATATTTCAAAACATCCTTTGTTCCTTCAATCCCTAGTGTGCTAAGATGCCCTGTTCTTCAGTTGAACATACATCACAGGTTTGACCCCACTTAGTGCCATGGTAGCTTCCCTCAGGTGGGAACAAGTGGAGTGATACAACTGAATGAATGAATTAAAATAGTCATTGAGTTAATATTGTTGATGTTGCAAAGGTTGAGAATCTTGTTCCACCACAGTTGAACGTTCTGGCACCATCCTCACTGAGACTTTCACAATATGTGTTTCATGAAGCTCCTGATTGTGAAGCAAGAGCTACAGCGGTGGAGAGATGTTGAGAGTCATCCTGTCTGAACGGTTTCTACATTCAGTGTTGTTCCTGATGACGCACTGAGAACTTCTGCCTTCTCTTGTGTTTCAGGTATTCCAGCTTATTGTCCAGTGTTCCCGAGGCAGTACAACGGAATCAGAAGATCAGCCGAGCTCTGAGGAGACTGGAGAAGTTCGGAGTACGGCAGAACTTCAGGATTTGGCCACAGCACTTCCTCAAGGTGCTTCACGGGTTGCGGAATTGGGAGCTCTGCTCGCCGGACGTCAGCGCAGCAGTTGAGGTGAGGCCGTTAATGGAATTATTAACAGCCAGGGATTATGTGGGTAGAAAGCATTTCTGCAGAGAAGGACCTTGAACCTTATTGCACTGTTGAAGGAGGGAGTCTTGACAGAGAGGGGCTCAGGTGTATGTTCAGTGATGGGGTAACACTGGCCAGGTGTTATTTATTGCTGCTGCTTCCTTGCCCGGATGCAATGGTGCTGAGGTGGTACTAACCCGCGCGTGCTTGGAATTTGGGAGGAAACCAGAGCACCCGGAGGAAACCCTCGCGGTGGCCGGGAGAACGTACAAACTCTTTACAGACGGTGGTGGAATTGAACCTGGGTCACTGGCGCTGTAATTGTGTTGCACTGACCCCTAGGTTACTGTGACGCCCAGTCTCTCTGTCCACAGATGCCAACATTTTCCATTTTAATTACTACAGTCCCCTCAAATCAGATTAGGTCCTTTATTCCTATTAAATTTAACTGAAAGATGCAAATATGAATATGAAAAAAGGGAAGAATTTCTACATTTTATTAAATGTACAAAGATGTGTTAAAATACTAATGACCTATTTTTATTTTAATTCAATACTTAACTGTTTTCATAAAATTCCTTCATAAAATTAAACATTATTTACAGACGTTAGTGATTAAAAACTGGTGCACAGAATCATTATTATCATTATTTACATTAAGACCAACCATCAGAGGGAATTTACTGTACCTCTGTGAGTATGTACAACATCCCAGACTCAAAATACTACTGGAAACCTGGAACGACGGAATGCTAGAAATACTCTTCAGGTCAGGTAGCACCTGCAGAGCAAGAAACAGAGTTAACACTTCAGATCAATGACCTTCCATCATTGGAGAAGCATTGACTCTGCTTAATTTTTCCCTGGATGCCGCCTAACATGTTGACTATTTCCATCATTCTCGGTTTTCTGTTGCTGGGCTCAATCTGAAACCGCCCCCCGCCCCCATCAAGTCCTGACCATTTTCTTCACAGTTCATGCGAGACAAAGTGATTCAGATGCCCATGGAGGACTATGACAGCTGGCTGCAGTTGAAATTGAAAACGCCACAGAGGATACAGAGTGCTCCACCCATGAGGTGAAGATCACAGAAGGAGGAAGTGATGAGCTGTTATTACATGGAAGCTTCTGGAAATGTTCCGTACCTTTTTCTTCAATTATAAATGAACTGAAATCACTGTGTATGATGTTAAAGAACACAAATGGGATTTAAGTAGCTGCTGTTTGGAAGAGTCTGGTAAACTGGCCAGCTGTACTGTAATGCAATGCAAAACAGATGCTCGTTAGCCTTAATAACATCTCATGTAATTTTGCCCACATTATTTAAATAGTTTTCCAATAATAAACTGGGCATGGATTAAACTAAGGAGTTAATATGGTAATAGATGCTCCTGTTATTTTGACAAGTGATTCCTTCCATTTATAGACCAATGGAAATGATACTTCCTTTTCCAAATTTTGTTCTCAACTCTAAATGGATATCATTCATGAGTTACCGTATCAACCTAAACTGCTGGATGTTTGTTGTAGCTTTCTTACTGCATCCCTCCTTCTCTTCTTTTCTTGTTTTCAGCTTTAAGGGCACGTGTATGTGCACTGATTCTCTTGGTGACTCTCCTGCTCATTCTGAACATCCAAGCACTAACAAGCACACTTTTCCAAACTTTAAATACTGAAAGTGAAGGAGCAAGATTTCTCGACACTCCTAGCAAGAACCCGTTTACAAGGAGAAAGAATCTCAAAAGAATGGCAATTAGCAACCCATTAGAGTTTGTGCTAGGATGAACCAGTGAAAAATCATCAGCTCTGCCATCCAGTGCTGCTATGGTATCATTGATATAATACGAGGGGTTATACACAATGGACCAATACCATTAAGCCTGGGGTGTTCCAAAGACATATGGGCTATAGGGATTAGTGAGTTATGGACATGCTGTGATGATGCCAGAAACATGGCATTATTAGCGGTCTGCCCCCAGCACATCCTCGCTGGTTAGATTTGAACAAACAACGCACTTCATTGTATGTTTTGATGTATGAGTGGCAAACAAAGCTAATCTCTCTTTAAGAAATCTTTAAACTCTCCCTGACTACTACCATCTCACTTGAGATTAATCCTGCAATTAATCAATATGATTTCTGTTGACCTCTGTGTTCAATACATGATTTCTTGTTCTCTGGGAGGTATCTACTGGTAATTGAGGGTCCAAAATTAATGGGTTTTCAGCTATTACTAATTAACATTTGGTCAGAAGACTGACCAGAATTTAACACATGGCTTTTTTGCTGTTAATGACAGCCATGGTTAAGTAAGCAAACTTGCCATTGTTAGTTATTCCTGACAGATACAGTACAGAACATAGAACAGTACACCTCAGGAACAGGCCCTTTTGGCCCACAATGTGCTGAACCAATTAAATTAATCATCAAATGGCCAACTAAATTTATCTCTTCTGCCTACACAATGTACATATCCTTCCATTTTTCTCACATCCATGTGCCTATCCAAATGATGCTTAAAAGTCCTGGATGTATCTGCCTCAACCACCATCCAGGCAGTGCATTCCAGGCACCCACCATTCTCTGTGTAAAATACTTGCCCCTCACATCTCCTTTGAAATTACCCCCTTTGATCTTAAATGCAAGCCCTCTGGTATTCGACATTTCAACCCCCTAGGAAAAAAGATACTATCTGCTTACTCTATCTCTGCTTCTCATGATCTTATCAACCTCAATCACATTTCCCCTCACCCTCCGCTGCTCCCTAGAAAGCAACACCGGTGTGTCCGACCTCTGGTTATAGTGCATGCTCTCTATTCCAGGCAACCTCCTGGTAAAGCTCTTCTGCGCCCTCCACAAAGTTTCGATATCCTTCCTGTAATGGGGTGACCAGAACTGTGTGCACAATTCCGGATGCGGCCTAATGAGAGTTTTGCAAAACTGCAACATAACTTAAACACGAGGAATTCTGCAGATGCTGGAAATTCAAGCAACACACATCAAAGTTGCCGATGAACGCAGCAGGCCAGGCAGCATCTCTAGGAAGAGGTACAGTCGACGTTTCAGGCCGAGACCCTTCGTCTGGACTAACTGAAGGAAGAGTTAGTAAGAGATTTGAAAGTGGGAGGGGGAGGGATGGAGCCAAGAGCCGGACAGGTGATTGGCAAAAGGGATATGAGAGGATCATGAGACAGGAGGCCCAGGGAGATGGAAAAGGGGGAGGGGGGAAAAAACACAGAGTATGGGCAAGGGGTATCTCCTCTCTCTCTCATTTTTCTCCCTCTGTCCCTCTGACTATACCCCTTGCCCATCCTCTGGGTTCCCCCCCACTTTCCTTCTCCCTGGGCTTCCTGTCCCATGATCCTCTCATATCCCTTTTGCCAATCAACTGTCCAGCTCTTGGCTCCATCCCTCCCCCTCCTGTCTTCTCCTATCATTTTGGATCACCACCTCCCCCTCCCACTTTCAAATCTCTTACTAGCTCTTCCTTCGGTTAGTCCTGATGAAGGGTCTTGGCCCAAAATGTCGACTGTACCTCTTCCTCGAGATGCTGCCTGGCCTGCTGCGTTCACCAGCAACTTTGATGTGTGTTGCAACATAACTTCCTGACTTATGAATTCAGTGCCTCGACTAACAAAGGCAAGCATGCCATATGCACTCTTAACCACCCTAGCAACCTGTGTAGACACTTTCAGAGAGCTTTGAATTTGGACCCCAAGGTCCCATTGCTCATCAAGACTGTTAAGGGTCTTCCCCTTAACAGTGTATTGTCTCTTTATATTTGACATACCAAGGTGCAACACTTCACATTGGTCCAGGTTAAACTCTATCTGCCACTTCTCCTTCGTATCTGCAAATGATCTATATCCCGCTGTATTTTTTGCGAGTCTTCTGTGCTATTCACAACATCACCAATCTTCATGCCATCTACAAACTTACAAACTCACCCAGGTACATTTTTATCCTGTTCATTTATGTACATCACCAGCAGCAGAGGTCCCAGTACAGATCCCTATGGAACACCGCTAATCACAAACCTCCAGCTAGAATCAGTCCCTTCGACCACTGGCATCTGTCTTCCATGGGCAAACCAGTTCAGAATCTAAACGGACAATTCACCATGGATCCCATGCACCTTAACCTTCTGGATGAGCCTCCCATGAGGGACCTCGACAAACACAGTACTAAAATCCATGTAGGCAACATCCACAGCTCTATCTTCATCAATCACTCTCATCACCTTGTCAAAAACCTTAACCAAGTCAGTAAGTCACAATTTGCTCAGTACAAAGCCATGTGACACAGCACAGAACAGGTGCTTTCAGTCCAGTGAGCGGCACCACGCAGCAATCCACCTGTTCAACCCTAGCCTAGTCATAGGACGATTTACAATGGCAAATTAACCTATTAACCAGTATGTCTTTGAAATGTGGGAGGAAACTGGAGCACCCAGAGGAAACCCACACATTCACAGGAAGGACACACAAACTCATTACAGACAGCATCAGAATTAATTATGTCGTTGTTCCTTAAATTTAAACCAAACAAACTCAGAAGTAAATAAAGTTGGCAATTCACATCTCAGGTTTTCCCATCCCCACCTTGAGCGCGCGCGCTCTCTCTCTCTCTCTCTCTCTCTCTCTCTCACTCACACACACTCTTTCTCTCTGATCTATCTCACATCCACGTCCCTCCCACTCTCCAGTTAGCTGTACGTAAACTGTTAAGATGGAAGGTTGTCCATTACCATTCTGGCTGCCTCCAATTTGAAGAGAAGGCTAAATGCTGCTATCGCTGGAGATCTGAAATTCAAAATAAAAGATTATGATAAAGGGATTTAGCTTGCAATATTGATTCTGTTTCTGTCTCCACAGATGCTGCCTGACCTACTGAGTACATCCAGCACTTTCTGTTTTATTTCATAATGCATTTGCCAGATCTGTTAAATGAGCTTTTCCTATTATGCACCCGCAGTCTGGAAATTAATCACTCTCTGGTGATATAATCCTGAACTGAATTCGAGGAATGCAGTCATTTTGGAATGAGGATTTGAATTGGTTTATTATTGTCACATGTACTGAGATACAGTGAAAAGCTTGTCTTGCATACTGTTCATACAGATCAGATCATTACACAGTGCATTGAGGGAGAAAATGGTAATACAATAACAATGCAGAATTAAAGTGTAACAGCTACAGAGAAAGTGGAGTGTAGGGATCCATTTAGTTATAAAGTCAGGGTAGAAACTGTCCTTGAGTGTGGTACTATGTGCTTTCCGGGTTTTGTATCTTCCTCCCGATGGGATAGGGGATAAGAGAAGATGTTCACGGTAGATGGGAGATTCTGCTGGCTGTGTTACTGGGGCAGCTGGAAGTGTCAGCCATGTCTATAGAGGGGCGGCTGGTTTCTGTGATGTGCTGAGACATGATGTTACTGCTGAGGTGACATTTTCCCTGAAGTGTCATATTGCTGACGAATCAGTTTTACACGGAGTGGATGTAATCACATTTAATTTGCACTCTCTGCAATAGAAGCAATGTAGTGCTAGGCATTCGTTTTTAAAACACTTTTAAGTGTTTCTGCTCAGCCAGCAGATGCATAAGCATATAAATTACCCTGCAGGCCACATGTAGGTTCACGGTTACTTATAACCAGCCCTCAAAGACTGGTAACTCAGTCCCACACCTGTCTATGTATCCCTGTTTATTGGTTTGTCCTGTTTGAATTGGATGGTCCTCGGTTGGTAAATCTGTAGCTGCTGTTCGGTTCAGCAACCTTAATTGCTTGCATTCACAGGAACAAGGATCAAGATTCACTTGGAAATTCCAGGACTGTGGTACACATAACGAAATCGCAAAGCTTGAAATGTCCCTTCTGTCATTAGTGAGTTGTGGGCTCGTTTGTGAAACCTTCGAGAAAAGGGGAAAAGTTGAGAAATTACAGCTCAGTTTAGCTTTGGGGATATCTGGTGGGGAGTTCCCATCCTCCCAAGTCTTTTGTAATAATCTGCTAACACGGTTAAGAGTTGCAACTGAGCACTGACACTGTGGTGTGGTATTGAAATTTCGCAACCTGTCAGCAATCAACACTACTAGCAGGATGTAGACAGAAAAACTGTGCTGAGGGATATATACACCCATTGGCTGCTTTATGAGGTACCCCCGTATACCACCTTGTTAACGCAAATATCTAATCAGCCACTCATGTGGCAGCAACTCAACTGCATAAAAGCATGCTGACATGGTCAAGAGGTTCAGTTGTAGTCCACACCAAACATCAGAATGGGGAAGAATCGTGATCCAAGTGACTTGAACCATGGAATGATAGTTGGTGCCAGACAGGGTAGTTTAAGAATCTCAGAAACTGGTGATGTGTGATTTTCACGCACAACAGTCTCTAGAGTTTAGAGAAGGGTGCGCAAATAAAAAAAAATCCAGTGAGTGACAATTCTGTGGGCAAAAGTGCCTTGTTAATGACAGAGGTCAGAGGTGAATGGCGAGACTGATTCAAGCTGACAGGAAGGCAACAGTGACTCAAATAACCACACGTTTCAACTGTGGTGTGCAGAATGGCATCGCTGAACCCACAACACATCGAAGCTGGAGGTGGATGAGCCACAGGAGCAGAAAACCACACCAGGCTCCACTCCTGTACCTAGTAATGTGACCACTGAGTCCTTCATAGCTGCAATTGTTTCATTCAAGCCCAATTCTCCTACAAAGCGTAAAAATTTACAAAACAGAGCAAAGCCATTCAGCCTATTACCTATATTCAACTTATTTCCAGTTAGCATCCCAGTGTATTTTGAGACGTGCAGCCTGGGAATAGGCCCTTGGGACCATTTAGTCTGTGCTAACCATCACTCACCCATTGACACTGCACGACCCTCTTCTTGCGATCAATACAGAATCGGAATCAGATTTATCATTACTGATATTCATCACTAAATTTATTTCTTTATGGCAGCTGTACAGTGCAAGACATAAAAATTACTGTAATTTACACAAAAATAGTGTAAAAGAGCAGACATCTCACCTCTTCCGGGAGACTCCCGCATATTAACAGTGGCTCCCTGATGCCCGCAAATTATATACAATGTCCCGGAAATTGATTTTTTTGAGAGCGAGCACGATAGAGAGAGAGAGAGAGAGTGAGAAAGAGCCTGAGAGAGAGAAAGTCAGAGTGGCAGAGTGTCCAAAAAAAGAAAATATAAAACGTACTTCATCCCAGACTACACTAAAGTGTACCCCTGCCTAATAGGGGTCAAAAATAATGACAGTGTTGCTCGCTGCGCTGTTTGCAACAGTGACTTTTCTATTGCCCATGGTGGGTTAAGACTGTAAAAGACATGTTGAGGTGAGTTTAACAGGTGTCATTCGTTCATTAGCATAGCTAACGTTATTTAAACTAGCTGGCTAGCTGCTAAGGAGCTACTCTATTGCAGACATCCCACCTCTCCCGGAAGTCCGGGAGTTTCCCGCAAATTGATGGTGTTACCTCCCTGAAATGAATTTTTGCAGCGTGGGATGTCTGAAGGAGGCATAGCAAGGTTGTGCTCTTGAGACTCATGGGCCATTCAGAAATCTGACGGTGGACGGAAAGTAAACTGGTGAGGTGGAGGGGTGGGTCTTCAGGCACCCGTGTCTCCTCCCTGGCAGTGGTAATGAGGAGAGGCTGTTTCTGTCAACTCCTGAATTCTGCCACTCACCAACACGAGAGGTAGTTTATAGTGGCCAGTTAAACTACCAACTGGCATGTCTTTTGGACGAGGGAGGAAGCAAGAGCAGTAGGTGGGAATCCCGTGCAGTCACAGGGAATCGTGTTCCAGAGGTCCTCAAAGGAGCTACAAGGCAGCAGTTCTACTAGCTACACCACTGTACTTCCCCTACAATCGAATGGGTAACTTCTAATTCTTCAAACAAAAATCTAATTCAGTTGTCTGTGGCAAAAAGCATTGCTGACTCACTGTAAAATGGCAACAGTCGACTCCTGTATCGATAACGGAAACACTAGTGCCCAGGAATGGTAAAGTCTACAAAATGTAATGGATACAGCCCTCACAGGAATAGCCCTCCCCACCATTGCACACATCTAAAGGAGAGTTACCACAAGAAAGGACAACATTATCATTAAGGACACCCACCATCCAAGTCAAACACTCTTCTCGCTCCCATTGGCCTGAGGCCTTAGGTCCCACACCACCAGGTTCAGGAACAGTTATTGCCCTTCAACAATCAGGCTCTTGAGCCAATGTGGATTACTTCACTCACCTCAACTCCAAACTCAATCCACAACCTGTCAACTCACTTTCAAGGACTCTTTCACTCATGATCTCATTATTTATTTATATATTTTTAAATTGTACAGTTTGTCTTTTGCACATTCGTTGTTTTTTGTGTGTATTTTTTCATCGATTCTATTATATTTCTTTGTTCTGCTGTGAATGCCTGCAAGAAAATTAATCTCAAGTCAGTATATGGTGACATTTACTTTGATAATAAATTTACTTTGAATTTTGAAACGTGTTGATTCTACATTTAAATCCTGGAACTCTTTGCTGGCACGTGGCCAAGTGGTTAAGGCATCGGTCTAGTGATCTGAAGGTCGCTAGTTTGAGCCTCAGCTGAGGCAGCGTGTTGTGTCCTTGAGCAAGGTACTTAATCACACATTGTCCTGCGATGACACCGGTGCCAAGCTGTATCGGCCCTAGTACCCTTCCCTTGGACAACATCGGTGGCATGGAGAGGGGAGACTTGCAGCATGGGCATCTGCTGGTCTTCCATACAACCTTGCCCAGGCCTGCGCCCTGGAGACCTTCCAAGGCGCAAATCCATGGTCTCACGATACTAACGGATGCTTACATATATATATATTTGCTGAACAGCGTTGGAGTTGACTTTTCCAAGAGGGCAGTGGTCATTCAAAAATGCAGCCCATTGCCTTTGCAGGGAAATACATCATCATCATTACATACCTCCTTATATAACATGAGCAATCATGATCACCATGACCATGACTGTTCTTGGCGAACTTTTCTACAGAAGTAGTTTGCCATTGCCTTCTTCTGGGCAGTGCCTTAACAAGATGGGTGACCCCAGCCATTATCAATACTCTTCAGAGATTGTCTGCCTGGTGTCCGATGTCGCATAACCAGTATTTGTGATATGCCCCAGCTGCTCGAGTGACCATCCACCACCTGCTCCCATGGCTTCGCGTGACCCTGTTTCAGGGGGCTAAGCAGGTGATGTGCCATGCCCAAGTGACCTGCAGGCTAGCAGAGGGAAGGAGAGCTATACACCTCCTTTAGGTGTGGGAAATAAATGCCTGCCTTGCCTGCACTGTCCGCATCTCATTAAAAATGTATTTTAAAAGAGCCAACAACATGGAGAATGGTTTGAAATATTGAAGAATATTGGTAGCTCGGGTTGGCTCTTTGGAAATTTGGTTGTTTGCCAAGCTTGGCAAAGTGTTTGCAAATGTTTCGACTGCGCACTGATAATGGTTTCTCAATTGGAGCCAAAACGTCTGCAAACATTTTGCCAAGCTCGGCAATGAACCAGACTTCCAAATGGAGAATGGTTATTCAGCCCAACTGGTTTTATACTTCACTTAATAAGCAGCGTTATCTTCTTTATCCTTTAAGTACCTTTATGACTCAGAATGTTAATTGTGGTAAAATAGGAGCATCAGGGTGTTACGTTACAGACCCTGCGGCAATGCAAACATATTGCAATACTTTGATCATCTTATCATCAGATTATTAGAATGAATGGTTCTGAAACATGAAATACTTTTATCAGACTGTTAACAACCAAAATACACTCTCCATCTGAAACTGTCATCTCTCTCTGTCATTGTCTGATTGTAGTTTCCTCTGTAATCTGTGAATGTATGAAATGCTCAGTTTAATGGGTGTTGTAAGTAGTCAAAGAATTAAAACAGGCTTAATTCTGTGGGCCCTGCCTCTATTATACCACATCAGAAATTAGTGATAGTGAAAAGCAAACAGTATTAACGGCCAAATGCCACTCGTTTTGATATGAATCCTTCAGTAGGACCACTCAAGCAGGCCACAAAAGTACTTCTATATGTATCCAGGCAGATTATTCAAACATGCATAGACCCGCTTTAGCTTACTGCCACATTCACATCTTGAGAGTATAGTCATCAGGTGCAGACCATGAAATACTTTTCAGAGAATTCATCAGAAGCCTCTTCTACACTTTCATTCTTAGACTACTCAAACCATTTTTAGATCGTGGCTCTTCAGGAACTGAAGAGTCTCTTAGCTTTCAAAGTACTTAATGTAGCCAAATATAGTGACACTCCAAATTCAGGCTAAATAGAATGAGCAGGTAAATCTTTCAGCAATCATATCTTCAATTGACTAAGACTGAATTAATACAAATATGCCTCAAAATTCATCTCTGGTTGGTCGCACCAAGTGATTATATAGTATCCTGAGTTCTTCTCATGTTGACGCCAGATTGTAACTTGTTGATTTCATGCAAAAGAATTTTGAAGCATTAAAAATATGAAGTTGAACTTACTGGTCAATTATTATTGTCCAACGTGTTATTCTCCAGTAGATTTTGTAATTACTGGGTTTCAACGTGGACAGGACAAAAGAGATGATTGCGGACCTCAGGAAAACCCACATTGTCCACTGTCCACTGGCTCTGCCATGGAGAGAGTCAAGAGCACGAGGTACTTTAGTGTTCACATAACAGACGCTCTAACCAGGACCCGCAACACCTCCTCATTAGTCAAGAAGGCTACACTTTCTGAGAAGGTTGAGGAGTGCAAGGCTCCCTACCTCCACTCTAACAACTTTCTACAGGAACTCAATCGCGAGTGTCCTATCTGGTTGCCTCATTTTGTGGTATAGAGGCTGCAAGACATCGGACCACAAAACCCTACAGTAGATAGTAAAAACTGCCAAGAGGATCACCAGGGTCTCCCGTTCTCCATTTGTGACATTTACTAAAAGTGTTCTACACGAACGGCCTGAAACATTGTTAAGAATCCCTACCATCCATTCAACAATCTCTCTGACCCACACCATCAGGAAGATACAGGAGCTTCAGGACTTGGACTGCCAGACTGGTGCTTGAGTGCTCAGTGGCCAGTACCAATGCTTTCTTTTGCCACTGGGGGGAAGGAGGGGGGGAATCGTTGCTTGTTGCCGCTTAGGTGCGGGAGGGAGGGAAGCTGGGGGAGACTTTGGGGTTCTAACATTTAACTGTCATTCATTCTTTGGGGTAACTCCTCTGTTTTTCATGAATGGTTGTGAAGAAAAGCATTTTAAGATATATATTGTATACATTTCCCTGACAATAAATGTGCCTTTGAAACTTCTTTCCCGGAGGCTGTGAGACTAATGAATACCCTACCACCTCTAAGGTTTTAGCACCAGGGCAACAAATCGTTTACTGTTTACCGTTTACCTGTGCTGCACACTTCACATGCACTTTATTAACCTACTTGTGGTAATATTTTGTTTTCTATGTTCTGTGTGTGTGTTTTACGTTCTGTGTGTGATATATGTATAGTGGGTGCATTATGGTCTAGAGTAGGGGTTGCCAACCAATCGATCACGATCGACTGGTCGATCTTTGAGATGTTCCCAGTCGATCCCGAAGAAAAATCAAAAATAAATACACAAATACTGTTGTAATTTGAGCATTATAAAAGTAAGTAATACTAATTAGGATGATGGTAATATAGCAATATTATCACTAAAAAGCTGTTTGTAAAGAGAGATTGTTTCTGGGTTGCGGGGGTTTAGTTCCATTCTTTCTGCCCAGTGCGCATGTGTGCAGTTCCTCATCCATGCACCGCGTTTTCAGCGTAGCCTGTGCTGCATCAAAGTGACCAATCAGAGTAGGTAACAGTACAGACTGTCGCAAACATCAATATACGGCAGTGTTCCCAACCTCCGGGCCGCGAAGCATGCAGGGGTGCAGCGGTAGTCGGGATGCACACAGCACATCTTTAAGAAAAAAAGCCAAAATGAACAAGCTAATTAATTAGGTGAATATCGGCTCAGATCAGAGGCGACACAATCGGCAATCGCTCGTGATATCCTGATAGCGTGGCGGAGGCTCCATGAAAGAAGGTGAAAACATACAAATTCCATCCAGAATGGGAAGAGGAATTTCTGTTTACCTTGGTGGAAGACAAGTGTGTATGTATGTTGTGCCACCAAACACAAGCACTGACTAAAAGAGGGAATCTGGAGCGGCACCACAACACCAACCACCAGGAATTTAAAGACATCTACCCCCCAAAGAGCGCAATTCGTGCCTGGAAAGTTGAGCTGAAATCGGGGTTGAAGGCCCAGCAATCGTTTTTCACAAGTCATGCTGCTCAAAATAAGGCTGCCATTGAAGCATCATTTCGTGTGTCACCTTTTGGCTAAACACAAGAAGCCTTTTACAGATGGCGATTTATTCAAGGAAGCAATGGCCATTACCACAGACTGTTTTGAATTACTTTAAAAACAAAAATGGCATCACAGCCGCTTGGCCCTGCAACAGTGACAAGGAGGGTATAATCACTGTCAGAGGACGTGGATCGACTTGTCACTCTGTGAATATTTTTACACTACAGTTCGATGAATCCCTGGATGAAATGCAAACAGCTCAGCTTGTTGTATTTGTCAGAATGGCTTTCCAGGATTTTACAACAAAGGAGGACTTCCTCACTCTTTTGCAATTAAAGGAAAGAACGAGAGGTGAGGATATTTACAATGAGTTTAAAAAATATGTCCGTGAAAATGACATCCCCATTCATAAACTGGTGGCAATTACTACTGATGGGGCCGAGCAATGCGCGGTGTGCGCATTAGTTTTATAAGTCGGTGCCTACTTCGGGTCTATTTATCTATGTGAAAATTATTAAATCTAAGTACAGGAGCTGACTTACTGACAGACACCTCACTAGGGTTGCCAACTTTCTCACTCCCAAATAACGGACAAAAGTAGCAGTCAAATCCGGGACATTTGTGTTTGCCCCGAGAAAGACTACCGTGACCATGAAGCCTTGCGCGGGCACCTGTGTGCGCATGCGTGTTGTGCCGATTTTTCTTTTACCCACGAATCGGTTTTGGCTTAATTTTCATTATTTCTACTTTATATAAGCTGTGTACTTATCATATCATTCCTGCTTTTACTATATGTTACTGTTATTTTAGGTTTTATGTGTTATTTGGTATGATTTGGTAGGCTTTTTTTTGGGTCTGGGAATGCTCAAAATTTTTTTCCATATGAATTAATGGTAATTGCTTCTTCGGCGTAAAGCATTTCGGCACGAATGGTTTTACAGGAACGTTCTACCTTAGTGGGGGAAATACGGGTCAGCTGGCAACCCTACACC